>NC_046224.1:44617783-45244783 GCF_009819885.2 Catharus ustulatus
ACTGCGGTGAGGTCTCCCATCAGCCTCCTCCAGGCTGAACAGACCAAGTGACCTCAGACACTCCTCACACATCTTTGCTCAAGGCTCTTCATCATCTTTGTTGCTGTCCTTTGAGTGCTTTCTCTTAGTTTAAGATCTTTCTTATATTGTGGCACCCAAACTGCCCCCAGCACTCGAGGTGAGGCTGCCCCAGCTCAGAGCAGAGGGGACAATCCCCTCCCTTGCCCAGCTGGCCATGCTGTGCCTGATGTCCCCCAGAACACCCCAGGCCAGCCCTCCTGGCTGTCAGGTACTTACATCTAAGTAGCTTTCACAAGAATTTTGTATTTCTGCACTTAACAACTGGCTGTAGCAGCCAGCTACTGGCAGAATACATCAGCTTACCAAAAAACAACAATAGAAAATATTAAATTTTAGACTTAAATTTTCACAGCTACTGACAGTATCAACAGGGGGGAAATGAAGGGGAAAAACTCTTATTCTTTCCTTTAATGCACAGAAAAATTAGCTTCCTTTAAAAAGCCTTCTATTATTTCTAGATAGAAAATTTTGGAGCCATTTTGCTGCATCTCTTCATGTTGACAGTCTTGGAAGAAGTCTGCTGATGAGAAGCAGTATGGTTTTGGGACTCACAAAAAGGTTAAGCCTGCCTTTTCCAACACGTACATTTGGGGTTCTTTTAAATACCTTTTTTTAGAAAAAATATTAGCATTTGAAATTACTTGTGTATCTCAGTAATATAACATTTAATCAAAATAATGTAACCATGCCCAGAGGATGAAATAGCAAAGCAGAGACCTGACAGACAGACTTATAAAGCTCCCCCTGAGGGTTTGAAGTTGTCTGCTGCACTACAAGCAAAACAAATAACTGTATTAAAATATGAATTTATAACCCCATGGAGGCAGTATGTTGGTGGCTAACCACCAATGCCATGGAATGGAAAGTCAGATATCAAAAAAGATTTTCTAAAACTTCACTTCTCGTTCCTCTGCCAAAACTTACAAGAAAAAGTACAAACACAGCATACAATAAGGACTGAGAAAAGGAGATTTATCATCTGGCTGATAAGAATAATTCTGCTGATTAACACAAAGACATTTGACCTGTATAGGCTCCCAAATTTTCATACACTCAGCTTTCCAATCAATGTGCTTGTTTTCCACCTTTGCTGTCTCCTTTTTTTTCCTTATAATTTCATCAGATAGTCCAAAGACTTGGACTTAAGCAGGCACTGAAACTCTTTTATTCTAAATATCACAGGGAGAAAACCAAACATTTTAATTAGGATTGGTATAGACCTGAAGCTAAAAACGCTGTGCAATAAGGACTAAGTCAAAGAGCACTGTCTTCATTAATAAACCTACTAATAAATCTCTGCTGCTTCAGAGTAAGGTTTTAGTCTCAGACTGAATTAATTTCCAGTAGAAAGATCAGGCTATACCTGAAGGAGATATCTATGCCATGTATTGATTACACAGACATACCACCTCCTTACTGGATGTAGATCTGCAGTCACAAAAAGGAATAAGGCAGATTAACAGTGAAGAAGTTACACTGACACATGTATCTTCAGTATTTCACCTCATGATTCCAGGGGTAATTATCAGAGTAGAGAGGAGCCATCTGGGTATTTCAGAGCCTTGGAGACCAACCTGAGAACACAAGGACACAGTGCACAAGTGCACAGTGGGACCACGGATTGCTGACAACGCGCCATCTCATGAGCAGGGCAGTGCCAAGGCAGAAATGGTTATTTAATAAGATCTACAGCTAATATAGTACTATATATATGGTGGTCTATGCTGGAATGCAAACAATTTTCTGGTCTGAAAATTAGAAAAAACACCTTTTTTTAAATCCATTTAAGTTGCATTTAGAAACCACATCTTCAAAATACCTCAACACAGAGCTGTCAAACCAATAATTAAAATATAAACAGATATCAATTGTGCTTGCTCTTCTTTTTTGTTTTGTTTTATTTTCCCAAAAATTCAGGTTACATATAGTACCTAAAGTGTAACTGCAGGTTAAAAGTGGGATTACAGATCCCACTGCCACAACTACAGCCAGGACATAATTCTATCTGAAATTATCCTAAATTAGAGATGAAATCCTGACAAGATTTATTCTACAGATTTGCAAAACAGAAAGCAAATTAAAATTTTCCAAAGTTTACCTCTAAATTATTAATACATCCTTCCTATTTTCAAAGGCTTGAGATGATAATAGTGCTAATTTATTTTGACTACAAGGTGTCCTGATTAAAATAAATACTTAGGTCAAATTATAAAATTAGCAGATATATACCATCTGGCCAGTCTCAAACTTTGTGCACTAGTATCAGTCTAGTATAAGGCAGCCAAGGACCCTACCCACTTACCTTGCATTTAAATTCATTTTTGCAGCCTGTACCAAGGCCTCTAGAGTGAGTCAGATTTTACAGAAGTTAACTGAAAAATTTAATTGTGCTCTTCCAAGCAAAAATGTCACAACCAGAACAAAGATATATGGAGGGGATGTGGTTGGGGGGTTTTTGTTTGTTTTGAGGGAATTTTTTAATTCTGTTTTTCGTGGGGATTTTTTTTCTTTTCTAGATTGGTGTGGGAAGGGCTGGGTTGGATTGGTATGGTATTACATGTATGTGAATTAGTAAGAGATCAGAGAAGGTGCAAAGAAAGCAAGGTAAAAATATATATTATGCAGGTATCTTCTAGCTGAAAGGGATTTACGACTGGGATAAAGGTACATTGGTAGGTTTTGTTCTGGAAGAAATTATCCTTGGGATTTTCTTTCTAACTAAACAGGATTGGAACCTGGTATCTTTCAATCCGTATTCTCAACCAGAGTTACTCACAAACAATCAAGTTCTTGGCTAACAGTTCAGATCAGAAGAGGTAAAAATGTAATTGTTTAAACAAAGAAACAAACAAAGAAAAGTCACAAGATTGCTAATGCTGACTTTCCATAGATTACAAACAGCCAAAAATGCTATACATTAATTTGTCCAAAGAAGCAAAAATTAAAGTTTTTAAAATTGGCATTTATTCTGTTTTAAAACTTGTGAGAGCTATTTTGTGGTGATATTCTGCTACTTTTAATAATGTTTTAAGGAGAAAAGTTTCCAAGTATAGAGATAGAACTATAATAAACATATATTTTAAGAATAAACCATAACTCCAAAATCCCTACTAAATGAATGCTGCTATTGATGCCACCTCTTCATTGTACTCTACAGCAATACAAGCTGCCCAGGATACTTTTAAAACATGCAGACTAAAACATGCAAAAAATTTATCCATAGCCCCCAAAGTCCGATTTTCTGGGAGAGGAAGAATTTACAGAGACTCAATACAATTTTACCCTCTCTTTTCCCTTGCTCCCTCATTGCCTTTATTAACTCAATATGTCCCTACACTCACTTTAAAGACTTTGTTGCTATGGGAATTTATTTCCATATTTTATTGTCAAGGAGAAAAATGAGATTTTGGTGATTAAATGTCACAGAAGCTCTGACTTTTGCACAACCTAATCAAATCTACAGCCTTAAAAAAAAATCTGTGTATGTGTTTGAAATTCAGTCTTACAGTTCTGATCATAAAAAGGTACATATGTTCTACCTGGCATTTAAAAGCCAAGTACAAAAATTCTCTCTCCCTTCCCCCACAATCTTCTGGATAATTTTAACATAATTTCCGCATGCGCATTTTCAATTAGTTTCCAAGAAACTCAAGAATAAAAAGTATTTCGTTTTTCCTTTTTCCCAATGAGGACTATCCACAGTATCAAGAGATTCTTCTCTTTTATAAGAACATTCAAGGTTAGTGAGGCTGAAATTCACCTCCTAGTAACTGACCAATAAAGACAGTTACAAGATTGCAAGCATGGGTTCCTTCCATCCCCATACCTAATCTATACTGCAGCTGGAGAAAAGAAATACATGCAATAGGTACAAAATATTGTTCAGTTCCTCCACTAAATATGCCAAAAATTGTTTGCTGTCTTTATCACAACTGGCTGTTTCCACTGTAAATCTTAGACACTTGTACTTCCCCCCTTTTTAATATTGTACCTGTATACACAGGCTAATGTTTAGAACCACTCACTTTATAAAAGCATGTATGTAACCATTCAATCATTACGATTTAAATAAAACTGAGCAAAAGCCAGAAAATGCAAAATTAAACATAATATCAGAAAAAAATCTCCCTTTTGGCTCAAGGTTTGTCTATGGTTCTGTTCCTTCAAAATAAGTTCTCTCAGGTTCAGAACCAGAGCTCATGTTCATGCACCATGGGTAGAACTCTTAGGTAGGACTCTAGGTAGGACTCTAGGAACACAACTGAGAATGCAGCACTATAGAATAGACTTGGGCAATGCTGTCAGAGGACTACAGTGCTGAAACTTAGATGACCACAGTTAAGATGCTCAAGAAAACCAGGAGCCTGACCTTCACACTCTCAGAGCCTTATCTTTCCCAAAGGTTCTGTAACAAATTGCTGGAAATCAGAAGCCAGAGGATCCAGAAGCTGCACCTGCTCCCTAATGTATCTGATTCTGATTGAGGACATACTTCCAGGTTTTCCCTCTTCTGACACTGTTATTTTATGCCCTGACTTCTGGGAGCAAGAGGTTTATCTTGCTATTTAGTTGTGATTGACCAAGTGCAATCGGTTAATTAGGAAAAGTTCACCAGGAGATACAAGCATTCTGCACTTCATCAAAACAGGACATTTAGGTGCCTAAACATGCCATTAGGAGGCTAATGTAAAGTACTTATGATTGAACACACAGGCACAGGTGTAAACTTTCTATGTGGCATTTAACAAACACAGTCCATACTTGATGGATACAACCATGAATGCATGCGTTTTAACCATGGCACTAAACCAGCAGAAAGGCGTAATTCCCAGAGCAAATCTGCACAAAAGGAATTACCCCAGGAAATGTTTAACTCTAAAACACCACTGAGCTTTAGCACTGTATGGTGTTTTTCCCATTCTGTGGCCAATACCCGGTCGGCTGACCCATGGGAGAAGCAGAGCCAGAGGGGAAAGGAACACAGCTTTCTAGCTAGTGAACAAATGGAAAACTGAAGATTGGCCAAAGCTACATATATTTCTTATCCCTCAAAGTCTGCAGAAACCCAAGTCCCCTTATCACTGCATAAAATAAATTTAAGTATTAAATGTATTAAACATTGACTAACCCTACCAAAAAACATGAAATTAAACTGTTCTTTAATAGTGATATTTTAAACAGGAAAATTGTCAGCTTCAGGGAAAACAGTTTCTTTAATTAGGGAGCTTACTAATCACTAAGATGAAAAACCTACATCTATAATAACGCCTAGTATTCTGAAACTCAGTTGTTAGACAATACAATAAGCTTGGCGCTTTCAATTGGTTCTTTAAATATCATGAAAACATTAAAAATCAGAAAAGTAACATTTTCTGATTGGTATAATTTGCAAAGATTTTGTAGAGTAGAAAGTAGCAAGCCCCCCAATACCCTGTAATGGAAAATCAGCATGAAAAAGTCATGCTGTTGATGTCAGTAACTGGCATGTAACTTCAGAATGAAAAATGCTAACAAAAACTATGCATAGCCTGTGGAAACTTTCTTCCCTTCTCCCTCTTAAAGAGATCCCTTTGAAGCCAGGGAGAATGTGCTAATTTTGTCTGGGATAGAGTTAACTTTCTTCATAGTAGTTAGAATGGGGCTATGTTTTGGATTTGTGCTGGAAACAGTGTTGATGCCAAGGGATGTTTTAGCTATTGCTGAGCAGTGCTCACACAGCATCAAGGCTTTTTCTACCCCTCACACCACCCCACCAGTGAGGGGGCTGGGGGTGCACAGGGGCTGGGAGGGGGCACAGCTGACCATGGGGATGTTTCAGACACACAGCATCATGCTCAGCATACAAAGCTAAGGAAGAAGCAGGAAGGGGCAGATATTCAGAGTGGTGGTGTAAGAGAGCCCTGCTCTCCTGGGCATGGCTGACCACCTTCCTGCCCATGGGAACCAGTGAATGAATTCTTTGCCTTGTTTGCACACACAGCATTTGTTTTACCTATCAAACTACCTTTATCTCAGTCTCTGAGTTTTCCTTTTCCCTGTCCTAAGAGGAGGGAGTGAGGAAGCAGCCTTTGCGAGGCTGAGGTTCTGGCTGAGGTTAAACCACAACAGTGAAGAATGGAGCAACACAGCACACTTTGTATGTTACCATGCAGTACAAATCTTATGCAGGACTGAAGACAGTAACAACCTTTTTCTGGCAAATTAACCTCTCTGGTAAATTAAAGATTCTCCACAGTTCCTGTAAATATGAAATGCCTTCTCTTTTCTTTATTTACTTATTCATTTATGAAAGAAGACTGCCTTTTTCATCCTTCTGGAGAGGCATTCTCAAATATAGGTTCTGAAATATTACTATAGACTTCACATGGACGGATAAAAGTAATGGAGATTTTAGTGGCAGTTCCAATGAAGACACTACAGATTTAATATTAAAATATAATCTCTATTATGCCAGTGTCAGCAACTTCAGCAAGACATCTTATGATTCCTCATTTTTAACAAGATACAACTCTGATAAATTTGCCTTTGGATGCTGTATTTCTGTCATATGTGATCTGTTCCAGTGGCTTAAATCCCCCCATGAAAATATTTGCAGGAAATACAGTTATTTATACAGCTATTTATACATATTGATGTCCAATTCAGTACCACTCCACTGACATCACAGAGACCTGCAGGAGATCAATATCACTGAGAAGATAGTGGAGGCCAATCTTGCTTTTCTTATTTTAGGATCAAACAGAAAAGCAGCAAGGAGCTGTGGGAACTACAGGAAACAGCAGTATTAGCTACTTGAAATTGTCAAGGGAGAAGTAAATTGGAAAAAGCTTCTTTTGTCTAGGAAATATCTGGTGGGGTAGGGGGAGTAATGGTCAAGACCACACAGGCCTCATGCTGCTGCCATCCTGCAGAGTGAAGAAAAAAGCATTAGACTGGCTCATCCACAAATATGAGCAATGTATGTGCAGGCACATTCGTCTCACCATTTCCAGCATTCTGTACAGCCTTAAAGCTGACAGGAAAATTAACCCCCAGCTGACTATTGCAGCATGAGAGATGCTAAGGATAAACAGGGTCCCAGATGGCAATGGAGCCCCCAGTCTCTTCCACAGTTCTTGAAATGCTAAGGGTTACTCAGCCCATAAATGCAATATTTAACAGTTCAGTGCACTTGAATATGTGGCTCTTGTTAGACAAAAAGAACCCATGAGAGGTCATGTTTTGAAGCTGTAAGTTATTTATTATTTTTAACTGTAATAAAAGCATCTCTATGAAAAGCATATTTAAATATCTGACTCCAAGGATGAAGTCTGTCCTGCAGGGGAGTAGCTGCTGCCCTAACAGTCTAAACACTGTAAATACTATACTTCAAAGACATGGAGACAAGACTGGACCATGCCCATCCAAAGGAGAAATAACTTTAAAAATAATAGGTTTCAAATCAGTTGTGCCAAAATATCAAGACCTCTGGGCAAGTTCATCATAATTAACTTCCTTAGATGGTGGGAAATTAGTAGAAAATAAACCACTGAATTAGATTTTAAATAATGATGAAATACTGCAGAACATCATAACTTGTAACTGGAGAAGAGATGAACAATAAGCAACACTGACTATTATATTACTAAGGCTTTAGAGCTACTCAGAAGAGAAGGATAAAACTGCAAATTTAAATCAAGAGCAGTATTTTATTTTGACATTGTTTTTAAAGCACAATAGTTCTAAAAGTAGCAACTTCAAAGACTAAAGAAAGAAGAAAGTAGCCTATGTGAAGTTTAGAGTGCTCTCAAAAATCAGTAGCTTTATCTTATACCCAGCAGCATATCATCCACAACTAAGACCGTTCCAAGACCGTAAAAGAAAGTACAGTATTATAAAACTTGCTTTGGTGGTGGACCACGTCATCCATGGAGGCCCCAGGTTTACATCATTACCTTAAATAAAACATAGGCCTCCAATAAAATTGTCTTTTACAAAACCAATGCTGTAATAATAGCACAGGAGGCTAGATACTGCATCCTGCAATCAAATTTGTGGTTCATGTTAAGCTATAGACACCAATAACTAATTCCACATGTGAGACAGACCTCCCGGGGGGAGATTTTAATCAAATAAGTGATGGGAAAAGATATATTTCCTTATTTTGGTATAACAAGCCCCCTGTACTAACAATATGTTGGTATGGTAAAATGTTAATGTACTGTAGCAGTGCAACATTAGTAGAACTTACATCTGGTTCAGTTATTCCTTTATATGGCAGTTTGTATACATAAGCCACAGAACAATAAATACTTTATCGTTACCATCATATTAAAAATTAGGTTTAAGTGCATTTGCTCCACCTTTTCAACTGCTAATATTATTCGGATCCACCCACAGTTTAAAAAAAAACAACAAAACAACCAAGCAAACAAAAGAAAACTTAAAAATCCCACAAGATGAAAAAAGAGCAGCACAGTAGGGCTTGCATTAGCTTTGTACTGTTAATTGGACAGAAGACTGTTGATTAATGCTTCTGTACTCAGGCTGAATATTGCAAGTAGAAAACAATTAAGCCTCTGTATTTGCATGTTTTCTGTAATAACAAACTTGATCATAGCTCTCTCCCATATTCAAGCTCGCCCTCCCAGTCCTGCACCTCTGGTGGTTTAACTTGCACAACTCCAGCTGCTGACAGGTACAATCTCTAATACCTATCACACCTCACAACTCAATCAATCTGCATACCTGCTATGCAACATATGCTGGAAATTACTCAAGGTCTAAAATCCTGAAAAACAAAAGTCTAACTTACTTCCACAAGGAATGCTTTACCCCAGTAGAACACCACTTTTTCAAATACTTTCATTTCAGACAACTCATTTATGACTGCAATAAATACAATTCCATTAAAATCTTCTGACTCAACGGCAGTGCATACCTTCTTGCCAGCCAGTCAGAATAAAATAGAGTTAACCAAATGAAATGGAGTCCAGACTGACAACTTTTCCAGCCAGAGTGAGAGCATCACAGGCAGACAGGAATACAAGACTTGGCAAAAGAAAAAAATATCAGCAGCCAAATTCTGCTGAATAACCAGTATATAGATGACAGAGAAAAGAGCTGGATAGTTTAATAAGTGGCTACAGTATAAATTTTTAAAATGCCTCAAGAATAGCTTCTAAATAAGGGGCAGCATTAATCTCCTCAGCTAGTGGTCCAGCTTTGCAGCTACCTTGTTTAGAAGCCATGCCAGTTTACTCAAATTGCACTGGGATGTTTTCATGTTCTCAATGTAACAAATAAGGATGCACACAATAACTGCTCTTGTGTAGCAGCCATCATTTTATATCATTGGATACTCAGCCCAAAGATAAAAACACAATAGAAAAAAATAGGCTTGTCACCCAATACCATACCCTACCATCAACAGGAGCATTTTTCAAGTTACTTGTACCAGTTCATACTTCACAGACCATCCTGAAGATGGTCAGTAGTTTTACTATTCTTTAAACATAAATAATTGTGTCTCAGTTTCCCCAGTGGTATATTCTAAAAAAATGTCATAGTTTTCAAAGTTGAAAGCCATAGTCTGGCAGCATTCCAGCCCAGGTCCTTAACCAGCCACTCCCCAAAATCCATCTCTCTCCATTCCTTGTTTCTGTGCCCATGCTGCAACTTTCCTCTCACTGTTAGTCAGTACAGCTATTTGTAGCACAATGTCAAGGACTGAATACAGCTGAACTGATTCAGGTTTAAAGTAACTCCTAAAAGATGTATCTGGGATATTTGGGGTGAGATGTTTAAAGGTTATTTTTTCACCTGTATTTCCTCTCAGTTCAGTTTGCAGCATAGCCTAGGATATACCTATATCAGCTCAGTTGGACAGGGCCGAGCTTAAGGTTAGGCAGACTGAGAGGACAGAGAACCTTTCTACTGTTCTATTACAAAGCATTCAGTTACTGCTTACCAGCACAGGCTTGAGCTCACCAACTTTTAAATTATTTTCCTTTCTTCCTTGGCTCCATTCTACACTTTTGCCCTCCAACAAACTACGAAAGACTACAACTTTTTCCTCAACTGACCTTTTTAATGTCTTTTTTCCCCTTTCTCCTGAAATTGCCCTCTCCCAGTATTACAATAGGAAAACACAAAGAACAAATTCCAGAACAGGTATACGGACATAATTCTTTCTAACTTGTTCAGGTTGAGCAGCACTCAGTCTGAACATATGTGCAAGAAACACGCAGCCTTGTAATGTAGTGAATTAAAAAATGTATTTCTGGTCGATAATCAAAATATTCATATTTTCATTCAATGCAGTCTCTCCCTGTTAAACTGTCTCCAGCAAAAAGCAAATCTCCACAAAGATCTGTAATCTACAAATTACTATTTCTAGCATTACAGATGAAAAAATAAATTTTCATAGACACTGACTTTCTGTCCAAGACAACTCTGAAGCTGGGTGCAAAAAAACTTCACAAGCCAGGTGTTCAAATTTAGAGCTCCATACTTAGGAAGAGAGACCTTGTGTTCAAAAAGTTAGGGTGTGAAAGCTTGGATTTCACATGTCATTCAGATCTCTTCTGGACCAATTTTACTCTGGCCCTGGCATGGAAAAGGAGAAAAAGGGTGAGAACAAGTTTTTCTTAATTAAAAGTTCATCAGAAACATCTGCAAAGATTTTGGGTTTGAGCAATGAGTGTTCAATAATAAAAACTTTCTAGAGGTTCAGAATTTTCTGTCATATGAATGTTTTTACTACTGTTTAATTCCATAGGATAGGGTAACACTTGAGTTATTAACTAAACTCCTTGAAGCACATGAAAAAGTCTCATCATTGTGCCTTTCAGTATAAAGCCTGCTGCTGCAGATGTACTATAAGGAAAAAATTAATGCAACAACTTAATCAGTTTCCTATTTATTTCTGCTTAGTGTTAGATGCACAATGCAAAATACAGTATTTGGCTACTGACATTCAGAAATCTTGCATATGTCATTATACATGAGTAAAAAAACCCAAATACGTCTATGTATATACATGAAACTATTCTTTCCTTTTCCATTTTGTCAGAAAAGAACATAATAACTAAGTTAACACCTTAGAGCAGTTTAAAAGGAAATTACAAGTGACTAGGTGTTTGTTTGTTTTTAACACTGCTACTTTCCTTTAATATTACAGCTATAAAGTCTGTGAAAAAAAACCAGAAATCATCACTGCTTTATCAAAAATCTACACTTTCTTTTTAATCCATTTGGAAGAGAAATCAAAATTTTCAAATCAAGGTGTTTGAGATAAATAAGAAAATCAATGAAACAAAATATATTTTTGCAATCTACATCTCACTGAAAAATGTGACAACACATTTCCATATGAAACACTGTTGTCCTTTCAACAATACAGTATTTTTCTGAAAGACAGCCATTTAACTGAAAACAAAATTACATATACTCAGCTTATTCATTTGTACAGCAACTGCTGTTAAGGACTCTTGATTTTAACTAGGGTTTCTGAATACCACTAAAATACACACAGTTTTGTGAGTGGGAAGCTAGGGGATTTGGCGAGCTTGTTTGTTTGCTCATTTTACTTGTTTGCAGAAGAAGAAATAATGCCTATTAAAAAATAGGAAATACTTATTTTATTAAGGCAATAATACATTTAAGTCAGAGCTGCTAATAGGGGAAGAAAAAAATCCATGCCAAAGGCATGCACCAAGTTCTGTGCATCTCTGTTAAACTAGAACAATAAGAGTTTTATCTTGGCCTCAGGGAGCAAAGCTGATGATATCAGCTGCACTTGCACGCCTGACCAAACTAAGCTGAGTTTGCAAGATACAAGAGGATAAGAGCATAAATGAATTCTTTGCAAAAGGAAGTCAGATATTCAGTGCTCAACTCAGATATCCAGTGCTTGACAGTAAAGAGAATGAGGGAGCTGCTGGAACTAAGGAAAGTAATTGGAAAAAAAAATCCCCAGCACAGAGCAATAGCAACAGCTAATAACACATTGCTTAAACAAAACGTAAAAAGACTATACTAAAGCTCTTAAAGTGTTCTTTCAGCATTGAACTTATTTTTGGGAGTTGACTAAACTACTAAGAATTACTGTGTACTCAAAAACTCATTTAACACCTGTTTAACAGTGAATGGTGCCTCTCAAATAGCTTACCACAAAGGAGACTCACCTTGTATAAAGCAGAAATGATCTGATGCATTTTCAGTCGATGAAACACAAAGATATCGTACACAGCTGAAATGGCCAGAACAGTCACTCCTTGCTCTTTCCACAACATGCTGCATCCTGCACACAGCCCTGCTCCCAAGATCCAGCCCCAAGTGCTTGGTGAGGAACCTCTGGTAGAGCAGTGCTTCACATAACACATGAGGGAAAGCAGAAAGAAGAGGCAGGCTCCAATATCTGCCCTCCCTACAATCCCTGCTACGGCTTCCGTGTGGATGGGATGAGATGCAAACAGCAGGCCTGCTATCAAGGTCCAGTACCCATCACCGAAGAGAATCCTGGAGAAGTTTGTGAAAAGGCCAGTGACTGCAGCATGTAAGAGGACATTTACAAGGTGGTAGCCCCATGGGTCCATTCCCCCAACAGCGTGGTTAATGCGGAAGGAAAGTGTGCAGAGAGGTCTGTAGGACTTGTGGCTCCCACTGTGAGTAAGCAGCGTCCCCCAAAAGTCATTGTAGAAGATATGGATCCACGGCGTCTCTGGCAAAAGGTCTTGGTTTGTCTTGATAGCTCGACTACAAAAGACAAATAAAAACTTCATTTTAACAGAACAAAATGGCTACAAATAAAAGGCTGTGAAAATGCAATCACACTGCTACAAGAAAAATAATGGTATTGCTTTGGTGCTGCTTCAATTCCAGTTTTGAATTTTAACAGGAGGTGTTAAAAAACTATGTATCTACTGACTTCCTTCTAGAGCAAAATTTCCATATAAATTGACTTTTAAAGCATTAGAAACAGACGTTATGATGTTTCCATTAAATTAAAATACCCTTCAGTGACATTCTTCTGAATCCAATCCAGGAGTAATCAGTTAAGATTTGATGAGTTGTAATTAAAATGTAAAAGAAATATGAAAATCTTGCAAACATTATTGTTGAAACAATGGATCCTCCAGTAAATCAGAAATAAAACCCCAACTGTCTTTTATACTGAAATTTTAATTTAGATATTAGAATGGATTTTGCTAACATGGATAAACAATAAATACAGAAGCTGGTAGGAGTGTGCAATTTTCTGCTTCTGGACAGGGCACTCCCCTTGTATAATTCTCTCTTGTGCATATTTTGACTGACAACATTTTCTGCAACTCTTTGCTGAAGACAGACAACAGAATATTTTACAGATTAAAATACACTTTCTTTTTCAATTTCTTGTATTTCCAAATGAGGGGAAAAAAACATTTTTACATCGCATTAGCTTATGAATTCAAGTCTGTCAGTTTGATTAGAAAAAAAAATGCTGCAGTTTTCAGCATTTATGCTTACAACCACACTGGCAAGAACTCATGCCAGCCATTAGCAGTGTCTAAGTTTAATTCGTTACTGTAAAAATCTGTCTCTTACAGTGTTTGCACAAATCCAAAGATTTGCATTTAGATTTACGCAGTGGGAGAGGTGTGAGACTTGCTTAGTGTAAAGAGATGACTAGAATTTAATTAGTTACTTTTATTTAAGCAATTATTTAAAGATGCATTGTTGTTACTACTGATCTTAACTCATTTAGCATTTATTTTATTAGGGTAATCAAGAATCCAGCCAGATCAAGACTCTTCTATTCAAAATACTAAACAAGAGAGATGATTTTTATCTCATTCTCTATTAAAAACCTCTATCCACCTTACCAATAAAGACTGTCCTATAATTAATAATTTTTCAATTCAGATTAGGAAGGAAAAAAAAAGGTGTGACACTCAAGCCATTTAAAATGCATAACTAATTCATACACCAAGACTCCCCTCACATTCTCCATTTCCATTTCCTTAGAACCTGTATGGAAATCTTTTTTTTTTTTTTTTTTGGTGGTATTAATTTCAGGAATGTTGTCTTGTTCTGGGAAGAAAAATGCTCAAAAGTGATACACTGCACCACAGAATCTCCATGTAAATATTCCAAATACCACACAGCTCAGCATTTCCATTGTCCAGAGCATCCTGCTGTAATGCTTTCAGACACGCCTCCTCTCAGCATGCCCTTTTGTCTCTGAGCACACAGAGGTTATAGAAAGGTCAGCTTAAATCCTTTAAAGATCTGATGATGCTTTTTAGAATATTTGAAAACTTTCATTTTTACTTCTGCTTATGCATTGGATCAGGTTGACTGTATTTGTTTTCCCAACCCCACACACATTTTTCTCATTTTAAGCGAGTCACAAAAGAACACTGGAGGAAAACAAGATCGTTGTTTCCACATTATTTATCATGTCCTTCTGTGTTGTCCTTTCTTGAAACCTAATTCCTCTGTTTGTAGTATAATACTCAGAACAACTATCAAAAACCCAGGAATCTGGCAAAAATAAAGCAGGTGTCAGGCAAGAAAGAGTCCTTTCTCTGAGAAAAACATAATATATTACACAATAAGCTTCCAAAGGCTGAGAATGGCTATCAGGTGTCAGGATTTAGAGTTGAAACCCTGAACTGCAAAAGTGTTTTTTCTTGGGGAAGCAATAAGAAAGTAAGTGGCAACAACATTGCCAGCACAACCACTCTCCTCTGAGGCAGAGCATTCTTCTGCAAAAAGCCCAGACAGTTCCAAGGTCGTTCCCAGGAAATGGTAGTTTTTAGTATTTCTTTTGCCTTCTCGCTAAACTGATAGTTTCAATGCAGCAGACACTCATGTTGAACTCATCCCCACCAAAAGTAAACTGTTTGTATCATTAAAAAACCTATTGTACATTCCAAAGGCATTAATTCAGTCACATCTTATTCACAGTTTTAGCAACAAATTTCATGCATCCTTGATCCTTTTCTGTTTAGACCTGTCCATATTAAAAATTAAAACAAAGAAACAGACAACAAGAAAAGCCCTACCACAACAGAAATCAAGAGGAAGTCCTGAAGATACGATATTGATCAAAAATGTTTTTGGGTATAGATTTCAGTGGCAATTCTATAATACTCCTAGTTTCTTGTGCAAGTAATCCCAGCAAATTCCAGTACCTGCCATCAGCATGAAGAATACAGAAGCTGACAGTTCCATCTTACTCAGTCTTTAGTCACATCAAATGCTGTATTTTCTACAGATCAAAATTTTAATAGAGTTAAAATTTTTTTCTGTATGGTTTCTGTATGATTCCAAGGGCACTAATGAGCCTTGACAGCCTGATCCTCCTCCCCAGATTCCCAAATCCTTCCCCCAGTGCCATGACCTCATGTCAGGTCTCCGAGGCTCCCCTGATACCTCCCAGGGCTTCAGCTTACGCAGGCTCTACCCTGACAAGGGTCTTGCTGAGCTGAACCTGCATCCCAGTCTGTCCTTCCCCAGGGAAGTGCCCAATCCCCAGAGCTTGGTCTACCCTGGCTCCTGGCTCTGTTTTCTCTCTGGTTACTGAATCATCAAGCTGTTAACCCTGCTTGGTCTCCAGTTCCAGCAGAAATTATGCAAGCAACACATCCTCACAGCCTGGTAGCAGTGCGAGCTTGTCTCCAGTAAAGCCTCCTGTGCAAGTAGCCACCCTCACTCTCCGCAGATAGAAAATGATAGTAATTGCTGGCTCAAGAAAAGATTCTGGGATAAAGGAAATTACAAAATGCCTTATTAGCCTTCCTTCCTGCTTCACTCACAGTTTACCTTAAGGTTATGTACTTCAAATTAGTCCAATTTTGCTAATGGGCATAAGAGAAGCAACTCATCATTCTTCACCAGAGCTGAAAACTCTGCTTTTGCTAAAAGGCAGCAGGTCATCTGAGAAAGTCGTTTCTCAAAATTCCAACACAATTGGCCTTTTACTTCCAAGTAGCCTCTGAACAGGATTGCACACTCAGGCAGGGAACTTGCTTTCTTCAATTTGCAATGCTTGCCGATTTCACACATCCCAGGAGAATGGGATATCTTATTCAGTGTATAACAAATGGACATGCTGGGGGTAGGGGGAAGGAAAGGAATTAGATTCGGTTATCAGTGCTTCAGAAACAGAAAGTTGAAAAAAGACAAAAAAATTGTAAAGACAAAATCATAATTTCTAATCCACTTGAAACAATGCTTCTGCCTCTTCCATAAATCACTTATTTGCCACAGCTCAGTACACACCTTGAGCACGACTCACTGAGCCTCTATTCATCAAACTTAAAAATGCCAGAGATACAACCATTCACATGTGCACATATACATGCACACACACACACAAAAAAAATTTCCAGATGTTTTCAAAATTAACAGCTATGTATGTCCTAAACTTCTGTGCTGGTGTTAAACTGATCCAGGTGTTAACACTAGGGTAAAAAAAACAGATGCGACATTCTAAAGTGATTTAACGAGTTAAGCCTTATATCCAGCTTCAATATTGCTAATGGTCCCCATATGCTGAAAATTACCATCAGTATTTGAAGTAGAAAACATATTTTAAAGGAAAAGGAGAATTCCCAACTGTGCATGCAGGAAGCCATTGACCAGACGTCTCTCACATAAAATAGATAGTCAGTGATGGACTGGCAAGGTTGAACATGGAGGTTCATTGTTGTTTTTCCTCAGTTATTTTTAAACAGTATTAATTTAGTGGGTTTTTTCTTGAATAGCAATTGGAAAACACCCTAGGGTATTTTTACAGTGGATATTAATGAGACACCCTTAGGAGGCTTTCAAGAGTATCTGTTACTTATATAGGACAACAAGACTGAAAACACAGCCAAGAGCCTACTTGCTGAGTACAAACAGCTTCACATCCCCAAAACACACAGCAGCTAGGTAAATCCTCCCAACTATTTACAGGTTCTTAGGTAGGTGGTGAGCAGAATGCAGGGAAGTAGAGCCTGCAGACTAATATATATATATATATATATACACACATACATATATATATATATATACATTGTCTGTATTGACAGGATAAAGTAAAAGTCAGAAAATACTACTTAGTATGTAGAGATGTCTTAAAGTAATAAGCTTAAGTACATGAAAACACATTCATCTAAATGTTTAATTATAGACTCAAGGGAACTACTTGCCATTCTGGTAGAACTCTCTGGCAATTATGTCTGACATGTTGTGTATTAAAGTTCATCTTTCTCAACAGTTGTTAAAGTGGAATTTACCTTCAAATCCAGCAGGTAGTAAAGTTTTACCCATGCCACTTCACAAAAAAAGATCCACCAAAAACAACAACAAAAGAACACCATCCCCTAAAAATTAACACCCCAAAATAAAACCCCAAACCACAAACCTCTATTGCCTATATCAACCAGGACATCTGAAGAAGACCAAAATCTGTGCATCCTCTGAGTTTCAAGTTGCAACTTTTGGATTGTCTCAAGAAAATTTGTTCTTAGGTGAATCTCTAAGGAAAATCTAATAATTCAGCTGTTTTCAGAAAGGAAATACTTGGCAGCAACTAGCTATGTGACATATAGGATCCTGAGCTGCTAGCTGGCTCTGAGAATGGGTCTATACATACAGATTTTGATGGAAATACCTAGGTTCAACTTTTTAAACTAATTTAAGGAAAACATAACATCACAAAAGGGAAATTACTCTTACTAAAACTTTGTATCCAGTTAGTTTCTGCCGGTAATATGGTCCTTTTCTAAGTGTATAACAACAGCTGAACTTGGAGTTCAAACAATGAAGACAACATATAGTTTTAAAATTATTTTCCTATCTTATGTAATTACTAGTGAAAGCTATTAACTCTATACAGAGTTACTACAGGACCTCTGGAAAATATGTTAACAAATCATAATACTATTTTTGTATTTTGGATTATGAAAGTAATTCTACAGTCAACTTCAGTTTAGTACCAGAACAAACAGGAGCTACAAGTAACAGGTCTGTTTTATATGTACAACTTTCTTGGATGAGACTTTCCCAAATTAGGTATAAAAAGAGTGCAAAGATGGATGACTGAGACAACTGTAACTATACCCTTAGATGATGGCAATGACTGCCAAAAACAAAGACAATGAAACAAAAATACTAAAGAAAACAAAACCATAAAATCACAAAGAAGAACAGTAAAAACACAAAGCTTACGGTCTTGTACCACAGTACAAAGATACACAAACTTTCTAAGATTTTTCTATACTGCATTATGTCTTTTAGAGAAATTGATCTTTTAAAATAAGCAATAACTTGTTCCTTGTTTGTTTCCGTCAATTACTTTATCTGCTGTGGTTTGACTTTGTCTGCCAGTAACTGGCTATGATCCAGCAGCCTATCAGCTGCATGCTTCCAAACTTCGTAATTTTGCAACTAAAGATGCAGGATGTTATTCAAAAGAAGGAAGTGGTGGCAACGCTTACGTATAACACTGAATGCTATTAGGAATTGCTTTAAATACACTGAAGCACACTGCATCTATTGATTTTCTTATTGACTAAGAGAGCTTTGAAATCATTATGTAACTAGAAGTTCAAAATATTTAGGTTACAAGAAAGTTGAGATGGCCTTAAAAATTTTTTTCCACCCAGAATATAAATATTTTAAAAACTAAGTAAAAAGGTTTTGAACTCTTTCTCCATTGTATAAGCCTTTCCATTTCTATGTATGTCCTCCTATGGGGAAAGAATATGGCCTAAATATTAACCCTAAATGCACCTCAGTTCCCTCAGTTTAAGATTTAGCCTGACATAACACATGCTAAAAGAAAGACTATGTAAAATTTGAAACCTCAATTAATTCCAACTGCCTGGCATAGTATTATATCATTATTCATGCACAGATTTAAAAAAAAAAATCACACTGGAGGGAAATGAAAGAAGTAATTAATACTTTCATATGCTGAACAATGGGACACCATCAGTGTCCTCTTAAGAGGAAACTGATAAAAACATTAGGAGAAGAACAGCTCCTGTCTTTGTCTCTGCTCCCTGACTTTCTTCACCACAGCATGTACCATAGGTCTGTGAAATGATACTTTAATTCTTAAATCAGAAATGCTTTCTGCTCTTCTCATGGCTATTTAATAAACTAGCTCGACTCTCAACTACACCCTGCAACACAAAATTGCTAATTCTCTTCTTTGGAAACTTTAAGATATTTTGCTTCCACCTGATAAAAATTCTTTCACACGTATTTGAAGTTGTTCTTTAAAACATTCTTCTGTTGATGACTGCCTCACATTAACTCACAATTTGTTTATTTTCTATATGTATGTAATACCAGCTTCTGAAGCATGGTTAGAATTCATAGCTGGAACCTCTGCTGTCCTTTTCAAATCTATTTTAGATTATAAAAGTGTGCCCAGAAGGCCTTATTAGATTCACTGTTGTGCAGTACAATATGGCACCAGATTATTTCATTTCCTCACTTCCTGCTGAAAAAATTAAACATAAATAATTTTTGCCACTCATACCAGTACAAGGACAAATATTTAAAGCTTTGAGAATATAACAGTAAGAGTAAAAATGATGATTTTCTTACCCAAATTAATAGTATGGATATTGCTTTTTTTGACAGGTGACCTTCTGAATATACATAAAGCCTTTCCAAGACACACACATTTTAAGCCATTATCTGAAAATAGAACCACACATACTGTAGCGTTACAAAAAGGAGTTTATCAGCCATACATCAGTCCCATGACTATTCACTTCTCTGCTTCTTTTTTCAGTATATGGCAGACTATGGAGAAAATTCAGTTCAGCAGTTTAATTTTGGAAGAACTTTTTCCACATTTAATCTATTTTTTGATAGTGCATATTCAGGGAGTTTGAGGAGATTGTACAGAATTATGCCTAAGCCTATGACTCAGTGAAAACAATTTGGTGCAAGCATATCCACAGAGGTCAATTTAACCTTCATCCTGTCTTTAGAACTCATATTGAAGAAATATCCATATTGGTGGAGAGGGGAAAAAACCCAGCTATCCTTTGTCATGTTCATGTTATTCACTCAATTCGGAGAGCAGTCAGATCCACTTGGGCTTCAACTATCTACAGAACTGCAAGTACAGACTTGTGCCATACTACAAACTATCAGACATGTGCTCACCCAAAATTCCCATGTCTCCAAGAAGTCTTCTCTTCCCTCCCTCCAGCCCCACTATAAGATACATAAATGCATAAAACTAATGTTCTGACACATGTCAGTCGTACACCCTGTATTGCTTTTCCTAACCAAAGGGTATCTATCATGTTAGCAGATTTGCAGGGTGGGTTGTTTGGGTTTGTTTTTTTTTTTTTTTAATAATAATGTACAGAATAAGCATTTTCCATTTAGTTTAAGTCTGTTTTCATATCTTACAAATACTGATGCTGAGGCTTTGAAAGACTATTTTGTATGGCAAGAAACTAAAACTCCTGCATATTTTTTCTTGCAGTATTGTCCATTTTGAGTACAAATGCACTCACAAGTTGCCGAATTATGTACATAAAAGATTGCCCACAAGTATATCAGCACACTAAAAAAGGTACCATTTTTAGACAGCAACTTCTGCTTAATTTTTTTTTCCTGAAATCAGTCTGGTGTAAGAAACCAAATAGATACCACTTGTCTTTCAAGTCACTACTGTCTTCCTAGTCTAGTTTGCCTGATATGCAGTCAATGATGCTTGTAGTCACCATCCCATTCAAAGGCAGATATTGAATAATAATGAGGGCAAGGGAACCCTCCTTGAGGATTACTAAAATGTATTCTGTGTCAGCTACAAAGTCCAGCTACACTATCATGAACCAAGTACTGCCACTTCAATGCAATAGTCTTGAGGAAACACAAAAAGCAAAGCAGGCTTAACTTGATGGAAAAAGCAGCAAGAAATGTTAACATACAGTTGAGGCTTACATTTCACAGTGATGATAGTTTACTCGCCAGTGAATCAACCAAAATATTTTAAGTACCTTCTGAGAGGATTCCAAATTTTTAAGATAAATGTAGCATTTTTCCTTCTCAGATGCATATTAATCAAAATTCCTACATAATATATAGACGGCCTTAAATCTGGTTAGAAAGCATTTGTGACGGAGTTAGACTTTACCTTCAGTCTTTGCCACAGACATGTCAGACCAATTCCTGTAAGCATTTTTATAATTTTATATTTTTAGGAGGGCAAAAATGGAACTTGGCACAGACTTATGTCAAAACCAATTTTTATGAAAACTAAATTCTCACCAAAAATAAGTAAAACAACCCAGATAATTAAAAACAACATTTGTTCAGAGGAAGATGTGTAATGACTTCTAGTGAATAGAGAGACTGTTCAGCATAGTCCCAAAACAGACTCCCCAGGAAAGTGGTGAAGTCACATTCTTGGAAGTATTAAATAAATAAGTAAACGTGGCACTCTGTGGTAAGGCTTAGTGGGCATGGTGGTATTTCATCAAAGGTTGGACTTGATCTTGGAGATCTTTTTAAGCCTTAATGATTCCAACAACGCAGTATGCTTTTTCTGCTCTTCAACATCTTTACAGAAGGCATTGTGGGATGCCCTTCAAAAATGTACTTTAACAGAGCAGATGGCACCCACTCATTTGGAAAGCATGAATCCTACTGAAAAAGATAGAAATTACTTTTACTGATTTGTTTCACCTTTGTGCCTCAATAGTTTATAGAGATGCAGGGATCCACAAGAGTAAAACAAGTTTTGTGACATGCCACAGTAATTGTGAAACATTAGAAATTGAAACCACAGCAGCGTTTATTTTCTCTGAATTGCCTGGTTAGGGGCACCCAGTTAGTAGGTAAAAGTTTGGGAGTGACATCAAGACAACTAATCATAGTTTTTTTGGAATAAAAATGTGCTTTACAGCTACCATTCTATGCAAGTTTATATCAAGCATACTCTCAAGGTTTTACTGGATGTAGTCAAAGGCAGGAAATGACAAATTAGTGGAATTATGTTATCAGAACACACGGGATCAAATTCTGATTTCTGCTACATTAGCTTTAGTTCACTTTGGTATTGGAATAACCTGCACTTTATGTCACTGAAACCAGTAGGTTTTACAATCAACTGCAATTGGCATAAGCTTTTACAGCCTTTCTGAACACTTTTAAGACTTCCAAGAATAAAAACAAAACCAAACCCCATTCTTTTCTGTCTTTTAGAACAGTTATCAGGAGGCAGGCAGTTAGCAAGGAGGCTCTCAGACAGCAACTCAGGTAAACTGAAGCCATTACCTGAATCACAAAACTGATCAACCTTTCTTGACAATAAAACTAGAGTTAAGTCAAGCTGAACTATAAAAGCAGAGAGTTTTGAACTGAAACATGCCAGATTTTCAAGTCTTTCCAATCTTTTCTACGCTAGTCAAACACTTGCAATTCTTCTCCACTAGTGATTTCTGTGCTCTTGTTCGGTTTTTTTTTCTCCCAAGCAGCTTTAACTTTCCAAAGCAGTATCCTTCTATAAAGGTAAGTCTGAAGATCTCCTAGATGATCAAACCAGTATTTAACTGCTAGGCTTAACTGCCCACTCTAATATTACAGTACAACCACCCCTGACAGTAGCACAAGAGAGGACTGCATTTTTTCCTGGCAGATGAGAAACCCGAGTGCCACACAAGGTTACAGTATTTCATAACACTGGTCTTTAGACAACAGCTGTAAATTCTGCAGGGAGAGACCCACAGAGGAAAAGTCATCACACACAAAGGTTTATGAAAGCTTTAAAAAAGTAAGTAGTTCGCTTCTTTCAGTCATCTTCATTTAAAAAAAAAAAAAAAAAAAAAGGTCTGTGAGAGCACAACAGAAATTGTATGTTATCTTTCAAAATTCCAGTACTGACAAAGAACAGTAATAATTTTTCTCCTCTTGCCAAAGCAGGAAGACTGTTTGAGATCACAGCAAGAAGAAACTTCAAACGTGGGAGAAAAAACACAGGGAGCTTAAGAGAAAAACATGCAACTGAGTGCAATGAAGCTGACCCAAACGAATCAGAGAACACGCTGCCTTGGAGAGGTCACTTGGCTGTTTCAGACTTCAAAAAGAAACAAAACCAGCTGTTGTTGCATCTGTGGGCAAGGTAAACATATTCTCTTCAAGTATCTTCTATCCATATGTAAGAGGATGAGAAATGCAGAATTTCACCTGGGAGAGAAGTAGTTTCAAATTCAAGTCTGAGCTTAAACTGAGATTCTTTTCTGCTAGGGCATGAAAACTATGATATGACATGATATGATATGATATGATATGATATGATATGATATGATATGATATGACATGATATGATATGATACGATATGATACGATATATGTTATGATATGATATACAATGATGTATGGTATGATATATGATGATATATAAAACACATGTTTTATGTACTATTTAAGAAAGGATTTTTTATTCAAAGAGCAATGGGCCATTTGAATCTTTACATAAACTGAGCAAATACCTACTGCCTACAAAGCTAGCGGAAGGTTACCTCTTCAGAGTTCAGGAGCCCTATTTATCTGTCTCCCCTGGCACTGTAAACCATTGAAAGTTTAATGAAGAAAACTATAGTTTGCTAGACCATATAAAACACCAGGATGTATTATTTCTGCATAATAAAATCAACCTAGAATAGCCTAAAGAATAAGCAGTTTCTGCTCTACGAGACTTGCTTCTCTTTCTGAGGCTCTACATTGATCTTGCTGCAAAATCATCAGGAATTCGAGATTTATTTCTTACCACATGAAATTAGTTGTTTGGAATAATACAGTGCTGTGTATGCATCATAAATTTCCCAAGTTACTCACATGCTGTGGTACATAAAGACACCAAGAAATTAATTATGACATAGCTAATAAATAATTACAGCTGTACAACCCATTTGTATCATCCACTAAGACAAAGTGGCAGCAAAGGCCTATGAAGATTTCAGTGTGGGCTGCCATGTCCTTTTAAGGAAATCTGAAGAAATACTGAGAGAGTAAGACATTGCAATCCAACTATTCTAGAAAAAATTACCTGGATGATGAATGCAATCAGTCATAAACGCCTCGTTCAAATCAACTTCATTGCCCCTTATAGTTCATTCTTCATCTTAGTCTTTTAGGACAAAAGCATGTAGAAATTGTTGTGGAACAGAGATAGCTTCTGGCTCATAAGAGGCACTGGGAGTCCACAGGAAATCCAAAAGCTCACCATCACGTTTTCAAACTCACTGTAAGATGGAAGTCCCACCCCAGCAGCACCCTAACCGGGAGCTTCTGCATATGAGTCTTATTTCACTTATTTCAATTAAGTCATTCAACTTAAATCCCAACCTTACAGTGAATGCTTAACATCAACTTCTAAGAAAGATAAAACTGTATTTCTAGAGACACAAGCAACTGTTAATTTAATATTGCAGGGCAACAAAACAGGTGAAAGTTTTTAATTAAACAGCCCTTCTGTAGGCTGTTATTCTGCAATTTTATGTATAAATAAGCCAGGTGACTTATTTCTAGTAAGTCTGAAAATAATAAAATTGGTTTCAATGACCTCAGAGATATATATGCTTATTTGTGGTTATGGCCCCAGGCAACCCTGAAATCAGTCATTCCATTAAGTCAGTAGCATGGCACAAAGCCAAGCTCCTGTAAGAGTTAAAGGTCTTGCACATACTTCCTTTGTGTGTTTATTTGAATAGAATGGTGACTTTGGGTTTTGGGCCACCCATTACTTATAGACCTCCCATAACATTTAAAGGAGCTGAATCAACTGAATCTCAGCATACACCAGTTATCCTTGGGACACCAGCTCGTCTTCAAACGTAATGTAAAATCATTGAAAATTGAAGCAATGGGAAAAACATCACAACAGGGTTTATCTAGAGACGTTTTAATGTGTATATTCCTCTACAGATGCATCAGGCAATATTTTGGGGTTGGTTTAATTACAGTAGCAGAATAAAGAACCCAAAAGCCCTTATACAACCAAAAGAAATACAAAACTGTCCAATATAATAAAACAAGAAATAATGGTGATAATTATCACAAAACAAAGAAAGTAATTTAGGCCACCATACTGGGGTTTTTGGGGTCTTCTGGGTTTGTTTTTTCATTCTTTGGGTCTTGGGGTTTTGAAATAAATAGAATAAATTCTTTTTTCCTATTCTTCTCCAGAGTCACAAAAAGAAGCTGCAACAGCTAACTCATATTATCAGAAACACCACAATGATGTGGGGAAATAAAAAACAAATTAATATTTGAACATTCACAAATAACAGTAGTCTTAGGGACACTCTGTTAACCGAAGAAACATCCCATCATTTTCTCATTCTGGGCTTCAGAGCCCCAAAAGTAATCATGAATGATATTTCATTCAGAAGCTTCAAACTTTTTGGTAATTCTTAATTAAGGAAGTTTTCATAGTACAAGAAAACATCAGACTATCTTATTTCAATCTTTACAGCTGAAGTCTCTCAAATAAGAGAAATTTACAAGGAAAAAAAGCTATGCCAAAGGATGAGCAGGAAGAAAGATGTGTCAAACTTGTTACCACACATAAGAGAAGCTATACTTACTCTCTGTTTTCTTGCAGTGATATTGCTATCTACCATAAAAGGTATCTCTCAAAGACAACAAGTGTCATATTAACCCAAATAAAGAGAATGAAGTTTTTAGTATTTCCTAATAGCAGTCATTCTTATCCATTGCCAAATGCATGCCCCATGTCTATATTTCAGACTGTAATTTCAAGTCATCAAACAAAAGAAAGCAGCAAGAAAAATGTACTAGAATAGGACAAAATTGTGATGATTTTTTCTTTGAACAGGTACCATAACAAAGGTTGGCAAGTATCAATTACAGCAGTACCAGTTCCAGCCAGGTCAACTGTCACTTTGAAAAGTGTGCAATAAATTATACAAGTGTGACATACACTGCAATTGAGGAACTGCTGTTTTAGATAGTTCAGTACCTGCATCTAAAGTTTCAATTTGACATCTGCATGACTTCTTACAAAATGCCAAGGAAGGGATTCAGTGCAACTTTCAGCAATAATAAATATCAATTAATTAAACTGAACTGTTATTACTATTATTAGTATTATTAGAGGAACTTTTTAAAAAATGGTCTTTTCTCTATGGCCTTAAATAAAGAGAGGAAAGTATTGCCAAGAACAGCAGAGACTCTGAGTTCCTGAAACTCCACCTTTCCTGGCTTCCAAAGATTGCTAAAAAAAGATAATGGTTGTTCCAAACTGAATTCCACACAGCCCTTAACATCAAATGGATTAACTTAGAAAGAAAAGTTGTTAACTAAACACAGGCTAAAGACAATGCATCTAACCAGTTAGCACCTGGGATCTGAAAGACTGCATCTGACTTAATGCTGAAAACTAAAACAGAATAGAGACATATGTATGCAATTGGACATTTGTGTAAATGTTTCATTGGCCAGCTCAGCTTAACTGTTCAAAAGGGAAGGAAAAAAAACAAAAGCTAAACCTGCAGCAGGGTATTCATCCCATAAGGCAGTGGTGGTAAGTACTGATTCTTGTAGTATACCTGCAGTTTATTATGTTATCTTCATCAAAATAGCACAAAAAGTAGTTTGCAGATATCTCACTCTGATATGACACACCACTGGGCTTCCTTCCTACCAGGCATGTTTTGCCTTTGTGGAATTAACTTAAAGCCAGGAACAACAATCCACCTTTCCTCAGTATTTATTACATGGTTTCTTACTCTGCAAAGGATGCTGATGTCTCTTAGATATGTTTTTGTAATTTTTCAGAACTTAAATAGATTTTGTGCAATTACATTTAAACTGAAGTTTCATGGTGATGTTTTTCAAGCTCAACTGATTAAAGTTTGTTTAATGTATCTTGAAGAAAATATATTGTTCACCTTAACAAGAATTTATGCAAATCACTGCCACTAGCTTTTACAGAAAACCTTTTCAATTAATTATAATTAGGCTTTTTAGTTCTACATTTCTGGGGGTTTTACTACTAGAAAATTACAAGCATGGATTGTTGCAGGTTTTCTCAACTGTGGGAAATAAAACATTGTTGTGATGTAAAAACTCCCTATACAAATGAACCCTGTAAGTTCAGAGCCCTCTTCATCTCTGCTATTCAGATCAGGTCTAAATATATATCCCCAGATATCTATGTCTGGAAAGAAGGCAAAGCAAATTCCTCTTTGGTATTGATATACACAAATTACTCCTTGGCTTTAGGAGGGTGATTTTATAGGAAAAATAAATAAAATTATTTAAATTATTAAAGTATTCAAATATTTGCATGTCTACCCATAGCTTCTGAAACCCTTACAAATACACAAAGATCTCTCTCTAAATATAATATTGTAAAAGTATTTTTGGTACATATTTCAAGGCAATCTTCAGTGTCATTAACATTAAAAAGCCCTTGCTTAAGTAGATAACTGCTCTTTGAATATAGCCAGAAATATTTCAGTAGAGAAGCTGAACAACATATGTAACCAGCAATAACCTTTGAACCTTTTTTATAGGTACAGATATACAGTGAGGAAGATGCAAAGCTCCATACTGTAAAATTGTATAGTTTATTATGATTAATTAAGCTCCTCATATAAAAGTGAAATCCTTATTGCATTGCAGCTAATTTCCTAAACCCAGGTGCTTTTAGAGCTCTTCTGAATAGAGAGCTACCAAGCACCACTTTGGTTCTCATTTTATTAGCTGAGACAAGGGAGGGAAAGTGGGAGAAAATTTGTTACTGTCTTTCCAGAAGAGCATCTTATTTTTAGAGAACAGCACACATGCAATGAGTCTTGAGTGTTCCCATCAGGCCTGAGTAGGGCAAAATCCTGTCACTGCTTCATTCCACCCTCTTTCTTGAGCAGTGAAATAGCATCCCTGACCACAGAAACAATCACTCAAACTTATGAATTCTATTCATCAAACTCGTGATTAATGTGAGAGAATGAAAGACAATATGGGAAGAAAATTCAAAGCTATTAGCTAGAACTAGAATTAAGAGAAGCCAGTTTATCTCTGCTCCTATTTCTCTCTTGAAGTCATTGGATTCCAGTCCTAGAACATCAGTGTTAAAAGCAGTCTAACATACCTTTCTCTGTTCTATTCATTCTTCAGGTTTTCCCATGCTGGAGAACAGCAGGGACAGAAATTAGGCAAAAAATGAATGCCTGCCTCAAACAATCCATGTTCTACAACATTACAGCTACTCATCAATGACAACTCCCTTCATGCCCCTTTTTCAAGTCTTCAGGCATTGTAGGTTTTCTGCTACAAAATGGAAGTTCTAATCCACACTGATAGCTGCAATTATAGCTCCCATTCATAAAACAGAGGAATTGCACATAGACATATTCCCTCATCTGTCACTGTTCTTTAATTCTATGCCATTTAACCAGAAAAGAAAGAGCACTTTCTCTTGGAAAAGAAACTGCAAAAATGATTGACTGGTTCTAGTTTTATAGCCCTCTAATCCAGATCAATGTGCTCACAAAAAGAAGCTACCTATCTCCAGCTGTTAGCTGTACAAAATCAAATAAGGTTCTGTAAATCAAACTGTTCCCCTTTGAAGCCTACATGGCCTTTGATTTAAGAGTAAAAGTTTGGTGGACTAATTACAACTGCAGCGACATTTATATAATACAGTGTTAAACATCACAGATCACAATAAGACATGCATAGGAGTACATCTACTGTGCTCAAAACAGTAACATTGAAAATTAATGTACAGGACAATCAGTTTGAGTTGAACATAAAAACAAGAGTAAGGCTTTGGAGGAGCAAGCAGATTCATTAGAAATTAAAAGGCAAAACAGAATATTAAATAGTCACATAAACAAGGTGAAACTGTTCTATCCTTCTAATTTGCAGGCAGACTTTGGCAGCTGAAACTTCATTAGCAAGTCTCTAGGTGATGTATGAACCAGCTCAGCCTCCCATGACAGTACCTGTTCTGCAGTAGTAAAACTGATATAATAGGTAGAACCATAAAGACAGAGAACACCACTTTTCAGCACCCTTAATAAAGCTGATGTGGGTTATTTTTAACCAGTCACTTGGCCCTTTTGAAAGTGTGGTTATGGTCAGATGACAGAAACCACCTTTTGAACTTCAAAATTCACTGCCAAAGGGACATTATGATGTAAAATTACATCTCCTTGTTTTGCCATTAACACCGTCTAAGCTGCCAACTTTTAAGAGTAAATCAGTTCTTGTTTTAAAGAAAAATAACTTGCTGGGGATTATTTCTTTTTTAATCCAAACAACTAAAATATTCCAAATTTCCTAGACTCATTTTTCATGTAGATGTGGCAACTTAGGGATATGATTTAGCGGTGGTCTTGGGCTCCATGATCTTAGGCACCTTTTTCACCCTAAAGGATTCTGTAATGCCATGACTTCTAGGAAAAGGCACAGTAACTTAACAGCCACTAGAAAATAGTGTTCAGGAGACAAGTCCAAACAATTAGGTATCTGGAAGCTCTTTAGCTGCGGAGGTAAAGTGGTTAATATAAATAAAATCTCAAGGATTCCAAGACAAATATTCCTGTAAAGGATTATTTCTACATGACTGATTCATTATTGACTAATTTTCCTTTTGTAAGACTCATCTAGCTAAACAAAGATAATCTAAAGGAAGAAAATTACAGCAGCAGCAGGAATCTAACACACAGTAAATTTTCTTCTTGTAAGTGTGCTTTCATGCATATGCATTCAATATAATGGCAAGTTGGCTTTACACACTGTAATTTCAAGAACTATGGTTTCTGAGACTCAAGTATTTTTCGGCCGTAAGACTTCAGACTTATTCTGCTCTGGTTAAACCTTTTAACATTTCTTCAGTTCTACATCAGATTAGAAGACATTTCCCTCTCCTCCATTATTTTTCTTCTATATTCTACTATTTCCATTTAAGAATGAAGGAATACTAAACCACACTGGGGGAAAAATGTTACACAATAAATAATACAATTACTTCCTCATGCCAAAGAAATGAAATTTCAATACAAACTCATTAAATCGTCCGAGTCCAGTAATTTCACGATTATAAGCCGCACTGAGTATAAGCTGCACTGAGTATAAGCCATACTTCCGGGTGTCGGCAACTTTTCGTCCTTTGTCCATACATAAGCCGCACCTGATTATAAGCCGCATGTTACAATACAGAGTGTGATAAAAGGTATCTATTCTATCACCATCTGTTGAGGGTGGGGACAGTGATCCTTATCTCCGCATGAGATATTCTGCTAATGGGCCATCCATTGAAACCAGGCAGGGCATTGTTCTTTATCTTTTCACAACCCATCCTTCCTCCAGCCAGTCATTTTCTGCTAATGGCCCATTGAGTCCCACTGTGGGACTGATAAAATTACTGCATCCCATTGGAAGTTGCTCCAGCCAGGGGGAAGAGCCCAACATTTCTTACCAAGATAAAAACAGAGGTTTTGGGACACTAAGGGAGCCCCTTTCTCCACTGGACTCCAGAGGGAAACCAGATTTCTCCACATCACCACTGGACCTCCAGAGGGAAACTGCACCTTCTGCAGGAGCACTGCTCCAACTGAATCACATCTGTCACTGCAGGAGGATGCAGCCACCATTTAATGGGACTGCTACCAACACCCTGTCTGACGGGTGTCAGGTTGTACTCTGAGTTTGTCAGGGTTTGGAGTTTGTTTCTTTGTAGTACTGTATTTCTATTTTAATTTCCCTAGAAAAGAACTGTTATTCCTAATTCGCATATCTTTGCCTGAAAGCCCCTTGATTTCAAAATTATAATAATTTGGAGGGAGAGGGGTTACATTCTCCATTTCAAAGAGAAATTCCTGCCTTTCTCAGCAGACACTTGTCCTCCAAACTAAAACAGTAACTTTTTGTTCTTTGTCCATATATAAGCCGCACCTGATTATAAGCTGCACTTCGGATTCGGACCAAACTTTTACTCAAAATGGTGCGGCTTATAATCGTGAAATTACTGTACATGATGGTCCTTGTCAAAAACACAAACTTTTATTTCTAAATCACTTCTTTTTAAATGCCACAATAATCTAGAAATTAATCAATTTACAGGAAATATTTTTTTCCTTGTTGACAGTTGGATTGAGTGTCAGAGGTTCTTCCCTCTCAGACCAAGTGATAATGTAAAATACAGTGATCAGTCTCAGTCTTAAACACTCTACTAAGCAAGTGATCAAAATTTCAAACAATCTGCCTTTTTGGTTTATGTCACTTCTTAATAAAAAAGTCTTCATAGCAAGTTCTAAAATCTTGCTCCTAAAAGTAGGTTAGAAAACTTTTACATCTGACTGTAGGCTGTTGTGAATACACACCATCTCTTTTTCCCTGATTACATCAACAGATTTATCATCAAGCACATTGTAGGTTTTTTGTTTTTTTAATGTATGTATAAACTTCACACCTTATAGCGTCCCTCTCTAGGCACCACAAACACAATAAATACATTTATGCAGAAACCATTCAGCATAATTTAGGGGGGAGGAAGCAAAGAAATGTGGGATTGTTTCTTGTATACTACTGTCCCATTATTCCCAGGAGAGCCAAGAGCCTTAAGAGCAAGCACAGTCATCTACTGTTCTTTATGAATAAAAGTTAGAGTTAGCAAATTACATTAAACTAACTAAAACAAGCTTTTAATTTATAACATCTCTGTTCAGTCATTTTTTTATAGCCTTTTAGGGACATTCTCAGCACTGCTCATGGTACTTAGACACAAAGTTTCTCACCTACAGTACAGGGGTGTTTTGAAAATTAATTAATCTTAGTATAGCACTTCAAAAGTGTAAAATACTACATAAATACTCCAGTTAATAAGAGTATTTCAGTTAAATCCCATTCATCATAATGAATGTAAGCATTTTATATTTTTAAAGTTCACAGACTGTCTATAAAAAGCCTGACAAACACAATAATAGGCACTGACAAGCACACTAAAAGCACGGACAGCCTCGAGTTGTTTCTGTAATCAATTCTGAATAAAGTCAACTCAGAGCAGTCACCTCACGGGAACAGGAAGCCCCCACGAAATCACAGTTCCCAAATGAAAGGGCAAGGAATAAGTGCCTTTTTGGCTGCTGTAACCCAAAAATTCATAGAGGACAATAAGACTTCTCTAACTACTGTGAACTTTGAATTATATTGTAGAGGTCAACATTTATTAACTGAGTCACAAGAAGAAGCTAGTATCTTCCTTACCTGAAAAACTCATTGCAGTAGAAAAAGAAGTTCCCTTAACAGTTCCATGGTCTCTTCTCCTTCCTCCCCACCACCAGTTTCTGACAATAATATGATGTTGATTGGTTTTCACCAGTGCTGAGTTTTAAAGTGTGAAAGGCCACCTAAAATAAACACGCATGCTATAGCATCTACCTGCTATATGCAGCATACATAACCATTACCAATGACAGAAATAGATTTATTTATCCAAGTAATTGAATCAATAAGAATATTTATCAACCTTGCAGTAAACTGTATAGTTGGAGAAAAACATCACTTTTGGACAGTACTGCCAATTCCTCAACAGAAGAAATGAGTCTGCAAGAAAGGACCAATGTTTTTATACACTGTCCCAGCTTCTTGTCAGTCATCCTCCACTTGGCCAGGCTTCCCAACAGAGAGGTTAAACATTCCATTATGCCTTACTTACAAAAAAAAAATTTAATCCACTAACAGGAGAATTTATTCCAATATTAAATAGTCTCTCATTGTCATGGTTTAAACATAACTGGCAATTCAATTAAATTTACATGGACTACTAAAACCAGGTGAACTTACATAAGGATAGATATACTAATGTAACTACTTCAAATCATAGAATATTCTATTGGAATAGATTCACAAGGATCACTGAGTCCAGCTCTTGGCCCTGCAAAACACAACCCCAAAAATTACACTATGCTCCTGAGAGCATTGTCCAAGTGTTTCTTGAACTTGTTAGGCTTGATGCTGTGACCACCTCCGTGGAGAGCTCCTTTCAGTGCTTGACTAAACCCTTGAGGAAAAAAACTTTTGCCAACATCAGAACTAAAGCTCTCTTGACAAAGCTTCATGTCATTCCCTCAGGTCCTTTCATTGTCACGACAGAGAAGAGATCAGCATTGGCCCCTGCACTTCCCCTCATGAATAATCAGTAGACCACAATGAGGTCACCTCCACAGTCTCCTCTTCTCCAGACTGAATAAACGAAATTACCTCAGCTGCTCTTCATACAACTTTCCCTCCAGACCCTTCACTATTCCTGTGACACACCTTTGGATGCTCTCTAATAACTTTACATCCTTCTTATGTTGTGGTACCCAAAATTGCACAAAGAACTTGAGGTGACCACCTGCAACTGGAACAACAAATGAAAGATTTCTATTAATACTTGTGGAACCAAAAAGAATTGAAAATATTCCAACTATTCCATGTAGGCATATAGAGGTATTACTGATCTTTTCCATCATGCCTCCAGCAGAGAGATCAGTAAATGTACTGTAAACACTAAGTAAGTAAATATGCAGAAACATACCTAATTTTAAACTTGACACAGGTGTGTAATATAGCTTCATTTAACAAGCTGATCAAAAGCTACACTAAGCAGTTCACATTTTCAAAACAACATCAAAAATAAAAATATCATACTTTGAATATGCACTCAGAAAATTAGTAGGAAATCAACTCAATTCTCTTTGCTACTACTTCCAGATAACATAAACAGGGCTTTCTATATTGTGCAGAAGTCAATACACTTCAGAGTTCAAATGTCTGGTACTACTACAGCAGTGTCAAAGTTTGATGTACAAGAAATGAGTTTCTGGCATTCACATTTCATTTAAATCTCTAGTTCCAGATGATTGGCTTCAACACTAACATTAAAAGAGGCATGACTTCATTTCAGAATATCATTCCTTTTTTTAAGACTTTAGTAGTAACTTTCACCACCAGTGAGTTTTGTATTCATAGAAGGCAATAGCAGTCAGTCAGACGTTTGTTTAGGGGTCCATTCCTGAGAAGACACCTAAACACGTGCTGGGTTCTGCCATCACCACTCAGACAAGTCACACATTCCACTACCCCTTCCTAATAGCGGTGCTTTTTATGCACCTGATTTCTATAGTCTAAATTTGTCCACCACATCTGATAGGGCCCATTTTATTGGCACCTCCAAGTCTCCAGAGACTTCTCACATTTAGGTATAAATCATAGTCTATAAGAAATAACACTTGACTAAAGCCAGGACAGAGGGCCAAAAATGGCAAATATCAGCACCGACTATAACCAGTTTCATTTTCAGTGTAAAATTTCCCTTTAGAAAAGGATTAATAGATTACTAATCTAAGTAATTGGAAAATAAAATTATTATCATAGTCTAATGGCAATTAGTGCACTCCTAGAATACTATAGTTAGAATACTCCCTCCAATCCTCCATTACATTACTTTTCACTGTCATTCCACATGAAAATAAAATACTTGAAAAATTGGATATATTAGCACCTCAAGAGTTAGTTGTTCTGTGATAGTTTTTCTGTTATTAAGTTAAAAAGAAGTTCACTTTACAATGTTGAGTTTTAAAAAACCCGTATTTTAAAATCTCAATGGAGTCCCCGCCTTTTCATGTACTTTTTTTTTTTAAATTAAAGTTGTTTGAATAATGCTACTATCTTGATAATAGCAATGGTACAGTGCTCTTGTCCCAGGCTTTTTGCAAAACCTGCCCTGAAGAGACAAGTCAAAAATCTTCAGACCCATTTACTGAAGCAGTTTATCTATCCCTCAGTCATTTTATACTTCACTCTCAGTTTCCATTTAAAAATATCTACAACAACCATGGAATAAAGTGGCAAGTAACCAGAGGGAAAAAATAAAACCCCTATGAGCCACAAACAGAAAGAACAATGTAAGCAACACTTCATCACACATCAGTAATGCTTCCTTTCCCTACGTTTTCAGATCTTCAGGATTCTTGAATGCAAGAATCATTCTTGAATGCACGAATGAAAACCGAAGACCAAAACTACAACAATTACAATAACAACGCATGAAAAAAAATACCATGAGTCTTTAAAACATCTAATTACAATTCTGCCTAGGGGCACAATTGCTCACTCGGAGTCAGATTTTATTAATTAAGGTTCTGTCACGAACAGTAAAACTATTTAATTTGTTGCTGGTTCACTGCTTGTGCTGATATGTGCTGTACATCTTGTTAGGGAAATGGGTAATAAGCTTGTCCCTTATCATCAGCTGATTGCTGCAGCTTCAGGTCACAGTGAACCATCTGGAAGAGGATGAAATTGTGTCTCCATATCCCAAAGACCAACAGAAACCTCCCAACCTGGAGGAGAATTTATAGCTGGCTTTGCCAAACTCATTACCTCTGTGGTCTAATGGAACACTCCTTAGAGGCCTGGTACCCATCATTACCATTTGCCATGCTCACATCAAGCAAAGGGGATGCAGGTCTAGGTCTGGTAGTGAACATAACTCAGATTACCAGAATTTTAATGCCCACTGAAATCACCGAAATACAGAGAGAAATTCTTTAAGATGTATCTTATAAAACTTCTTGACCCATTTACTTCTCTGTAGAAAATCAATGTTAAAAAATTATTTACTGTGCTGCTATGATGAGTGCCACAAAGACTGTGAGGAGCTAAAATGGCATAATGATGTAGGATGGAGAACTCAGTTTCAAATGCAAGAAGTGAAGACAGAACAAGCACTAACTTGCTTGACAAATGAAAATAATAACAAATAGTGCTTCCTTTTTCCTTTATGTGTTTTCGTTGGTAGACATTAGTTTGATGGAATGCAGAGGAATTACATCAATAAAGGGAAGACTACAAGTAACACTGCTAAGGCATTACATGTTTTTCTCCTGCTGAAAAGAAAAATAGCAGCTCAGTGTTTGGGCTTCCACTCAAGCTTTGCACTGAAGGCATTCATCACTGTAGAGGATTCCATTTGGGAATTTTCTTTATTTTGTTGAGGATGGAGAGGAGTAAAATTATTATGTAGGCAAACATAATAGCTCTGGAAGAAAAATATTAAGTGCTAGTATTTCCATTGAACATTTCAGGGCAGAGAAATTGAGAAGACACATAAAAGAGTTAAGAATACACAGAAGTGCACATCTGGATCTTACTTCACTGATGAAAGTAGGATTTTGTCAATGAATTAGTTTCAGAAATATCTGGATTTTTCTGAATAGCCTGGCAATATGAAAAATGGAAGTTCAGCAATGTATCAGTTGGATTTGCAAACAATCACATTTCATACCAAATACGCCTTTCAAAGACTTCTTGTTTCCTAGTAGCTCATAAAGTAATTTATAGGCTTCTAAAATACCATATATAGTGCAAGAGCTGCTGCTATGACTATGACCAACACAATAACAAAATATCAGTCATGTTAGCCATGTATTCCTTTAAAATCTGGTTCACTTGATAGAAGTTTGGAAGTGGTTGCTAATGAGCATATATACCCAGAGTTTGCCCTGTATGTACAGTATTCTTTATTCACATGTACATTTCATATATTCACCCTTTATTTGTAAACAATGGATTGTACATTACTTATAATATCAAAACATTACTTTTATTTTTAGAAAAACAAATCTTGTTTGTCCCTTTCTGCAGCCACTAAGTGAAATGTTCATGTTTCACCACACACTTGAAATAACTTGAAGTCTGCAATTACCAAACCAGTAGTATTTTTATGGCACCCCAAGTGAGATGGTACATGAAAATCTTTTCAAGCACAAAAACAAGATGCATGCATTTCCCATAACATTCAAAGACTGTCTGGAAAAAGCAGCAGGTGGAAGAAGGCAAAAGCTATCCAGTTAACAAAATTAAAAGTATGGAAAGCAGGACAGAATGCATGCAGATAACATCTTAATTTAACAATCTACAATTGTAAGCAAAAACTATCAGTACTAGCCCTCCTAATTTCACTCCTTTTTTCTTAATAATTACCTTGAATTATGCCTGTTACACTCCTGAAAATTCCTGCTTTGTTTTCTTAAAACTTTCTATTAAGTTTATTCCCTACCTCTCTAGTCAGACTATGGAAGAAGTGGCAGCTCAGTAATTTCTGAAAAAGCAGCAAAGAAATCTCATGTAAAAGTCTAACACATCATTCCATGGAAGCAGCATCCAGGGAAAAAGGCATCTATTCACACAAAAAACACACACTTATGCTTGGGTTCCCAACACGCAGAGTTGAGAGGCTGTTCAGCCAAAGGCAAATTAGACCCTTTGAAAGGGAATGCCGAGTTTATGAAGCTGGTACTGAAAGTCTGTTTCTTTTAACACATTTTCCAAAGAGTAACAGAGCCCCCCTGTCCCTCCCACATATCTGGACTATACACCAGTAAATGAGTGAAAGGTCACAGATCTGTGAATCAGCAGTGTGTGACACGAGGCAGAAGTAAGGCTGTACAGCCAGTGTCTGAAACACTTGGACCACATCAGGAGAGCATGCAGCAAGGGCCAAAAGAGTAAGCTTATGCTGAGCACATAAGACATAACAGGTCTGTAAAAGTAATGACTTCCAGCCTGCAAGAAATACTCTGTGGCATTCCAAATCAATATAGCAGCCAGCTCTTTGCCTGCTCTGACCTCTAAGATGTCATCCTCTAACAAATGACCGATGACTATTATGCTTTTTTTTTTGCTTTCTTTATTATTATGAGAATACAGAATTACTTTTTGGCCAGAAAGACATGATGACTTAGGTGTGAATGAGCATATACTAGTGACAACTTTCAGCAGAAACAAAACTATGAAGTACATTTTACAGCAACAGCAAGTGAACAACAGCAGACAAGCACTATACAGAAGGCATGCCCATCCTCGAAGCTTTTAACAGCTGAACAAATGAAAGAAGCACTGTGCCACCCCCAGCAGCCACCTGCCCAATTCAGTATATGTCACCTCTTGCTTGGAGCCACATATAGCCAATTATCTTCCTTCAAGAAGGACAATCATAAAGACCTGCATGGCCACCTTTCCCTGCTATCACCAAACTACTAAAGGTGAGGAAAGAAAAAAAACAGGAACTATGAATCAAGTCTCAAATAAAGAAAGAAGGTGAGAGAAGTTGGTTTGTTTGTAATTCTGCTGACCAAAAAAGATGAATTAAAATCATTTCCACATCTCAAGCAGTGAGGATGTGCCTGACCAGAATGACCTGGTAGCTCAGACTGATCATTCTCATGTTCAGCATCTGCACACCCACAGGGTTTGTCAATGCTGCTTGCTGGAATTCAAGCACAATGGGGAAGAAACAAGTTACACAACCGTTCTCTAGCTTTACCTCTTGGGTCTTCTGAAGGAGCATTTGAAAGCATCAACACTTAACATCTGCATCTTCCATGCACACGTACCTACCTGAAAAACCACTCCTCAAGCATTAGCTCACCTCCAAGGTGAGCGCCATCCTTGACTGCACTCACAGGAAGATGATGGTAGTCTGTCACCTCTGAGTGCTGAAGAGTAGTAGAACATCCCAGAAAAAAGTAAAGAATTTGGTTTGGGCTAATCTATTTCTACTTGGTTTGCACTGATCTATCTCTATTTGAATGAATCTCTTCAGCAGAAGGTCTTTCTCTTGGGTGTGATCACATTAGATGTCACACAATGAAGTCTGTTCTTAACTTGAACCCTTCACAACTCTGGAGCAAGTACAAGTGACAAGAGACCTCTTCATTTTCCTCACTGTTATTGAGAAGATTGGGTGCTTCCACCTGGAATATGGTACCTCAGCTGGGCAGAGGCAATTGAGGGTGAAAAAGAACAACTTTGAGCTTTAAGACATTTAAGACATTAATTCCTATGCAAAAGAACAGCTATGTGTCTCTGACTATGTCACTGCAAATAGTACATCAAGACAAAAAGCAGCAGCACTCATTATCAATCAAAGCATTCTATCAATTCAAAGCTATGAATTACTTTGTTACCTCAATCACTCTAAATAAATAGTATTACCTAAGTATTTCCCAAAGGAACATACCCTACAAAGAATGAAGCAAATGAAACCAAAGGACAAGGTCTTCCCAGTCGCATTCTGACATTGAAATTTATTACCAGGTTATAAATAGCACTAAACCCTCTCCACCCCCTCAAAACTATTTTTCCCCATACTCTTCAGGGAGCAATCCATCATAACATTTAGTGTAAAATCATTATTCTTCTTCTTTTAAAGTACTTTTCTTAAAAAAACCAAGTTTAAGTGATCCACACATCCATATCCCCATATATACACATGTAATCGGTGCCACAGTGTACTTAAATAATGAAACACAAGGATATACCGTCTTCCATTCATCCACATGATTTTTTTTTTCTAAATTCAAAAATTTTATAATCTCAGTAGCATCAGATGAGAAATTCAAGTATGCAACACATGCATCATGCTTTAAAATATCAATGGTCTACCCCAAAATAATCAAAATTTCTGAATATTAAACTAGTAAGGGGTTTGCATATGGCAACATTTAGTCTATGCATGCACACAAATCCCATGATAGCAAGGTCCTTGTTCATGAATCCACTAATGTGGAAGTTTACATTACATTAAAACAGACTGAAGACAGAATTTTGACGGTTTTGAATTTCAACTGACAGTGACAATGCCCCTGTCAAAATGTTTTAGACAAAGATAAACCCAGCTCTGCTTGCCTACACATCAGCTATAAAACTTACTACATCTATGCCTGCTGCTAAACAGAAAAGTTTTTCTTTCCATAATTTGCAACTCAGCTAAAACAGGCAAACAGCTTACTTAGCTCTCAGATTTGAGAGAATCAGGAGGAAGTGTGAAATGGAGCAATGAACCCAAAATAAAAAATAGCAACTATGTTAACTGTTGAAAGGAGTGAAAAACTGAGAAAATAAATTCAAAGCCAAATGGATGATACCATAGAAGATAAATACTACATAAAAGGAACACTGTAATAGCACCAAATTAATAAAAGAAACTATTTTACAGTTTCTAGTATGCCAGATTAAATATGGCATATAGGAAGAAGGGGGCTTCTTTATTCAGGAAGTTTAAAATCCTGTAAATTACTTTCAGGGTGTAATTTTCAAAATGTAACAAAATGTATATTCTTTACAAAATAAGGCAACTGAAAAACCCCTTAAATCTATGTAGATACAATTTCACTTTCTTTGCTAGTAGGCATCAGAATAAGAGGACACTAGTGCTACAATTTCATGGGAAAATATCTAGGTGCTTCACTCATTACCACACGACATCAACCTGAATTACGGTTTCCTGATAGAACCCTCTTTCATTGAAGGGTAAGCTGTAGCATACTTAAAAGTGAAAAATATCTGGATGTTGAGGACTGTGTGGTCGAATCTACATGGAGAGATAAAGCATTTTGATGAGCATTACAGGGATGAAAAGAAGTACAGCCCTTACAAATGAAATATGGCCTCCCTCCACAGTTAGAACTCTTCGGGAGAGTTAAGAAAACAGTGTGCAAGGAAGCAGTCCTGAATGTAGGTTACATGTCCTACATCAGAAGCAGTTTAAAAAACAAACGAAACAAAACACAACCTTGGTAACCGCAGAGTGAGCAGTAAAGCCCTGTCATAGCCTGAAAGCCAGCCAACAGGTAGGAAGCAAAGGAGCTTAATAAAGGGCAGACTCTCAGCACAGAGAGAAGTTAACAGTGGTGTGCCCTGGGGAGCTGTACTGAGACTTATACTGTTCCTTGTATTTATTAACGACCTAGAGGAGACGGAAAAAATGCTGATGGCAGGAAATTATGTAGGTTAGTCAAGATGAAACAGCACTGTGCTACGTTCTAAAGAAGCCTAGCAAAACCAAGCTGGAGGTAAATCTTCCTGCATATTTAAATAAAGCCTGTGTACCTTCATGAAAGACAAACTGCATATACATTTCTAGGTTTACAGTTATTTCTCAAAAATCTGTTCACTACCATGGCTAGTGCAAGTAAGATAATGAGTCATTTTGATTTGCGTAAAGTGGTAGTAACCATTTATATTGATCTAAATCCTGATACAAAACTTCAACAAAAGGAGAACCCGATATATTACTTTCAAACAGAGCTAAATGCAATAGAAGAAAGATTAAAATAGAAAAATGCATGTATTATAATACAAATAAATAAACTAAAAATTTGGTATCATCCTAACAAATTCATTTTTGGGGATGTCTTTCAAAAAGTCAGAATTTCCAGAACCACACACTGCTTTTAATAACAAGTTCATGAGCAAAATGCTGCCATGTAAGGATGCAAATAAAAGAAAATGCTACTTTTAAAACAAGACAGCTAGAAAAAAAGGCATAAAGATTATGACAGGCTCAAAATATTCTTAACACCCATTGGAATGTGTTTAGAAAGATCCAAAAAGTACTTCTGCTGTTCTCGTTTTAATAAATTATTGAAAAACAGGTGTAGGAGCAAAAAGAAGTAAGAGTGAAAATAAAAAAAAAAAGTTTGCTGGGTTAAATCCAATAGTAAGAACTACTGCCAATTCTGAAGCATTGCAGAAAGCATTCTAGAGTATTTTGCAGGCAATTATACACTACATGAAAATTATTAAATTAATAAATCCTAACATCTTCTATAGATGCATATTTAGTCAAGCAGAACATACCCTGAGTATACCTATTTACAAAGTAATGGACTTGGGCCTAGCTATTGCCCATGAAAAAGAAAAAGAAGTCTCAGGAGTTATTAGATATTCATAAGCTTGTGTTTTAATGCTGATTTATTACAAACTTCAAGTAGAATATAAGGATTTTTTTTTAAATCTCACACTATATACCTGTGTACGCACCCAATTATTTATTTATTGATTTAGAGAACCCATGCTCTCTTTGTTTTTTCTCTTAAAAAGGAAACAAGAAATCATATAGATAGAAAAAAAAGATAAACTTATTTCGTAAGGAGCAGCTCAACAGACTGAGAACTTTCAAAATGGGAAAAAAAAAGCCCACAAAAATTCCATGGAGCAGCTATGTGTAAACATTTGGTGGTATGCAGGAAGTGAACTACAAAGTGACGTTTTTGCTTTATTCTTCCTAACACTCACTAATAATATAGGTATTCAGTGCAGATCCTTGGTATTAAGGTGATACTAGGTTTTCCTCTGCTCTCATTCACATCCTTCTTCACCTGCTGTTCATTCCTGTGAGCATTACAATAAGAGGGATAAGCAATTTGATCTAGTATGACCACTCATGCATTCCTATTAGGGACAAAAAAGGTAACAACCATTATTAAAGAAATGACAACTTGGAGGTTAAAATTTCTACAAGACAGCATTAAAAAACAATAACCTGCCTCATACAAAAGTCTTTCTGGGTTTTAAGTGCTGTAATATGAAAGTCAAATGCTGCTGATAATTAACATCACAGAACTTACTCAGCTTAAAAGGTTTACTAATAATTTTAACCATAGTCATACAAAAGGCATTGCACATGACAACTTGAAGGCACCAGCACTTCAGCAAAAGATTCAGACTTAGAAATTTGGTATTAAAGAAAAGATTCTGCCTCGCCTCAAATTTGACTCTGCTTTGCCTTGCATCATACAGTCATTTTTACCAATAGCAGAAGTGTTGGTAGAAAAGCCAACAGAGAAAGTCTAAAACACTGCCAAATTAGAGCACAGTGACTTATACCTACTCTGCAATAGTCTGAATAGTTGCAGAGTAATTGAGCATTAAGACCTGATTTACTGCAAGAAAAAGGGGAGAGAAAATGCCCAATTATTTACTGACCTTTTCTAACCCCACTCCACTGGAGAAACACATAAATAAATAAAACATTCAGGATGCAACAGGAATAATGAAACAATACCCTTACATGAAACTAGCAGGGGAAGAGAGTTCTCTAATTTAGACAAAAATTAAAAAGAACAGATTTCACTGGAGAAGCAAGAAAGTGAAGTAGGTGGAATTAACTCTTGGAAGATATTGACTACAACAGTTTGGTAAGAGTAGCAACAGTGATGAGAACAACATCCATAACTGTAGCAATATAAAATAGAATTACAAAGGGTATCAATACTCAAATGCCAGGATTTTTTTAAACAACTTCTAGGCAGTCTATAGTCAGCTACAAAATCAGATTTTCACACTAGTCTTTACATAACTTTACTCACTTTTAGAGGAAAAACATTCCGGGACATTTCCCACATAAGTGGATCACAAAGTTTTAAACAAACTTTTAAAGTAGCCCTTACATCAAATGGTATGAGCATACTAGTTTTGAAATCAACATCAAGAAGTATTTTATCTTTTATCAAAATGTTCAAGTAAGAGTTCAGAGTCACAGATTCCAAGTTGAGAAGACTCTAACTGCTTTTTTCTTTAATAAGGTAAAAATGAAGTTGGTTGGAAGCAAAGTCACATTCAGGAAGGTATCTGTAAACCTGAGAGTGATGGAGCAGTGAAAACATTGTTACTGCTTTAGTAAGAGAAAAGCAGCACTGTGATTAAAAACCTGAAGAGATCTTATGTGTCATGACATTTTTCTTTATTACAGTTCTTCCTCTTGTTCACTTAATAATAAGGTATCTTATAACTATAGTCATAGACAAGGTACATGCCAAATACATCAGCCAAAGCACTCTTTTTTAAAAATGACTGGACAAGGTTTCCTGTTTAAGAGCAATTTGGGGCTGTGATAGAATCACAGAAGCTCAGCAGTAATCACTCACAGCAAAAACACCAGAAATAAAACGCACACACATGAAATCCACACTCCTACATTACAAACTACCAATACCTGCCCTAAGAAGGTTTTAGTCCTGTAATTTTTCTTCTATGGAGTAATTTTTCAGTCTGAAGAACAATCAAGATGACTCACGGCAATCCACTTATTATAGAACTTCTCTAAATATTCAAGCACACCAACAAGCATTTAACATAATAACTATGCTCAAACACAAAACAGAGTAACAGCTCAGGTAAAATTATGGAGAAGATTATCCTGGAAGGTATTGAAAAATACCTGAAGGACAACACAGTCATCTATCACAGCCAGCACAGCTTCATGGGGGTAAAGTCCTACTTGTCAAAATTACTTCCTTGTACAACAAGGTGACCTATCCAGTTGATAGAGGAAAGCAAGCTGATGTAATTTTTCTGGATTTCAGTAAAGCTTTCAATACTGTCTCTCACAGGATCCTTCTGAACAAAATGTCCAGTACACAGCTGGATAAACATATCATATGATAAGTGAGCAACTGCTCATGGGTAGGGCACAAAGGGTGCCAGTGAATGGGGTCACTAGTGGGGTTCCACAGAGCTCCATCCTTGGTCCTGTGCTCTTCAACATTTTCTCAAAGGACTTGGACACAGGACTGGAAGGGATACCAGGTTTGCAAAGGACACTAAATTGGGAGGAGCTGTTGGCTTCCCCAAAGCCAGGGAGGCCCTAGAGAAAGACTGTGACAAATTAGAAAGATGGGCAATGACCAACCATATAACATTCAACAAGGGCAAATTCTGGATTCTGCACCTGCGATGGGGCAACCCCGGATGTAAGGACAGGCTGGGGAATGAGAGGCTGGAGAGCAGTGCCATGGAAAAGCGACCTGGGGGTTATGGTCCATGGCAAGTTGAACACAACTCAGCCGTGCCCTGGCAGCCAGGAGGGCCAACCCTATCCTGGGGTCCATCAGGCACAGCATCACAGCTGGGCAAGGGAGGGGATTGTCCTGCTCTGCTCTGAGCTGGGGCAGCCTCACCTCCAGTGCTGGGGGCAGTTTTGGGTACCACAACAAAAAAAGGATATAAAGCTACTAGAAAGCATCCAGAAAAAGCCTATCAAAATGGGGATGGGTCTGGGTCTGGAGATGAGGCCTTATGAGAAGCAGCTGAGGTCACTTGGTCTGTTCAGCCTGAAGAAGAAGAAACTGAGGGGAGACCTCCTCTCGGTCTACAGATTCCACACAAGGGGAAGTAGAGGGGCAGACACATCTCTTCTCACTGGTGACCAGTGACAGGACTCAAGGGAATGGCCTGGAGTTGTGTAAGAAGATGCTTAGGTTGGATATTAGGAAAAGGTTGTTGTCTTAAAACATGGTCATGCACTGGAACAGGCTGCCCAGGGAAGAGGTCACAGAACCAAGCCTGACAGAATTCAAACATTGGGACCATGCTGTTGTGCACACAGTCTTATTCTTAAGATTCTCCTGTAGGGCTAGAAGTTTGACTTCAATCATCCTTGTGGATAATTCTTCCAACTGTGGATATTCTACAATTCTATGAATAATGATCACCCTTAGCATACTGCACTTTATGTTAGTATTTGGAATTTTTAAAAATAGTCAGGAGGAAAGTAAGTTTTCCATCTTAGCTGAGTCTTTTAGCATTGTCTAATCACTCCCAAATAATAAGGCCCACAGCTACTAATTAAAAAGGAGCTGTGTACAGTCTTTTTTGCTCACAAACTTAACTCAAGTAATCACTTAGGTCTCACTAACAAAATTTCTGAAATCAAAACTTGTCACATTTCTCATGTTTTGGCAGACTATTTTCTTGACTAAGCAAGATTTATACACCTGCAAATATGCATATAAAACTGTTTCAACTGGTTTTGAGTATGGATATTCTGCAATTATTCATTTGATAAATACATAAAGCAATCTAACAGAAATTAATTTTTGTGCCTTTGCTAACACAAAATAGATTGGATTTTAAAAATGGTTCTTAATTTATAATGGACTCAAACAAACTTATCACGTCATTCATAACACTACTCAAAACAAGATGAAAAAAATCAGAAGCATCAGCAGTCTGTGAATGCTACCATCACTAACCTTTATCAAAATGTGAAGTCGTGATGAAAAGAAAAAGACAAAAAATTACAAACAGAAGTTTTAGTTAATATGCTTTCCAAGCTGTCTTAGCTATCCAAGGACATACCTGTGAAGTCGACAGTAACTTTACTGAGATGGACTTAGGCAACTGTTTTCCATCCAAGTATTTTATGATATATTTACAGGATATTCTAGTTGATAGGTGCAATATAAGAACATTATACTTATTATTCAAAAAACAAAAGTCCTATAGGCAAGATTCAGAGTTTTAACAAAGTCCTGCACAATAAAGAAAGAATAGAAAACAGGTTTGAGGTTAATTTATACATTTGAGGGTAATTTATACATTGTTTTTGGTTCTATTCAGGCAGCTACTTCAAAATATTCAAGTTATTTTCTGAAGTGCTGACACCAAATGCCTGTTAGTTCCTCTGTGCTACTTTTACAAGGAATGCAAAGGCAGTCCAGCACACAAAAAGTCTTGCACTATTTGAATCTTCAACATAATAGTCTTTTATATGGCACTCTCTGTGTTTTGATACAACAGCTACATTTAAAAAAAAATTAAACCAAAATGCGAGCACAGACAGGCAGGACATCAGCATGCTCCTTGCTGAATGCGTTACCTACTCAGAGAGCAAGCCAATGCTACAGTGTTTGAGCACTTGATACCTTAACCTCATTGCTTAATAACTACATAATGCATCTCCTATGGCAAATGCTCACAGCACAGGCAGAGAGGGCAACTGGGAAAATGTGTTGGATCACTCTGTTTGGGACCACCACTGTGGTCTTTAGACAACATCCTGCTTTCAGGAGAACATGGCTGAAAGCAGCTCTCTAATTAGCATCAGACAGGCACAAGCTGGAGTAGAAAGACAAGGGTCAAACAGACTGAAGAGCAGGTCAAGCCACCAAAACTCTATGGGACAATACAGAAGCTACAGGGCAGCAAAGCCCCTTGTCTGTGTAGACAATAAGCTATGCAGAAATCTCTAAACTCTCCTCTCCCCCTCACTGCCTTACCGTTCCTAAAGAGCAAAACAAAATTAAATGGCTCTGTTGTTACAGTGACATGATCACTAATTTGCAGTTACAATTACCTGAAAAAACCCACAAACAGAGGCCAAGTCCACATCACTTCCAGCCTAAAAATTTTATGTTACATTTAAGGGCCCAATTAGCTGAGCATTAAGAAAGTACAAATGTTCCCTAAAAAACTTCATACTTATTATATAGAGGACAGAAATTACACAGAAACATTTGTGTAAGGAATCAATTGCACCTATTCAACTACTCTGATTTATTTTGTTACAAAGACTGATACTTCAATGAATTTTTTCTTTTAAGGGAGTATATTAAGTTCAGATGGTTGTTTCCCAAAAGCAAAATTACTACTGATTGTTGCTCCTATATAAATGCTCCTCATCCCTGAAGAGATTCTCTAGTGAGATAACATAGTTCAAACTTCAGATGTCTACCTTTGAGAAATTAGCACTCATCCGATTATTTTCAACAACAGCTTTAAACGAGTCATGCCCAGATTGCCTATTTTTTCCACCGGCTTTGAATAGGGTCCAGAATCCTTGCTTAGATGCTAACATATACATTGAAGCTCTGGTGCTGGTGGACTTCTTTTTGTTTTTCAAATTTCATGTAAAATTGAGGTAAACACACCACCGTCTGGTTTTGCTAATCTGTTACTATTAGGATATTTCATAAAGTTCCTTAAAGTTTGATGAAATGCTCGTCCTTTTTCAAAATTTCCCTGTGGAAAAAAAAAATTTAAAAGGGGAGAAAAAAGTGTTGCTCTCATCAGAGAACTAAATTTACCTGCAGCTGCTTTGCTCAGGAACAAGCTGTCATCAGCCAGCAGGACCATCACTTCTCATTGCTTCCCTGGCATCAAGTCAAACTTCTCTAAGCCCAAAGGGCCAAACCTCAGTATAATGCCGCAGCAAAGGCAGGAAATGGCAATGGGAAATGAATGTATACTGGGGAGATGTGGAGGGCAAAAACCAGGGTCACACACAGGGAAGGAGAAGGAAGCTAAGGCAGTAGGAGAGCAAGGGAAGAGCCAGACCAGTGAAAGACACAGGAATGCAGGGCATCAAAAAACCCTGAATGGGAAATGAAATGACATACCAAAGATATTATGAGTCCAGCTGTATTTGGTGTTTTGATTATTATAAAATGTAGAATAAAAATTATCATCCATTGTTAACTGGAGAGAGTTTAAAAAACCCAAAACAAACAAAAAAAAACCCCAAAAAAACCAAAAAAAAACCAATAAGAAAGCACTTCCACCAAGGACTCCAGTCTTCTCGTAATCCGTTAAGGAACCCTGCCAAAATGTGAAGAATAAATAGCAAGACATCAGGTAATTATTTTATTTAAGGAGGTATACACTGCATTGCTAATCCTGTAAGCCATGGACTTATAAACAAATAGGAAAACATTATGTTAAGTTAAAAGGAAAGAAAATAATGTGTTTTTTAAAATACTTCCACATTTTGGCATGCTTCAGGAATTATCATTTAATATGTTTTCCAAAATAATTAAGTGACTAAATGAAGAGACTGCCAAAAATATAATGAGAGTAAGAGTAAACAGGTGGTCACTGCTCCAAACACAGTAGAAGGATACACATGAATGGAGCCACAGCTCAATGACCAAGAGGAATTGACCAAAACATTAAGATAACTCTAAAACTCTAAATTCACAGAGGGAGGTGAGAAATGAAGCCTTGGGAACATGAAAGAAAGGCTTGTTTATAAGAGTCTAATCTGAAGTCACCGTTCAAATAAAATTAACATTGAAGAGGAAATCCAGAGAAAGTCAATACATGACCTGACTAAATATTGTAGGCTTCAGACTACTTCAAAACCTAAAAATTTAGGGCAACTGATGTTCCAGAATAATATAGGTCAGAAACAGCAGTTTGGCATATTAAAATAAATCACTGCTTTCACATTTTTGAGTGCTGTTTACAGACAGATGAATTAGAAAGGGAATAACCTTCCTAAACAGAACAATGCAATGGGGCCACTTCTAAAATAACACCTGTATATTAACTGTTTACTTACTGTCATATTTTCTGTATTATGTATTTAACTACAGGGAATATTCTAGAGATGGTAACATTTAAATGCAGATCTATATTCCTATTGGTTCAAGCTGAGAATTTAAGAAACACCTCCTGCTATGTCTTAGGAGTGATAACTAACATGGTGCCTGACTTTCAGGAAATTTTCTTCCAGGAAAGAAGAAAAAAAACCCAACTTATGTTTGTAGTCCTATATATGCCTAATACATGCCATATGTATAATGTGTTAAACATACATTCAGTTCTCATTTCAGTCATAGATAGGAATTTTTAAGAAGTCACTAACAGTTCAGATTTTGGAGTACATTTTTGTCTTGAAAAACAAAAAAAATTTTTAATGCAATTTATTTTTAATAGCTTTTCCTTAAGGAGCAGTTTTGAACATAATAGGGCATATAATAAGGAAAACAATATTTTTTTTCTCCTTGCTTATGTGCAGTATTGCACTATGCTGCTTTAAAGAATGGAGAAGAATTTAAACCTCAGGGAAAGCCCATCTAACTTCCCTTTTCAAGGTCTATCATTAAAGCAAAATTCTAATTATTTTGAAGCTTCAAGAGACCTACTTTCATTAATCTTTAAATCAATGAGTTAAGCAAAGTTGAGGTGGGAGAAAAGACAGAGAATGGAGGTGACAATTAACCACAGCATTTTCTAAGATAAGCAAGAAGTAAGTTGTGTTAAATATTTCAATCAAAGAAATTAAAGAATAAATGTTGTAATAGCAGAATGCCCACTCTGGCTTAAGCAATTCATCAGCACCTTTCCAAATAGCATTTTGGGTTATGACTGAAAAGGAAGAACATAGATTGTAAAATTAAATTCAGAAATTGTATTTTAATGATTGTAGTCTGGTAAAGAAGGATGGGAGGGATGGGATGGGACCTGCCTAAAAAGGGCAAGAGACTCTTTGGCAGCCAGCTTGGGCAGAGTGGTGAGAGGCGCTTTAAACTGAAGGACTCAGGGGTTGGGGACTGATCTACTGGAGAACAGCTCCAAAAGAAAGGACCTGAGAGTCCTGGTGGATGACAAGCTGACCACAAGCCTGCAGTGCCATTGTGGCCAGGAGGGCCAATGGTACCCTGGGGAGCATCATAAGAGTGTGCCCAGCAGGCCAAGGGAGGTGATCCTCCCCCTCTGCTCAGCCCTAATCTGGAATATTGGAACATTTGGAATAACGTGATCAATAATTCCAGTCTTCATAGTTGAAGGAGCTGCTAGAAAGGGTCCAGAAGAAGGTACAATGATGATGAGGGGTCTGGAGTATCTCTCCTGTCAGAAGAAACTGAGGAAGCTGGGTGTGTTTACTCTGGACAAGACTGAGACAGGATCTCATGGACTCTTTTCAGTGGTGTGCAGCAAAAGGATGAGGAGCAACGGCCACTAACTAAAAATTTAATTAACAAATTATCTTCATTTTCTTTATAATTGCTTTTCCTATTTTCTATTACTTGACACAAGAAGTGGCTATGTTTATAGTTAAGTATAATTTGGAAACCTACAAACTTGCTCTTATTTTGTTGGTGAATTCACTCACGCCTCCACTAAAAAACATCACACCACATTCACATTCTGATCTGCAGCTCCATACTTACTAGTTTTATGCTTTTGGAAGAAATAAAACAAATGCATTGTTTTATGCTGAGCTAAAGTTTTACTACACAGGACCTGCATTTAACATATCTAATAACACCAAAATTCAATATTCTTTTTCTTAAAAAGCATTTATTGAAGAAAAACTTTTGAGACAACATGCATAAAACCTTAATGTAATTTATATGAGAGAGATTCATTTAGTACAGGTCTTTAACTGAAGGATTCCTCATCTAATCACACAAAACAAAATGCAATTGTTCTGCTTTTTAAGTTACATATAAAAACTTATTTGCAATATTATTCCACAGCTGGCAAAAGCACAGCTTGGAGAAGAGCTCAGAATTTTGTCAAGTCAGACTTGAATACTGCAGGTTTCATACAGAAAAATCACAGGTAGCAACATACCCCAACTTCTCTAACAACAGCTGGATCCCATAAGGCCATTCCTCACTGACCTCAGTATAGAAAAGCTCTGAGGTACTAAGGAGTAAGTGGCCAAAATTATTCCACACCTGTACAGGAATCCTGACTTAAGGAATTGCAGAATATGTATTTATTAATCTCCTTTTCCTTCCCCCTTCCCAAATGAGACAGTTTAATCATTACCTGGCACATCACAACCAGCTGGAATTTGATGCTATTCCCAGCACTGATCAATCAGGACCTTGACATTAGATGGATGCACTGAAGATCAAAACATTTTAAAATGTAGGCTTCAGTTCGTATGGAGCTGGCAAAGGTTTCACTCCCCCCCTATTGTTCACCAATCCATAGAGAGTCCTTGCAGATGCTGAAAGTTATACTGCAGCAAAACCAAACCTTTAAAAGAGCAAAACCAGAATGCGATTGAATGAAGCGCAAACCTGAGTGAAGACAGCCTTTAGCAAGATTCGCTAAAAAGGAAAAACAGGCTTAGTATTTTGCAATGACATAAAAAACCTCCACAAATTTGAAACTTTTTGTCCAAAAGTTGTCATGAATCTGGATAGAAGCCTGCTTTGCACAAGCAAGTTGAATACCAAAATACTGATTATAGCACTTCTTCACTCCTCACCTGCCAGTTTGCTGACTGCCAGTGTAATTTCTTCTGAAACACAGCTCTGCTTGCAAAATACAATCCAAATGACTGCAACAATGATCTGTCTTTCAGAGAAGCCACCACATAATGTAATAAGTATCTATACTGTCCTCTAAAACCATTTTATTAACATGTTCGCTTATTAAGGAAAGGACAAAATGGATGCCATTCAGAAACTCAGTAAGAATATTTTGTTGGACTGTGCTTTTTAAGGTATCCTTACAGTGTCTTCATTAGGGCACTCAAATTGCACATTGGCTGTTTACAGATTTAAATCTGAAAGCCACTAGTGGAGTTTTGCAGCACCCTGCAAGAATGGCTCAATTCTTTTCTCCCTCATGTGAAGCAGAGCGTTAATTTGGTTCCTATACTGCTGTTGCAGCTAAGGGCCTGGGACAGATCAAGACACAGTAAAGGCAGGTGCAGTGCATGCATGAGAAATCTTTGCCAGTATGGCTTACTCCCTATCTACAGCTACCCATTGGTTCCAGCACTCAGTCTCTGCAGAAGACACAATGTGCGATACTTCTCTGATGCAGACAAATGTCCCCAGAGCGAAGAGGATGAATCCCATATACTCTAACTCACTTGTGAGTCATGCCAGAATGTACATTTAAGAATAAATAAATAATAGTACAGTAATTTCACGAATACAAGCCGCACCAATTTGACTAAGATTTTGCTCCTAAACCGGAAATGCGGCTAATAATCAGGAGCGGCTAATACAACCTCAGAAGTGCCTGCCAGAGTGCTGAGCCGAGCAGCTGCAAAGTCGGCATTTTGCGATTGTTACAAATCGCTACTCTGTTGCATCGCGGGTGGAGCCTGGCTCCCTGCAGGCAGCACGGGGGGGCGGGGAGAGAGGCGGGAGAGCTCTCTTTCCTCCTCTGCCACAGCCCAGGGGAGAGATGGGGGGGGGGGGCCCGGCGCCGCCATTGCCGCGGCCCGGGGAGGAGAGGGGGGACCCGGGCTGCCCCTACCGCGGCCCGGGGAGGGGGGGGGAAGCCCGCGCTGCCATTGCCGCGGCCCGGGGAGGGGGGTGGAAGCCCGCGCCGCCATTGCTGCGGCTCGGGGAGCCGACGGGAGCCCCGCACCGCCATTGCTGCGGCTCGGGGAGCCGACAGGAGCTCCGCGGAAGCCACTGCTGTGGCCCGGGGAGCCGACGGGAGCCCCGCGCAGCCATTGCCGCGGCTCGGGGAGCCGACGGGGTGCTTTGTCCCCGCCCGCCGCCGCCGCGGCAGGAGCGGGGAAACTCCGTCCCTGCCTGCCGCCGGCGCCACGGGCGCGGGAAAGCTCCGTCCCCGCCCGCCGCCGCTGCCGTAGGAGCAGGGGAAGCTCCGTCCCTGCCTGCCACCGCGGGGCAGCACCGACCCGGGGTGACCGAGCCCAGTGGCAGCGGGCCCCGAGCGGCAGCACCGGGCTGGGCCACCTGGCCCCGTCAGCGGCCCCTAGCGGGCCGAGCCTGCACAGCCTTAGCTCAGCCAGTAAACCCCGCCCTGCCGCGGTTCTGTTACTAATTGCACGCGGGTCCTCGCTGCGAACGACGAAGCGGCTTATATTCGGGTGCGGCTTATCTATGGACAAAAACTGAAATATTTGCCAACACCCAGAGATGCGGCTTATACTCAGTGCGGTTTGTATTCGTGAATTTACTGTAATTTAAAAAGCAGCTGTTCAATGTTAAAAAGCATAATAAGAATTTTTCTTTCTTTTCTCTTCTGCACCACTTCAGGAACTAGAGAGAAGTCCAACTGGACAAGGCAGAATGGACTTCCCTTTTCTCACACTTTTTAAACTACACAAATAGCTCTAGCTGGAAAACCTACAAGAACCTCAACCACACATAACCAAAAGTAAAAAAAGAAAAAAAAAATCTACATTTCAAAGAGAAGACAAGCTATTATTATATCACAATAATAATAAAGCCCCTGTACTTCAGAGACAAGATTAGAGTCCAGTCTCAGAGTCATATATGATTATGGATATTAAAAAATTGTTTCTCAGAGTATCATTAGGGGAACAAGCATGTCAGTATTATTCCCTAATAAGAGACTAATGTTCGACAGAAAATTCTGCATCTCACCATTTTCACTGAAAACTGGAGTAGATATACATTATTCCATTCCTTTTTATTCCTAATTACACAAGGCTTTCTACTTTAAGCTACTGAGCAACTCCAACACAAGCACTGTCTTTAAGCACTTCAGTTGCTCAACAACAGCAGTTGGGTTTAAAGAGAAAATAAATACATAAGGTAAGACTCCTGTTGAGACTCTAGAGAACAAGACATTTTGTTTCATTTTCAAGCGAAATCATCAAAAATACCAGAATTTTACTTTAAATCTCAGATGCCACGGTATACCAGGGAGACTGTTCATCATCCTCATGACCAGATAAAACATTTCTCTTCCTTCCTCCTCCACTTCTTGTATATCAGTATAACAAAAACAGTATAACAAAAACAGGTATATCAGTTTAACAAAAACAGAAACAATGATGTCCTTCTTCACTATTATGAATCTTCGAGTTTGTTTTCCTAATGCCATGTACTCTGGCCTGGGTAACAACAACTTCCAAAAGTTTAAGATACTGTGAATGGCACTCATCCATGCCCAAACTCCAGTGTTTCCTCAAACAAGTAGAACAGGGTTGGTGCTGACTACTGCAATGGCAGATCAGTGGGAAATGTTGACAGTAGCAGTGGACATTCTAGCAAGCGTATTACAAAGAGAGTTTTCATGGAGATCCATGCCTCAAAACTGGAAATAAGGATCCAGAGCTGATATAATAAAAACTGGAGGGATATTCCGACAGGCTCTTCTCCTACCCCTAACAAGCTCTTTCCTTCCCAGCCTCTCTTAGTAGGCTCACCTGCACAACCATTACTACATGGGTAGACCCAGGAAGAACACTCTCCTATTTTACTCAAAAGCTATCCTAGTGCAGAGACGAAAATGGTCATTGCAACTTTCCCTTCTCTATGTGAAGCCATAGCTTCAGCAAACTTGAGTAAACATTATTCTCCTCATTCTCATAAGCAAGTGGCGCACAATACCAATGGCAGTGCAGTATGTAGCTACATGCTGCTTTGTATGCTTAGAACCAGCATTTCTATGGATCCAATGAAGTAGAAAAAGCAGGAAGCGTTCCAACATTAAAATAGTTCCTACACAGTTTTGTAGCATGCTAGCATCAATTATCCTTAGCTCACATTCCCCAAAATGTTTTTTCTGACAGAAAAAAGACTAGAGCATTGATTGCTCATGGCATCATCAAACAACTAGCATGTAGTAACTATCAAAACGGAATGATAAATGTCTTCAGGAGTACATCATAGGGCAGACACATAATAAGAGTACAGTTGCTTTATTCCTGGAATATGGATTTCTTGATAAACTTAGGAGTTTGGATCATATTTTCCAAGAAAATTATTATACTGTTTATCACTTGAGGTAGGGGAAGTAAGCAAGCAGGCAAAAGACAGCAAGGAACATGTCCAGGGATCCTGTGAAAGCTGGTAATATTATAGGTAACTTAAAACAGCTAAGAGACTATTGACCACACAAAACTAATATGCATGCTAAGTTCAGCCAAAACACTGTCAGAATTGCAAGTGCTGAAGTGCCAGAGCCGGAAGAAAAAGCAAGAACAAGTATCAGTTGATTAAAACTTAAAGTCATCGCTGTATAAGCTACTCTAGAGAGAACACAGGGGCTCAACTCTTGAGAACAGCTTGAAAAGCACTCATGCTAAAGAAAATAACAATTAGACTTTAGAAACACTCAATACCCCTGTGCAACTGACAGATAGGGAAATGGCATGTCAACCAAGGAAAGAAAAAGAAGTATTTAATTTGTATTAACAAGTTTCTCTTAGTTAACTTAAAATTTTCCCTAGAGGTCTACACAGGAAAAATAGCACACAACATTCAGTCAATGAAGAGCACTCAAACATATGAGAGGCAAACAAGCTGGAGGTGAATCAAATTTTGAGTGCTTTTCTTGAAAATGTTTCCTCTAATTTTAACTACGTAGTTAGTTCTCACCTTTCTGCAGTTCAGCAAGCACAAGGAACAAGAATGTGTCTACAGTGACAGCAGTGCTGAACACTAAAGCAACAGCATTAACTTTGAAGCTGCAGAGCTGCCTGGATCTGTTCTTGATGTCTATCACAGTAACAGTACTGGCATATGGTGCCAGGATTCATTCTCTGGGGTAATTGGTTGGAATCAGGCTCTGGTCAAAGTTGAAGTGAACCTGCTGGCCACTGTTCAGACTATAAAACAACACGTTTCACACCACAAAACCACCAAACAGTTCTGCAAAAGCCAGCAGCCTAACAGACTCACCAGTACAAATCACATGGACGACAAATGTTAAGCCACTGGCACTCTGCTGGACATCAAGGTTATCTGCTATTTTGGAAAGAAGGTACAGAAAACATGTATCAATAATGCAAGAAATGTGGGACATGGACGATCATCATGATCATAACATTACCTTGGATATTTTCTGCTTTGTATTATGAATTATCCTTACTCTTCAAGTATCCTTAGTAAATCAGACAGTTCTGGGGCTGGTACATGCAAACAAATCTCACATGCAAGACTTCACAGCACAACACACTGCAAAGACATCTTGCAACACACTGAAGCCCCTCCAATACTTTCCTAAATATTACACAGTTCATCTACAGCTAAAAGGAACAAGGTATTCCTGAATTTACTATTTGTTTCTATAAATGTTCATACAATACACACATCAGATCCATCGTACATGGGGAAAAGAAACAGCAAACTCACTTTAAATGAAAAGGAGAATTTTTGCATATTTTATTGAAAATACACTTTTACATGGTTTGATAAGTTTAAACATTTCTCTGCTTCATAGAACTCAAGCTACAGCTACACTTTCAGTGGGGAATTTTATTAACTGGTCAATTAACATGATATTGTAAAGTTCCTTTCTATGTTTGAAGTATTTTGTATACATTCACAAAACAGTTTATATATTGATAGCTACAGAAAGCAACTACTAGGCAATGCAATGTCTATCTCAGCCCTAAATTGCCTTTCATTAGGCATGATTATACATTCATACCAATCTGACAAGATTACTGCCTGAGATCACAGATCACCATACTGCAGGAGGTATTTCCAGAGGTTCAGAAAAGTCTTTCCTTTCAACAGTACAATTACTATATTAGCTCCACTCAGCTACTTAAGAGGTGAAGATACACAATTCGTTTTTCCAGAGTTCTAGGACTAAGAGTTTGATTGACAACTCATTAAACGGTCAGAGATTTTCTGCTCTACCTCCACCTTACCTGCAAGAAAATCCTCCCCTCAGCTTCTTTAAATGACAAGTGATTCCTCCTGTGGCTGGTACAGCTTTCTCAACACATTCCTTTCTTAAAGTGATTTACAAAAGAACATCCATAAACAGAATTTTATTTATTTATTTATTTATTTAACAAAATTGACCCTGGGACTGCTCACACCCTGCCCCCGTCCTTTCCCTGAACTTGTATTGTGCATATTATGGCCCAGAGACAGACCGAACAGAGTCCAGTATTTCATTCATATTTTTCTTCAGGATAACATAGAAACCAGTTTTGAAATCACAGTATTTCCTTGAATTCATAAGGCCTAATTCTGATTAGGCAGAATCAATCTCACTGTACAAGAGGTCTCTAGGGAGGAAGTAAATAGTTTCAATTTTTTGTCCTAAATTTAATTCAGAGTAGGTGAATGCGATCACGAGGAAGACTGAAAGAAAGACTGCAGCCCTAAGAAGAAAAATTAATTGGCAAGTTTCTTTTGCATGCAAGTAGACTAAGTCTATAATAAAGCTGTAAGATTAGAAATGTTTGCATGGCCGGATTACAGATCATATCCAGAGTTCCCAAGACAACATGAAAAACAGATTGCATGAAGGTAAGGTAAGGTAAGGTAAGGTAAGGTAAGGTATAATGAAGTTTTGGTCTGTTTGGAGGGGTTTTTGCAGGGGAAGAGGAGGGTAAGGATTTTGTTCACTTCTTTGCAAGTAGGCAAGTAAAAATTTTATTCTATTTCACTAACAACATTAATGTATTTGCAGCTGCTTATATTTCATTACATGATCCTCAAAGAAGAAAAGAACTGTCTATAAGAGTATGTTCAGCATTATATCTTTTGATTTGCAGCTCTTCAGCATACAGGAAGAAGTTTTGATTCTTATTGTTTCTGCAAGTCAGTTCCTCTGAATTTAGACCGAGGACATGAAGATGCTAATTACTTTTATGTTGATTATTCCTTATTAATTTAGTAACAGCAAGGAGTGTCACTTCCATTCAAAGTTTCAGATATTCTGCATTTAGATCAAAAGACATCGCTGTAACGTGCAATATGCTTTGAAATTTAAATATCAGCATAAATTTGATTTACTTCTCTAAATGAGAGAAGCTGTGACAACTTGTAGGGAATTCTACATCATCAACATGAGGATTCAAAAATTTAATTTCCTCTACTATCAAAATCATTGTCATTACTTTTACCCTTATCTCCTTTTCAAGTTCTGACAATTCTTTTAGCCTTGTGACCTCTAACAAGGTTTGTCTGAAGAATTTATGGAAGTAACTTGGTGAATACATCCAGGTCACAATTTCCAACGACACCTTTCTTTTTGTTTTCCTTTTTTTAACCAACAAAACAAAGAAAAAAGGATACCTCTTCGTCTTGAAATACTGACAAGACACTGAAGCTCCCTCTCTCTGCTTCACTCAAACTTAAGCCATGAGCAGGTAACAACAGGAGTATATGAGTCTTTCAGGCAGCAAGGCTCAGCCTGGCCTGGCAAGCACCCACCTCTCACAAAGCCTGCTCAGTGCTCACCCCTCTCTGCAAAGCGCACATGATGAAGACTTAAATCTTTGGGACTTGAACCCAAGCTCTGATGAGAACCTCCCAAAAAATTTGATAGTGCTCTTCATTGCATCCTATTATAATGACATAATTGCTCAGATTTTTAATGAATAGTGTTTGAGAAACATTCCAGGTCATTACTTCAACAAGCCTAAACCTGGAATAAGGGGCCTGGTACCATCCTTCTTTGGAATTCACTTGCTCTGACTGTTTACTGTACCTAAACATCAGCTCTGAACCCAGCAAGACTGTTTTCCCTGAAGCAAGTTCAATGTCTACGCCATTTTATTTGATATTTAATCTTACTCATTAAGTGAATAGGAATTTAACCTGTGTCTTGGACTTACATGAGACTTTGCTGTAATAAAGTATAAAACAATATTGATTAGTATTTCTGAAAAACAAATAACAAAGAAATGAGAACTTTCTTCTGTGAGATTACAAAACAGGAAAATTAAAATACTTGAAGAAACTGTATCATTCTCAGAGGGAAAACCTTCTGCAGTCTTAACAGACTGCACACCCACTACATATATTACCTGTTCTCATCATACCTTTTTTTTCCATTACAATTCATTATATATTCTTTTAAAACCTGCTGTACACAAGCACATCATTATAACATGTAAATTCTTTAGTTGCCAACTTAATTAATGTGGGTGAGCTGTATTAAATAATGCTGCTTTCCTCATTTGCTAAATGAAGAGCATTAAAATAATCCACAGAGAGAGAAAGAAGCAGGAATTGGAAACTACACAGCTTAAGTCTCCTCTTGAACACATATATTAAGCATTAATAAGTGAAGAGGTAAGGCAGGTATGTATATTTGGACGTAGCAATAAAATTAAAATTGGTCCAAATACAATATAGGATTTAATTGTCAATGGTATTTCACAAAAGCCCACATGGGAACAGCGAAGGCATGTGCACTCTCATTTTAATTATTCTAACCTAATTTGAAGATACAATTTGGAAAGGGGAAACAAAAGAGCATAAAGGCTTTTAAGGTTTAGAAAGATTGTGCTTGAACCATATGTGTAAGAACTCTGAGAATGTCTGATCCAGAGGAGTCTCCAGAAAGAATGAATTATTTCCTAGCCTCTTAATCCAGGATCCTAACATCCTATTGGAGAGCCTGTTTACACAATGCACACCAAAAGCTTACAAGTTTAAAGCTCAAAAGTTCAGAATATGCTTCTTGGATATTTGCATAATAAATGTTCATATTGTTTTGACAGAACTAATTTTTCCACATCCTAAATATAAAGCTAAAGCTGTTACATGATTTAATGTAGACAGCTGATGGGAACAAGACTTGTACGTTCAACATCAACTCTCAAGTTTAAATATATATTGAAATATATACAGAAGATCATATTTTCTTAATTTTCACTTGACATATCTTGCTTGCATTCTCAGATACGGCTAATATCAAGGGAGAGGGGTTTTGTAGGGGGTTACAAGCATGCTTGAAGATTTTTCTTTAAAACAACAAGGAACAGTTTAATTTGTGGACTCTTGGCATGAGGAAGGCAACAGCTGTAGAAAGCTCATTTCATTTGAAACCCTACAGGCAAATGCTCTTGCAGTCTCCAAAAGCTCCATCAAATCATACAAACTGTTAGTAAGATGTTGTAGTCAAAGAAAACTTGCTTATACTCACAAAAGCTCAATACATATAATACAACTCCTGTGTCAAAGTGAAACAATCCAATATTTCATCCAATATTTTCAGGAAGAATTACTATACACAAATTTTTCAAGTAATTACTTAGCAAAGATGATTGTTCAAACCATGCAAAATTGAGAGGAACTGTATCAAGCTTAGATCTCCACTTGCTTGTAAACATTAGCATATATTGCAGGATAGCAAATCAGAAATTTTTAAGAGGTTAAATACTGTAATAATAAATTATTTGCTTCTATTTTTGCATTAAAAAAACAAAACTAGTGCCCCTATATCACAGGAGAAATTCATTTTAAAAATTCACAGCAAAGCCTACTAGCTTCATCTGGAAGAAAAGCAGCCTTCAGTCCATCAGGAGGCACACCATGTTTACCTACATTTTAGAAGATGATTAAACAAATTCTGAGACCTCTATAAATCAGAGATCAGGCATTTCGTTTTTTAAACTTTGAGATTAGTTATTAATATGCTTACTTGAGTATATAAAAATGAAAAGCTGAACTGAACTAGGAAGTAATTCTTGTGCAGTGTTTACTAAATAAGTTAGTTATTCAGGTACTACACTACCTCAATATGGAACCAAATAACCAGCATCTTGACATTTTATGGGAATGAGAATGACAATTTTTTTAAATATTGCATGTCCCCAGAGGGGACATACAACAATATCCTTTAGTACGCTGAGATATATTCCCAAATTTCAGAAAACAAAGCCTATACTAGCCAAGTAGAGGGCAGCATCTATAAAACAGGAACAGATTATCAGGGTAGCAATGACAGCCTTGCTGCTTTGACAGATAATGCTTTGTGTACTTATCCTTTTATAAACTACAAGAGGTTTTAACTGGAAAGTGTCTAAATAAAATACAGTAATTTCATGACCATAAGGTGCACCGGACTATAAGGCGCACTTTTTTTTTGCTGCACGCAACAAAGTAACGAGTTAGTAGTGGAGTTTACTGACAGGTGCTCAATTTGGAAACATTTTAACAGATTGGTGTAGCCTTTAAACGCAGTCCCAAGTGCACTCCCCGTGCCCAGGGCCGGCACTACCGCCTGCCCCCAGTGCTGGCTGCCGAGGCGGGGCTCAGAGTGGTGGTGGTTCGGAGCGGCTCGGGGTCGTGGTCATGGCGGGGGCCGGTCAGGCTGTCTACAGGGTTGGAGAGGCGGCAGCTGGTGCTGCTTTTAGGGCCGTTGCAGCGCCGCTTACGGGGTCGGTGGCACTGTTTATGGGGCCGCAGCAGCGGCGGTGGCCGGTGCTGCTTTCGGGGCTGCTGCAGCGCCGCTTACGGGGCCAGTGGCACAGTTACGGGGCCGGCAGCACTGTCTACGGTGTTGGCAGCGCTGTTTACGAGGTCACAGTGGCAGCGGTGGCCGGTGCCGCTTTCGGGGTCGCTGCAGTGCCGTTTACGGGGCTGGCAGCGCTGTTTACGGGGCCAGCGGCGCTGTTTACGGGGCCGCAGTGGCAGACACAGCCAACGCTGCTTACGGGGCCAGTAGCACTGTTTACGGGGTTGAGGCAGCGGACGCAGCCAGCGTTGCTTACAGGGTCAGTGGCCCCATTTGCGGGGTCGAGGCGGCGGATGTGGCTGCTGCTGCTTACGGGGCCGGCGGCGCTGTTTTCGGCACTTCCCCGCAACGCTTTCTCGTTGTTTTTCAGTGCTTTCTCGCAGCGCTTTCCTGCAGTGCTTTCTCGCCGTTTTTCAGCACTTTCCCGCGGCGCTTTCTCACTGCTTCTCAGCACTTTCCCGTGGTGCTTTCTCACCGCTTTTCGGCACTTTCCCGCAGCACTTTCTCGCTGCTTCTTGGTGCTTTCTTGCGGCGCTTTCCCGCGGCGCTTTTTCGCCGCTTCTCGGCGCTTTCCCGTGGCACTTTCTCCCCACTTCTCAGCGCTTTCCCACGGCACTTCTTGGCGCTTCCCTGCGGCCACGCCGCTTCTCCCCGCTTCTCCCCAGCCAGCGGCCGCTCCGGTTCCCGGTTTCCCCCGCCCAGCAGCCGCGGTTCCCGCGGTTCCCGACTTCCCCCGCATGGTCACAGCTCCCGCGGGTCCCGGCTCAGCTCGCGGATGGCACTTCCGGGTTCGCAAATTTCCAAACTTTGCACATCATATAAGGCGCACCAGACTATAAGGCGCACTTCCAGGTTCAGGGGAAAATTTTAGTCAAAAGGATGCGCCTTATAGTCGTGAAATTACTGTACACTGCATACCTAACTAAATAGCAAATGTTATTTTATCAACAAATGCAGCTGATTAGTAAAACTGCATTCATTCATTCATTCATTCCCAAATTCTAAAAATCAAAAAAAAAAACTGTGACTGCTTCCAGAAGAGTTACAAGTTTAGTACTTATGAGACAACAGCTGTGGGCACCTGGTTACGCATACTAGCTACAATACTATCACATGTGCTTTTAGCTCTTGAGATGTTAAAATTAAGCCACAATTTTAGCATCCATTAAATGAAATTTGGTGAGTCCAAATGTTTTACTGTTTTAATAAACTTTTAAGTTACTCTCTCAACCTTTCCTTTTCCTTTGAAGAATTATTTCCACATGTTAGTTTGTTTTTAAAACCTCTGGAATAGTACTGACTAGCATTCCCACAGGCTACTGCTTTCCATTGTCAGTTTTTGATCAAATGCTTATTTTACTGCTCATCTACAGAATACTGTGAACAAGCAGCATTAGTTTGCTTCAATTATTGGATGGTAGCATTAAATACCTCTAATATTTGCCTTCTGCAGCCATTCCACTCAGAGTCATTTACAAATCTTGATGTAACAAGACCTTGACCATACTGACACAGCCTGATAATCACAATGGCAGTACATTTTACACAGAAGTTGGAAGCCAGAAAACAAGAATAGGTATTCTCACATAAGCACAAAGATTATTTAGCCTTGGTTCTGGATAACTAACAGTGAGTATTAAATAAAGGGGAAAAAAAAAAAAAAAAGAACTAAGGTAAATATTCTGGGTCTATACAGTAACAGGAAAAGCCTGATGGTCTACAAGAATTCTAACTATTCCAACTGGGTTCATCCATTTCATTTTATCAAATTATGCATGCCAATAAGCCTCTTCATTCCAATGTTAAAAAACAACAACAAAAAAAGGCCTCTAATCACTCTTTCTTCTGTCCATGCTGAGATCTACAAAATTTTAATATGCCAGGAAAAGTCTGGGCCAGGAATAGGAAGGTGCAACACTCTCATTATTCAGGAATAGCAACTTCATCTACTATAAGGTAGACTATGGTGCTATGAAGACAAACTTTTCACTTCTCTTGTCACCTGTCAATGCTTCCATTTCACCATTTGCTTTGTCTGACAGCTGACCTTGAGGTACAATTCTGTCTGCAAAGTCGTTTTTTTTTTCATAAATCCCAAAATATGTAGATACTCTGTCACTTATCCAAGCACCTTTTTGCAGATTCTTGGGCACAATGCAGCATGCACCATGTACAGAAGTAAATTACCATAATAAAGAAATTTGTACCAATTTAAGAAGAGAGCCATATTGTATATTGAAACCTTACTGCACCTAGGAGCTAAATATCACATTCAAAAATATTTAAAGGGGTAAAGTCACAACTATTTTCACTTCTTCCATGCAGGCCAAACTACTCCACTGATCACCATGAAGACTATGGAACAAAGTAGGAGAAATTCAGAGCATTTCCTCTAAAAGGTATCTCTTCTATACAGAGCCTTTTATGTCTCTTCTATGTCATACAGGAAAAAAAAGTTCAGCTTACCTGTCCTGAACTTATTAGTGGGTTTAGTAATGGGAACAGAGGAGGATTTTCAGGTATGCACTGCAATATGAAGGGCAAACCAGAATTTTAACCCAGAACATTAAAGGAAGGTGACAACATTCAATGTTTCACTATACCTCTTATTGACAAGCCAGGAAGATTATTAATTTAGACTAATGAGTAGGGGGGAGATTTCATCTTCTTCCAAAGCATGAGTAATGTATCACAACTATAAAGAGGATGCTTTAACATTTCTACTTACATTAAACTGATGTTCTCTGCTCAAGCACTTAATATCTTACCAAATCTCCACAGCCACGAAAAGTCGTGACAAAACTCATCCCCAAGTCAAACTGGCAGAGTGCCACTGAGATTTATAGGTACATATTTCTCCACATCCTTATTTAACATGGTATATATGCTTACTAAGCAAAAGCCCCTGATGAAACAGACTATTGCAGAGATATTCCCCCATCTCAGACTCATTTTTTTGAGGCTAATGGCTCCTTCCCAACTCCTAAAACCCATAAGAGATGTACTCAATAGCTAAGAACATATGGTTTGTGGTTACATACTGGCATACAAAGCAGATGAATCCCTCTAGACCAGCCATGTACCACACACTCTCACAGTAGACATGATTCTAGCCAAATTTTTCCAACAAAAAAACCCAGCCACAAATTGTGGAGGTCATTTCAGTTCAACTGCTAAGTGAACAGCTCAGCTTTTAAGACTCAGCTGGCTCTGGACTCTTTAGGCTGTACTCAGCTCTACTTTTTCATCTTTTGGAGAACTCAGTGTCCAGTTTGTACTGAATCATATTCATGCCAGATTAGAGCCTCATGGCATAAACGAGTTATGGGCCAAAAGTCACTGTCAAAAAAGTAAAATCCTTAACTTAAGCACGGAAGTTGCTGTAGCCAGAAGACAGACATTGATCCATCTAACCAAGTTACATAGCAAAAAGAAAATCTGACAGCAGCTATTTACTTATTGTTGGGAAGGGGGGAGGGGAACTAAATCACAGGATGAATTTGAGCACATTTTCTTAATTAAGAATTTTAAATAAGAAGCTATTTTAGACCTTCATTTTTTAGAGTGCTACTCAGAAACCTCACACTATTTTCATCATAGTCTTTCACTGATCCTGGTGTCCAAAGACTAAGAAATAAATTATGTGCTAGACTGTTTAGAACAGCAAAATGCTCAAAAAGCCTTCACTAACACTGGTGATATTGAAAATCGTGCCTAACATTTGAATGGCATCTTACCCAGCTGTCAGCAAAATGCACAGTAAGAGTTAACCCATTCCATCACTATGACTTAGAACAGTCTTTTGATTGTATTTGCATCACTTTGCGCATCTCCCAAATAAAGTAAATTACAGAGAATAAAGAGTTTTACTAAGATGCAGTTAGGAGTATGAAGTGTTTCCTATGCTTGTTTTTATTTCAGTATTAAAGAACAGTTCTGTACCCTGATAATAGTATCATGTTTAAGGGCAATATATCACGACTCCCAGGCTTTATACTGGCATCCTCTAAGGGCTACAGTTCCAGAGGTAAAAACATCTACTCCACACCTTAAAGCAAAGGTCCTAAACTAGCTCTGAGCAGGCATTCTCCACAGTGATAAACATCAACCACACCAGCTGAAGCAGTGAAGGGTCAGCTCTAGTAAGACAAACCATCACACAGGAAGGTAACCAGGAATTTCTGCCTAGCCTTGAAGTGACCACATATTAAATATAATCTCAGCACACTATAACTATCTACAGCCTACATCCCATTTTTTCAGTTTTATAAAAGTAGGTATTTGCAATCTGAAATACCCTGACCACTCTCTAAAACTGCTTGATTGAATCAGTCTCATCCACATCAAACATCCCCATACCCTCCTGATTAGCAGCACAATGCTGATCTTTTATGGTCCCTGCAGTCACAGAATCCATGTCAGTGTTACAGTGGTATACAGAAAAGAAACTTGAAACCACTAAGTCCCAGGAACAAAACCCAGCAAGCACCACGAGTGCTTCAGGCAGGGTTGCTCTACAATGAATCACAAAAGAACAGAAAAGCTCTCCAGCAGCTAAACTTCCTCTAAACACACCGGCTGGAGTCATCTGCTGCAAAGAGCTGTATTTGCTGTTTCTTTTTTTCCCTCCATCTGTTTAAACAGTAGAATCTTGGAAAGGATATGATCAAATTGTGATTCCACGCTCATTTGAAAGAGGAAAGGCTTTCAGTGCTAAAAAATGAACTGAAAAAAGGGAGCACATTAAAAAGCTTATTCACTCTATTTTTTCTTTTTTTTTTTTTTTTCTTTTTTTTTTTTGCGAAATGATTACATACCAAAAGTTTTGTTCTGTTTGTATCATGTGAAATGTTGCCAAGGTACAATCTCGATGAACTAGGAAGCACCAAATACATTTTTCATTACATTTTCCTGACAGGACTTGTCCAAATGATCTCACAAATACCCAAGAAACCCATTATTAAGTCTATGTTTTTTCTCTTCTATTTACAGAAATCTTTTTAGACATCAATTAGTATTAGCTGTCTTGAATTCCTTTCTTGCTATATGTATTTTAATGAAATATTTTTCATTCCATTCTGTACTAAATTGAAATACTGAACTTAGACACATTGAGTAGCTGTAGGCTCCTTAACTAGCCAAAAGAGATGAAGAACTGGCTCAAAACAACTAGCAGTGACTTGTAACCACTTCAACCATTTGTACCATTTCAATAAGTATGACAGGAAATACGCTTTAAATGTAGACAGTCTTAGCTGTATTTTCATGTTTTCTTCCCAGTCATCCAGCCTGGAGATCAAGAACACCATTTATATTTACAATCAATGTGATTAGGTTCTACTTCAACGTGTACACTGGACTCTAAAGGAACCCCATAAACATGGTTTGACACTAGTTCTATGAAAGGTCAAATTTTAAACAATTATCACATCTTTACAATTTAGTCGCCTGAAGTAAACAAAAAACTTCATTAAATATTCTGATCTCACCCCCCAGATATCTGGACTGCAGTTTGGTCACTGAGAGTTTCCACATCAGCAATGAATCAGAAGCATTTTCATCCACAGTGAATAGTGATGAAAAGGTATTGCTCTGAGGTAACTGGAGCTGTGATGCCAAGTGAAAAAAAAATCCTAAATATTTTATTAATTTAAAATCCATTGTTACTGTAGGCACTTTTATTCAATGTTGGATATAGCCAATACTTCAGTGCATGTATATGAGTTTTGCTATTTAGGTTTAAACTAAGAATAGATTTTCAAGGTAAGAAATGCCAAAGCTAAAGATCTGTACTTGCTAAAATGCCAGAGCAAAAATAGCAGTCCCTCCTCACTTCTCCCACGAGAAGTTTTGCAAAAACACTTTCAAACTGGATTCCTGAACTGTTATCCTGTCTACCTCTTAAAACATTAGTTACATAAATTCTAAGCTGAATGACTGAATTTTCCTGTGCCAATTTTTGCTCTCCTCTATATGCTGACGGATACTTCCATCATATAAAAGCTGTTCTGGTCTCTTCCTAGTGTAAGGGTCCAGCTATAGGAAACTTCTTTCTCACAATGACTATTTTTCTTCCTAATAGATGCAAAGATCAATCTCTGATAAGACATTTAGTAATGGCAGGTGGGTAGAGGGGAGCAGAATCCCTTTGGTACACTCTGAGATTAAAGGAAAATGCTCACTCAGGTCAGATAAGCTGTCAAATAACTTTATGTAACAGAAGTTTAACATTTGTAACGTCATCTCATTGTTACTCACTACAATCACTACACATTCTCTAGAATATATTTGTTACTTTCAGTTATAACAATGGGAAATACTCACAAATCCCTAATTCTGTTGGTTGATAATAAGTACTTTATTACATTGGTATCTCCTCTGTACTTCATTAAGCTCACCCTGTGAATGAGGCAACTGAGCATCTCTGCAAATATCACTCACAACATGGTATAGTGGAAATACGTGCTTTTGCACAGATTTCTTAAAAGCCATCAATTAAATGTGAAGATCACCATAGATCTGCCGCACTCAATAATATTGGCCAATGTGTGACTGATGGAAACTGTCAGAGGAGAAGCATTTCACTGCAGGGCACTTCAGCACACTGCACCAATTCTTGGGCTATCACTCAATGCAGGTGTCACTTCTGCCTGGGCCAGGAGTAGGAGGAAAGAGCTGCAAATAGAGGATAGAAGATGCAGCCTGGCATCAAAGCCAGCCTCTACCTTTACTGTATCCACACACAGTAACTCCAAACAACTCCATTGAAGCACCTCGGAATGAGACTGGCTTGTCTCCCCCTGTACATAGTATTTTAAATAATTCATTGCATCCCAAATGATGGTTTCTGCACAGTGCCTGCATATTTCTGTTCTCTAGGACTACAGTATTGTTTTTAACCTTTCAAGAGAGAAGTAATTTTATCTAATGATTCCTTCTCACACTAGGTATTTTTCTTCCTGATAAAAGTGAATATCATTTTATTGAAGAGGAGAGAAGTACTACGTATGGTTAAAAATGGAGATCATCTTTGAACTTACTTTGCCAGTTTTGTATCATCTCCAAACCATAAAAACATTACTCCCATTTTACAGATGGTCCTGGAACTAAGCCAGATTTGCCAAGATACAGTTAAACCCATTTACCTTCAGGGTTACACAAGGGCAACACACACTAACAAGTAATATTACCACCTTCACCCAAGAAGTATTTTGAATGCCACACTATCAAAACCAAGAGAATTAAAAGCAGCTTCTCAATAATTGAGAATGGTGAACAAGTCATATTAACCCTCAGTAACTTCTCACTAGTATTTCCAGTGTCAGTACATAGGAAAGGAGAACACATGAGCTCTGCTCTTACACAATTATCATTATTTCAAGAATGTTCAAGGCTTCCCTAAGCATTTAAAGATAAACCAGCATGGCAGACTGTTTCAGTTTTATCCTTCTTTGCAAAAGGAAGTCACAGTATCCTTGGCTACAAACTGTCATTCCTGCAGACTATGCAGATTTTCTAAACCAGATCTTATCTAACCTTTTGATGTAACCAGAAGAAATATGTCATTAGATGATGCACAGCATTTCTTGCTTCTACTAATCCAAGGTTATGCAGCACACAGCTTAAAGGATCAAAGAGATGAAAAGGTCACATGTTAGAACAACGGGAAAAAAATGCTAAGTTTCTAAGACTGCTATCTACAGCCCTTCCTAATGATTACATGTTACTGCATCCATCCTATTGTCCAGACAGACACCAAAATGAAAAATACATTTTTTTTTATTTCCTCTCGCCTTGTACAAAGAGCCATAGAAAAACAGGGTAATTATGATGTGTGTGTTAATACGCAAATTCAAAATAATGATAATGTAAAGTATTTACAATCCTTTTATCTTATCATCAGCTTAGGACAAAAAAGCTCAGCAGTACTTATTAGGCAGTAAAATAGGACACCAGCAAAGATGATCAATACAAATAATCTCAAAACCACTACTCTGCATCTGGTGCCATCATTTTAGTCATTATGGGATAAAAATGCTTTTCAAATAAGCTACCATTTCCAGTAGATTGCATCTTTCTTAGTTGACCTTCATCCTCAGTTACAACATCATCCCCAGCCCCCTCATCACTGCAGGAAGAGTTTACAGTGGAGCTAGAGACAAATCTCACAGCACCAAAGCTGTGCCTGCCACCACTGCTGAGCCCTAAATTGAGGAGGAAGACCAATGAATCTAACATTATTCATAACCTAGAGACACCTGCACCAATAATACACACCTTCTTTCAGTCTAATGCTTTTTTTTGGTACAGAATAGCATGCTAGATTTCACTCGTAAAAAGGCATAAATTGGAGTATCTGAAACATGTAATTGTGGTTGTGATGATTGCCATTTTGCTGTGAAAGCTATCTAATAGAACAATGCTATTAATAATGCATTACATCATTTATATGTTTTATAACCTAAATGCACTGTTTCTAAGTTTGTGGTCTGATCTGTCCTTGGAAATGCACAAGAAAATAATTATACCATGAATATATTTCAAAAGCAGATAAAACAAAACAGAACTCCATTCCTAATTATATAAAGAGGAAATAGAAAGGACAGTTTGTCAAGACAAAATAACACTGTGTACCATTTTGCTAAAAAAATGCTGGGAGATGACTGGTCTGTTTTCTCCTTAACATGTTTCATCCACAGTTAAGCTTTACTTTTTAATAGTAAAGAGCATCTACAACCAAGAGCATTGAACAAATTATTGATCATGACTATAGGGCAAAACACACTGCAGAAACAGTGCCCAGTAGACAGGCATGGCTGGCAGGCATGGGAGTACACATCAATGTATAGCCAAACCCTTCTTGCTATACACTCTTCTCACCAGACTGAGCTCTCAGGACACTCATGATATCCCTATGCAGAAGTTGGGTGTCAGGCTTTCTGTCTGCAGTTTCTAGAGGACTTGGTAGGGTTGTTTTGTTTGTTTGCTTGAGGTTTTGTTTTGCTGGGGTTTTTGTTTGGGTTTTTTTTTCCCTCTGAATCAAGCAGGGTAGCTGAAGAGTGCCTATATGGCAATAGCCTGACTATGAAAAAAATGAGATGAGGTTTTATGATATTTGTGAGGGATCTCAACACATGTTTAGAAAGAAAGCAGGATTCTATCATTATTACATTTCTAGGTAAACACCAGTGCTTTTAAAGACATCTCATATGTGCTCATCCATGAGCACAGGGAGTAGTGCTGTTTTCACTAGCACCTCCACACCCCAGACTATCCCCAAAACATACATGGTGCAAACTGAATAAGGAAGAAATAGAAACCAATGAATACTCATTTCTACAGAACTATTTCTCCACCACACATGCTTCCTAATTTCACCACCCACAGAAACTGCACATAACGGGGAAAGGATATTTGAGCCATAGTGTATAGTTTGAGCTACACTTACAGTCACACAATGACAGTGATTCAGGCCCAGGAGAAGTAGGAAGAACTTGGAAGATGGAAATGAAATAACATAACCCCTGGTTTAGGTCAGTCAGAGAGACCAATAGGATTGCCAGCTAAGACACAAAATAAAAAAATAATATGGGGAATGGAAAAGATACTAAAATAATTCATGAGTATTTTTTTCCCCCAATCCTATCCCTTGTTCCACTCCACATACACTCAAGAAAGTCCTTAACATTCTATAGTCCTATCAGGGAGTTGCTTTGAAAAAGCAAGATTCTGGGACATGTGAAAACAATCCCAATCACAGACAGTTAATTTGAGCTGATGACCAGCCCTATCGGTTTTTTGAAGGGAATGTCCTGAGGAACAGTGCTGTCCAATGACATTTCCCAGTTTCTTCCCCCACATTTAGTTCACAGTCAACTGAAAAACCAAATTACTGTGTTGCTGAGGCACAGCTTTGCTCAAGCAAGTTTGCTCATAGCACCAATTTAAAACTTTCCCTCCATCTCAGCAAATATTCAATTCAAAAGCAACAAGCTGCACACAGGGAAAATGTAACAATAAAATCCAGTCAAACAGCCCAAGTTCGAAGGTAACACTATACTAGCTGCTAGAAATGTTCAAAACAAAATTCCTGTCTTTTTAAGCTCCTTTTCCCCTAAAAGGTTCTTTTACACATTTCTTACACTTCTATTCCACATACATAATGTACCTGATCTGCCTGTCAAAGAGAGACGACCAAGAAAGATGAATTTTTATACATGCAAAAATGTACTAATTCTCAAGAACAATACTGACTACATGACAATACAAGAGTGAAAACTTCATGGTGAGCTTTTATTTTAAAAACCCCACATAATATGTTTGTCTAAGCAGATGTAGTTCCTTAAAGAGAGAAACCAGCTTTGACAGCTATAGCATGTTTTATGAATACAGCCAGGTTCTATATTTTTTTCTTTTCATCTTTGCTCATGCAAATAGCTCTATTCAGTTACCAATTTATTCAAAACTGATGAACCTCTAGGGAGTTGCAAAAACAGGAAAGCTTACTATCCAGTCCATCAGTAAAATGAAAGTGCGATCTCTCTTAGTTCCACAAACAAATCTGGAGGGACAACGGTAAGCAAAATTAATTAGGTCTAGTCCCTCAACTACAAATATCTCCCTTGGTAAGCAGACATTAGAGTGAAGACTGTTATAATTTCTCTTAGCTATTCAGTGTATATAAGGCAACAAGAACTTTAAAATAAAATAATAAATCCATCATTCATAGGACTACTCACTGAATCAGCATATACTCGACTTGGGAGAGACCATTAGAGGCCATCTCATCCAAGCCCTTGCACCAGACAGGGCTAATTTGGAAGAAAGATCAGTTTGCTTCACCTTGATCAGTCTAGGCTACTTAAGGGCTCCAAGAGCAAAAAAAACCTGAGAAATCCCTTCCAGTGCTTAGCCACAGACACTGTGCATACTTACTTGCCTTTTACCTAATCAGAATTTTCCTTCGAAAAGCATGTGACTGTTGTCTGTCATTTCCACTAAGTGTGTCCAAGATCTATCTCCTCTAAATGCCCTCCTTCAGAGAGTTGAAGTCAGCACTCAGATTCCCCCCTTAGTCCTCTCACCTTCAACTTGAGTCAATGTAATTTCCCCAGCCTCCTGCCCTGCACTTACACCTTTATCCCCAAACATTCCTCTGGTGGACTCACTCTTCTTCATAAACTTTTCTCTTGCACTGGGAAGCCCCACACTGGATGCAATTCCCCAGATGCAAGCTCCTAGGCACTGGCCAAAGGGGAGGCACTGTTTACCTTCACCTTCTGGCTGCACTCTTCCTCATATGGAACACTACTTTAACTATCTCAAGAACACAATCCAGTAAAATCCAAGATACTGCAACAATATTTAACTGACAGTAGTCTTTTTCTAGAAGACTAGGGAAAAATGCAATTCAAAGTGTCATTCACCATTTTATAACAAAAGAAAAATTAACACTGAACATATACATTGGAAAAAGAAAAAAAGTAGCAATTAATTTTCATACTAAATAATTCTATATTTAATCACTATCTAATATGGCATGATAGAAGTCAAAAATAATTAAATACTCTTTAAACTTAATATCTCCTGATTTTTTAAAATAATTATTTGGGCAATTAAAATAGAATTTTAGAATTATTCTATTTGGATTTATCCATTGTGCAGCAATAACAAAAGAAAATGTTGTCTTTGTGCTATTTTTCTTCAGTTCATATATATATGCATATATATATATGCACTAGATACATCCAGATCCTCCAAACAGACAGAGGATTAAGCTTTTGAGGAGACTGCCTGAGCAGCCTAAGCAACGGCACGCATGGAGCCAGCGTCCTGTCAGCCAAACAGGCTTTACTCTGAAAGGCAGCCGGCAACAGAATTGTGGTCTCCATTTATGAGTCTGAGGATCAGCAATGAAACCCTGCTGATGAACCACACAAAAAAAGCTGAATACGCTCTCTTATAAACCGTTAAATCACAGCAAATTTAAATACCGTGGAACACAAACTTCTTCTGGCAAGGCATTTCATTATAGACTCTTAGAGAAGACTAAGCCATCTGCTTACTCAAAAATCTATGCTGATGAAACTAAATGAAACAGGACAGTATTGCATGAGATCACAAGAATAGCACTTAGGTGTTGTAGAGCAGTGTTTTGCAAATGGTTGAGCTCAGGATGATGGGATGGAGTATGAAAATTTATCACCATCAGTGAGGACCTAAAATCGACATTTAGAGTACTGGCCCAGGAGAAAAATAAGGTAAAAAGGAGAATCAGAAAAATCCTTTTAAAATGCTTTTTAGCAAGTGTCAGATAGCAGTTCTGCCAGCTTTACAGAAAACGAGAATCTAGCAAGATAATAAAGCAGTCAGTTTACTTATCTGGAAATCACATGAGTACACACCAGTGGGCTAACCTGGGATTTGACAAAGACAGTGCAATGCATCAGTGATTTCTGGAATCTCAGCACATCACAGCAAACATGGTTATTCATACTAGAAGTTAGATTTTGCTCATAATGCTTAGAATATCAGCTTTGCAATATTGAAGTGTTGTGCTGCAGCAAAATTTATTCAGTAAATCAGACCAAAAGGATTTACGATATCTTTCTGACAACAAATGTTTCTAGCCATTTTTTTGGTTCTGCTCAATGTACAAAATGTAACATTTTTATCCCTTAGATGTAAATGATTTTGGACATTTGGGAGGATAAGACATTGGACTACATTACAGTCATAAATGCTATTTCCACATTTTGAAAGATCTGTATTCTCTCATTCAACATTTTTCTCATGAAAAAATGAAGTAATCAAGCACTGATTCTGCTCTGAAGAAGCTTCTGGTTGAAAGCCCTGCTAAAACAGATATTCTGATTCTCACCTAATACTGAAAATTATTTTAACAGATTTGTTTCAGACTAGAGAGTCGAGAGGCAATATCAGCTGAGTGTCTTTGACAATCTATGTTGTAAAGAACTAAAATATACATTGTAATAAAAACCTTTACACATTTTATTATACTGTAAAACATTCTAGGGGGCTCATTACTTCATACATATCATGTCTTTAACAGTAGTTCTTTAGTTTTCCCCTTCCTATGATTTTTTTTCATTTTCCAGTTTTTGATGTGCCCTTATTCACATACAATTAAAAGTGAAGGCTTGTCAGCAATCAGAGAAATTTATTTTACTCTAAAACACAAGCAGAAAACCCCTCAGTGCAATGCTCACTTATGCAGCAATGTTGAATCTCATCACTAAGAGATGCTTATATTTTTTAAAGAAAGGCATGCTGATCTTAACAAACAGGGGGGGAAATGAAAATAAGATAGAAAATGGTTCAACTGATAACATCAGGCTTTGATTTGCTCCTAGAGTTGGTGTAGTTCAACACACATCCACTCTCCCAGATCTTCAAAGTCTTCTTTCATTTCCAAGAACCACCCTAATGAGGATACTGACCAGAGATCTCCTGACCAGCCCCACCCACATGCCCTGCCCCAGCCAGGGCACATCCTGAAGCTTCCCAGAGCGCCCAGGGCAGCAGAGGATGCCCCCAGCACACAGTCACTGCTCTGTCTCCAGCAGCAAAAGCTGACTGGGGCTCAGGCAGGACAGTCATCTCTGCGACTCTCTGGAACCCCTGGAAGCAGTCCTCAGAGCAGCACTGATATTGTCCACTAAGCTTCCCACTCTACAGCTGCACATCAACCAAAGGAAAAAAAAGTAGAAAGTGAATAAAATACTACATTTTTCCTTCTCAGGATTCAATAGGATTATTGCATTGTGCATCACCACAGAAATCTAGAAAGAGTTTGAAATAAAAATTTTTAAAAATCAAACTATGCAAAGGCAACAACACTACACACATTACATAGAAGTGTTGCTTTTACAGCCTTACACTTTTCTGCGGAAACCATATTTTATGGATTTATGTTTTGGCCATAAACAAACTGCAAATATCATCAGGCTTTTTAATAACCTGATGCTGTGTGTAATTGGTTTGTTATTTGATGTATCAATTCTCCTGTAGAGAGTCAGATTATAAAATCTTGCCCTCAAATTGCATTGTTTGGCTCCAATTATTATTATTTATTTACTTGTGCTACAGATAATGTAACTCAAATGTCAACTAAATAGAAACTTGTTGCACTTACAAGGCAGTCTGACTGACCTGTTCCCTCTCCCCTCAGAAAGCTGATCAAGTGAACACTGAGGAGCACTTCAAGAGAAATGAAGGAAAGACAATTTGGCTTTTCAACTTTTCCGATAGCACAGAAGGTCTTTTTCTCTAGACCAAAATGTGATCTTCCTCTGAATGACAGAATGGCAGGAAGAGCCCTTATAAGCACAACCCATCTCTTACACTCACTTCAAGCTCTTTTAAGACATGTCCTCCAAACACCAACGTCCTTTACCGGGGATGCAGAACTCATCCAAAACCCAGAGACTACAGATTTTAACAAACAAATGCTCAAGAAACCAACTCACCTCTTTTTCACACTAAACAAAGAAAGATGAAAAGTGAAGTGAATGGGAATGATCACAACTGCAGAAATTCTGCATTAGGCATGGAAGCAAATATATCTGTCTTCAGCTTTCTAGGAGCCACAGATGCACGACTGCAGGTCTTGATTAAAAACAAAAACTGAAAAAATAGCGAAGTACTTAATCAGAAGTGTTGTATAACCCTAGACTATACTTTTGTGTAATTTAACACTTTTACAAAAGGGATGAATGAGTGAAAGAAGCACCTAGTATAATTCAGATCACAGGATGTCATGACATTCCTTTCATGCCTTACATTGTGAATTTATGTGAAAATACATTTTTTTAATGATTTTACTCGAAGTCGTTTTGGGCTTTGACAGTGCTTCAGTTTCATATTTTCTAGCAGAGCACACAGGCAATAGCATGCTTGCCTCCTCTAGGTATCCATAACATTTTTTGACATACAACCTTTTGCAGCAGATACTCCAAGAACAACTGTCTTGATCTGTATATTACCTACCTCCAGAAAATATCATCTGGGGATTTAGAGAACATAAGCTTTTTCTGCTGTGGGCTAGATTTTGGCATTAAAAAGCAAATGCTGAGCCAGAAGCTTCCCTCGCTAACACAACTGCTAATTCAAGCCTGCCACACCTCAAAACAAAATTCACAGCAGTAGAGCTCAAGGTCACAATCAGATCCTCTATCACCAACTAATTAGCAACCCATTGTTTAAATGTACTCAGCATCCCTTCACACTCAAATGCACAACGGTGACCTTTTCCATCTCAAAAATACAAATTTGTGGCCATTCCCACACAGTCCCATTTTCATGTAGACTCTGAACTGACAACATGGTGAAAGCATAACCAGCTTTATACCCTCCTTTATTTGGCTAACACTGCTCTGCCTCTTACTCTTTGTGTAGGTTAGGAGGAGGTTTTTTTGTTTACTTCTAAGGAAATAATAGCATAGGTATTTTTGTAGAATGTGTGTATAGCTGCTAGTTCAAAGTCACATACGGAAACAGTTTCTCAGCATAACTGTCTTAATTGAGTGTCGGTTCCAACCAATTTCAAATCAGTGTTTCAAAAAATACTTTAATTATTAATATTATTTTCATATAAGTGTCAGTTGTCTGTAAGAATGTATTTTAAGTGTCATGCCTACTGGAATTAGTGCGCAGGATTCCCTGCACACATAAATCAGTGAGATGACACTTACGGAGAGGTGACACAGAAGAAATAGGAGAGCCCACACATACAAACACATAGACTATATGAAATACAGGGTGGTATCACCTCATGCACACCCGTAAACATAGAAGAACACTTTCTTAGTAAGAGGTCTTTGTTAATAATTTTATTACAAAATATTTACCTGAGCTCTTTCATGTTTTGATTCCTGTGCAAGAGACTTCAAAAGAGCCCAGGCTTGCTATAAGGATGGGACAGAGGCCCTACATCAACAGCAGAGCCATATTGAAAATGAAGAACAGATCATTTCCCCTAGGTCAGTATAAACTATTCCTCCTTTCCACTTCTAATATATGTAAATTGGGGGTTAAATAAAATACTGTGTCTCACTCCTTTGGTTCATGCAAGAAGTACTCCTTTCAGAGAGCCAGCATCCCTCCAGTGGCTCCCTAGCATATGGAGGCTGAGAAACATGACGAAGGACACCACACTGCACAGCTACCAGCACTCCCTTCCCAGATCCCAGCCAGACTTGGACTCAAACTCAGCCCCCTCTCTTTTTTATTTCTTTTTTTATTTCAAAATATGATCTCTTATCTTTCAGCAGAATGCTGTAACTTCCAGCTTCGAAGGCTTTCCATGGGTCAGCAGGGGACAGACTCCTTCCCTGTGGAACAATTGTCAAAACATACTAAACATGCAGTCAGAGGAGAGATAAAAAAGGTGGAAGAGAGCTAGAAGGACACACTGGGAGAAGCAGAATTCTCACTTACAGAATAGTAATTTTAACTCCAGCCTGATGCTTACTGAACATATAAACAATTTTTCTAACCATTTTAGTAACATTTATTTCCAAGTAGTACTGCAAGACTAAAATCTTCACCCCAGTGCTGTAAATCCCATTTCTAAAATCATGACACATTACAACTGCACAAACATTAATAAGGCTAATGCAATCACATAGCTCCATTTCTGAAAATCATTCACAGTGAAAATTTCCATTTAAAAAGTTTGAAGTGTTAAATAAGAAACATGTAAGGTGTCAGAGCCAAAGACACAATAAACAGCATGCATACATATCTTACCACCAGCCTTCCCCACAGACCCAGAGAGTCACATCTGCACTCAAAAGAAACAACATAAATGTCAACAGACCACTTCAGGAAAGTAATAAGCAGCAACACTGGATCCTAAATTTTTGCTACCTGAGTTACAAAGTACCATTATTTTTGCTCAATTTCACAGTGGATCAGATGCCTGGGGATGCTGAAGCCTATCCGACAGGCTCCGTCTTTCCCTGGTGTCTCCCAGGGCCAGTTATTCTCATATCCTTCACACTCCTTTGCCTAAAGCCTGGAGGCATTATTCCCTGTAAACAATCATGCTGTTACCCGGCTTAGTAACCATTCCAAAGACAACAAAGTAATTCTGTCCTTCAAAATGCACTCCTTTCCTATGTTTCCTATCAGGTGTAAAGCCCTACATGATAATGCTCAGAGCCCTATTTCTGCCTGTTAGTACTAGAACCCGGGGGGGGGTGGAATCAAAGCCTTGTATCATAGTTTTTGCTCTTCTGCATGTTTGTTTTTTAAGTACACATCAAATTCTTTGATACTGTTCTGTGAATACTGAAAAGAAAGAATGCTGCTTCTACTTCCTGTATTTATGAGGAAAACAATCTCTTCTCAACAAAATGTTTTAGACCACTTCATCACTTCAGAGGACTTTACAAGAAATAGTACATTTACAGAGAGTGACTTCCATTCCAACAGCATTGATTTCACACATAGCAGAAAGGTAGAAATGAATTAATTTCGGTCACAAAATAGGGGATGATTTTCAAAAACAACTGATCTGCTAAAAGCTGCCTTCAAAAAGGAAAAACCAAACACGCCTGTATTAAACAATTGGAAGACTACTAAAATATTTTCTAATAAACACCAGATTAGAAGTTCAGAGCCATAAATGATGACTGAACAATGCTTAGAAGTTTGTTTTCAAAGACACATTATTAAGTACGTTAATTAACCTCTCTTTTTGTTATGATAAAAGCAAGCTGAAAATGGTGAACTGTGTGAGATCATGAAAAAGCAAGGAAAGGTTTGTTTTTCTTATTTGAATAGGCTGCCAGGCCATCAACAAAGATTTCTACATGAGTAGAGCAGGGGACCAGGCACAATGTGATTATATTAAAGAATGTACATTTCATTTATGCAGTCTTGTGTTACATGATTGACCTTCATAACCTTTACATGGGCAATGCTTACTGACACAAGCAAGGTCACCACTTCAAAGCCCCCAAAATGTATCCAGAAATAGCCTTTGATCTTCACCATAGCAAAACCAGGCAGATGTGCAGGTTCACCTACAGGAAATCCTATAATCCCTCCCTCCACCTTCCAGGCACAGGCTGCAGATGACATTTCGAATAATCCCTCTGAATTTTTCAAAAAATGTTGCCTTCCCTTGTCAAAAACCCAACTGTTCAAATAAATACTACAGGACACTACTGTAGCCATGTCTGCATCTTGCACCTACCCCAGAAAGAGGAATCAAGCTAGTTATAATGACTTATAAACAGAAGTTGACAGCCCAACTGCTGATCACTGAGAAAAAGGAGTAATCAGGGTGGAAGCACAGCATTTTAGGAGATTGTCCAGCTGACAGTTGCATATTAGCAACTTTCTACTGGAGAAATGTGTCTCCTGCAAGTTCAATGGCTTCTATTTCCTTCCTGCTGTAGTCACAGGATCAAATAGGAAAAACATCCTCCCTAGGAGGAAAGCACCTTTTACAAGCATCCCTCCTCTCTTCCTCCTCCAACTATAAAAACAATATAGCAACAAAAACGTCACAGTTCCTGCTCAGCTATCATCTCCGGTGTAGATCTGCTCTCCATAACCTTAAATGCCAGAAGACTCTGGGAACAAAGGGCTCCTCTTCCAGAGCTGCTCTTCTCATCCTGCCTTCCTTAAGTCACAGAAAGTCAACATCAGCAGAGGTGGCCACAAGCTGCCATCAGAACAAAACCAGACTCACTTTTCAGCGACCACCAACCTCCCTCTTCCAGGACTGTCATAAGGCTGTGCTAGCTATTAACTATGTTGGTTTTAAACACTGACTACAACGCTAATCCCTTCCTTAGGGCTGGGAAGGGCCTCCTGTTTCTCAAGACATGGAAGAAGTTCTCACTTTTCCTGAAGAAGTTTGAGGGCTGCTAGTCTCAGATCATACTGTTCTAAAGATGCCAAGTGCTCAGTGCAAATATCATTTCAAAGACAATTTCCTGACAAATACAGTGTGCCAGCCACCAAAAACAAACATCCATAAGAGAATGTCAGTATAGCAAACACGTAAATTTCTCTCTCATCTTTATTTGATCAGATGTGAATGGAAGCCAAATGGGATTCCTGATAAAGTCTGGAACTAGCACTTCAAGGAGGCAGATACCAGTGAGGGGAGGGATAACAGAGTGACTGGTAAACATCTTCCTAGCTTGAGTTGCATCTGCATTTCCATCCATCCATCCATCCATCCATCCATCCATCCATCCATCCACCCATTCATCCAGCACCACCTGCAGCAGAGAAAGTTGCTGCTTTAGGAGCAGACCTTGCTACACTAGAATAATCTTTATTGTTATGGAATCTGAGCTACATAACCAGGAGGGAAGAACATGTAATGACTTTTTTTTTGTTTGATTGTTATGAAAAGCTAAGAATCTACTCATTCAAATGCTTTCAGCTGGGCACTTCTCCCCTCTAGTCTCTTGACTCCCAACACTTTCTAATTCAACCATGGTTGTAGGCAGACCCTTATTAGGTGTCATTGCAAACTCCAAAGGATATCACTTTAACTCAGCCCCAAAAAAATGGAAACACAACTGAATTAAAAAGTATTTGGGAAATTATAAGGGCGGGGAAAGACAAAGTCTTTATAAATTTGTTAGATACATTTTGAGCAAACTTTTAAAGTCAGGTATGTTCTAGTTCCTTCTTCTTTTATTTACCATCTTTAGAAGATGCAAAGTAGAATTCCCAGATGCATACACAAAAAAAAAATAAAAATTATCCTATTTTTACTTCAATGTTTTAAGTATAAATTCTTGTCCTGGGGTGACTTTGTCATGTTGAATTGTACCCCTATTTGTCTGTTTAGCCCGGAAATAAGTTTTGTACCTTTAAGGCTGGCTTTGAAAGTGAAGAGGGGTGAGAAGGAGAAGGAGAAGCAGTGGAATGTCTGAGGTGGTTTTCAAAACATAGAGATAGGAGTTCCATTGCTTTGTCTCCTGGACGGTGTTGCCATGTGCAGGACACAGCTCCCCTTTGCTTTTAGTTAGTTTCATTACTAACTGAAACAGAGAAGTTCCCTGGAAAGTTTTTTTCTTTTTTTCCTGGGATTATTTGAACCTGCTCTGGACTGGGGACCTGGGGGGAGCACCAGGAGCTCACACCTGTGGCCCACCAGGGCCTGGAGAGCGACATTTTCCTGCACCAGAGGGACTGAGAACAGACTGAATCGATCCACCAGGCACAGGAGAAAGACTTTCTGAATTTGTCATCTCTTCAGAGCAGCAAGAGGTGTCATTGTTCGGTATTGTTTTGGGTTTTTTTTTATGCTGGGAAGTGCTGTGCCTGTTGAATAAACAGGTTTTCTCCACTTCTCTCTGAGGAAATTTCTTCCCAAACCGGCTAGGGAGGGGCCACTTGAGTTTGCCTCCTGGAGGGGAAGCCCTTTGGAGGTTTTCTCCCCAATTTGCTCTAAACCAGGACAATTCTGAACAGAAAGTTCTTTAAACCAAAATAAGCATTTTATTTTATTAATTATGTGGTAGCTACATACATAGCTACTTTTTTAAACTTACTTCTTCATGAAGTAAGACATTCCCATTAAAAAAAGAGAGGAGATGAGTAAAATTTACTATGCATATTTTCTCACAAGTTGTACTGTTTACTGTACCTCTCAAAAAAAAATTCAGCAAATACCAGCATTCATATGTTTATCAAGAAAGAAATATTATACCTTCCTATTCATGGTCAGGAAACATTTTATTAGCCCCAGACTTTTATTCCCAGCAGGAGAGAAGAAAAATGCTGCATGTGCTAATCAGACTGTAAGCACCTCCATATTATCAAAATATCAGCGCAGTCAGAGATGTCACTTAAATAAGTTTGCAATAATTCAGAGGGAGTATTAGACTTGATCAGTTCTCATTTTGTTTGTTTAACTGAAACAGAATAAAATTAAGGTACAAAAGCCAACAGTTATGTCTTTATACAACCTACAGCCTCTAATGCTTAGATTTTAAAATCTGACGCGGAAGGAGAGCACAGGAAGAATACCATTCCTCTTGATTAATTTTTTAGTATCAATTGAAGATTTGTACATTCTACATTCTTTTTGCTTCAATGTAATTCTCTTTCTATTATCATCAAAATCAGATTCAGGGAGTAGAAAAATTTTGCCCCCCTAGTAATTTTCAGACATTGCCCCAGGTAGCATAATGTACAGGGATATATACATAGCCAAAAGCTCTCTTTTTCAGGGTTTCCTGAAAAAGGTTACCAGCTAAATAAATTCTCTTCCATAAGGTGTGCTCCTTGTCAGAAACCCAAAGAATACACTGACTATGGATGAGAACAGAGTTTAAGGAGAGTAAAATCAACATAACCTTCTCTTCCTAAAGTCTGGGAAAACAAAATGACTTCACAGCCTGCTTCAGAGCTAATGCTAGCTTGGACTTTTTCACACCAGTCAGAAGGAAAAAGAAACTACGTAAATTATGACATGAAGAAAACCTCGGAACCAAACGCCCAGTCCCCTTCCAAGTAGTCCGGGTTTTTGGTGCCTCTCCTGAAGACACATTCAATGTAACAGGCAGCAGAAGAGAACTGCTTCCGAGAGCCTATTTGCAGATTCTCTTGCAGACTTTGTAGACAAATACAAGCTACATTCTTGCACTCATACACAGTGATAGGGGTCACCTAGCAATGGTGAGGAATACCATTAACAGATAGCACACTCTCTTCTTGGAGCAACTTCATTCGTTCCAGAGATTTAAGGAGTGGTTAAGAAAAGCAGTAGAGTAATACAGAAATCAAGACCAAGATCTAGATCTGGATTAAACTTGATGACCAAAATGTTACGTGCCAGTGAAAGGTCACCAGCCAAAACTAAAGATCATATCTCCCTAGTGTGAAGCAAAGGAGATGAAAGCACAGTACTAAACATAGATACTTTTCCTCACTGTTCTCATTGTGTCATGGAAAACCAGCTAACCATCCATCAATACTGATAATGTGCTTTATTTTATGCCCAAACTCTACCAGAGAAGTGTCCTTTGTTCCAAGCATACACCAAACAAATGGGGCAAGATCCTTTCTTATCCAGTACAAAATCAGAAGGCAAAAAAAAAAAAAAAAAAATTACAAAAGGCAGGGAGGGAGAGCAGGGAAGAAGAGAAAACAAAAGACACAGTGCAATACTACATTCTTCCTAAGTAATTTCACAATTATAAGCCACACCATTTTGACTAAAATTTTGGTCCGAACCGAAAGTGAGGCTTATAATAAGGTGCGGTTTATATACAGACAAAGAATGAAAAGTTGCTGTTTTAGTTTGGAGGACAGGTGTCTGCTGACAAAGGCAGGAATTTCTCTTTGAAATGGAGAATGTAAACCCCCTCCCTACAAATTATTGTAATCTTGAAATCAAGGGGCTTTCAGGCAAAAATATGGGAATTAAGAATAGCAGTTCTTTTCTAGGGAAATTAAAATAGAAATACAGTACTACAAAGAAACAAACTCCAAACCCTGACACCCTGTCAGGCAGGGTGTTGGTAGCAGTCCCATTAAAGGGTGGTTGCATCCTCCTGCAGTGACAGATGTGATTCAGTTGAAGCAGAAGGTGCAGTTTCCCTCCAGAGGTCCAGTGGTGATGTGGAGAAATCCAGTTTTCCTCTGGAGTCCAGTGGAGAAAGGGACTACCTTAGTGTCCCAAAACCTCTGTTTTTATTTTGGTAAGAAATGTTGGGCTCTTCCCCCTGGCTGGAGCAACTTCCAATGGGATGTAGTAATTTTATCAGTCCCACAGTGGGACTCAATGGGCCATTAGCAGAAAATGACTTGTTGGAGGAAGGATGGGTTGTGAAAAGATAAAGAACAATGCCCCGTCTGGTTTCAATGGATGGTCCATTAGCAGAATATCTGCCATTGAGATAAGGATCACTGCTCCCACCTTCAACAGATGGTGATAGAATAGATACCTTTTATCACACTCTGTATTGTAACGTGCGGTTTATAATTAGGTGCGGCTTATGTATGGACAAAGGACGAAAAGTTGCTGGCACCTGGAGATGCAGCTTATACTCAGTGTGGCTTATAATCGTGAAATTACTTTACTTGTATGCACTCATCATTACCAGAGAAAACTCTACATTATTCTCTTATCACAACTTCAAATTCGGACAAAAAATAAAATGTTATAAAGAAATATGATTTGAAGCTTGAAGATTCATAATGGGACCTATGCAAACTGAAGGGGTAACTATGTAACCATACAGGGAACATATGCTGTTATCCTTTGCAGATTAGCCACCAAGGAGTGCAGCACACTTTGCTTCTGCTTTACATTCTGCTTATCCATATGATTTATACATACGATAGCTATTCATTCTTTTAATGCCTTTGATAAAAGCCTAACCTAAGAATGTTAAACCCTACATGAACCATGATGTAGTTATTCATTATGTACTTTAACGCAGAGTGTACCAGAGCAGCCAGATAAATGAGTCTACAATCATTTTTGTACATTTTAAGTACAGCCTTATCTCCTCATTTGCTGGCTTCCTTGATAGGAACTTCTAACTATGACTAACATGTAGAGTACACAGTATCTTAAATATCATATCCCTGAGAGGTGAGAGCTTACATTCACCAGTTGAGAGTCAACAGCAACACCATTACTTTACAAAATGGGACAAAACATTTAACAATTTCTGAAAAGTCAATGTTTCTTTTCCTTCTTGGAAGAAAAGAAAAATAAATATTTGGACCTTTACAGTCTTAAATGGAAACATTTCTAAATTTCTTGCCAAGAATTTGCCTCCCCCTACAATTAGTATATGGTATGCTATACAGTTTTCTTTAGTTATTTCCTGATAGCATGTTATTTCTCCTCACCAAGAACATTATTGTACTTAGTAAGCATAATTTCCAGCAGAAGACTGAGACACTACATCGTACCAAACAACTCCTAGCGAGACACTTTCCAATCCTTCCACACTGAACAGTGGTGATGTGACACTGGCAAGGATTTGGTTTGGCTCTCAAAGCAAAATGCTGCAAGGACTTAAACATCAGAGTTCATCAATTTCAAGATTAAGCACATAAATCTTTGATGTACCTTCCTTAACTAAAACTTACCACTTCATTTACAAAGCCACCTTTGAAGCAAATGTGAAACTGTCCATTTACAAAGCTGATTCCTGTGCTTGCAGCTCAGAACAATCCACGGAAGCCTAGCTTGATGAAGAGTGTTATATAAATCTGTGCTCAAGAACTATGCAAGGCTTCCTGTATCAAGGAGGTTAACGCATCTGTTTCAAAGTAAATCTCATAATTATTAAGTGGTGTTCATACAAGTCTGTAAGATATTTTAAAGGTAATTAACATTCTAGGACATCAAGCCTTCTTTTGGAAAAGGTTGTATTTTCCCTGAGTTCAGAACACAAATGGATTAGCTCACGTGCAAATTGGATGCACTACTCACTGGCACAGTACAGATTCAATTTAAAATCAATCTTACATTACTGGTGGTGACAATACTGTCAAAATAAGAGAACTCTATAAAAACATAATATGCAACAGATATATGCCTAACATTTTACAAATCATGAATACATAATTTAACAATCTTGCAAAACAAATTGGAAGAAAATGCTACTATCATGTATCAAGGACACCAAGTCCTAAGCGATACAGAAAAAAATTCCTACAGGTAACTAGGCTGGGAACATAGTCCCTCCAACAAAAATGTTCCCTCTGTCTTTGGTCTTTAAACACTCTTCTATACTGACAAGAAGATTAGAAGCATACCTGGAGGTCACCTGGAAGCATGAATTAGTATTTACAGACAGGATATTCAATTAAGCAATATTCTTACTGACAAAGGAATGATGCTTTAACAGTAGAAACTGCTTTCACTGAGAAATCGGTAGTAATGTCAGGTAAAATAAAGGTTTTACTGCTAAAGTGCTAAGAGTACTCAAGAGAGCATAGAAAATTGGGGATTTATGTGGAACAAGAAATACAGATGGAAATCACTTTTAACTTGTTTATCCATGAATCCAACTCAATTACACGCTCTAAAAAAATTCTTTCACTATCAAATATTAAACAAAATTTCATAGAATATTTAATACCAGACTCTCACTGTGACGCAAGAAACGCATTTGATTTACAAATGTTAATATAATTATGCAAATGTCAAAACCTTCATCATGTCCTGCAAATACTTCCATCCTTTAGGGAGTTTCATCTACTCAGTTTATTTTAAAATGTGCTTTTTCATCTCGTAATTGATTTTCTACTGTCCCACCTCACCTGCAGGAGGCAACAAGTGGGAACTGGGCTGATATCTTCCCTGCTAGCCAAGCACACTTCTGACAGCAGAGTACAGCTGTAATTAAGGATGCCTTCAGTCAGGAAAAAAAACAAAAACAAAAAACAACAAAAAAAACCCCTAAAAGGCAAGGCAGGAAGAGAAGTCAGAAAGCCAGGCTGGCCTCCTAATCACTTGTTTGAATTCCTGATGCTCTGATGAAGATGCAGAGAGCAGAGTCACCAACATTTCTGACAACCTGGGCATCCACCCAACATATGTAACACAGATACTAAAGACAAGCTGAAGCCCAGCTGTGAAGTTTGAGACAGACTCTGTTTCTAAGAGCATTCTTCATGCTGTCACTCACTATCAGTGTCCAACAATAAATCAAGAATACAAGTCAAAATTACATTCTGTGCTACTTAATGAAGCAGCCACATGCAGCTTCCTTCCCTTCCCACCAACTGTGAAACTTAAAGGTTCAAGAGAAAGATGCTTACACCAAAAAGGTCATTTTTTTCTTATTCTGCACAACACAAGCACCATTAAGTTTGAGTGCACTCTTCATGCTGCATGCTTCCTTCACTACAGAACATAAGCACTTAAATGGCTTTGCACATCTCCATTTATTCTGCACTGCATATCCTCATCCTGTCTTTACACAGAGAAAAAGCAGAGGCCCCACCACAAAACCCATTCCCCAATTATATCTTTGCTCTGTAGGAGAGAACAATGCTTTTGCCTAGTAAGAGATACAAGGCCACAGTCTTCACAAGAAACTGTTTCCATAAAAAAAGAACAAAGAACATATGGTCATAGGGTACTCTGTAAGAATTCTCTTACAGGGAACCATTTCATAGCACACTCAAGAGAATGCTGGAGCGATTGTACATTCACCTAAGCCACTAAAACCATCCCGTTTCCATTTCACTGTCAACAACGACTTATGGTAAGACTTCCTATCTGAATGAATAATCAAACTGCTTTAGGAGCCTCAGCTTTACATTATCATACACCATTATATAGGCACAATGGCAAAATAGATGCTAGTTAAGTGGTAGAAGGATTCCCAAATCCTTTGAAGAGAGATTGTCAGTTAACCATAAAATTAAGTAAACCATGCAATTGCACAGCAATGAAGTGGAAACAAAAAGATCACATTTATAGAGGAGATTGGTTAAATTACTAACCAAGAACATTAGACATGGAGGCATGTTTTTAGAAACATTACTGGAGGCAACAGTATCACAGTGCAGAAATGCAAGCACATGGCAACACTTGAGAAGATCCCTGCGCTGCCAGGAGGATTCAGTTGTTCATGGAGGGATCAGACCAAAGGATATTGAAATTCAGGAAACCAACAAACTGCAGGTAGAGTGTTATGACCGCTTAAAATGAAACAGTGCTCAGATTTATGTATTCAAAGCATTTATGTTTCCTTTCTTCTTTTAGCTTTTAGCAAACGCATCTTTTAAATAGCAATGATGATATCTTTAAAAATTATTATCTCTGAATTGTTAAAAAAATGCCACTAGGAGCATGTTAGTTAACATTACAAGCACACTGACAAAGCTACTACCAGCTTTGATACCAAGTATCACACCAAGTGATTACAAAAGCAACAGTGGACTAAGAACAGCATTAACCTTCTGAAGTCAGTTTTCTATATGCACCCACACGTGCAACAGCACACTGGAACTGCATCTGCACAGAAGAGACCAGCCAGCCAGTTCAGTAACATCATCTTTGAAAATGGTTTGTGCCTTTTTAATTGTTTGTTGTTTTGTTTTTTTTCCTCAGGTCATCCATCTATGCTGCAGAATAAATAAAAAGCAAGCACACCCAAAAGGCAGTAAGTGCAAGCCACGCTGTGTTTCAGTTCCTCTGAAGATTGGTGCTCACTTGGATTTTATTTCTCTTTTGAACAGTAATTCAGTGACAATTCTTTCTTTTCCATGCAGTATTACTGAGACTCGTAGCTGTTGTGATAACATATGCTCAAGAAACAGCTGTATCTCAGGCAAAGAGACTTCCTAACAACTCACTTGATAATGTCTGATTGTTCTGATGCAATTTGATTTCTGCTGCCATGGTGGAAGAGATATGCCAGGCTTCTTAAACTGTTTAGAGAGCACCAAGACGGAGGAGATATAAGCATACAACTGAAAACTCTCAAGATGGGAACCTTGTCAATTAAGAACAAACTGTTACAGACAATAAGCAACAGCTAACCACTTCCATAGCCTGGGAACAAAAATTACATTGTCCCACAGAGCTCCATAAGCACTTTCCACCCTACCTCATCACCATCAAAAATATCTGTGCTGCTGTTTCAGATTTAAAATTTCTTTCCTGTCAGTCTTGAACTCTGTCGTTTACAAATACTTAACTTTCACAAGGATACTATAAGGCACAAACTCCTTTTCCACTATAACTCAAGACTCAGCTTCCTACTCTTCTACTTGAAATAAAGAGCAAAGCAAAACAACTTTAGAGTTTATTTGGCACTACTTACTCTCTAATTTCCCCACCTCCCTTTTTTTTCCTCACTTGGCAAGCATTTCAAAATTTACCATGCAAGTTACACGGATTCAATTCAATTCCTAGATTAGATTGTTAACCCTAGATGTACAAAGCACTTTCAATCCAGGCTTCAGTATGAGGGATGTGAACAACTCAAAAGAATTTTGTCTCTAAATGTTGCAGATTTCAAGAAATGCAATTTCAAATTTGAAAAACCTGAATCTTATCCTTCCGTCAAAAGGCCAACTTCCCTCTTCCATCCAACCGACTATCCTTCATGTATCTGTCCTCTCTGAGTCAGTGCCAGCTTGTCTCAGAATACCCCCAGGGAGGCTGAGAAAGAGACTGAAAGGCCAGAAATGGTGGAAAAAAAGCTTTGTAAGAAGCATACCCACTACCTCCAGCTGATAATATAGTGGTATCACTGAGTAACTGCAGCAAAAGTTTCTCTGGGTCTGCTACAATCATGCAAATCAGGTTCAAAATGATTCACAAAGGAGTTACTAAATGATCACTGACAGTTTTGTTTGCTAAATTTCATCCAAGCATCTTTCTCCCAATCTTAGAAGTATGATAATTGCCGAAGCCTCTGGTATTTCCCCATGAAAAACAAATTAGGTTTTAATGAAATGTGCAATCTCATTCCAACATACTGAGGCAGATTCAACCCTGCTTAATATTCCACAGCTAGTACCAAGCACCTCCTGGAATCCAGGGTAGCTCTGGCAGATGAAGCACCCCCAGCAGTTGGCAGGCATTTGCCTGCCTCCTGCTCCATGTCAGGGATGCCATGCATGTGAGGAATGCGTGTGTTCCATCCTGACAAAGCCACCTGTGCAACACCAGCAGTGGGCTGTCAGCAACCAGTGGGATTGCACTTACTAATGTATCCAGAGAGTCTGAAGTCTCATCACTGAGACATCTTTAATCACTGCAATTTCATTTTGAATTTTTGATTCTCAAGTCCATCAACAAACATAGCAAACTATTAATTAGGATAGAATACCATCATTTGAGAGAAATTAAATGGGACTAAAACTACAACAGGTGTACACAGGCAGCCTGCAGTAATCCTATATGCTTACCTTGGAAATCTACATTTCAGTTGATTTCTGAGGAAAGCTTATCCCATTTCACTTCTATGTCCTCTTGATTTTGAAGGTAGAAATCCAGGACACTTTTAAAGAGGCATAGATTACAAAAGGAGGAACTTTCACATTCTATCCTTCAGCTACTAAAACTGGACTGAATTTTTTAACTGCATTAGATGTGGTAAGTTGATTTCCACAGAGCAAGGCGTTGCATCACAAGTCATTATGATTTTTTCAAGATCAGGTGGTGATATCACTTCAAATGCATGCTTGCTCCTTCCACTTTTTTTTGTTAGGCAAGCCTTTTTCTTCTTCCTAGTAGCTAAATCAAGAGCATAATAAAGTACAGTAATTTCACGATTATAAGCCGCACTGAGTATAAGCCGCACTACCTGGTGCCAGCAACTTTTCATTCTTTGTCCATACATAAGCCGCACCTGATTATAAGCCGCACGTTATAATACAGAGTGTGATAAAAGGTATCTATTCTATCACCACCTGTTGAGGGTGGGGGCAGTGATCCTTATCTCCGTGGGAGATATTCTGCTAACGGACCATCCATTGAAACCAGATGGGGCATTGTTCTTTATCTTTTCACAACCCATCCTTCCTCCAGAGAGTCATTTTCTGCTCATGGCCCATTGAGTCCCACTGTGGGACTGATAAAATTACTGCATCCCATTGGAAGTTGCTCCGGCCAGGGGGAAGAGCCCAACATTTCTTACCAAAATAAAAACAGAGGTTTTGGGACACTAAGGTAGTCCCTTTCTCCACTGGACTCCAGAGGAAAAGGGGATTTCTCCCCATCACCACTGGACCTCCGGAGGGAAACTGCACCTTCTACAGGAGCACTGCTCCAACTGAATCACATCTGTCACTGCAGGAGGATGCAGCCACCATTTAATGGGACTGCTACCAACACCCTGCCTGACAGGGTGTCAGGTTGTACTCTGACTTTGTCAGGGTTTGGAGTTTGTTTCTTTGTAGTACTGTATTTCTATTTTAATTTCCCTAGAAAAGAACTGTTATTCCTAATTTCCATATTTTTGCCTGAAAGCCCCTTGATTTCAAAACTACAATAATTTGGAGGGAGGGGGTTTACATTCTCCATTTCAAAGAGAAGCTCCTGCCCTTCTTAGCAGACACCTGTCCTCCAAACTAAAACAGCAACTTTTTGTTCTTTGTCCATATATAAGCCGCACCTGATTATAAGCTGCACTTGGGGTTCAGACCAAAATTTTAGTCAAAATGGTGTGGCTTATAATCGTGAAACTACTGTACTCTCTATTTAATTTGTCTTCTACTAAAGCACTGCATTCTGAAACAAATTCTGGGTGCATTTTTTCAGATCAAAGAAGTCACAGTGCTTTAACCGGTAATATAACACTTAAAATTTTTATACGGAACTTTGAAAACATATGGTGCTTGAAGCAGCAGAAGCAGCGACACAAAAACAGAAACACAGAAAAACAGTCTCCCAAGTGAGACCACAGTGGGAAAGCATGTATTCCGAAAGGAGAATGCTGTTCTATCACATTTCCACACAGCTTTGTAAAACGAAGCCAGGCAGAAATAGCTATTATCCAAACACAAGTTACTCGCAGAGCACAGTGTATTTTTCATTCAGAGTGCTGCTCCAAGGGGCAGAGAGGTCCCTGGTCTGACAATAGCCTGCTATCAGGTGGAAACAATTAAGGAAGGAAGCTCTCCTCCACTCTACAAATTATTTCCTAGCAGTCCCTACTAAAGCTCATGCCATGACCTAATTTAACTACTTCATTTGTATCATGTCTCTGTCTTCCTGCACGCCTAGGAAAAGACAATTCCACAAACTCCCCCTGTTTCTACAGAATATTTTGATTTCTTTGCTTTGTCGTAATTGTAGCTGTTATTAAAAATCAGTCTGCTGTCTTCCTGTTGAAATAAGGAACTCTTTTTGTTGTTGTTGTGAGTCAACCTAATTCTGTTTACTAGCTATGTATTAACTCACAGCAGCTAAAACTTTAGCTCAGATATAATAGCAGGGTATTTTCTTGGATTTTTTATTTCTTTTAAACTTAGAACAGGGGAAGGGAAGGGAAGGGAAGGGAAGGGAAGGGAAGGGAAGGGAAGGGAAGGGAAGGGAAGGGAAGGGAAGGGAAGGGAAGGGAAGGGAAGGGAAGGGAAGGGAAGGGAAGGGAAGGGAAGGGAAGGGAAGGGAAGGGAAGGGAAGGGAAGGGAAGGGAAGGGAAGGGAAGGGAAGGGAAGGGAAGGGAAGGGAAGGGAAGGGAAGGGAAGGGAAGGGAAGGGAAGGGAAGGGAAGGGAAGGGAAGGGAAGGGAAGGGAAGGGAAGGGAAGGGAAGGGAAGGGAAGGGAAGGGAAGGGAAGGGAAGGGAAGGGAAGGGAAGGGAAGGGAAGGGAAGGGAAGGGAAGGGAAGGGAAGGGAAGGGAAGGGAAGGGAAGGGAAGGGAAGGGAAGGGAGATAAAAGATGATGCCACTGATTTTGTGATGGTATTTTTCTAGTAATCCTGCTTTAAAAAGACTGATGCGCACAGTAGACCAACAATAATGCTAGTCTCTCTCTACCTTGTCATCTTTTTATGTGATAGTTTTCTCATATAGTAATATAGGCAAAGAGATTTTTAGAACAAAGGTTAACATGATATATTCTGCATATTTTAGCAACACTATTTGGTCATCTTGAATATCTTTGTCCTCTAACGCAAGAAAACAGTATCCACTTTTTATCAACCAAAATTAATATTTCTAAAGGTTATTAATAAACAGTCATATTGAAGTTAAAAGATAGAATCCTCTCATGCATGTAGGAGAAGTAAATGTTCTAAAACATTTGACTTGAAATACTAAACCATTATGAATGGAGACAGAGAAGGGGAGAAGGTCTCTCTGGTAATGAAACTCATTGAGCCTGCACATGCTGCACATCTTTGTTCCCGCTGAGCAATATTCTTAAATAGTAACTTTCAACTAGACCTAAATATTTTAAGAAGATTAAGTTAAGCAAAAAAAAATCTTGCTCATACTGCTAGTATGACATCAAGTTTTTTAAATCGGACATGGGTTACACAGCAAGAGCTATTCTATCAGTATCAGACATCACTGTGGACCACCTACTCACACACACACACGAGAACATGCACAGCAGAAAAAAGTACAATACAAACTGCCTCCAGTTATGTTTCCTTTTTATTCAATTAAAAAGGCATCACCATGTTTCCCAACATCAAAAGTTCCCTTTCTCTAAGGGAAGAGGATGAGGATGTAGTATCATGGTCTCAGCTGCAGATTGAAAGACTCCTGAGTCTTTCACTGACATCCTGAATTTGAAGAGGAAGGAAAAGTCATCAGTACCTGAATTAACATCATTTTACTATGAGCACAGATACTCAGTGCATGGAGTAAAACTCTTTAAGTCCAATGCCCTTAAACACACAAAGGCAACTGCAACAGAGAGAGCAACAGTCTCTGTATCTCATTTCCTAAGTGTATGGACCAAAGGAAAAAAGAAAGGGATGAAAGTAACACTTCTCACTATGAAGAGATAAAGCAGGAACAAGGCAGTTTTGAATGGGACATGGGCAACAGCTCCTCCTCCCAGCGACGACTTACAACACCAAAGGAGTTGTAAAAAGGAGCAGCAGGAAACGCAGCAGGGAGAACTCCAACACACATAATCCTCGGTAAAGAGAGCCTAGCTTAGAGAATCTGTGGAGCTTTTTACACCACCAGAGGGGCAGAGAGTACATAATTACTTGCTGCAATTCCATGAAAAATCCATGAAATAGGGAGTCCATTCCTCTGTCACCTTGAGAAAAGAGGTTTGGAGGGTTTTTTTAGGGAGAGAGCATATATTTCAGTCCCATCAAAAAGATTAGTAAGAGTCCTTGAATTTTGCAACATCCTCTACAACTGCAAAGTATTATTCTGAAAACATGAAACATTAGCAAAACTGTCAGCCCCATAACATAATCATTGCTTTACTTCCTTTGCAACAAAGACAACTTCTAATGGAAAGAAATTTAAAGTACAGCTTGCGCATTCCTCTCCAGATTGCAACCTTTTCCAATAGACTCTAGTTACAATACATTTGCTGACTATCTCTTCTAGAAGGGATTTGTAAGGCCAAACAGGTCATACACAATTTCAGAGCTTATAGCCCTACTTGATTAAAAGTACATTACTCTGAAAACAGGAGTTGACCTCCCGGTTCTTCTTCATACATGTTCTGGAAAGAAACTGCAAAGAGGTCGAGAAAAGTCCTTAAACAGAAGCAAAATTTGATGAAAAGCACAAACTAAGCAAATGTATCTATGACTTCTGCTTACACACATCTGTGCTGGAAAGATCCCACCCTGAAGCACAGGTGTTCTTCCTCTGTGCACTGGACTTACGCTGGTTCAAACATAACTGTGTGCTTAGCCTTCTTGTCTTCAAAACAAATAAATGAATAAATGGAAGTGTTCTGCAGAAGGTTGCTCTTGCAAATATATCCTCAACTATTAACAGAAATACTGCAATGACTAAGCAGATCTCTTCAGGCTTTGCACTCTCAGTAATACTGCTCAGCAACCCAAAATTAAAACCACTACAAAGAAAGACTGAGTAAATATCAAAACACAAAAATACCTGGAAAAGAGGAAGAAAAAAATACATATTGGCCTTAAAGCACCTGCCAGTAGGTCTGCCTGCATTACAGCCAGCAGTCCCCAGCCACATCAATACAAAGACTCAGGTAAAGCTGCCTCACCAAAACCACTTTTGTGTCATTTGTTCCAGGGTAATTTTCAAAACAATCATTAAAAAAACAGGGAATTAACAGCTAGTTTTTCGACAGAAAAGAAGAAAAATCTGAGGAAGGTAGAAATGCAACACAATTGAAAAACCCATACAAACTCAATACCCACATCAGAACAAAAAATAGAAAACAAAAAACCAAAAAAAAAGAAAAAAATGAAACCTCAAAATCAAGGAAATATCAGACTGCAACCAGAAAGTAAAGCTGTTGAGAAACTGCATTTTACAGAGGCTAAAAATACTCTTCCCCATTGTACATTATCTCCTCAAACAGGAGGAACATAAGTGAATTTAGAAGTTTCAATATTTGGGCAATTCTTCTGGTAGCAAGAATGCCACAAACTAGAATTCCTGAAAATTGCCCTGGATAAGAGACTAAATCTGTAAGACCTAGAGGTATCTACTGTAGAATAAAGTAAACCTTGACTAGCCTCTGTAAAGAATGGCTAAAGGAGGATTTGACTGAAGTCCCCACCCAGCATTCACAGAGCGACTGTGTGGCACTCTAGGAGTTACACACAAGATCACTTTTCAAAGCACAAACTACAGTCAATACGTGAGAAAAGCCCTCTTCAAAATCAGGGGAAAATTAATTCAAACACCGCATTTGTATCTCTTTCTTTCCTACCACATTTTCAGATGAAAAAGCAAAGGGATAAAATACAGACTCCTTTTTCCAATACATAAATGTGTATTTCTTGCTTTGAAAGAAGACAGAACAAACACATTAGGTTTTTTTTTAATTAAAAAGCCATGAAGCACACAAAGGAACAATCACAAAGGCTCTGTTTAACTCTGGGTTTTTAAACGGTGATAGGATGGTATTCATAGCACTGTGCAAAAAGCACTTAGGTACTAATTCTTCCAGGATGCAGGCACCCCTAAGCAGGTTCCCATGCTCATGCCTGGGTTTTAGCTCAGGCAGCCAGAAGCAAGAGTGGCCCCTGAGGTCCCCAGGCACACTGTGAGTGGGGACCTCAGGCTGCTGCTTTCACCTGGAGCTTGTCAGATCAGTACTGCCAGCAGCAGGACAAATAGAAATGCTTCAAGACTAGCCGACTTTGGAGCTGAAAAAATCTTCAGACAGGAGTTTCTGATACCTCACAGAAGGACCAAAGCCAAGCTTACACCAGCCACCTAATATCAATGCCACAACTTCGACATTTTGATAACAACAAAAACCAAGGGATGAAGACGCATATTTTATCTCATGACATCACAAGACATTGCAAAAATACATTTCCATCTTGTACCATTCAGCAGTTTCGCTGGGATTAATAATGCACAGAGGTGCTGAGGGTAAAAGGGTTATTGCAAAGTCCAGTTCCTCAAATATGAATGTTTGTAGACTGAAATAATAAGGCATAATCTTTGTATCACCCCTGTACATTTCTAGACATTGAAAAAGTTACCATTAAACAAAGTGATGTGGAAGCTGTAGAAAAGGCAATCTGCAATACCTACACACTTGAAAAGGTCTCATGTACCAGATTCCAATGCTAAAACTATTGAATTTGCCTAGCAGAGTGGAAAATTATGTTAAAATGAAAAGAGAAAGTAGATTGGGCTAATAGACATTAAGCCCAGATTAATTTAAAATTAGAAGATTATCTTTTTACCTGTAGGAAAATAAATTATTTTAACAGAAAATTATATACATAAAGTGGAGGCAGGTAATCAGAGCAGTATGTGCTCAAACTGTCTATCAGTATTTATGGAATGATTTAATCACCTATCCTTCTCACCATCAGCCTCCTCACACTGCAGATGATACATTAAGCCATTTCCAAAACAGTTCTGTGGGGATGTTTTGTAGGACAAGAACTGAATCAATGGCAAAGCAACCTTCCTGAGTACAGTTAGTTCACAAATGCATGCTGAAGCTAAAAAATAGCAAAAGCAAAACTTTTAAGAGATGTGTTTTCAGGAAGGGTGAGACATCATCTAAAATAAGGGATGTCTGTTCCACTGAGCCTCACAAATAATACTAAATAAAACAGGACTCAGCAGCTCTGTATTTTTGATCTCTTGCTGCCTAGCACTCAGCTCCTAACCAGATAACCACTGGCAACACTTTCTGCATTGGATCACAAAAACGGACAGCAGGTCTCAATCAAATTTGAGTATAACCTCGTCTACAAACACCCACTTTTCCCCTCTAGCTGTCACAAGCAGGGATGCTACCACAAGGAACTGCTGACACCACATCACTATTCCACACGCCACCCACAGGGGCACTGGGGACAGGGCACATGCAGTTGGCATCACTGAGGGATCAGTGATGGGGGGAGGACTATCCGTCACTCATCCTTGGAAATCAAATCAGGGATTTGATTTTGACCATTCACTTAGCTGAAATAGGGCAATGGTACACAGGTTCAGTGAGGATGATGTTGCTCTTATCTCCACCAGCTCAGCAGGGGTCAGGGACAGGTTTCTTGTGCCCCTGCAGCTTTGCTGAAGCCAGAGGAATCAAAGGGAAACTCCGACAGCTGCTGCAGGATTATCCAAGCAAAGCAGGAGGGGAGGACAAGCCAAAGGCTTTCAGTGAGGCTGATACACCAGTTCCGCAGCAAACACTCTGGGAAACCAGCACATCCTCAGGACTGCAAATGCTCAAATCTAAAGAGGATCCTGACCCCAAGAAGAGGAAGATTCTCACAGATCTGTCCTGCTGGCAAAGGTATCCTAGAGAGCGTACTGCAACTCAGGAGCACTACTGATAAGTAGAATACATTTTACATACATACAATGGTTTCCTTTTTTTTTTTTTTTCTGTTTTATGATCTCATAGCGTTAAAGAACTTCATGCAATACAGAAGAGTCATCATTACCAGTATTCACCAACATCAATCCTGGCACTCATTCTGACCAAATACTTACAAAAGAGGCAGCAGGTTACATGAATTATAAGAATCAATAAAAATATCAGGTTTTGAGAAGAGAGTAATGACATTTAAAGAATCCAACCCATCACAGAAGATGCTTTCCTGCAAGTACAAGTACAAGCTCCAATCAGGTTTGTCCTTGGCCCATAGAAGGCATGATGTAAGAGTGAGGGAGGAAAGAAAGAATAAGCGAACACAGACAAAGCAAATAACAACAATAAAAAAAAGATATATCAAAAAAAACAAACAAACACAACATCACAAAAACCAGGAGACAGAAAAAAATTAAATACTGACTTGTGAGAAGATTAGTTGAGTTTTTATCACTTTCATAGTTCATGGTCTATGACGATATGAAATTGCTTTTATTCCCAACATATTTTTCTGATAGGGTTTAGGTTTTGTTTGATATTGAAAACAAGCTTTCCCTAAAGATAAAAAAAAAGAGGAAAAAACCCAATACACAGAAGAAAATAATGTTAAAACAATTTAAAGGGAAAAAAAATTGTCAAATACTCCTGAAAAATATGTGCAGAACTATTTACCTAGAGAATGCTATAGGCTGGTATTTGTTAAAGATGCAAATTTTATTCAGTTAATCAATGGATGAGTGCAACTTCAAATATAACACTCTAAAGCCTCACATCACCACCTCAGGCAAATTCACAGATTAGCTGGTGGCACTGCTGATGATTCCAAGTTTAAAATCAAAGTAAATATTTATTAACATTAACCACTGCATTTTCATTCAATGATTTAAGAAATATAACTACCTTCAGGAAATACCGAATCCCTTTTCTCCTAGACATAGTTACACTGAAAAACAGAATTTTTCAAAAGCTTTCTGAAACATGAACGGAAAGTTACGAGCATGTGATTTAAATACATTACCAAAAAAACAAAAACACTATAGCGATTCTTTATTAAATGCAAGCAATTTTAACTATAATAGTCAAGCCTTTGATTATAGTTGGTGAGAAACATTGCACACAATTTGCTTTCCCCACAACAATGCTCTGGATATAGATTTTCATTATCTCATCAACACCCACAGCACAAAGTAATCAGAAATAAAACATGAGCAAGATCTCTGAGTGTGCCTGAGTGTGTGTGAATATGCGTAAGTATGCCTGAGTGAGTGGGAGTGTGCCTGAGTGTGTCCAAGTGTGTCCGAGTGTGTATCAGTGTGTTGGAGTGTGCCTGTTTACACTTGTGTCTGAGGGTGTCTGAGTTCTTCCGAGTGTCCGAGTGTGCCAGAGAGCATCTGAGTGTGTCCGAGTGTGCCTGAGTGTGTCCAAGTGTGCCTGTACGTGAGAGTATCTGAGTGCGCCCGAGTGAGCCTGAGTGTGCCTCAGTATGTCCAAGTGTGCGTCCGAATGCACCTGTGTCCAAGTGTGCCTCGGTGCGACTACGTCTGAGTGTGTCCAAGTGTGTGTGAGTGTGTTCAAGTGTGCCCAAGTGAGTTTAAGAGCGTTTCAGTGTGTCTGAGTGTGCCCTAGGGTTCCTGAGTGTGTCCAAGTGTGCCTGATCATGCCTGCATGTGCCTGAGTGTGCCCAAGCATGCCAGAGTACGTCTGAGTGTCTTTGAGTGTGTCCAAGTGTGCCCGAGTGTTTAGGAGTGTTTAATCATGTCTGAGTGTGTCCAAGTGTGCCCGAGTGTGCCGAATTGTGCCCCTGTGTGTCTGATTGTGTCTGAGTGTTTCTGAGTGTGCCCAAATGTGTCTGAGTGTGCCCAAGTCTGCCCAAGTGTTCCTGACTGTGTCTGAGTGTGTCAGAGGGTGCCTGAGTGTTTAAGCCTGTGTCTGAGTGTGAGAGTTTTTGAGTGTGCCTGAGTGTGTCTGAGTCTGCCTGAGTGTTCCTGAGCGTGTCCAAGTGTGCCTCAGTGTGTTAATTGCAGTTGTTCCTCATATTTATAGAGCCTCCATAACTTCAGCTTAATCATCTTGAAAATATAATATTATTGCCTGTCTAGGTTTGAAAGACAGTATTTGCCAAGAAAGGCAGAAACTCCTTCCTGAGATGAAGAGTGAAAATTTATTCCCTCCAATTTACTATAATGGAAATTAAGGGGCTTTCAGGCAAACATACGGGGTTAGGAATAACGGTTCTTTATTAATATATCTACAAGACAAACAAAAATAACATCAGCCATGAAAATTAATGACAAAACAGAAGAGTAACTCAGTTCCAGTCCTTTTTGACTGCAAATGCCATCTCCATGTGGTCAGTACCGGTGGTGGGGAAGGGCAGGTCCCACACAGCTGCTGAGGGCTGGGGTGAGGGCGGCAGTGGCCCAGGTGGGAGAAGGATGGGGGAAGGACTCTTCCCACTCACTATGTGGAGTGTGGTGCTCGGCTGGGTGCTCAGAGGTGGCAGGTTGGAGCAGGGAGAAAGCAGCTGTGCAGCAGCCGACAGCAGCAAGCGCGGCTCCCCGCGTTGGGATGGTGGGGTGTGGTAGGTCACAGCTCCAGACATCTTCCTCCAATGAGCACAGTCAAGAAAGTGCCCTTGAGAGCACAACTACCTCTCAACCTCCTTCCCTCACCCCACCCCGGGTCTCGAAGTGTTCTCCCTACCCGCCTTTGCCACTAGGCATCATCCTAGGGTGTAGCTAACAAGTTTTTTAACATCACAACAGGGAAAATTCCAGAGAGAAAAGAAGGGGATAACTCAACTCCCAACATCATCACATGAACTTAAGATAGTTTACCAAAACAAGTGAAAAAATCATTATGAAAAATACTAGCATTCCTTAATACATTTTTTTTTTTCACTTTTACATATGATAGGTCTTGTTATTGCCTTCTGAATTTTGCCATTTTCTACCTACAGCTTGAATTGTTTTCATAGCATTACCTTGACCTACAGCTTTGGTGGGAGTAGCACTTCCAGGGAACACAAAAACCTTTTCTGCAGGTGCTACTGGCTTACCTGTGCAAGCATGCTGCTCCCACACCACATGTAGAACAATTCTGCCACTAAGTACCAAACCAATCTCACCACGCACAGAATACAGATGCATTATAAGAAATGCTGTATCAGCTAAAGGTGAACACAGCCATAGCCATTAGCACTTCTAAAGTATTCCTCTTACCTAAGAAAATGGCATTTTTTAAAAAATGGCAATAACATAAAGATCTCAATATTTTCTTCCTGGTTTAGGATGAGAGAGGGAGATATACAAACAAGCTAATAGGGATTGGGGATATTATTGCTATTCTATTTTTCATGGTAAATTGATAGATCTAATTATATAATACATTTCTAGCAAGATCATGCCAATATTAAACATCAGGTAGTATACAGGGAACTACATGAAAACTTATAAAGCTTCGTCATTGCTCTTGAGAGTATTCACCAAACATTTCAGTAAAACTCCACACAGAGTTGGTCTCTGAATACATTAATTGTGGCTACATTTCCAGTTTCAGACCACAAGTCTTGGAAGCCTGGGAGTATAATGTGTCTTTACAAATAATTTCTTCTTTAATGTAAAAATTAAGTTTTCCTTTGTCCTTGAAGCTAAGACATGGTAGGAAAGAAGAGTAAGTCCAAAAAGAGAGAGAAAACCCTATCTACCTGGAATTAAAGATATGTGTCCACTAAAACAATAACCTAAGCAAACAGGGAAAAGAATACTTGCTTAATGCACAACATTTAATCTTATAATGGGGTAATAAATGAGTGCCACATTTTACACTCACAGTCAGTTCTCATGTTGAGAGGGATTTGAAAACTTCTTCAGTATAAAGTATTCAAAGCACAAGGCACAGGGTCACTTTTCCAGAGTTTTCTTTAGCTTAATATCAACTATTTCTTCATACACACAGTCCTAAAAATAGCCTTGTCTCTGATGATAGCTCAGCTTAGACTTCCATCCAAACCACTATTGCCAAGATGAGGTTAAAGCCTCATGCTTCATTAGACACACAGCAGCCTTGGCAAGGGCCAACTCAAGGCAGCAGTGCTCTGCATCACCACCGTCTGTCTCAAACTAGGAATTAGCGCGAGGAATAGCCAAACAAGGCAGTCACAAAACCAGAGCTTCTGTAGCAATCTAGCTTTTGCATAGCATCAGCTAAGTCTCTGTCTTCAGTCACATTGTTTAATCCATTTTTCTTTCCCAAACAATTTATCTCTTTTTTAGGCCATATTGTGTCTTGATTCTTGAATGGGCATAAATCTACTAAGCAAGGCATTGCTTATTTCTCCTCCTTTGGTTCCAGCATCTGTTTTTGGTATACCTCTTCATAACTTTCTATTGTAGGAAACGAGAGGAGAAAACCACCCAGGGAGACAGAGAGTTTAGAACAGGTTAGAAGATTAAGATGAAAACCCATGAAAGGCAGGAGTGAATTCCTGAGGCCTCTCTGGCCAGGCTTCCCTGGTACCCTCTGACCAGATTATCTAAACTGATTGCTTACCCTTACCCTATGAACAGTCATCCCTTCAGACCTGCTGACCATGCTGATGGTGTGATCGATCTTAGGTTTGCTCCCATTAAAGCAAACAGGCTTAAGCAGTTTGATCCAGCCTGGATTCCTTCAACAGGAACAGCTAAGACTGCCAAAGCCTAGGGATAACATCTCTCAGCAAAGGCAGCAGCACCCATACTCTGAGAGCAATTCTTCCCACTGCCTGTGTACTGGGCTTGGATCTTCTGCATCTCACATGCCTAAGAGCCAACAAGGTCTGTATCTCATTTCACCTTTCTCTTGTTGTATCTTCTGCCTTGCCTTTTCCTTTCACCAGACCTCTCCTATTTGACACCATAATGTATAGACGGCTCTTGTACCTGCAAACACTATTCAGTCTCTAAGACACAGGATGACTTTGCATACACTGCCTCTTTACCATGCATTGCTCCTCTTACACATTTCAATTCAAAACTCCTTGGGGCAGAAAATCTCTTCTTAAGAGTTCCTGAAAGCATCTTGAGGTATTGCACCCTACATGGCCGGATAAAGTAACTGAAGCGAATGGAATTGCATCAGTATCTTATCAGACTGAAACAAAAATGCTTTAAACCTTAAAAAAAAAAAATCAACAAGGAGTAAGAAGTATGGAAGTATTTACCCCAGTCATCTGCACACACAACAGCAAAGGGTTTTGTACCAGTGCCAAACCTTCTACCTCCTTGCTGCTTTATTCTCCACCTTCTTCCCCACTACACCAAGTCTCCCCTCTGTCTCTATTCCCCAACAACAGCTGGATTGCACAATCAGCAGGACAATGCATCTCGGATGCTCTTCTCCATTCTCCAAATACATAGGCACTATTAGTCTCCAACTTGGGGAAGAGACAAGGCCCTAACCTGCCTGTGAGGAGACAGAGACCAAAGACAGAAAGAAACATTACAGCCTAAATCTGACCTCACCTAGGAGGCTATGTTCCTCCCGTCACTGGCATTCAAAGCCACGCACATAGAGACAAACAGTGTGGGCATGCCAAAATGAGGTCACTCAAAACAATGAATGGTAACTATTATTTTCTTAAGACCTCAACATTTCTCTCTTTATGCAAGTTCATTGCACAACAGAGCAGGCTGAGTTTAAATGAGAATTAGGCTGCAGCTTTTTAGTATGCTCCAGGTAAAACAAGTGAGCAGGCACAAAGGGCTCCTGATAACATTATCTGCACATGCACTACTGTGTATCTGTTTCCATAGGCACAAAGGACTGTCAAGCTGCCATAAGACTTCATGCTAATTACTGTGTCTGTTATGAAATGTAAATTAGGACTCCCTCAAAAACCTGTAAAATTGTACTTTTCTAAATCTCACAGGATTATAAGAGGGCAGTCATTCAATAATATTTCTCACCAAGAAATGTGAAACTAGGCTCTGCAAAGATGCTCTGCACAAAGAGAGACAGATCTGTTGGAGTATATAACAGTTGTTTTGCTGCACATGTAGCTCCAAATCAAATTTGCAAACTGGTGAAACATCTGGAGGGGAGAGCCTCAGATGGTGAGAACCATCACAATTATGGTAATACCCACAGTGTTTCCTTTACCGAGTGTGGTGTAAAATTAAGCAGTTAATATACATGATGATTAAAACAGTAGACACAATTATCAAATGTTGCATGATTCCTACGACTGGAGCGGTAGGGCTGCCCTGTAATTTCTATTTTACCTTCCCTCTTCCAAAAGCAAGTCTCCTGCTACTAAGTTTTTCTGAATAATGAAATATGATTTGTGCCAAAAAATATAAAATAAAAACATATTATAACTACATCCTATAAACATTCGCACTGCTTCATTATTTAGGACCAACCAAGCATTTTATGAATTGTAGTTATTTATGATGTTTTATATACCGCATTTGTTTATGCACAAAATGGTTCCCTACTTCCTCACTGTTGCTCTTCATCGTTCAGCAGCAGGACAGGTCAGACTTCAAACTGTGTTGCAAGGCCTTATTCTTCTGTCCTCGCAGGTCCTCTGTCCTGCAAACACTCAGCCATGTGTTTATGTATACAAGTAGTCTCACTGAACTCATTCATGAAATTCTAGCCTTATTTAAATTGCCACAGGTTTTACCATTGATTCCATTTAGACCCAGATTTCATCTAATGGGACTATTTACATCTGAAAAGCTGAACACATGTCCAAGTGTTTGTGAAACTGAATTCCCAACAGCAAAGCCAAAGCATACTCTGTCATTTTATCTCTTACTAGCATGTCAGACCTACAAAATTGTTTGCTTTCCTTTTGATTTTAACTAAGTTAGAACAAAATAAACAGATGATCACTAAAGAAGATTATTAAGTTATATTTATCCTTCTTTTTGAATATTACTAAGCAGATCATCCTCTCCAATCTGCAGGAAATAGTTAATGCATTATTGTCTAAGCACAAACACTGACTTTGTTCAGCAGAAGAGTTCACCTGTTCATTTGTACTTCAAAAAAGAATAAATTTTAGGCAGCCACAAGAATAACAGATTAGTAAGGTGTAGTCTTCATTCTTTAATTAAAACAGCAGTAATATTCAACCAATCTAAATTGAATTCAATTACATCAAAGTTTAGTCAGTTTCTTTTGCAACACCTGAAAAATAATCTCTGCATTTGCTTCCTCATTTAGTTTTATTTTAAAACATGGATACTGTAAGCTGACCCAAGGAGCTAACTTCAAACCTTCAGCAGAAAATAGAAGGCAACCCAAATATTGCGAAGTCAGAAGAGATCCTTCACTACAGAAAGCAAAAATTTAGCAGTTCCTGATGCAATTCAGAACAATGACTAAATAAATAAGGACTCTCTAAACACAAGACAAACAACTTGCTTTTTCTGATTATCATACTGCTTACTATATTTATAAGCCCAGAAACTCCCAAGGGCATAACTGGATAATAATTTAATCACTCTGTTGGAAAAGTCACTAATTGCAGGGCCCATCCCTTTGCTTTATCCATGACCTGTGATGCTGGTGCAGACATAAGATAGCATGCGAGTACAGAGGGGATGAAAAATTGTCTTTTATTGTGCGTGTGTGTATGTGCATACATATATATATAGTTAGATGTGCAATTAAGTATGCATATTAAATGCAACTATCCTGTTATGAAAAGGGTTCGTTTGCATTTTACAATATAAAATAGACCACAACAAAAGTCCTTCACTCTTGGCAAAGGACTAACTGGGACAATTTCAGATTCATTCTTAGGAGTTATGACATTATCTGCTCTTCCTTAACAGGACCATTCTCTGCTACTTTGTACACTTTATATAGGATTTCAGTCCAAGAAAAATGAAGATTGAAAACAAATACTCTCCACTAATACAGCATACAGCAGCATATAAAGTACAACACTGTACATTTCCATGCTTTGCACACAGATGTTTCCCCACGATTTCTTATCTTGAAAGAAGTATGCAAAATAAAGTGCTCTCAGTGCCTCGTTCAAGCAAAAACCTTCAGTCATCACTCCCACTCACTACGCCACACAAAGAACAGATGCCCTTAGATGCTTGACCACATAAGATCTAGTAGTGCAATTTATATTTTGAAGCAGAATTTATTCAGTTACACTAGATAAGCAGGGGAAAAAAAATTATAAGTTATTTCAATCACACTCACTGAAAATTCTCACATTACTTAGATTTTTCCTTAAATATTTACAGAAAGACCGAGGTACAGGCATTAACAAAATAACTCTTTATCCTGGAATCTTGTAATCTTTCCCACACTTACATTTACCTGTGTCTTAGTTCTTTAGTTTTTTGCTTTAAGCCATTTAACTTATTCAGAAAACAGTACCCTAACAATAGGTTTCAGTAGTAAGAAACTGAGGTTTAAACCTTTTTGCTGTAAAATAAACTCCTGTGCTTTTTCACAGTACTAACAATTAGTGAGCATAGTGTGAACACAAACTGAAACCCCCTGCCTATATTAAGCTACAACACAGAGAACCTCCACAAAATCTACGAGTTTCAGTCTGCAAGATGTTCAGAACAAGCCAAGCACAGAAACAAATTGGTAGATGAAATATCACACACAGCATGTGTTTCTGGAAACTGTGCCTAACAGGGTGATACCTTTCTCCAAGCTACTGCATCAGAGCCTTTCAAGACACGTATGGTAACTCATCACCATGGTACCTGCAGATCTCTACTAGGCAAATTTCCTGCTCCAAGAAGTCTTCTTCTCCAACACTATCATCAAGAAGCTAGATCTAGAGCTGTAAAGAGCAGCAAACCTTTTTTCCTACAACACAGGAAGTAGTTTATTTCCACACACATCAAGACAACAGCTCAGAATTACAATAGGTTTAACACTTATCTTAGTGATATATGGACAAAATGCTACAGGTATTCCTATAAAGTCAGTATTTTCATTATTTTTCAAGAGTAAAATACCAAATATTAATAATTATTAGTATGGCAAGCTAGCAGACTAGGCATATGCCACATAAATAGGTAAAAGTCAATATTCCTTAAGGCCTTCCTTCTTTGTAGGATCCTTACCTCACCACACACTTGCCCAGCCCTCAATGAGGTAGCCCTCAATTGTTCTCAGACAGAATTGTTTATATTGATTGAAAATTGAACATTTAGGGGAAAAATAGAAAGAAGGAGCTGACTGTCTGCTAGGGGAAAAGAGTTTCCTATAAATTCTCACAGGTTTACTGTTGTTTCCTGAAAATTCTTGCAGATTTACTGATATTAACATACAAACATCACCCTTGTCATTAATATCTTATTTTCTTTTGTCATGTGCTACAAGCAGGCTCTAAATTCCAGAAGACCTACTAGCTTCCTTGTTCACTGGACATCCAATCCTTCCTTTTGCTTTTAATATCAGTCAGGCATGAAACTCCAGTTACTCAACTCCATCAGGGTAATGGCTCTGACACAAACCTACTCATTCAATGCTAAACAAAACTGATTTAGTGAGACTTTGACAGAATTGCAACTTTTGTGAGGAACCTCTGGAGGTCATCCAGTCCAAGATGCACTCCACTCCATCCAAATAAAGTACATTCACCTGGAACAGGTTGCACAGAATTGTGTCCAGGTGGCTTTAAATTATCTCCATGGAAGGAGACTTTCCACAACTCCTCTTGTCTTTTAATTAAAGCAAGCAGAGTGCTACAGCAAAACACACTCCAGAGAAACCAGAACTGCTCTGGCTAAGCAGCATCTAGACATCTCACAGTTCTTGGGGAAAGGGAAAGTATATACAAAACAAGTTCCTTTCTTTAAGCCCAAGCTGTCATTTCAAAATAGTCAAGATACCCTTATGAAGGCTTGAGCCCATGGAACCACCCAGCACAACAGGTTGTCAAAGATGTGGCTTGAGCTGTCACAAGTCTGCCGTCACAATGAGCAGGAGGAGGAAAGAAGCAGAGCGGTAAGAGATGCAGTGATTTGCAGCATCACTCAGTGCCCATCCTGACACAGCCCCAGGCTCATTCAGGTGGAGCAGGCACTCACCTGAGGCTTCACCTGCCAGCCATACTCCATAAGCCACATCACCACAACCATCTCCATAGTGGGAGATGCTTTCCACAGCCAGGCAGAGCAGGAATGTGCCTGGCAGCAAACAGCAGCACAGACAGAACTCCAGGTGATCCAGCTTGGGCTTGGCTATTTTACCATGAGCCCAAAAACATGAGGATCCATTTTCTTTGTGGCCTTTCTCTGTCCTCAAATCTTTCATCTTCTGGATAAAAGTATATTTTGAGAATTCTCCAGAAGCGTGATGTTTATTGAAGAGAAATACTAACATTTTTAACAAGCCAAGTGATTTACATGCAAGAGATGAGTAATGTACTGTGAAATGGAATAGAACATATAACTAAATCTTTTCACAAAAATAGAAAATTTATTCAAGTACACTGGTGTTACAAAGAAGCTATAAAGAACTGTGCTACAAAATAAGAGCTGCTAGACACAAAAATGCCATTTGATTAAATTTTTTCATTATGCTCTTATTACTTTTTCTTTCAGCAGGTTTTATTTATACAGCCATGCAGCATTTAAATTATTTTTTTGGCACTGGAACCTTAATTCAGATCAAAGTGATTTAAAAAGCCTAGGTTTTCTTCTTTAATTATAAAAATATCAGAAGTTTAATTACAAATAATTGGTTAAAAAAAGGAAACCTTTCTTCTGCAACTAATGTTAATTTTGCTAGAGCAACTCTCTTTTCTTTTCAAAAAAAAAACCAAAACAAAACAACTCCCACAGACAAAATGACCTTTAAAAGTTTCCTCAAGTACAACTGAAACTGTTTGAAGAAAATGAAACACATACACTGAAAATTCATGGAATTTATTACAAGAAAATTCTTGTTATAATTCAATATTTTGCAGTAAGGAAACAGAAGCACACCATACCTAAAAGTATCTTCCCAGGAACTGAACAGTATTTCTTTTTGGCATGGGAGCTGGAAGGAGGCCTGAAAAGCCAAAGAAAGCATAGCAGAACAGCTATAGCTATATAGGATAGCAACTTTGCTAGAGACTCAGGAACCAAACTTCCAAACCAGAAATTATCTGTTACCCAAGATGATTCACCAACTAAATACTAGCACCAAAAAGTTCAGATGGGCCAATATAGAGAGGCTTAATCCAGGATACAAATATTCTTATCAATTTGTTTTTTATCTACAGTGCTGATGTAAAACACACAAAATAAGCCTTGTTAAGATCCTGCCTCAAATGTGAGACTAATTTCTTCATCTTCTTATTAAAATACTACAATTACACTGTTGCCACACTAAGTAGCAATATCAAAAAACCACAGGATCAAATACAAGAGAAGGTATGACAGTATCTTCACTGTCACATAACTGTTGGAAATTAGAAGATAAAACAAGGCACGGTGTTCCTTCAATTATTTTTGTATTTGAAAAGACAAAAGAATATTTTTAAAAAGCATACAAAGCATGAAGAATGTAGAGTAGAAGGTTCATAACCTACAGAACAACAGCAAGTTCCACCACAGAGTCACACTTGACATAGTTTGTGCTCCTTCTAGTCTACTAAGGGGAATCCACAGTGTTATTTGGAAATAGCGAACTTAGGAAAGTTACTCCAATGGCCAGAAGTGACTGCAGGCATCTCATCTGGATTTCCAACTGGATCTAATCCTCTTCCCAAAGCAGCCCAGTACAAGTCCCCTCAAACAAAGGAGTTGGCCAAACATAACTGATTCTGACCGGGGAAAGTTGACAGGTTGTGAAATGAAACCAAGAATATTCCAATGTTTCCAAAGCGCTACAATATCACAAAGACTAAAAATAACAACAGGAGCAGTATGCAGAGGAGAAACTACTAAACAGCCTAGAAAGGCACTGGCGTTGTGTGCTTCAAAAGGAAGATTTTTAAGTGTATTATTTCATGTGTTGCTTTGCACATTGGGCAGCAAGAGCCTCCCATGTCTTTTCAGAGGTCCACCACTGAAAACACATTCTGAAAACAACATCAAACTATGCAGACACACAAAAGACTGGGAGAAACCATAGTTAAAGTCACAGAAGTGGCAGACTTTTGAAATTAATTTACAAAAAAGAAAAAATCAAATTATCCTGGATTAAGAATTCCAGTTCTCCCCAGTTTCCCTCCAAATGTTTCAAAGCAAAATGTCTACTAAAAGCCTGTCAAGTGTATAGGCATTTATATAGTAAAGAACTCCAACTTGACAACTCACAGCCTCACTTACAGCAGGTTGAACCCTAAGCATGCTACAAAACACCTCTAGGAAACACCCAGGGGTAAAATGCAGGCACAGCAATTACCAAAACATACCTGGTTCCAAAACCAGCCACACACTGAATATTTACAATTTAAATGACAATGGGACAGACCTCCTCTGCCTACCTTCTACAGGCAACTTTAGCACACCTAATCTTTTCTACACACAATCAGGTTTCCCCCTGAAGTCTTTTTTCATCTCCTATTGGAATCTGGATGAAGACATATCAAGGGGCTCTTTGATAAAAGCAAACAGTTTCATGCTGGTTGGCTGGATTTCAGAGCTTGGTTTTAACTGTGATATTCCACAATGAAGGGCTTGGCTGACCCCTGTCTACAGATAAGTTTTTATTTTCCTTAATTCTGAAAGATCTTTATAATGGACAACATCCAGTAACTCAGGGGTTTTTCTTCCTCCCCACACTAAGTAATTAAGTCACCTTAAAACTGCTCCAAACATCAACTTTAGAAAACTATTTTCAGTGGAAGACTATTTCTTAGTGCTTTATTCATACACTGGAACTCCATGCTGGCTTTTTTAGTATCAAAGTAAATAACCATTACCAGCTTCAATAGTTGCTGAGAAAACATAAAAGCTATTTTAAAAAGCATCAACTAGAAATACTCCCGCACAGAAATTGGAGGCTGGATGCTGCAAAGGCACTGCTGGTGCATCATGACACTGGAAGCCCACACACTAAGCCAGGCACCACCTCCTAAATAAAAGTACCTGATTCACAGAGAGCCATACAACTTTGAGCTACATTCCCTTGTATCAGAAGGAGAGAAAAATCTTAGACAAGCAGTTAACTCAAGTTACACTTAGAGCAGGCAGCCAAGCAATTGGAAACACTATGTACAGAAATGAAATGCTATCTCTAAATTGGGGCTGCAGATAAACACCTGTGGTATATCTTTCAGTTACGTATTTGAGAGTGTTCAGAGACTGGTTTCCCACCTAAGCACTGGGTGCAGGTCATTCTACAGCAATGATGTGGAAGTGGTACACTGGAGTCTGTCTCCTGAGCCCAGCTTCCAATTATTAACTGCTATATGTAAAAAACCACAGACATGAGAAGAGAAGACTGGACAGAGATGTAGGAAGGGCACTGACTGCTGTTGAGTGGGTTTGTTTCCATGACGATTTTGGTCACTGAATAGTGACCCTGTTTCAAGAGTTCAAGTCCTTTTTTAGGATTTAAGTACGCAAATTACCAAGTTGCATGAAAATAGCATCCAGGCACTGGCAGGGACTTCTCAGCAATAGTTCTGCTACCAATTACTGCGTTGTTCCCCTGAACACGAACTGGACTAGCTGACTAAAACATGTAGGAGCTAAAAATCATACAATCCTCTCATTAGCAAAATAGCCTGGAGTAGTATTACATTCAGAAACATCCATCCCGGACACAGCATGCTAAATTCAGAAAAACCTGTCCTTCCTTGAAACCCAGGTCAGAGGTCAGGGCAGGGCTTTTGGGGTCTACTGACAAGTTGGTGAATAATAGGGGATTCCACAGATCAGTCCAGTCATCTAGAAATAACGGTTTGTACCGTCATATAGAAAATCCCCATTCAATTATCTGTCAGTCTCTGGCTTCCCAGGCCAGATGCGACTGGAAATGCTGTTGAGGCCAACGTGCTTAAATCCTGGAGAGAAGGAAATTATCTGAGGCAGTCAACAGTGACCCCCATGAATACATTAAGGAACCTTTGTGGCAGACTAATGGCAAACCAACTCTGTTGAAAGAAAGATGCCATAAAAGGCAGGGTCTCGAATTTTAGCATTCAACAGAATTCTGCTATATAATATAATGATAGTATATATACCCACAGTGTTTTTACAGATTACACCAATTCTTAACAGTTTATGAAGCATTAATATGGGCCACTTGAATGAACTACTGGACAAAACAAAAAATCAAAATAATTAAGATACAAAAGACAAAAAATCTTATGCTGCAAGCATAATATTTCCAATAAAACAAAAAGCAATTAAAAAGATGAAGAGGTAAAGGAAATAAGGGACATGAAGACAGTAAACGAGTACTATTTACCTCCAATTGAAACCTGCCACTATTCTTGAAAAATTTCCTCACTAAGCCACTAGGACAATGAAGGCTAACAGTAATTCACGGTGTCCTAGGGAACACAAGGATTAGTATTCAAGGAAGCCACTTTTACTTTTTCTCCCTCTCAAGGCTTAACGAGGCCAGGAATAGGCCAGGAATGGTCAGTGAAGCATCATCAATGAACCTTCCCCAGTTACACAGGCTGGGTCACAAAATTTTATCAGTTTCAAACAGTTTGATTTACCAATTTTCTTTTTCCTTGAAGTGAAACTGAGATTGATAGATTACTTGATCCTTGGCTGTTACCTCAGTGATCCAGCTTGTTCCTTTGTTTCACAATCAGCTGTCATACACAAACAGCAGCAAGCCTGTGCTAGCCTGAAGCATCCTCTGAAGACAGAGCCAACTGCATGTCACTGCCTTTGGAGATGTCTGTCATAAGCTATTCACAGGTCCACAAAATGTTTCAACTGTCCTGAAGTAACAAACTGAGCAGTAGTGTTGACATGTTAAGCAATATTTAGGATGCCATCCCAAAGAAACACTTTCCTCTGACTCTTTGAGGTTCATTCACCAACAGGCTAACCTTTGGGGGAAAAATGGTTTAGTATGGAGCTCTGCAGAGGGGGAAACTGGGAAAGAAATTGCAAAATTTACACCCTCTTACTAGGGAGGGACTGTCTGCACAAAAAACAGCACATCTTAAGTCTGGATGACCATCCTGAGACAGGATAAGAACCTGATCTAGCAGACATGAAATGAAATCCTACTGCATCCTGACCTAACCTGCCCCAGAACAGGTTCTCACTCTAAAGGACCATAAGGAGAGTTTATATGATCAGTTGCCCCAAGCGGGAAAGCAGAAGGAGTGAAAAGTTGCCAAGCCATAAGGTAAACTATAGGCTTCCACAATCAAGAGAAATTCCAAAATTTATTTTAGAATTTTCTGCATAAGATTCAGGCCTCCAGATAAAATGCTTCCACCTTCCAAAAAACCATTTCAGAAAAAAATCAGGGTTAAAAAAAACAACAGAGGAGGAAATGGGCATTTTAAAAAGGTTTATTTTCAAAAAAAAACCAGTTATCCTGAAAACTGAGTAAAACCTATAAAATATTTAGATATAGTTTTGGTGGTTTTTTTTAAATCTAACATAATACACTGGCCCAAAGAAAAGATTCACCTTTACGTAAGTAGCAATAACACTAAGCATCTCTGCTTTCAGATTTAGTCTGTTTCTCCAACTTTGTTTATGGAGCAACTCTCACCACAGGTTGCCAGAAGTCTTGCATCAGTTTCAGCATCAAATATTTCAGCTAAAGAAAGAAACTCCATAAACAAACACCAAAGTCTGATTCAGTCAAATCATAGAAAAAATGAATTTAAAAAAAAAAAGCCAAAACCTAGCAGCAAACAACAGGGAAAGGCAAACTTCCAGATGGGAGAAGCAAAGGAGCTCTAATTCATCACTCTTGCAGCTATCAGATGGTTAACAAATTGAGATGAGATACTTCTGAGCCTTTCAGCGACTTTCGCGCTGGCAAACTTAAAGGATTCAGAAGTGCAGCTGGAATACATATGGGAGATGTTGGAGAAAGTTGATCATTTGAATTTGTAACTCCATTGTGTGCTGGAAGAACTTCCTGCAGATGAGGCGCATCCCATCAGTGACTCAGGGAGTCTCTCTGTCTGCTAACAGGCATGAATTTATTCTCTGAACCAGCTACCAGAAGTGACATGTTTTATGTTAGTGTTACATATGCAACAAGAATCTTAAAATAAAGTCAGTGGGGATATAATTTCTTTTTTGCTTTCTAAAATCTCTATACTAGGGGATCTCAAATGGGAAAAAAAAAAAAAAAAGAAAAAGAAAAAACTAAACAAACCATCCACCAATATTTTGATGAAACTAAGATCTTACATTTGGATCGAAGTGTTTCATTCATCATATATTTTTATATAGAAACCATTTTTAAATCAAAAGCCAAATACATATTTACATTATGTTCAGCATTTTAAAAATAACTGGTATTAATAGACTATTATTGAGCCGGGTTCATCCCACTAGACAATCGGTTACTGGTTCACTTGGTTAATACTCAGCTACCACACAAACTCAACTACAAATCTTCACTACACAGCCTAAGTTACTCCAGCATCTTCTCCAAGTTACCTCTACTCCTTTATGAATATGTTAAAGCTCCTGTTTCCTATAAAAATTATCTTTATGGTGGTTTGAAGCTAGCAGGCAGAAGATGGAGCAGAGGGGGCAGAGGGAAAACACTATAGAGAAAGCACACAAGCTGTCTCCCCATGACCAACCTCACTTCTGGAATTCAGAAGATTGCAGCTACCTGTAAACCAGAGCTACTCAAAGCTACTAGAGAGGTGTACTCAGAGCTGTAAATTTGAGAACACAACAAAAAGGGGCCATAAAAATCACAAATGTAAATTAGTAATCAAATATACACACACAACAAGGAGACAGATGGCAAGCAATTTTCCCCAGTGCACTTACACTTGTTCTTATAGTGCACGTATTTGGGTCACTTGCTAGATTAAATCTCATGTGGCAGACCCAACTGAGGTACTGTCAAATGTTTATGGGCTCAGCCTGTTTTAAAATGATGCAAGTCTGACACTACAGGGTGAAAACATTTAACAGGATTTTTTCAAAGCAGCCTGGATTATTGCCCAGCAACTTTGAAACAGGGCTGATGGATATTTTCTACCATCAGCAAGGCTGCCCCATTCAGGCCTGCTAAATAAAATGCAGTGTAAGCTAGAGAAAGTTGGTCTGTGCTACCAGATTTCATGGAAGAGCCCTACACAGACACAGACAAATCTGCACAGGAACACTGACAATGTGTCACTGAGACAAAGTATCACAAGGTTAAAGCTTACTACTATTCTCTCCCCAAAGTATGCCTTTCTTTTGAGATTTACAAGAAAGGACCTCTTCAATAGATAAGTTGCTTTTGCCATGTTCACTGTAACAATGCACGACCTCAGATACACAGAGCACTGAGCGTCCCCCACCCCAGCTATAAACTGATAGTGACCTGTCTTGGCCAGCACAGGCCATGGGAAGGATGGCAGCTTCAGTGTAAGGCACCTGCAGGCCAAATTGCCAGGTGGGTTGGTGGGGTTTAAATGGCAGGCAAAAATAGTTATGCCTATGTGTAAGCCTGATCGCAGCAATGGGTGTCCCTCCTGTAATGCTGGCAGATATTAAACACAAACTGGGCGTGCAGAGGTTAGCCCTCACTTAATTTGGCAACAAGCTGGATTTAACACAGTGCAACAGGCAAGATCTTCAATACATCCGCAGTAATAGAAATTGCATTTCTCTCTACCCTGTTACCAGTTTCAAGATGATTTTGCTTAACAATAAATAAACCTTTATTAACAAGTAATGTGAACTACTGTGGCATTAAATATTTCCCCCTCTTTCTTCATTCATCTCGTTTTGGGTTAGTAAATGCTACATTCAGCTTCAAATAAATAAGTAAAAAGAGGGGGAAATACATCTATTTGCTCATAGCTAACAAGGAGGTTTTGAGCTGGGGAGTGAAACTACCAGTAATAATCTACACATGTAAATGGGAAACATCACAGCTGTCTGTAAGAATTACAGTGTCAGGGACCAGGGTGGCAAAAGCTTGTGTTTTCTAGGTCTACATCTACAGAACAAAAGAAAAAAAGCAAACAAGAAAAAACCCAAAACACTGGCCCTTATGTTTAGAAGCTGACTAGAAGCTGACTAGAAGCTGACTAGAAGCTGACTAGAAGCTGACTAGAAGCTGACTAGAAGCACTTTCATTCAAAGCAGTCAACAAGTCAATTGCTCAAAAATATTGGTATTGCACTGATTATGTGCAATGTATCTGCTTAGCCTGAAGGAAACGAGTTAGGCAGGCTGATGACAAAAAATAAGAATATGTACATTTGCTCACTCAACTTCCTCAGGCTTAAAATTCAAGCTATTTCAGCTTAAGAGGGTAAAGGGTGGGAAACAAAATACTGAATCCTTTGATACATAGTCAAAGCCCTACAAGCAAGTCCGTTATACGACTGTCTATACAGTCTTTGGTTCAGTGCTGCATTGCTGCTAAAATATTACATCTTACCATTGGAAAATTGATTTTGCTATAAGAAGTTTTATGATGCCACTTAATCTTGCCCAACCTACATAAAAAATACAGAAAGCAATTACAGACACCCTTTATGCAGTAAGTTTGATCACTATATTAAAAAGAGAACAGTGTGATGTAATTTCAATATAATAGCAAAGGAAGTAGGAAAAAAAACCTTGGCAATATGCTGCCCTCTGAAACAAGACATTGCTGGTTCCCAGCTTAAATGCACAATCTTGGTTCAGTTCAAGTTAGTAGCATGATCCATCTCCCACATGGAGCGCTGTGTCCTGCAGCTCCAGCATCGACCTCCTTTTCTACTGTTACATTTCAAGCTGGCTCCTGCAGGGCAGCAAGATTCTGTGATTACAGTTAAAAGAATACTTTGGGTCTGAGAGTCTGCCTCTTTGAATAGATAACCCTTTCTAATTCAACAACTACTAGCATGAAATAGCTCCTTCTGTCTTGTCCCTTCCAGTGCTGCAATTGAAAAACATCATAATTAGATGACCCCACATACAGATATGCCATTAACTGGCTTTCAGAGCACTCTAGTCAATGCCTGAATCTTAGCTACAATGATGAGAAGTACTTTATTTGGTTAGGAGGTAAACACATGAACAAAGTAGTCTCTTAAAACACCTTTTAAACAGTGTGGGAATAGTACTAGCAAAAACAGTGTGTGATTATCTTTTCCACACTTTCAGAGATGACACTCAAATACTACTTTTTTCTAACTGCATTAAAGCACACTCAGGCAAGATCAAGAGTAACCTTGACCTCCACATCAACAGTCTCGGAAAGTACTTCATACTGCTTTCCATGCCTAGTCCATTTGAACTGGCCTGCAGAACAGCTTGTGCTTCAACAACCCAGTTTTGCCCAAACATTGCAATATACGCTATGTAGGGTTATGTAAATATTCCACAACTCCTGCAATTTTTAACTATAAAAGTGGGTTTAAAATAGCGTCACTGTATCAAAATATTCACTACTTCCTATTGATCCAACTCAGACCTCACATTTCAGGGCAACAGCAGACTTTTCTCTTTTATTGTTTATGAATGAAGCTTCAAAACTTCAAAATGGGTTTAAGAAAAATCACTGTAGAAAACTGGAAGACTCACAGAAACCCAAAACCATTTAATTGCTCACAAGGCTTCAAGTACATGAAAATGACCTGGAGGGCTGAAGCCTGAACTGCCACATTCTGCAGCCAACTCTGTTCCCAGCCAGAGACCTATACCAGGACTAACACTTGGCATTTGCTTCCAGTATAATAGGTTTAATAGTAGCAAGCCTTGAAAACAGGGGGGAGTATTCTGGAAGCAGTGACAGATCTGAAACACGGCAGGTGCACTGTAATACCGCTTAAGGGAGGAAAATTCCAAGTTTAGTAACTAATTACTGCGGGACAGGCAGGTTATTTTCCAAGGCAAATGCCTAATCAAAGACACATCTGACCCTTTCTCATCCCATCAGCGCGCCGGGAAGCTCAACTCATCCAGCAAACATCTTCCTGATCAGGCACATCCCTCATCCCACCTCGTCGTGCTTCCTCGCGTTTCCTCCTCTCTCACCAAAGGCTCCAGGGCACCAGCCCTGCCTGACGGCTGCTCAGGGAGTTCGCTGGCACCGTGAACCCGAGCGCTGTAAGACGCTCCGCTCACACACCCACCCAGGGGCACTCCTCGCTCCCTCCCGCACAGGCAGCCCCGCACGCGTGGCCAGCTGCTGGCTCCCGCAGGATTCCAGCTGCCGGCTCCCGCAGGATTGCAGCCAGGCTGCCGGGATGGGACGGGGCCGGGAGAGCCCCCATCCACCCGGCCCCGGGGCAGACGGTCTCTGGCCACAGAGGAGAGAATCTGATGAAACGCTGTCAAAGTCAATCCCGCCTCACTTTTTGGATGGTTTAATTCCAATGGAGCATGAATCACCCCAGGACTGTTAATAAGTTTAGCCAGGCGTGCTGTTCTCTCTAATAGTACATTATAATTATGCATCTGTTTTAAATGCGATCAGATTAAGTCACCGGAAAAGGCACAAATTGGAATTTCCCCCGACCAGGAACAGCGCCTTTCCGCAGCTCCGGGGGGCAGGTACGCCCAGGAGAGGAGCAGGTGGGCAGCCCAAGCCAGCGCAGCGTCGCTCCGCTCCCCGCGGCCACCCAGCGCAGCCCGGCTGCGGACGGCAACTTGCCGTGGGCGCTCGGTCTCTGCGGAGCGGGGGAACGGGACGGGAGGCGGCCGTGCACCCCGCTGGCACCGCGCAGGAGGATCAGCCCAGGACATGCCAACTTGGAATGGTGGGTCCCCTCCCGCTGCGCGGGGCTGCAGAGGACCCAGTCCGAGCTGTCAAAGCCCCGGGAGCGGAGGGTGCCGCCGCGGCCACCCGGAGCTCCGGAGCCACCGGGACCCTCCGGCGCCGCCCCGGGCACGAGAAGGGGGGCGGCCGAAGCTCCGCTCCCGACAGGTGAGCAGCCCCCGCCCGCCCCACCGCTCCCCGCCCTACCTGTCATCGTAGCAGAAGTCGGCGCTCAGGGTGTTGAGGTACAGGGCGAGCCCCAGGGCGCTGCTCAACAACTCCGCGATCATCTCTCCGCCTGCCACCGCCGCCGCCGCTCTCGCACCGGGACAGCCCCCTGCCCTGCCCGGCCTCCCGCGCCAGCCCCGCCGCGCCTGCCCCTCGCGCCCCCCGGCAGCGCGGGGCGCCGCTCCGCGCTCCGCCAGCGGCCACAGCCTGGCGGCGTCCCCCGCTCCGCCGCCCCTACCCCATGGCAGCGGGGCGATCGGCGGCGAGAGCGCAGCTGGCTGAGCGGAGCGGGGCTGGGCTGAGCGGGGCGCGGCTCCGGCTCCCGCCTTCCTCCCGCGGCGACCCGGCGCTGCCGCAGCTCCGCTCCCGGCCCGCGCCCCTCTCGCTGCCGAGCCGGGCGCCGCCGCCGAGGCTCTGGGAGCGCCCGCGTGGGGCGCCCCGGGCTCCCAGCGCGCCTGCGTACGGGCCCGCCCCGCGCCGCCCCTCCGCGCCCGCCCCGCGCCCCGCCCCGCCCCGCCCCGCGCGCCGCCGGCCGAGGCGGCCCCGCGCCCGCTCCGGCACCGGCGGCTCGGGCTGGGCCGGGGATGGGCCGCGTCCCGCTGCCAGCTGGGCGCTATCAGGGATTCCTTCCCCTTTTTCTCCTTTTCCATTCTGTTTCCTCTTTGACTTCCTTATTTTCCTTTCTTTCCCCTTTTTCTCTGTTCCCCTTTTCTCTTCTTCCTTTTCCCGTCTTTATTTTCTTTGTTTTCCTGTTTCCCTTTCCCCCCCTTTTTTTATTTTTGCTCAGCCCCGCTGAATAGGTCAGATTAATAGGAAAGAGAAGGGCTATACCTGTATACGAGATGGGATGCCAGAGTGGGGAACTCCACACTTGCCCACAGTTTGGTATTTCCCTCTCTATCAGTGTGAACATCCATGGGGAGCTCTTAGCTCAGCTTACAGTTGAGCAAAATCACTGAAACTTGGCAGAGAGGGTCGGAAACAAACACACCCCAAGGCAAGGAGTGCTGCAAGCTGGTGCTCCCTCGGGACAGCCCCACAACTGCTGCCCAGGAGAGGAGGGATGGGTATAGCCAGACATGCACGCTTTGAGTAGAACAGATAAATAGACTGGAAAGCCAGCTGTGGAAAATAATGCATTGAAACCGTCTTCCAGAAATCATGGGATATAGAGGCATGAAGTTATGGAAAGGATTTGGGTCCATCAAGCTGATTATTTGTTTTTTATAGAGAGTTTTTAAAGCATTGCCTCCTTTCACTGCTAGCCAGCCCTTTTATGTAACTGTTTCCTCATGATTTCCATCAAGTGGCACATCATGCTGTCCCAGAAGAATGGGAATCTGTTCATCAAGCTGTGTCTAATAAATTGGGGAGCTTTTAACAAGTTTTCTTTCTCCCCTATGTGATTATTTAATGCTGTTCTTTGCAACCTCAAAATATACAAAGTGCATTAAGACCTCTTTTCAAGCAATGCTTAAAGCGCTCCTGGGAAGTCTGCCCCAAGTGTCACAAACATCTCAGCTGCTTCTACTTAGATTCAGAGAGTGTGTTATCACCATCAGTGGCAGTAATTGCACACATAGGGGGAGGGTGCATTTTTTTCAGAATATTAAAGCTTTGAGGGGCCTTATTGAACCCATTAGCAGATCACATTGATCTGGCATTAAAGTTTTCAGCCTGAAGCACTGAACATAGTAACTTAGATTTTAAGGAGTTGGTTCTCTGTCAGAAGACCTGTGGTCCTTCCTTTCAAACACCAATTCTCAATATGCTTCTGGACCTACTGCCAAGATCCCAGTCATCACGACTTAGTCCTTCTTGCTGCAGTGGAATCGCTGAATTCACGCACTAAGTTTGTACAGCTCCTTCCTTGGAACATCCTAATAAACTCTGCATAAAAAGCAGTGTAATTGCTGCTGAGTCATAGTGGCAGAAGCCTCTTGTTATCTATCAAAAGCATACGTATTTTTCCTTCAGAGACATAAGACTACTGACTGGGGTAGATGAGGTCTGGCTGAAAAGCTTTAGAAACAAAATAGATCATTCAGGAAAAAAAGTTTAACAAAGCCAGGCACTGTCTAATAAAAGCAAATGTCAAGAAAGGGTAGGATGAAATATTCCCCAGGACATCCCAAGTGCTCCAGGGTGACTGGAACCAGCCTGTCCAAGTAGATTTAGCTGCACTACAACAATCCACGAAGTCTGTGTCTTGCGGAGACACTTCTCTAAATAAACAAAGGACAAGTCTCCTCCCAATGGCAAGAGCTGTCTCCAGTGGATACAACTTGCTTTGCAGAAAGATACAGATGGCAACATGTGCACTCACCACCCCACCTGTCAGCTCTGGGGCTCCACAGGCATGGCCACGCCAGGGGCAGCAGCCAGGAAAAGCCGGTGCAGAAACCTGGAGACAAATTGAACACAAAATTATTGACCCCGTTAAACAGCACCAAGAAAGAAAACAATAGAGTAGAGATCAAATAATGATAAAATAATTCCTTCTCTTCTAAGAGTTAGTTAAAAGTATTAAATGCATGTAGTTATGAACATTATATTTTACTATATCATTGGGAGATATCAAACAACGTTCTGATTTGTACAAGACTTACACTGTGATGTACAGGAACCACAAGGTGTCAGAAGAGCTAATTCAGACCTGTCACTAACAGACATTTCAAAAACAGTCTTCACCTCCAGAAAGTCATAGGCTGTGGTGCCAGGGAAGAGGTATAGGGTTGTAGTAACACATAATAATAATAATAATAATAATAATAATAATAATAACAACAACAACAGTAATTGTAAAGATAACTGGAGTTACAGAGTCTAACAGCTGATCTACTGTGTAGAGAGCTTAGTAGACAAATTCTCTTTGTTTTGCTTTATTGCAAATACAACAATCAAAATGATCTTTTAATAACAGTTGGGAAATTTCTTCATTGAAGGCGTTATGGACTCTGAGTCACTGTGCTAGAAGATATTTCACCTAAACTGTGCCTGAAAGATTAAGTCACGGCACAGCATGTAGAAATGCATGTCTGTCACAGTGACAGATTTGGTTAACTGGTCACTGACTATGAGACCTTAAATGTCAGAGTAATGCATGTGGTACAGATCCCTCGACAGATTAGATTAGACACTTCAATTTCTATGCACTGGGTTCATTTGCTGGAGCTTGTAAAAATTATTTGTGCCAACTTCCTTAAAGCATCTGAGAAGAGGAAGGCTAACCCCTTGAAAGCTGCTGGGGTTTTGATTAGAATGAGGTAACTGGATATTAAATGTTACTGTAGGAAAAATTAAGTGGGATTTTAGATTTTTTTTGCCAGTTCTTATGCTCAGATGCCATCAAAGAAATGTCATGACTTACTGTGCCTAATTTTAAACAATCCAAATGATACCCAAAGATGTAGTTTAATGAACCTCAGAAATTCAAATTTTGGTGCATTTCGAAGCACCAGTGCAGTCAAGAATAAACTGGTGTTATCTAAGGAATGAAAAAGTGATTTTACTTGATCAAAATTGGAGAAAGAGGAGTAGAGGGGAATGCTTTAGCCAAGTGCTTCTTTCACGATTACTCACTGATCCATAGAGGTAAAGTTGTTGGATTCTGTGGACTAGAATCCAAGCTATTGTTTTCCTTTCATCCCAACAAGATCATGTTAATCTTCAAAGACACCAGTATTTCTAAGAGAAATGTTCTCTAAGAAATTGTTTTTGTTTTTTTTTCCTAGTGTTATGATGATAATAATATCAGAAATGACAGCCAAAGTAAAAACAAGTTGCAACTCCAAAACTGTAAAATATAATGGAAATCTGTATGAAATATGACAATAAAAACTAAACAGATGCAGGAAAAACAAGAACATACCTAACTTTCATCAGTACTTGGAAGAGATTTTAACTGAACATATTTCCTAAGGATGTACATTTCTGGGAGGCACCAGTTCCTACTTTACATCAGTCAGTGGAGCTAGAGTATTGCTGCAGAGCTGGAGAGAGAGAGGGGGAGAGAAAGGGAGAGAGGGAGAGAGAAAACGAATGCATCTTTAACTTGACCTAATCTAATTATGCAAACTCTCTCTACAGAGAAAAAAAGATAGTTCAAGGAAAGATTCTTGTATGCACAACACATTCAGGAACATTTGTGTGACTCATAGGTGAGCAGAGAAAAAGGTAATTTTTAGTCTCTTCTGAATTTCAAGGATTATTTTCTTAATATTACTCCATTCTCAACTAATCCTAATCTGCTTTGCATATTTATCTCCCATGTCCTTTGAGATAGCTCAAAGAGAGATCAAAAAGAGTTTTTAATCCTTCTTGTTCAGAGTAAGTTGACAGTATAAACTTACTAAATGCAGATGTGTCTATTTGTCATCTCCCAGAACATGATCCTCTTACTGGTTTTCTCATGCTTTATAAAAATAGCAATATGGTACTTTTGGTTTTTGGAGGTTTTTTGGTTTGGTTTGGTTTGATTTGGTTTGGTTTGGTTTTGTTAGGTGGGACTTTTTTATAGCTCTTTTTATCCAAACAGCTCAAAGATACAGATTCTTAAAAGATAGCTCTGGAAGTAAATTAGAATTAACCTCATTTTATATATGCAGAAATCAAGGTAACTGGCATTTGTGTCAGTTTATCCAAATCATATGAGAACTGTACAGCAGAAGAGGAATCTGTTCAAGGTTCCAGCCATGACTCGGAGTCATTAACTTGCTTTCATCATGAGATCATCCTTCCATTCACAGTAATTGATATTTCCTTAGACAAAACACAATGGAATTATCTCAGGGATTAATTTGGCCTGGGACACTAATTCTGAGAAAGTCCTACTTGACAGATGGATGCCTGCAACATAACCAAGAGGTCTGTGGTGCACAGCCTGGATTCTGTGCAGGTGGAGGATAGGGAGTATGAGTTGTGTATCATATCCTGCCTCTCATCATTTCTTGGCAGCTGTATTGCCCAGTAGATGGAAAAGTTTCATCAGCAGCTGAAAATCTGTTCCTTGTCATCTTCCTTCCCTTAGAAAGGAGCGAATCATTGTGCTGTCCGTAAGTCCTCTACTTTTCAGGCTATTGACACTTCCCCTGTGATGCAGATGTTGAAAGACAGTTTTTACTCTAGATCTGTCTGCTTCTGCTTATTTGTCCTTCAAATGTACAACCTGGGATATTGGCTGTGAAAATTGGACAGAAAATGATACATCTCTATGGCAGCAAGATCAGATCTTCATCCCACAGCAGAGTAAAAGCAGCCAAAGACGCAAGTGTAATTTCCACCTCAATCCCTGCAGATTTTCTATGGAATAACCTAATTTACTTCTTTACTTCAGTACAATCCTGGCTTCCTGCTGTATAAGCATGAAGTAAAGCCAGGAAAACCATGATTACTCTCATTTCAGAGGGAATATGTCAACGTTACCAAAACATATCTAACACCAGCACAAGCACAATTCTCAAGAGTTAAATAAACAAGGGAAAATTATTATAGGGAGTAAACCTTTGAACCCCTCTAAACAGAGTCAGTTTCATAATAATATTGGAGCTGAATGACATTTTTACTGCAATATAGACAAGCCCAGAGAGAATAATTCAAGGAGTTCTAGGTTCTTAATTAACAATATAGCAGAAACAGCAACTAAATTAGCAGGAATTAATGTTTATTCTCATCTGCTTGCTCAACTTGAAGAAACACCTCTATATACATGAAATCCTGAATTAAAATCTTGGATGGCCTCTGTCTCCATACTTTAAAATATAATTAGCACATGCTAGCAATAAAGCCACATTAAATTAAATTTTTAATGAAATAGACACATTACTGCATATTTAGTGGTTTAAGGACATTTCTGTGCTGATTTAGAGATAAGGCAATTCCTTCTTTTATTTTCAAATATGGTAAAATGCGAAATAAGAAACATGTGAGGGGTTTTTTTATACACAAGATTTGTAGCAGAAGTTTAGTCAGTTCAGTAGAGCATTTGCAGCTTTTAAGTGGCTGCAGTGACTCAGGAAATGCAGGTGACCCAGATTTCTCCCCTGCTGTGTCACATGAACAGATGATACAGAATTGTATACTCTCTATGAACAATGAATTGATTGCTTGGCTACTGGCTGTTGCATACACATGCTATATTCCAGTTACATTGATGTGTGCCATAGGATGCAATGAAATGAAAGTTAGAACCTCCAGAGTGCACACCAAAAATAGAATTCTTTGGATACTCTATTCCAGTACTTTCCCCTCTCATGCACGATGGCAGAGAGGAAAGAATTCAGTGTGTTTTGCAAAGTAGCAGCTTTCTAATTGATTTAATCACGTCTTATTTTTTATTCTAGTAATGTTTGCTTACTTTGTTTGCTTGGGAAAGTATACCTTGGACAATATACCTAGCTCTAGCTTCCAAAAATTTTACCATCACCAAACTGTCCCATTTATACCAAGGTGTTTCCATACTGGTAATAGCAAACTTAGACTTTGATCAATCTCTAGTGACCTTAAGGAAAATTTATCATCCTGAGATTGTTTTTGTTATAATTTCTAGATAAAGTAGGTAAAAAGAATATTATTCCTTTCTATTACCATTAGGAATTTTTGGAAAACAACAATGTCCTACTGAATACATCTCATGGAAAATATGACTTCCTGTGTTAAGGCCTTAATTTAGTTTCCTCAATCTGCTAATGAGTAAAAGATGCAACCTCCATGATCAACAAAAGGATTTTCCCATATGCTGGCTACTGCGTGATTAAATCCTTATTTTGTAGGGCAGGTACATTGTCAGAGATTTTGGATCATGTTTGCAGCTGGTATAACTTGTCATATCTTCAGCAGAACTGTCACAGTTTCAATCATCTAGTGTCTATTCTTTAATACAAAGGGAGGCATGAAAAGAGATAAACAGGTCTAGAGAATGTTGACATTCTAAATTCCTTCCTACCATATTTTGCACAAGAAAAAGCATTAAATCTGGCTACGTAAATAGAACCCAGATTTAAAAATAGCCAGGTTCTCTTATGCATCAAGGAGAAAGAAAGATATAAACCAGAATTATTGGCTTTCTGTAATATTTTATATTCAATTTTCTCTTGTTACATTCATGCCATGTAATTGTGTGCACATGTGTACATGCGTGGTCCTTATTGTGCAGGGTTACAGCCAGATTCTTGTTCACATGCCAGAACTCTATCGGGGGTTCGAGGAGTTGCTGCCTCACTCTCCTTTATTCTGTGTGCAACAATGAATGCTCCTTCCTATACCTGCCAAATGCATGGTTTGATCCCATTGATATCCATTTGGCATCAGGCTGTTATTCACTACCCCTTCACCACAGCTATTAATCACACGAACATGCAAGGTAGGTCTGCTCAGTTGTCTCGTGTTATTAAAGCCCATTGCTGAAATACATTTTCCCGGGTGATTCCTGGCTCTGCAGCCTATTCCCAGCACTCACAACATATAGACCCATCCAAATCACCGGGCATATTCCAACTGTTTCAAAGAAACTATCTTTTCCATTACCTCAGAGCTACCCCCTCTTTCTCTGGATTCACCCTCAACACTGCACTGTTGTACATTGCAGAAGCATATTTTAGCAAGGGATTGGAAGAAACCCACACATTTTAGAATGCCATTTTGAAAATTTAACTGACTGAAAATTCTTCGTGCTTCAGATGGTTTGATCTCATAGACTTGCCTAATTTGGGCCAGTTTAGACAGTTTCCATTAGCAACAGCAGATGGTAGTTGGCTGAAGGGTTCCTGCCACACAATCCTCTGTGTGTACAAATAACCCACAAACAACCCACAAAGTACTTTTTTCCCTGGCCGTGGCTGAAATCAGATAAGAAAAAGGGTTATTTGCAATTCCAACCCTCCAAAGTTGAATAAGAATTGAACTTTGAAAGGGTTCTGACAAAAGCTAGTCCTGAATACTGCCAGATAAGCGTTGCCCCAGGGCTACCAAGCAGCATCAGCCAGGAAAAAGGACTACCAAACAAGGCTCTAAAAGTGCTGCTGGTAACCCAAATTTACCAGCAAAAAGGAGCTGAGCCATGAGCCGATTTTGTGAACGAGGAGCAATTCCTTAGCTAATTTACATCATCATTGCTTTAGTACAAAGACACCAAAGCTGGTGTGGCTGAGGTAGGTTGTCTGTAAATGTATCTCCATCTTTGCCATACACTTTATGGGGAGAGTGCTATAACGTTATTTATATACACACCAAGAAAGAGAAATGTCTAATTTTTGCACATATTTGAACTCAACTTCAGAGAAGATTTCTGGTAGTCTCTATAATGTGCTTTCTAAAAGCAAACCTGCAGTGGCAAAACATATGGAATAACAAGTTATTTTTCAGTAGAAAAAACAAGCTCTTGTCACAGGGACCCATTTATCTGATTCACATTCTCCAATGTTCACTTTTATTGCAGCTTTTTAAGCCAAATGGTTTAGTTTGAGTTTATAAGTTTTCTGATGTTTAAAGTTTGGCAGTGGATAGACAAAACCACTCACATAGCAGAGAATGTGATGGAAAAAAAGGGAGAACAGGGTTGCAACGCTGAGCTCAGGGTCCTGCTGCAGGCAGTTCTGGAGGCCAGTACCCATTATATGCAGTGCCCAGCTTCCCAGTTATATTCCTAGAGGTATTTCTTCTGGTCTTCCTATGACAGAATCTGATGCCTTTGGATGCCTTTTAGAGCATTTAGGGAGTGCAGAATTACAGAAACAGATGTCAAACATCCCTAATTCTCAATGTAGCCATTAGAAATCATGTTTTCTTAATCCCGTTGTCAAAATGGAGACAGGAAAATCTTTGCCACAATTAATGTCCAGCATTTTCCCAGCCTACTTTCCTTATCAGGTGAAATAGTGAAGTGTTTGGGAAGGCCTCCAAAACTGAACACCAATCTCAGCTCTACATCCTCAGACAGATATGCACTCATCACCACCAGAAAAGTACCTCCTTGGTGCTGTACTTTAGCAGCTCAGAGCACTGCAGCAACAACTTTTTTCCTCCTTTACACAAGGAATAAATATGTGAGGCTGCACAACTTCAGAAACGAGGAAAACTTACCTAGGTTTGTCAAAAGAGTTTGAGGAACTTAGAAAAACAATAATTTTAAAAAAATAGTATTGCTTTGAAATTTGACCTTTATTCTAAATGAAGAGAAATGATTACACAGCAGTAAGGGCATGGCTGCCTACCCTTTCCATTAGTCACTTCTGCTGGAAAGTATAGAGGAGATCATACAGTGATTAATCCAAAAGCAGTGGGAGGATACACTCTAGAAAGGGCACAGAATTTCCAGGTCTAGAGGTTCCTGGTATACAGAAGAGGATGATATCACTTCAGCAGGCAGTTACAGTTTAATGCCACATTGTCAAATTTTACTCTGTAAGTATATAATATAACAGATCAAGAAAGAAGCATGTTATTCTTTCTAAATCACAGGGGTTGAAAGGTAATAATTTCCTCTGTCTGTCTTTCTTCCTTTCTGATTGCAGTATTCTCTCTCTTCAAATCCTAAATAAAGCTACAATAAAGCCAATGGTTTAGAGTGTCTTCCAAAATGCCTCTGAAGAATTCATCATGAATTGATGACGGAGTTTACTTTCAGGCAGTATTTTAAGTTAGAGACATTTCATAACAAAAAGAGGAACTGTGTTTGTTAGCAGGTGCGGAGGATAACTGTCTCTTTCCACTTACAGATATCACATCTATTTTCAATCTGCTTTCAAGTTTGTTTGAGATTATTTTACCAGTACAGAGACTTAGGATGCTTTAGAAAGTGTGTATTCCTGCAGTTTAGAATATATACTTTTGGTTTTGGGTTTGAGTCCAGTGGAATTTGCAGTTATATTTCTTCCCTTTCACTGTTTCTCTTGTTCTTAATCTGCATTGATTTTCCCCCTATAACACAGAAAATAATCAATTTTCCATTATGTTTTTTAATCAGTCATAGTAAGATTTAAATGGTCCTGGGCATTGCAGGTAAAAGAGCTAATAATCAGCTGGGAGTTCACTCATTTATTACTCTGAGTTGACAGGGAGTTCAATTCTTCCTTTAGTATCATGATGAGGCAAGTGGAGCAGTAATGCCTTGCATCCAAGTACAGTGCTTGCCAGAGCCCTGCCAGGTGTTCTTAGAGACAGTCTGCCATCCTAGGGTAGCTCACACTGAGACATCTAGAAAGAAAGAAACAGATAGAAAGGGGCAGCAGCCTGCTATCAGAAGGCTTTAGGATTGGGAAGTGATTCCTCAATCTAAGCATTTGGTAGTCACTGGCTGTGAGACCTTGATCTGCTGCCATATTACCAGAGACAACACAAGAAGTGCTGAGACCAGGGCTGCCCACCCAGGGCCTGAAGCCGCTTTCCTCAGAATCAATAGGAGCCTTTCAACTGGTTTTTACAGCAGGAGTTTGTTCAACAGCCACCCCTTCGTGCTGGGAATTTTTCGTCCAGTGGAAAGTGTGATGGAAAAAAAAAACATTCCCATATTCATCATCCTTGATTGACAAGAAATGAAAGGACCCTGGTAAAATAATGCAGTTTCAACCAGAAAAAAAGACACTTAAAGAATCTGAAGACTGAGATAAGCAGATCTTTTTCTTTCTTGGTTATTATAGTACAGGATTAGGAGACTGTTCTATGCAATAACTCTCTGTGGCCACAGCTTCAGTTTCACTACTATGACTCACACTCGATTGCTCTTAGGTAAGTGCCAGATGCCTTCTTATTGCTCTCAAGCTCCAGTTCAGCAAAATATATAAGCATACGCCTAAACACCTTTCTGAATAACAATGATCGTCACACATAATTAAAATTCAAAACACAGTTAAATGCATTGCTGAATCAGGGACTTCATTCTCAATATGACTGATTAAAGGATCATAATCTAATTGTTTTTGCTGACAATGTGAAAAAATTTTTCACTGTATTGCTGTAAAATTTGAATATGAGAGCAAAATTAAATTAAAGAACACCTTTAAACTAGCTAAACATTATGGTACTGAACAAAACCTCACCAAAATGAAGGTAGAGGTCTCTGCTGGAAGCAAGGGAATTTAATTGTTTCATTAATCACACTTTTGCAATGTGTGACATTAAAGTGTAAAATATGGATCAATGTTACCTTCCACATAAGTCAGGACATTTTACAAATCTTCTCCAGATTCTGTGACCTCTCTGCCCTATACCTCTAAAAAGAGGCCATAGCTGGGCACTCTCCTGTTGACAGAATCTCAAGGCCATTTTCACAGCCACTACTTCATTTATTTATTTATTTCAGATATCTGAATGGTGTCATAGGGATAGTAGAGCAGACAATCTTAGAAACAGCAGGACAAAACAATTAAGAAAATGCTGCCCCTTGGTGGTCACTCCATCCTTATCACTAGTCGATGGCAAAGGACTGGATACTAGTCCCTCCTTCCACCCTTTTTTTCCAGGCAAATCCAGCCGACTTCCATCACTTCTCGGTGTCAGTCACCTCTCTGACTCACATATAGATTTTGCTTCGCTTCCATGGTGCTCTGGGTACATTGTAGAGGTATGCATGAAACACAAAGAGAGTTGAATCCTTCCAAGCACTTTGGGTAAAGCACCAGTTCTTTTTTGCTTTGGCAAAATACCAAATGCTTCTGTCGTGCATGGCTTCAGACAACACGAGTTGCTAACAGGAATCAAAAAAGCAATGCTTTTCTGTGGGGCTGTTCTGGCAGATCCCACACTGTAGCTTTCCAGCCATTCAGCCCCACCAGACAAGTCAACTAGAAGTTATACAGGTTAACTGCGTGCACTGAGAACAGCAGGGTTACCTATGTCTTGTAAATCAAGGTTACATGTTTCGCGTTTTACTCTATTTTGCAGTATGTTAGTTTTTACCAAAAAAGCATGTGACACTCACATGTGCTGCAAGTTTATCTTGTGCTAGTCCACCTAGTGATTCTTTCTGTTCAGTCCCATTGACACCTCGGTAAGTGTTACTCTTTCCCCAGATGCTGGATTGTCAGGCTCACCTGCAGTCTTATGCAGCTGGACCACTGTGGCTCACAGCCAGTGTGACCCTTGGATTTTCTTCTTCATCATTGGGTGATGGTGATCCAGGGGTGAGCATCTACAGACACCAATCACTTTCTGATGTAATCCCAAAGACTTCTGTTTTCCTTAACTGACAGAGAGCCCTTAGCCAGCTGCTCTCCTTCATAAGGTCATTTGCAGGACAAACTGCTTTCAGATCCCTATTGATCTTACAGACCACTCTGTGTGATGGGTAACTGTGGAATGGGTATTTCTGTCTAGCTTCAACTTTCCCTCCTGCTGCTCTGCTTTTCCCACCTTGTATACACTCTCCCAGGGATGCTGCATTCACTGTTGGCATCTGTCCTGATCCATCCTTGAGAACACTGAGCCAGGGTCGCCCACATAGTTCCTGGTGTTCTGTGAGGAAGTGTCTGGGTCCCTCCTGGATATTGCTTGGCCGTCACAGCGATTTTCCGTTCTCAGGCACTTTTTCCTCTCTGCCAGAAGGCACACTTTGTGGTTTCCTGTATTTGGCCATTGGTCTAGACCACATGAAACTCCTGCTATTGTTTTGTTGCCTGCTTTAAGACCTTCTGCTAGGACGCACTTTTACCACACCCAGATTTTGTTGAGGCTCTTTCAAGATTTCTCATATGATCCTAAACCATAACAAATCATCCCTCCAGGCTTTGTTTGTGGTTCTTACCTCATACTTCCTGCTCTTGTATTGCTCTCCCTCTATCAGGAAGCTAAAATGATCAGCCACTCTTTATTTCTATTACTTGAATCTAGCTTTGTGACCCTTCAGCTCAGCACCTTCTGCTTGATAAGCTGAGGATACCACAGGCACAGACCTGACTGTCTCTGTGAGATAGCTGTCCAAACTGACAAAACTTTATTTTTTCCACTTCTCATGGGTAGTTTTCCTAAGCAGAGCAGTATGATTTGTGGTTGCTTTCCAGCATAGTTCAGAGAATACCCATAATCTCCACCAGTCCAGTGAAACTAGGTCATTCTTAATTGACATGTCCTGTCTGCCTTCCAGGCTAAATGGCTTCTTCAGCTACATTACACAGAGGGTCTTTATCTTCTTGAAACCACTCTAAAAACTGATAGACAGAGGTATTCCAGCTTTGAGCTGTTACTTGTGGGATGGGTAATCATGCAGGCTTTGTAGTCCTGTGTCCTGTACAGTAGATTTTTCTATGACACCCAGAGTAAAAATAAAAATATGTATAGTAAAATGGTTAGGGGAAGTGGGGAAGAAGATGATTGTGATGAAGGCAGAGATAAATTACATACCCCAGTGCCAGGAGTAAACTGTCACAGGTCAATATGTCCCCTAGGATATGCCTGGGCATTCGTTGTGCTCACTACAGTGCAGCATTGTTCACTTTTATCTCCTTCCATGTCTTTTAGCTTATTCATCCAAATATCACTATCTCTTAAAGTAAGCTGGTCATGTAAGAGTTATAGCCACTCTAATATTAATCTAGTCACAGCCACTAAAAAGCCTCTGCCATCTTTCCTGGATTGCATTCCCTAACCTAAACAGTCTTTATTCTCTTATAAACAGTAATACTGGAGAGAAAAAAAAAGTGTATTTTCTAAAATGCATTTTACTTGAGCTCAGCTTAAGGTGATTTTTTTACAGCCAAAAAAAGAAAGCACAAGCTCCCAGTCTACTGTTCAAGAGGGAAGTCTGACAGACAGCAGCCTTTTTGAGTTTTAGCCACTGTGTTCTTCATCTGTATGTTACAGGCAAGAAGTTTAACATGGATCTGCTTCACTCCATCTTCAGATTTCAACTGGATAAGTATAAGTATGGAAAAACAACTAAAGAAAAGTGGCTTTTGCAAGATACGGACATTGGAAAGTCTGAGTTCTTTTAATTTTGGGAAGGGAAATTAATTATTTTTTGATTTGTATGACATTTGTGTTTGCTCCCTTACACCTAAAACACCACAGACCTAACATCTATGCATTTAATATGTGAGGGTTGATAACTTGGAAGACCAAGTGTCTTGGGTTGCGTTTTCCATGATGATTATCAAGGCAAGAAGCAAGAAAGAAGGTGTTAAATATTGAAACATGGTTGTAGAGGCTTTATGGTTTTCTGAAGCATGGCAGAAGTATGTGCCCAGCTCTGCATTTCCTGGGTTAGTCTGTATCTAACAAAGCCTCACTGATAAATGTCCAGTCTGGCAACACACTTTTTCCACTAAAAAGCAAGTAGCTGGAGTATCTTCTCTTGCACACCCATATCTACTGGCAATAATGAAAGACACTGGGTTTTTAAAGGATTGTTGTGCCTTACATTATTATTATTGGTTATTATTAATTACTATGTAGTGTCTACTACATATTATATTAGTACATATTTGATATCATAATTTATTTTTACTTATCAGTTTTTATCTAATATCATCAAGCTTTTGACAATTCTGATTCTATTTTATTTTGTTGGTTCAAAGGCAGTTATCAGTAATACACCGATAACACAGTAACAAGTGGAGAAACAGATAAGTTAAATGACCTGTGCAAAAATTCTTGGAATTCCTGGGTCTTTACTCCGATATTTGTTTAATTTAGCAGAACAAACCACATGAAAAGCAGTTTTAAAATCTTTTAAAGTTTGTTGCACTGTGAGAAGGGAAGAAAACATTTCCTAAAATTCTGCATCCTGTCTACTTTTCAGTGCTTATTTCAATCAGAAATGCCCACATTTCCAAGAATAATAAAATGCACATCAAAGCCTTATCATCAATGTTTATCAGAAAACCCATAGCTTTATAATTTATACAAAAATAAAACACATGGTTTATTAAGGTATAATATCTGTAGTATCACTTACATTCTTGTATGATATGCTTTACCTCAATTGTTTTCCAATGGGATGCCTATATGGATAGAGGAAATATAGCCTATTCTAAAAGAAGGTAGAATGTAACTCTTGGAATGTCATTCAGAAAATGGTGAGGAAATGCAAGAATATGGTGACTTACCAAATATATGTAACATAAATTCCAGATGCTTGTCAAATGAACAATCATTTATGTCAAACACACTCATATGACATTTTCACTGATTCAGAGATTCCACTCTAGCTTGCATTTTTGGTTTTAAAACTGAAGAAACAATTTGATGCAACCACAATTATTTTGTGTGTTGGACCAGATTAATGATTATTAACACACCTTTAAAATAAGCAAATGTGTTAATAATAAATCTGCTGTACAAAACATACGTAATTTTCTCTGGTACTGTAAGTTATTTATGCTAAAAGATTTGACAAGTTAACTAAGCGCACACAAAAGAAAAGTGCAGAAGAAGCTTACTAATGTACATTTCCCAATAGAAAATTTACCTTTCCTCTAGACTTACCTGGTAGCTGTATTTTCCCACTAATTTAGTTTTGTTATAGGAAACCTCATCCGCATCCATTGCGTTACGAACAACTCCATTCTTATGCTACAGAATCCCATTTTTATGATCTTAACTTGGTGTTAATGGAAGATTTTTCTAAGACCTCAGTGAGGCCGAGGCTTTGGATATGGCCCAGTTTCTTTTAGTAATTAATATAGTACTATAGCTACAGTCTATATTTACGAAAGAGTCAGCAGGCGTCAGGAGGCAGCTGTGTGGAAAAGACGATGGGGGAGAATCAGTACTGGCAGTGCTCATTTTCCATCTCTCTGGCCCTGATTCAGCAGAGCACTTAACCACATGTTTAATTTTAGGCGCATGAGTAATCCCATCTCTGCAGAGCAAAGTGTGTGTTTCGTTCTCATTGACTTTAATGGGGCTACATAAAGACCCATCAACCCCTGTGTGCTGAGCATGACACTTTCACCACTGCTTCCACCTTGCCCACCCCTGCAGCAGGGCCTCTGCTCTGAGCCTTTTCAAAATGCCAGGTCCCTTTTTGCCCTGCAACCCCATGAGCCTTATGACCTTGTTCCACCCAACTGTGTCCCCACAGCTGTAGCTGGCCTCTGGGAAAATGGACTGGCATTAAGTGGGAACAGTGGTATTTATTCAGAGCATTCCTAGGCCAACACTAACCAACTTCATCTTATTATCCAGCTTGTGGAGTCATGCTCAAGTATTTTGCTGAGTCAGGCTCTACCATCCTAATCAGCTGAGATTTCTAGTAAGAATACTCATAAAATAAGCTGAGTTGGAAAGCACCCACAAGGATCATTGAGTCCAACTCCTGGCCCTACATAGGACATCCTCAAAAGTCACACCATGCCTGAGACTATTGTCCAAGCAATTCTTGAATCCTGTCAGGCTTGGTGCTGTGACAACTGCCCCAGGGAGCCTGCTCCAGTGCCCAACAACTGAAGAACATTTTTCTAACATTCAACCTAAAGCCCCCCAGCACAACTTCAGACTGTCAACAATCACTGCAGAGAAGAGATCAGTTAGCTAACCAAGACTGGATAAATCTGGACCTCTACATAGGACACATGCTTAGAGCAAAATAGGTGAATGACTAAAGCCCATATCCACAGTTCTGCAACTCCTATTTAGGAGTCTAATTCTGCAGTTATGGAAGTGGATGTTTCCAATAAAAATGGGATCAAGATAGGTCCTCATTCAGTTTAAATACTTAAGCAGATGCTTACTTTAAGGACAAGATTAAGTCTTTGAACTCACTGGGTATGAAACACATGCTTAAGTACTTCAGTGAACCAGGGATCTATTCCAGCTTTGGATCCAGTACTGGAAGGTATCAACAGGGGTAGTTCAGCAATTTCCTGTTGCTGCCTACATCTCTGGCTGCAGCTATGACATTATGGTCAACTTATTTTGATAAATAAAGTACTCTTCCCATTTCAGCATTTTTTTCTTTAATATGCAGGATACTATAAGTATGTAATTGTTGCTGGATTAATCATTTTCTGAAGTGACTGTATGCATGGAACCTGATGCTGGTTTATTCTACTTCAGCCTTTCTTTAGATGTTTGCTCTGGCCCATTGATTTAATCATGAAAAATGATTTCTTGAGCATGCTGACTGCATTCAGCCCTGGTGGCATGTTCAAAATCCTTCTTGTGATCGCTGATTTCATTTTCAAAACTTGCAGGGGTTATTTATGGGAAAACAAAAGACCTTTAACAGATACCTAACAATGGATTTGGCCTAGTTAGTTTTCATTTACTGCACAAAAGGGGAAAACAATCAACAGTTCTTTCTGCCTGTGTTCTCTTATGAAATGCTACATTTGGTTTTAAGTCATCGGCTTATCAATCTTTCATGCCAAACTGGCTTTAGAGGTAAAGACTAAAATCTCTACTACAGCTATTATTGCAGTGCCAGTCAGGAAAAGCCAGCATGGGATGCATAATTTGGCAGTCTGCAGCCATAGAAGGAAGCACTTTTCGCCCATTAGAATCAAAAATAGACTTTTTGACTAGAGATCCTGGGGGGCTCTGGAAATGTCCAGGATCAACAGACACAAAAGCCATTCTCTGTTGGATCAAGCCCAGTGCACATTATTCTCATGTCAGATGTATAGGAGTACAAAACTGTACCACAGTACATTGAAAAACTTCTCCTTCACTTGTGCACATTTGGAGAATAGTTTGACTTTGGAACTAGATCTCTTGATCAACATAAAAGAAACCTTAATATTTTGTTTGGAAAATCATTGTGTGTAGCTATATACAAGAGGCAATAGCTTCTAGTAAATACAAGTGACAACGTCAATAAATAATATTTTCAAGGCTGACAAGGACTCAAGTTTTATAAAAGTAAAGCTGTCTACTGGGCTTAGAAAAGGCACTAAAAATTAGGGATGGATGAGATCATACTGTTTCATTTCAAGTGCTGCATTTTTGGTTTGAAAGCTCCAGCCTTCATACGATTTCTCTTTCAGTTTATTAAAGTTCGTGGGAACAAAAGGAGCAGAGACTGGGAGAGATGAAGAAAATTACCAAAATAAAGTACATTGTGTACTGTATGTGCAGTTATACACCAGTTCATGGCAGCCTAGCCAGGGCACGTGGCCTCCTTCAAACAAAACACAAGTACATTTTCTATAGAGAAAGAGAGTGTTTCAGTAGAAACTTCTTCCTCAAAAGTGTTTCAGCCATGAGAGAAAATATTATAAATGTAAACAAATTCTGCAAGCCTAATAATCCATCTGTGAGATTAGTTACACTGAGGACAAACAAAACTACTTAAAGTGCTTGAACATTAAAACAAAACAAAAAAAAAAAACAAAAAAAAAAAACCCAAAAAACTGGCAACCAGTGGATAAACTTTTGGTAAAGACAGGCAGCCTGTAAATAAAAGTTCACAACAACACAAACCACAAACCGGTGTTCTGTTTTCAGTGCTAATATGCATATTGCAAAGATATTTGTATGCCTCATAGGCTCTAAGGTCAAAGGGAATTGGCATGTGCTTCTGAAACATTGTACAAAATTCAAACCATTAGTGATATTTCAATGGTATTTAAATTATATGGACACTTAAAATAAGAATTTCATGTTACTTACTTTGTTGTTCATTTAGGCACTTTTAAAAACATTGTCAAGTAGTATTTTTTTCCAAAATGTGAATTCTGATATATATTTTAGTATATTAACTGACTCATATTAACAATAAATAGAGCTTTTAGCCATGATAAAGATATAAGAATACCACATTTCTTGTTATCAGGTTGAGGGCTAGCTTTGTGTATAAAAACAAAGGCAGCTCTCTCCTTCATCAGAACCCTTACTGTACCTCTGCTAAAGGACATGCACTGGCTTTTCCAGAGGCAGATGCATCTTAAACCACCACCTTATGGAGAATAAATCTTTGCTTTTGCCTACTCATCTCATTTCTTTGTGGCAGCTGCAGAAATAGGAAACCCTGCTGCCCAGGCATTCTGTTTCAGTGCTTTATTTGGAGTTTGTGAATGCTGATCATCTGAGGGTGAAAGTGCACTATTAAAGTGAATGAAAATGAAGGTCCCTGAAGGAAGACCAGTGAGAAGTCCACAGTTCTCCCCAAAGTGTCCTAGGATATCCCAAATCACCCTAACTGCTTCCATCCCATTCGTGTGTCGATGCCAATACATGTCATGCATATACTGAACTCATTCTCGACTCGCAGGTTTTGTTTAGAGAAAGCTGGCAGGACTGGGAATATCTTATTTAAAGTTGTCTTGTGGTGGAGGATGATATAGTGTGAATACCAGAGGAGATGGCTTTCCAAAAGTGTACTGAGTCGAGAGACACAGACATTGTCAAATGTAAAGATTTTTACTGTCTCCTTACAAAGAAAAAATGCTTTTTGCAATATACAAGCCCTGAAAGCTGAACCAAAAATAACAATAATACATAGACCCTCTGGCCACAGAGTGAGTACTATGTGAAATATAGAGGATATAAACACTAACATTCCTGCCTGGGTTAGGCAAATTGCTCTAAGATATACAGGGAACATAAAGACAGCCCCTTTCATCTTACTCTTTAAAGTAATATGACAAATAAAAAGTGTGCTTAAAATTCCAGGATTTGTTTGGAAAGCAAACAAGACTTATGGTTAGTAGCTTTCATCCACTGTCTCCTCCAGGGCAGGAACAAAGATTTAGGAATTAAAGATGCACACCTTCTAAAATTTAACCTTCAAAATCTAGGGCTTCAGCTTGAGACTTTCAAGCAATGGATGCTTTCACACCCCATCAGAGTGGTGTGGCCTCCCCTGGTTTGGACAGGCTTTCAGCAATATGCCATGTTCAGCTGCTCCTGTAGGTGCAGGATGTTGAGAATCTAGGGAGACAAGCAGACAGTTGAGGTGTACTCCATCAACGCATGGAGGAGGTATTGCAGGCACTGTAGGAAGGACAGAAAAAGGTGGTTGTAAAGTAAAAATATTTTCAGTTTTAGTTGATCACTTACCTCTTGTACCACGAACACCTGATCACTCTCAGTGAAATGTACAGTACACTAACCTGGCCCTTTCATCACAAAGAGAGATCATGTGCCACTGTGAATGTTCTCAGATTTCTCCCTTAGGGCAGAACCCAATATTTTCTGTCCTTATTCATGGTCCTCTGTCTGAGTCATGGAGATAGGTCCAGGGCAGGCCTAAGAGGAAATTCCATGTGGAACAGATTATAAATACCTCAAGTCTACATTTATAGACTCTTTGAACCTCCTAGTCAATATAGAATTCAGTCTGCTTATTGACTTCCCTTGAAGTCCATCCTCTGGACAAGATCTGTGAGCTAATTTCCCTAATCTGAACATTTTCATCCACGAAGCAGCATGTGAAAGAAGCCTTTGGTTTCCATGCTGCTCTCTGCACATGTTGACTAGACAACAAAAGGAGAGTGATCAGTTCAGATAAGAAGGGGCATGGGTTCAGATCACAGTGAATGATTTGCAGACTTTAGTGGTCATCTGCTGAAAGTGGTGGCAGTGATTTGATGGAGGAGGGAGAATAAAGGAATATCAGGCTTTGTGCATAAGGAGACAGACAGCCAGGCTGTCTCATTGACATATTACTGCCTAAGTAGGCCTCCATCACACTTCTCTCTCTTCAGATTGTGCAGCCAAGCAGGGCTTCAGAAGACTTCTTAAATGTTGTAGCGCCAGAATTATTTTTCCACTTTTCCAGACCAGGCTTGGTGTATCCTCCCGCTTGCAGAAACACTAATCTGGTTTTTTATGCCCTTACTTCAGCTCCCATGGTGTGAGAGCTGGGTGTGTTTTAATGAGCTTCAGTCTCATTAAAAGCTTTCAGGAATGTGCAGGAACCACTAAACTTCCTGCTACATGAAACATTTTCCTATGTCACTGCCCAGGAGTGGGCGAACATCTGGAGAGCAAGAGACAGTCTGTTCAGTGAGGGTATTGGCTCTTGGGCCCTGTAACGGAGGGTGGAGAAAAAGGATCTTTCTGTCTTTGGCATGGAGCAATGATGTCAACTGACACTTCATGGTATTTGTACATTTAATAAGGGCTCTCCATGTCTATTTTAGAGAGCCCCTTGTCAGGTCTTTGTCCTCAGCTGGCCTGCAAGCTCCTCACAGGAGGCCCTAGAGTTTGTGCGCCATTCTCCCATGGGAGCAGCCTTCCTGAACACTCAGAGACACAGAAGATGCCAGTTAGGATTATTCTGGGAAGGAAATAAGCAGGCAGACAGGTATGAGTGTCTGTTCTGGGGCTTGAGGATGGACACCTGTAGGTCCAAGTAGTGTTAGAGTTGAGAACAGAGTACAGGACTGTTAAAGGTTTCATTATGGACCAAAAAAGCTTGTGAGCTGTTGCTTCAACACATCCCTTCTGTCATCCTTCAGCCACTCTGACTTGGCACTAGCATGGACAGTGAGATACAAACTTGAGCTTTGAAGACAAGGAGCCCTATGGTGATTCAATAAGAGATAGTTCTAAAAATATACTTTAAAAAAAAGTTATAATAAACCAGAAACTTTGCCAACTATTCCTATACTGACAAATCTGACTGCTGAGAGAAGAGTGCCACTGGTTCTTCCAGTGGCATTCTTAGAGAGTTGGAAAAAGGAATGAATCTAGCAGTTCTGACAGAGAGAAGGGCTGCAGGTGATGATAGACAATAATCTGAGGGGTCAGGAAGGTTCCAGGTTCATCTACAGGTGATAACTAGGCAGATATTTTGTGTCCAATACATTAAAATAATTGCTCAGAGTATAAATACACCTCAGGTACCCAGAGAAAGAGGGGAGAGTATGTGACTGAGCCAAAATGAGAATAAGGCCTCATCACTGCAAGACATCTCAATTTGTACACTTGCTCAAACAAGTTCTCAAAGAAGACTCTACAGTAGAAGTCCCTGTAAAATTAATGGTAGGGATCAGAGGTAGGGACAATGAATTAATCAGAAGTATTTTATTGTCAGATTAGGCCTTTATATGATGCCAACCAAAATAATTGTTAATTAAACAAGAATGTCATTCATTTATTACATTTAATTATATAAGGAATTGGTTGTCATTGGTGTGACTTCAGAAGGCTGCAAGTAAGAAATGCAGGCTAAAGCCAGTAATATGCAAAATAAGGTGTATAAAGGAATACATTCAAAATGCTAATCACAGGGCTTAGGGAAGCAGGGACAAGGAAGTAAAGACAAATGAAAAAGAGATAGAATAATTCTCTGAAAATTTATGGTGTGCCCTAGAGACTAGTTATAAGAAATAAAAAAGCATCAGAGAGAGATCTATCAAAGCTAAGGTGTACTGGCCAGGTACAGAAATGGTGAAATGCTGCAAGTCATCTACAAGAGAGCTATACAAAATTATCTACTTTCCTAGAATGAGACTGGCTGAAACAGCTCCCCACTAAGCTGCACAGGGGGTCTGCAGCAGTCACAGATGATCACATAATGATTTTTTGCCCAAGCTGATTTTAGCCAATTTTAGTGGCAGTACCTTAGTTGTCAGCCTGATGGCATGGTCTGTTGAGGAATACACCTGATGCAGGTAGCTCTATTTGCAAGCTGCAGGCTGACACGCAGTTTGAGCTCTGGGAGGGAGCCTGAGATAAGAGGTCATGAACTGCCAACACTTTGGTTAACAAATGGCACAAAGAAGGTCGTACCAGGCAGGTGGATGGACACTGGGAGACACAGCAGGAGCCGAGAACCCAGGGAAAAAGCAAGACTTTTGCCTGGGTAGACTGTGAGGGTATAAAAGCCCAGGGGTTCTTTTGTTGGGGGTTTCTCCTCAGAGGCACCAGCCCAGGCTGGTTTTGTGTTACTGCACTGTAAATAAATGGCTTTATGGAATGAGACATCTCAGACTTTGCTATGGGAAACCTGGGGTTAAACCCATCAGGAAACCTGATCTGACTGTGAGAGGGGTGTTTGGGGAGCCAAGCGAGACACCCATGGGCTCACTGGAGTGGTGGAGGGGCTTTGGTCCCAGACTGCCAGAGAGTCTGGTGAATGCTCAGACTGGGTAGTTTCCTTAACAGGTCTACAAATTCCTGTTAGGCTTTCAGCACACATTTGGTTTCCTGATGATCCTGTTCCTAAATGAGCAAAGTCAGTAGATGCACAAAAGCACTGATTAGCAGCATTGCAGTGGGGCACCTGTCCTCTCCTTTGCCCTCGGTAAAGATGTTCAAGTCACTGAAAAATGAAGGAGGGCAAAGTGCCCCAAGCGCAAAGAGGCTTTAAGCTACTGCAAAAGCAGGACAGCTACTAATATGGCTAGAAAACATACAGGTAATGGATCTTCACGTACTTAAATCCATTCTCAAGGTTTCCATATAGATGATTCTTGGCCTGTGTCCTTCCTGGAGAACCTGGATAGGCGCTCAGTAATAGGTAGGTTTCCTCACAGAGGCATTACTGTGACTTTGTAATACCTGGCTGAAGGGGAATTTTGCAACACCACAGTGAAACACTGACTTTCTGATGCTCTCTGAGGTTACAGAGCTCTCCAATACCTTTCACTGTAATTCATTTCTCAATAGAATACTATTATTCTGTACTGTGTTAATTGCCTGAGGCTATGCAGACTGAAAATACAAGACTGCCCTTTGTGCAAGAAAAAACAGAAATGAAAGAAGAAATTTTTAAGACAATTCTTTCCTTGTGAATTCTCTTACAACAGTTTCTTGACAAACCATAACTGACCTGAATGTTGGAGATCTGAGGTATATACATCTACAGTGCCATCATGTATAAGACTGCAATATAATGTTTAGATAGGCAAGCTAACTTTAATTTAAATAGCTCAGATATTGATGTAGCATTGAGAGCAAAGTATCACCAGCTTATAAACAAATCCTTAGTCAGGAACCACAAGTCCCAGAGGAGGTTAGAATAACATTAGGTAATAGACCAGTTTTGCACCTCAATTGATTTTCTTTATTATTTTTTCATGTTTCAGCCCTATATATATAAAAAAGCTCATTTTTACTCTCCTTCAAAAATTCCAAATAAATAAGAATACCAATTTGTGTTCCTTAGAGATTCAACTTAGTTTTCTAACCTTTATTTTTCAGCAGTCAGTGGAGCTACTTCAGTGTAGCTAAAGAACTGATTTTCAGGGGAGTCCAGTGAGTCTATCCTTGCTGCCTCCAAAGCCCCATTTTCTGATTCATTGATATGTTGTTTTCACTAGGCCCTTCAAATTATTTGCTGTAGTCCTATAGAGTTACCATGTCAGGCCTGTGCCTTGTGAAATCTTGTGGTCTGCGGCTGGCATAATCCAGCCGTGGCTGGTACTGGTGTGGCAGAGTCACTGCAGTATCGAGTTGTGCCACTCACACCAGACAGTCTGCGCTGTCCGGAGTAGAGTCTTAGAATCATAGACCCATAGAATCATAGAACAGCTTGGGTTGGAAGCAGTCTTAAAGATCATCTCATTCCAATCCTTCTACCATGGGCTCCATGCCACATGGCTGTGAACACTTCCAGGGATGGGACATCCACAACTTCTCTGGGCAATCTGTTCCAGTGGCTCACTATCCTCACTTCTCCCTAACATCTAATCGAAACCTACTCTCAGTTTGAAGCCATTTCCCCTTGTCCTGTCACTACATGTAGATATTCTCTCTCCATATTTCCTGTAGGCTCCCTTCTGGTACTAGGAGGCCGCAATTAGGTCACCCTAAGCCCTGTCTTCTCCAGCATGAACAATCCCAGTTGTGTCAGCCTTTCCTCGAAGGAGGGGTGTTCCATCCCTCTAACCATCTTAGTAGACTCCTTTGGACTCTCTCCAACAGATCCATGTCCTTTCTGTGCTGGGGACCCCAGAGCTGGACGCTGCACTGCAGGTGGGGTCTTACATGAGCAGAGCAGAGGGGTGGAATCTCCTCCCTCCTCTGCAGGCCATGCTGCTTTGGATGCAACCCAGGATACATTGGATATGTTTGGTTTGTGGGCTGACAGTGCACACTGGTGGGTCCTGTCCAGCCTCTCATCTACCAGCACTCCCAAGTCCTTCTGAGCAGGGCTGTCATCTATCTGCTCATCCCCCAGAGTGTACTGACCCTAGGTCAGCCTTTATCACTTCATGGTTACTCCCATAACTAAGGATTTTAACTGAAAACACAAACTTGAACACTGAGAAAAAGCACATTTTTTCATTATATGTAAATAGTGTCATCTGTAATAATCAGATAATGGGTGTAACAATAACATGAATATCATTTGAGAAACTAATTCTTCACCCCGCTGTGTAATTTATACTAGCTCAGTTGTTTTACTTAATTTGGCTAGGATTATCATTAATTTGTAATGTCTTAAGATGTCTGCAATGACACTGGAGTAGAAATCTAGGTCAGGTCCAGTTCAGAGAGAAGTCTTTCTCTAAGGATTATGAGAAAGTCACTGCAGAGTCACACAGGGCAACTAATGGAGCCCATGGCTTTCACAGACTGTACTATGACTTACTTCACTGGGGAAGATGTGAATTAATGCCTCAGTCTACTCTCTGCATGTTCAGAAAGGGATGATTCATGCAGTTTATTTAAGTTCATCTTCTTGCTCTCCAGAATCACTATTGAATGTGAAAAGAGACATATAAAGCAGTTCCACATATACCTTCCTGCTGTTGTTCAAAATATCTATGGTGTGTTCTGCTCCTCAGCTGGAAAAGGCTTGCCTCAGGAAATATCTGAATACAGCCAGATAGAAACCAAAATGGGGGTGGAAATAAGATCTGTGTGTCAAGGAACTTTTCAACTATCTTTCCTGTAGCTCATCATCTGCAACCAAAAATTTAGAATAAAGACTAGGATAATCACAGAAATTCTGTAAGGTCTATTAACAAAGAAATTCAGTCAGATCCGCTGACAAGAAAACAGCTGGAGATGCTGAAGCCCTTAATAAATGGCCTCTCCTGATGAGATTTACAAGAATTCTTGATCTGCCGTCATATTGGTTGCATCGGTCACTTGCACCTGGTATGAATATCTTAGTTATACATCATATATCACTTTTATGTGGTCCAGAAGGACAGCTGGAATTACTTTGCCTTTTTGTCAAGACCTTTAATAGTTAAATGTGTTTTATAAGATTCATCTGTACCATTGCTAGCATCATTTAGTGTTGGATTCTCCTAAAACAACAGCAGGTCTGAAGCAGTCTTATCTGCTGGCGACACTCAGCTCTCACAACTAGCATTGTAAAATTATCTGTGTTTCTTTCCTCCCTTTTACAGGCTGTCATGTACAGAGTTGGTTCAAGTAAGGGAGATCCTCTGGGGACCTATTTGAGCCATTATCTGAAGCTTGTGTTTTGATTTAGGCATCTTATATGCCTCTCTTTGTGGACCACCTGCATTTTAGAGAAGGCTATTCCTTCACAGATGTTAGAATAGATGAGCATATGACCTGAGGTTTCCATTATACATTATTTCTTTCTTTGTTCTGTGCTACCGTCACTACAAATAGTGCTTTTATCATATGTCAGTACCCCTAAGCAGCAAAACCTCTTTGTTTCAAAACCACAGCTCAGCGTATGTTGGTCCCCTTCCTCAGCAGCAGCTCTATCTCCTAATGGCTCTCCAGGTCCACATGGAAGTCAGGAGGCTGATTAAGTGCCTCCACTCAGATATGATCTGAAAGAGAGGCATACAGACTGGAGCAGCTGCATAACTTAACCAAGATGAGTAGTTACCACTATTAGGGCAACTTTCTGCAAATGAAACTGAACACAATTATCAACATGGCACAAGATTTGGACCTCTCTGTTACAGACATTCTCCACAAACAGTCAGACTGTCCAACTTTTTATGTGGAACTGCCCACCTTAATTTTAGCAGATTTAAAATGGAAGAGCTTCAATGTCCTTGTGTGATAATAAAGGTATTTCTAGTTCCTCACTGAAGTTATTTGATGCAAGATGTGATACAACTGGTTTTAGTACTCAATGGAGATACACAAAAAACCAACTTTTACAAGTATTTAGCAAGTCTCCCAGTCTATGATTTTGGGGGTGTGTCATTACCACGATTCACACTCTAGATTTATGAAGCACTTACAGTTTAATATAACAAAATAATTGGGCATGTCACTTGCAATTGAGTAATCAATACAATTATCTATAAAGCAAAAATAGTGTATCTAAATCATCTGCCCATTTCTCCATTTTCCTTTTAATGTTATATTTCAGCTACAATATTTACATCCCTGCAAAAAATGCTACTGAATGTCTTTATCTAGAATTGTTATAAGATTAATAATTTTTTTTCTGTAATGTGCTACATATTAGGTCAGAGTCTAAAAGCAAAATATTAAAGACATTTTTCTTCCAGGTGAATAATGACCTTATCATGTTCCCTTTTCCCATATTCATAGGCCCTTAATAATATTCCTTTAAATTTATGTTCCTTCAATATAAATTCCTGATTCAGTCCTCCATGTAGTATTAGAAACCAGTCTGTGACAATGAAATGATGAATTCTTCCACTCATATTAAGGTTATTCTCCTATTGTTTCCCACTTTGAATTATTTCCATGTCTCCCTTTCCCTTGCTCACTAGCTTAGTGCAGTCTGAAAAGGATTTAGTGGATACCTTTGTTTCTGTCAGGCCTTGTTGTAGCTTTCCTTGTTCTTTACTTTTTATCCTCTCACTGTCTCTCACGAATACGCATTCAGGTATAATTTTTATTCGCTCAGTGAATCCTTTATTTTGCCAGGGGAAATGTAAAGAAGAGTTTGTGTCAATGAGAATAAGAGCGTGGGTGAAAATGCAGTGCAGGGCAAACAGAATGTGAGGAAGAGGAGACTGAAGAAAGGCAGCTGGAAGTACTGGTGAGCTGTGGAGGGGTCAGTGCTCCATGGTGCATGATGGTGGACCAAGGCAGAGCAAGCATGACCAGAAGGGGCAAATACAGGTAAGGCTTGCTGGCTTCTGCTGTTCCAGGAAAAAAAAAAAAAAGTGGCAGTGGTTGAAAAGAGCTCAAGGCAAAAAAAGCTCAAGAATAGCTGAAGGGAGTGGGGAGAAGGAAGAGTGATGACAGTGGGTGCGAAAATCTCTTAAAGCTCTTGGCTCTGGAAGGGCCTGACTAACCCCTTCCATCTTCCCACTCACATGGGCTGAACCTGGCTTTCTCTTCCAGCTGGCCTTTTCCATTGGCTGGAACTTTCACTGAGATGAGCAGTTTGCAGTTTACGCATTTTCAGAAGTAATTTAAATTTAATTTTCAAGATGTCTCTCCAAAGAACATCCATGAATGAGTGAACGAAGTCTTTGATGTACATTTCATTAGGAAATCTACTCATCTCACAGTGAACATCAAAGGAAAGGTTCAAAAAAATTAGAAATGTCAGTGTAATAGGCCCCAATAAAAATGTGTTGAATAATATATCTTGGGCCACAGGTGAACTAAAAGAGGGAAAAGAGAGGGAGATGTGATAAAGTGCTCAAGCACCCATAGAAATACGTGCAGCTTTAGAACCTGCATGCAATAAGTCTTCAAAAAAGGCATATTGTTCAGCTTTCCTGAGCGCTTCCAGAGCTTTTGGAAATGATACATGATGAAACACCAAGGAGGGAGAGGCATCCATGTGCAATACAGTTATAAACCTGACAGATCACTATGGTCTTGAGAAAAGGAAAAGAAGTTAAAGAGAGAACAATTTTTTTGAAAGATATACTGTCTAAAAAAAGTAATACTGGAAAAAAAGTAATGCACTAAGGCTATTTTCATGTCCAGGACATTGTGGTAACCTGCAAGTTTATCTGGTGACTGACACTAACTGTAGGAAAAGAGAAAATGCATAACCCTGGAAAAACGATTGAAGAAATATTAACAGTGAAAATTAAACATTAGCAATGAAAAATAAAAGCAATTAGCTTGACAACATGCTTCATTTGAAAGAAATAAGAGATATTCACATACTGGAAATGTTAATAGGAGTGGGCCAGCTGCGAAGGTATTCTTTCCAGTTACCTGTCTTTTCAGCATGCCACTCTGAACTTCTTCAGAATGTACATACAGCAATTTTCACATTCTTCTATGAAAAGATGAAAAATTATTAACAGGGTCACTTCTGAAATGAGATCAGTTTGTGGAGATCAAACAAAGGAGATAGAAACATAGTTACTGAAAAATTGAAGATATTTTGAATAAGGCTGTATTTGAAAAATATACAGAACCTGTTACATGAGAAAATTATCCCTTAAATTGTATAAAGTGAATAAAGCAGAGTTTATCAGTATCTTTTCCTTGACCATACCTCTTATAGCTCTTCATCACTCAAAGTACTGTAGGTATCACAACTGACATAAGTTTCGCACACTATAAATCTCAATAGTGTAAAAGTTCTGTATGTAGTCAGTGTAAATAATAGCCAAAAACAATCAAGAGTAATATTAACAATAACTAGAAATAAATAAACATTTTAAACTTGAATAGGGTTTTGCATTTGACAGAGAAAAGATAAATGGAAAAATAATGACTTCTTACTGAGTTGAGTAGAAGCGGTCAATTATGAAAGCAACACTTTCAACAGGTCTTGCTGAACTAGTAAGGCTGCAAACTTTAAGAAAAAGTGTATTTTCCCAAATTCTCAGAAATTTGTTAAAAATGTTAAAAATTCTTTCTACAAACATCTATACTTCCTTATCAAAATTATTTCAAAGTAATGCATTCTCTGGAGCTTTTCTCAATATTTAAGCAGAAAAATATGTATGGTCTAAGAGATTTCAATTTAAGACCCTTTATCTATGATGTCAGATAGGGGATAAGAGCTCTTCTGTATGCAGTTTTCCTGACATAGAAACTCAATGATGAGAAGTGATGGCAGGAAAGGTAGCTCTGTTGTGTCAGAAAATATTAAAATGTGAAAAGCATAACTGTCCTGAAGTCTTTTGAAATCTGTGTCTCTCATATTTCTCTGCTATTGCCAGGAGATAATTCCTCACCGAGTAGCTGGTTTTGACATGAGACTCAAATTATACTTTGGTTCATGCTTTTTAGGGCTCACACTAAATGCAGTGTACCTTCCCTTAGAGTGATACTGATGGGAAATTTGTGTAAAAATCTGACTTCTGGAAAGGATTGTATTCCAGCATTAGAGCATTTCTAGCAGGTTCATTCACTGGCTACAAGAAAAATGTGTTTTATTAAATGCTGGCTCTTTGGACAGCCAGGCTTCCTGGTGGTGGAGTCACCTTTTTTATAGCCACATCATACGGACTGCTAAGAGGGAAAAGACTCCTTCCATGCCCAGTTTAAAGGTTTTTTCTTTTTAATGACCAGTCTCCAAAGTGCTATCAAGGGACTTAGATTCATAGGATTTCAGGACCAAAAAGAAAACTTCAGAATTATATAGACAAGTTTCTTTTGGATCTTAGATTTCATGTGCTTATCCCTGGGTCAAACCAATGAAATGCAGCTTAACACAAGCATAAGACACCATTCTCTCTTGTGTTTACTACTTCCATTTTCCTGTGGCTTACTTCAGACCAAAAGAACCACAGAATAGCAGTAGATTTTGATATTAATCTTGCCTCCCTTTTCTAACTGGACGAAAAGTCATAAAGTGATGGCTGCATTGAAAATGAGAGAGGAAGATACGATAATATTTTAAGAATGGTTTAAGGAAGTATCTCTAATTCTGCTTGCACACTTGACTAGCACTAAACCTACCTATGTGAATCGGAATTAAAGGAAACTAAGTCTAGGGTCTTCATGGAGCTCTTCTATAACACAAGATATTTGTTTTCTATTTCATTTTGCAGAAGTGTTTTATAGTACCAATCAAAAAATATGTTCCATAGAAATAGATATGGAAGAAACCTCAGACAAAATCAAGATCAATTAACAATAAAGGTGCAATTTAAAGACACAATCAAGAAATACTTGAAAAAATAAACACTATTTAAAACTAGTGAACACATAGATTACAGAGTCCCTTTATTTTCTAATGCACTTATCTAGTGTTGTCAAGATTACTTTTTTTTCTTCCAACAACTGATGAACTGTAAGGGTACAATACTAGGTTATTTTGCTTGCATTGGTTATCTAGGGATATCTCTGGGATATTTTCACTGGGAAAACAAACTCATTCTGGATCCAGATATTTCTTTATAAGCTACAGCCACTAGCAAGGAACACACTATCACTCAGTTTTACTCAGAAGGTGTTTTTCTCTCTCTTCTAGTATTCCCTCTGAGCTCTGCATTTGTGGCTATTTCATCTTTAGGTTTATCCTTTGACTGATTCTTTGGTATTTCTTATGCCTCTTTCTTCCCTTTTTTTCCCTCTCAACACAAAGACACAGGCGGACAAAACATGATAAACAGATATGTAGAGTTGTCCTGTGTCTTTCCCTTCTTTCCCTTGCCTTGCCACACTTGTTAAATTCAGGCTTCCCTGGACCCGCACAAAATAGTTTTCCATTGCTCCTTCTGTTGTTAGAGGCAAAAATAGGACACTGTTGGGCCTCTCATTTACTCAGAAGAAGATGTGGTTTTCCTTTCTGAAGGTCTCAGCAGAGCAATGTGCTGCCCAGCACCCCTCAGTGCTGAATGTAATGCTTTACTTCTCCAAGTTAGCTGTAACTTCAAGAATCTTAACTGCATAGTGGATTTTGTCTGACGCTAATTTAATAAAGTTATTAATAAAATGGGTTAACAAAATAAGCCTTGTTATGGATTAAAAACAAATACATTTAATCTTACAGTAAAAGCTCGTTTAAGATAGAAATTATGTGGTAATAGAAGGATGAAGGCATTTTAGTTAAAAAGAACTAGTAACACTATGTCCTTATCTTATGTAAATGTTACATTGTGAAAATCCTCTCAGGCTTAGTGTGACTTAGCCTGTGTAATATTTCAGCTGTTATATTTCAACTGTAATAACAAGCGAAGTGTAATCTTAACAGATCTTATCAAATCACCACAATCCTTCCACACTCAAGGACAAAATAACTCCTCATGAATGCTACGTACACTGCATGTAAGGGCTCTTCTGAGGTTTGGGACTTCTGTCTTCCCTTTTCTTCCCTTTCTGAAGGAACAACAAAACTACTTGCTAAAAAATGGCCCAGTCGAAGTTCCTGGGAGCTTAAGAATACTGTCTCCTTGTGGATTACGGCTGGCAGCTGTAAGATGTAAAGTTTTACAGTTTAGAGTGCTGGAATTTCTTCTTCATTTTAATCTCCACCACTGAAACCCCTTTAGTTTTCTTGGCGAGCTGTGAAACTTTAGATTACTAGTTAAATAGAATGTTCTGCCTGCAAATATTATAATGTATATATAGACCAGAGGGAATGCATAGTAAATGAATGCAAAATACATTGATATTATCTAGTCTGGGGAGAAAGGGTAAAACTACAGGAAATTTTAAGCAGCCACAAGAACTGTCAAAAGGATGAAAGCTCATTTTAAATATGAATTAATATTTTTCTCTCTTTATAGAAAAATCTTGCTATAGTCAATGTAGAACTAGCATTCACCTTCAACAGAATGGACATATTTCTCCATTAAGTTATTTAGACTGATTTTAGGTATCTTTAGAAATGAGTTCTATAATATTTTATAATACTAATTTTATCAGATTGAGTAATTTAATTTCTGTGGCATTCTACTGCATTTGTCCCATTGGATTCATTATCGTTATGTTTTTGAATTTTTGTTTACAACAGCTGGACCACATCATCCCCTTCAGTGCTACAATCCTCAAAAGGGAATTTTAGAAGAAGGCAACTTGGTAAGGACTTCTTTGGAGAGAGATGCAGGCCCTTCCACTGGAGAGCCCCAGTTTTCTTCAGTCAAAAAAGAACTATTTTTGAACCATTAATTTTCTCAATTTTTTAAGGAGATGACTATGTCTATTGCTACTTGTTTTGGCCTCAGGCAAGATTTCTGGCTTACTGGCAAAGTTGCTTTATTGTACCTGAGCTGTATGGGGTTTCCTCTGGCTCTGCCGGACTCTGATACAACCCCAAAGAGGCAGAGAAGAAATAATAATACCAGGACCCTAAAACACTTGTGGTTAGAATGGATGTATGCCATTTCCCTATGCCCCAACCCATTCACTTCTCCTTTAGCCTGTCCAGTCTTTCTTTAATCCCCATCTAGGCATTATGTCTCCTGTCTATCCTGTCAGCAAATGAGTATGCAGTACAGCCTACCACTTAAAGAACCTCTGAGTGGAGATGCTATATGCATACAGTAGGTATCCATTCAGGGTATTTCAGTGGAAAAACAGGCACACATGTTGTCCCCCTTCTTATTTTAGGAGACATACCACCAGCTATTTCTACAAGTCTCAAGTGATGGTTAACAGACTGTGCTGATCCAGCTGTACTTTCATTTAAAGGAATGTTTCAGTCATGTAGAACCTGGGATTACTGAAATGGCCAAAAAAGGACACTGAAAACACAAGTTCAGAGAGAGTGGAACAAAACTGTTATCAGTCATTAAATTTTGCATCTTTCCATTCTCAGCCACAAAATAAATATGAAATCATCTCTGTCTTTGATAAAACACTTCACTCACAAACAATTTTTAAAATATCTTTCGTAAATTAGCTGTGGCTTCACATCTCAAATTTAATCTGTATCTCTGCAAGTGCTCCCTCAAGGCTCCTCACTGACACATGGTTGGTTTCTCCCTCTTCTTCACCCTGACTGCTGTGCCTCTGCACCAGTCTCAGAACACAACATAACCTATGGACAGAATTCCAGCTGCACTTGCACTTTTGTCATCTTCATGAGATGAAGCAACACCTTAACTTTGGTTTAAAACTCACTCTTCTTTAATCTTATGCTAGTTTGAAAAACAAATGGAGAAGCCTCTTCAATCAAAGAACTACAAGAGACTACATACAAAATGCTTCACTCCAGTATTTTCAGAAAAGTTAACTCTTAGGCAACTTTGTGTTAGCAACATTTTCATGGCTATTACATTTGAATTATTGAGTTCCCCCTCTTAAACAAAATAAGTTTATCCTGTATTTTGTAGATATATTAAAGTCCTATGGATATTGCTGTCCTTAGACTGAGAACATTACTTCTACAGACTACCCATGAAAATACCCAGTTGCAGCTGAGCACACTGTGGTACCAGCAAGAAGTCCAGCACCGTTAGGAAGGCAAAATACATTAAGATAAGTAATATGTTTTAAACTTTGTAAGCATGTGTGCTAGCAAACACAGCTTACCCTCTTTTTCACCAGCTGGACATCTGTAGTTAGCATCATGATAGTTCATACATTATTTGTAATTGTGCTCAGCATGGAGCTTGAGCTTTCCTTCTGAGCTAAAATGAACACATTTGGATTTCACTTTATTATTAATGCATTTTAAAGGGCACAGATCAGACATTTTGCATTTCTCTCAGAGGCACTGGAGAAATTACAGGGACTAGTATAGGATGATTAGTTAAGCAGGACAGTTTGCAAAAAGGTTTCCAATTCATGGCAAACTTCTTGAAATGGTTATTAATTACAAACATTTTAATGTTTGTATTCTTTTCCCAGAAGTCAATTACTGCTGCAGCATTTACAGTGCTCCTCCCACCACATGCGGCCATTTGCTGACTAGAACTCTTTCAGAGTTTCAGATTAATTTGAGCCAACGTTATGTGAATTGATGCCCAGCCCACTTCCCAGCCGAAGTTTGGAGGCAGGTGGAGCTTGATGTGCCGTGACCTCTGCTTCCTGTGCACTGCTACAGTCCTACAAGGTCTAACAAAAGCACAGCACTGCAACAAATGGAAGTATTTCATGGAGAAAACATAGAGTCCTTTTTCTGAAATGTTAGCTTGGACTACTTTGGGAAGGTTTCAGATAACCAGCTGCACAATAAACCACTTGAGTCTAGAAAAAACAGTGTATATCAAAGAGGGTGTGCCTCTTTCACAGATTTATAATAGTGTTGGAACATTTCTGCTGAAATGCTGTCCAGTGTAACTCCAGGTGTTTGGCCACATCTGTTGTTTACCCAGATGAAAATTGCGCATATTGAATAAAACATACTATCTGTAATTCCATTTTGTGAAAAAAACTTCATTATTGATTTCTAAATTATAAATTCCAGGATTTAACATGCAATAAGGCATAGAAACATGCTAGAAAGTATTTTTTCTGTGCAAAATGCTATCAACAGCTTATCGGCATCCCATAGATTCTCTATACAACTCTCATTCTCACTTCCCAGTATTATCGCAGAAAGAAAACTGTATCAGTATAAAATTATGACAGCAAGAACAAAATCCATGACTTACACTCACGTATGTTTTGTTGCAACATTCAGACTCTTCAAAATCTGAAATGACAGATGATTTAGAAGATGGGAATGCATTAGTCAATATAAATAGTCCTTCCATTTCACTCTCTTTCTGGAACAAAAGACTTTTCCAGGCTACCTCTCGTTTTCCTTGTCCAGTCAGTAAAGTTATTTATATCCTTTCCCAGAAGGTATGACAGCACCCATTGCTGAGTGAGATTCAGTAGCTAGGACTGTGATATTTGTCTAGGACCCTTCGATAGATTCAAGATTAAAAACATCTGACATGCCACATCTGACATGCCACATCTCTTCCAGGCACATTTCATGTCATGCAAGGCCTGAACAAAGTCATTTGGGGTTGGTAGAGCCCCAGGAATAAAAAGAATTTAATAAAATTCTGTTCAAGAGAAAATATTTTAAAGAATTGATGTTGCCTTTACATCCCCATTTGCTAACTTTATTCTTCTACATGTTCCTATTCCCTTTTCAAGTGATAAAAACAAAAATCAAGGGAGCCAGGGAAAGAAGAGAGACAAACCAAGTTTGTTTCTAAATACTGAAACTCACACATGGCTAAGATATTAGGGTGCATTAATTATTCCATAGCTTAATTTCAGGTTAGTCCTTCATCTGTAAATTAACTCCACCCTGTTTCATCCAGTATAAAATAATCCTCAAAGATAACAAGGGCACCTGAATATTATTGTAGGATGCCAAAGGAGATTTCAAATACGTGACGCCTCTAAAGAGTCAGTAAGTGGTACCTGGGGCAGGACAGCATTCCTGAGATGACTCCATGCTGCACCGCAGCCCCAGAGAAGGCTGCCCCAGGAGTCCTGGCTAAGCATTCCCTGCTCAAACTGCTGTGGCACAACCGAGACACCCACAAAGTTTCAAGGTGTCTACTGATGCCAGAGTATCCTTGTGGATCTGCGAGATTGTTTGGCTTGGTTTTGTTTCCTTAAAATAGAAAATCATCACAGTAGGAAAGAGGTAAGGAACATTTCCTTCAAAGAACCTGTAAGGAGGCTTTAGTGGGAAAAGGAGTGTTTTTGCATCACAGTTTTGTGCCCACAGGCTGGGCACACACAGGGTATGTAACATCATGAGAGGTAGAGGGAAAGAAGAGAGCTGACACCATTTCCCCTTTGTCTTTCAAGCCATGCAGTCGCCTGTGTGTGCCGCCATTTTGTGGGCAGGACCAGCCACCATTTTGTGGGCAGGACCAGCCGCCATTTTGTGGGCAGGACCAGCCGCCATTTTCCCTTTGTCTCCCTGCGTGCAGTCCGCAGTGGGAGCTGCCATCTCGGCGGGGGGTAGTATCCCAAAAATTTGGGTGTCTCTTTGTTCCCAGGGAGTTCCTGAGATTTAGCAATTTTCTATCTAGATAATATTTATTATAAATTCTTTTCCTGTTGCAGTTTTGCTTGTTAGTAAATTTTTGGGGTTTTTTTTTACACTTTTATCTACTGGTATTTGTTCCTTATTGGTGGAAGGGGATTGGTTGGAACTAAGGGCAGGTAACTCATGTTAGAGCGTCCACCTCTTTAAATTGTCTTAAACCAAGATAGATTGCTATTCCCTCTTTCTTTCAGAAAATGAATCCTTCAGGGTTTTCCATAAAACATTGTAGAAGTTAGTGCAAAAACACTGCTCTAAGACACTGCATTTACTTTTGATTGATAGTCTGCACTTAGATCAGGAAAAAATTCTAGTAATATCCAAAATTCCAGTAATATCCAATCTACACGTATCCATAATACAAGTGTTCATAATTATCAAAGACTTTTTTAAAAGAGAATTTTAAGTCACTTTTAAAATGAAATTGCTTTAAGAATAATAAATAATAATATGCAAGACTGTTCCTATTAAGCTTCCCATTCAGATTTTTCATGCCTGCTACTGTTTAGGCAATGAATATTCATGAATATAAACATGATTTATAACATCTGTATACCAGTAGTAGAATGCTAGCAAGACATTTACATTCCTTTGTTTGGGATATATACATTTATACAAAAAGAGAAAGTTTCCCTTGTGATCTTCTCCAGAGATGATTTCACACTCCAAAGTATGATCTTAAAAGTATTCTAATGTCTATCATATGACTCTGCAGGAGCAGAAATGGAAGCAGAGAGTTTCTCAGTCCACAGACAAACCTTTATACCTTACCAGAAAACAAAAAAATAAGTTTAATTTGTGAAACCATTTTTCAGCCTATCTTCTGAAAAAAACCCAAAACAAAAGTAGATTGCATCTGGGTTTGTCAGTACATAAAGATTCCATCTTCTCAGTTAAAATTCCCCTACTTCATGGCATTTCTTTACTATCCCAGATGATGCTAGATTAGGTGATGTGGCTTATCACATGAGAAAGTCACACTAATTTATTCAACCACACATTCTTTAGCAATCACTTGCAACCATGTGAATACTGTTATTTCAGATTCCCACTCTTTGTTTTTGTTCTTTTTAAATTAACTCAAAATCATGAACTTAAATTACATTTTAAATTAGTGTCTACCATTTTGTGCTTGATCCCACATTTTTCATGTGTATTTTTGGTTAAATTAAGAATTTACCTAACTGGAAAGCTCCTCAAGGTAGAAATCTAATCTAAATCAATAGCTAGGAAAGGTGATATCACACTTCCTGGCGTGAGGTGTGCTCAGTGATGGACACTAATTAAGACTAAGTAAACAACCATATGTGACCTGATCACACCATCTTTCTGGGCATCTGGTCACAGCTATACCTCTTTAAAAGTTTTGTCAGCTAGATAACATCATTACCAAACTTGGGGGTGCATGCACATACATATCTGAACATCCCATCTGCTGATGAATTATCTAAACCTACCTTTCTTGAACAGCAGAACAGCATCTTGCTCAGTGTCTTCAACACACTTTCTTACCTTCTGGTCACTTTGTTCCTCTGCACTGTTTGCATGTAAGAGCATAAATAATTTTGATAATTATTTTCCTCCAGCTTACAGCTTCCAATTCTTTTTCTCACCAAGTCTCAGGTTCCTAACCTGTGTGGAATTCTTTACATGTAGGTCACTGTGCACTTAGAAAGAAGGTCCACTTTATCTATTGGCTTTTAGCAGCTCAATCACTAACGTGGACTTGGTAATTGCACATCAGTCACAGCTGGTAGTCCTTCTTGACTCAGAAGTGAGAGAATACTCAAAAATTTAGGATTCATGGAAACTGAAATGAACAAAGTTGTAAAATACTCTTGACGGAAGGCACAGAATTGCAGAATAGTAAAACCATTTCTTTTATCGCTTGACAGTGTAAAATAAAATACAGTCTGTGATACACCAAAAAGGCTTCTATGAGAGATTTTAAAGTTTTACTGCAAATGCATGTCCATGAAATGAAAAGCAATCTTCTTGTGATTGTTTTGTTTGATTCTTTTAAACCAAACTGCTGTGTGTTATTGTGGTCCATGATGTGATTCTGCAGTCAGCACATCCAATAGTTTATCCAGTTCCTTTGGAAAGAGAATTCTTTATTAAGCACTAATCTTTAATTGCATCTGAAGCATTTCTCCTCTGGGATGCGAGCTGTTGCCAGTGTGCTGAAAAATACCATTAAAAATTTCCTCTGTCATATTCCTAAATCTTAATCTCAATAATTGTCACATTCAGACTTCTCAATCAGAATGAAAACAGTCCACCTCAGCCTCTGTATAGATAAGATAGGTAGGCTTGAGCAGAATATTATATCCTTTCCCAGTCCTTAAGTGTTGCTACATACAAAATACAGATTTTTTGCTAAAACTACATGGTATGATCAGTCCAATGGCTTCAGTTATCCTATTATGACCACATTTCAGATTGACTCAAACCTTCTGTTCTGGAAAGCCTGTAAGAGAAAGATTAATGGCAAATAGGAAGCTTTAGAAAACACAGACATCTGGAAGTAAAGATATCATAGTGGTGTAAGCCACAGTGGAATAAAACATTTGTTTAATTCAACCTTTAGTCTCTAAAGCCAGTCAATACAGAAGCAGAGCCAACAATTTAACAGCACACAGTTGTTTATGTGCTGTGTGTCTTGCTGTGCAAAAGTCATCCAACTTTTTGCAAAACCAGCAGGTGTTGGGTGTGCCTAACTGTCAGAGCACCCAGTTCCCGGGTGTAAATACATGTAATGACTCACGTAATCTCTGAACCCCTTTCGATGGCTGATGACCTTTGTCACCCTCCTGAGCCCCTTCTTGCTCAGCCTCTTGCAGTAATGCAGGGTCAGAGAGGTGCAAGGAGAAAACCAGCAGCAATGACTTCATAGGGATGGCCCACATCTACTCTCTACAGCTGCCCAACACAAACCCTAGGGCATGTCTCACCTGGATGTGCAGCTGTTACACTGTGGGAACAGTTGGCACAAAAATTCAGGTGTGGATATGCAAGAGTGTTATTATTAAGAGTTAATAGCTTTGAATATGATGAACTGTTTTGTTGGTGATGTCTACATTGTGCTGATTTTAATTTCTCACTCAGCAGGTTGAAATATTTTATCCAGACCGTTTTTCTCCTTAATCATATAAGTCTGTTTCTAATTGAAGCTGATAATTACTTAATTATTTTTCCTAATGTAATTTCCCGTAGTGCATTAGAATTTTCAAACATCTTTTCTTGTACAGTAGCATTGTCAATAGGTAACATAACAACTACAAGTACAGTATTTTTCAGCATCCTGATTTGCAAGAAGCATTGCATCATAAGAAAAATATCCAAACTAATTTGCATTGTGTGATCATTCAGTGAAGAACAGAGGTTCAGTTTTTTTTTTTGTAGACTTTCTAAAAATGAAAAGACTTTATCTAGTAGATGGGCTCGTAATACAAGGTCCCTTAGAACATCAACAAACTACACTGACATAGGGAATCTTGTCAGCTACTAAATTTAACTTCTGTTACATTTACATATGATTTAAGTGTGTATATGGGTAAGGTTTGAGAGACCAACAGTGATTAACCAAATATTGGCCACAATTCTGTAGTGCAGTGAGTCCCCCCATTTTATTCAAGTCAATATCAGCCAAGAGATAAGTCAGCAGAACTGAATGATAACATCAAGGATTATTCTATGGGGAAAGAAATTTTCTCTTATTAATTAGAAGGGCATAAAAATTAACTACCAATAACAATTAAGTAGTTTAGCATCCTAATCAACTTCTACTTTATCTGACAGAATCAGACTTTTCTTTGAGAATTATGTTTCATTCCAGGATATAAAAGAAGTAGCAACTTGCAAAGCAATAACAAGGTTCAAACTGTATTAGGAAAGAATGCAAAAGATTTGTTGTTTTACATTGAGCAAAAACAGGTTTCTCAAAAGCACTGAAAATTCCCAGCAAATGAAACCCAGGTATCATGTACATAAAAATAATGTATCATAACTTACACCTCTTGGTCATTGCCTGTTTCAAGTCATACATGGACCCAATTTAGTAGAATTTCTGAAAGACCAATGCAACTTATTCCTAAGACTTCATGTATAGACTGCATATTTCTAGGGTGTTTAAATTATAAAATGGCTCACTGTTACTCAGTACTTTGAGAAATAGTGCTAGAAGGAATGGGATACATTTCCATTTTAAAGGCTCAGGAGTCTTTTTGGTTGTTACTTTGAAGGAAGGACAGTCCTTACCCTCACAGCCAGATGCTGAGACTTTCTACTGGTGTTAAGCAGATAAACTCTTCTTTTGAAAGGAAGTAAAAAGTGCAGTTGATAAATCAGATAATTTCATTATATAAGCAGGATCTCAGCAGAAATGTTATTGCCCATCGTCTCTGCTGAGTAAAAAGTCTGTTTTTATCTCCTTACACAGACATAGTAAGTAGATTTTCAACCCCACAAATATGTTTCTCATAGAAGATCAGCTGAGACTGCTGTAAACTAGAAAAAGTAGTGAATACATTTAGAATTTATTTTTGAACTTCCTCTTGCTTCATTCCCTTTCTCTTCTGTAGCATTTCTATCTGCATGAAAGTTTTCCACCTTTTTTTGAGAGCTATTATTGGGCTTTGTTTTCTCAGAAGTGCTTATACCACATGCTAATTGGCTTAATTAACTACAAGTCATAGCTCCAACAAAAGCATTTCCTATCTAGTCAATGTGACCATTAAAAAGTGATTTGCATTAAGAGCAGACGGCTTAGTTTGTGAAAGGAGCTAATGAAGCATGTATTCTGGGCACACAAATCAGGTGCTAGAGGTATAGAAAGCAGAAGCAATTTAAAAGACTTTAACTAGTGGTTTTCCAATAAAAACTGACATTTTTTTTGCAATGATAAAATAATTAAGAGAAATGAAGAACGTAATCTCAAGCAATTCGGCAGTTATAAGAAAAAGCAGTCTTTTTTTGCTGTCATTCACAAAAGTGATTCCACATATATTAGGTCAGAAAGTTATTCTGTAAATTATAATTTGAAAACAGAATTTGGAAGTGAAAGTGCAGTGACCAAGTGTTATTAATGACTTGCAGAGACAAACCTGCATAAACATAGGGGTGTAGTCTTACAATCAATAACAATATGGCAGATACAATATACTCTTTTCTGCAGACACCAGAAAAGAACACCGTTTCAGATGAAATTTAGGTCACATGTAAGTGGCAATGTACAAAAATCCTGTGAACCTCTATGCATCTGTTCACAGACCTTGGATTTGCTTAAACTCTGTAGGCACTCTTGTTTTCATTACAGACTTTCCATTGATATCTCTAGCTCCTATTCCTGGCATGTGCACGTGTATTTTTTGTTGGCAGGGCTAAGCCATGCTGTCTGTGCCTGGTGCTACATCTAATTTAGGACTAGAGGGATGGAATTGGGAGCCCCTGCCCAAGACTCTTGCACTGGTCTGGGAGACATTCTCAGAGCACATCTGCAATGCCTGCGGTCCCTTCAGAATATGGCCAGGAGAAACAAGTGTTTGTCTCTCTTTTTCCTTCTCTTTCTGCTACAGTTGTGATCTCTGCAGCCCAAGAGATGTGAGGAAGACTAGACTGTATCCCCACCATCTGCTGTGTTCTGGCCACTCACATGACAAATGGACACTGCTACATCTTCTTCATCTTAGCTTTTGGCTGACTTTGCAGTTAGCCCTGCTTTGGGACTGACCCCCAGAGGTCCCTTCTAGACTAAGTTATTATGTGATTATAACACCTGCTATGCATATTTTAAAAGCCAGCAATAGTCCTTGCTAATTTTCCGCAAGAAAATTTGTAGACCTTTTTTTTAGGAATTCTACAATGAATAAGGGGGTAGGAGTAAATAGTATTAGAACTAAGGAACGCAAATCCTGTCTGTGAAGTTTCTCACACAGACAGGATGAGATGCAGATGCATGGGGATGCTTGATTCTGCCATCCCTTAAGGGATATTAGGTACTATTTAGTAGTACCCAGATCTCCTGAGTGCTTAAAATTTCAGTCCCTAAAATTCAGATTTGATACCAACAGGATTGCCTCTGGGGAAAAGAAGCTTCAACTCCAGCCACTCAGATACCAGCTAAAATGCATTTCAGATTCTCAATGAGGTCCTTTATTCAGCAACTCCTTTCCTGGTTTTGCCCTAAAGAAGCCTGGCAGAGTGCTCTTTTCACTCCTGCACCATTTTGAGCTGAGCAGCAAGCCATGAACCAAGTGCTCATGCCCACAGATTATGGCTCTGGTCATAAAAGTTGAATTCTGGTTTAATTCCTTACCACTCTTTTTACCCAGCTGAAAGTAAACTGAAAAACAGTAACTGAAAATCATGTTAATGAAGCAAAAAACTTCAAAATATTGTCCCACCTGTAAGGTACCAGCAGAGCACAACTAGACTAGAGATCATGTCTCTATTCGTAGGCAGAAATTAGAGGACACAGGTTCAAGATAAACTCCTAATTTAGTCTCCACAGTCCTGGAGAGGTGCTGGGCTGTGTCATTTATCCCAGTCTTGGATGCTTTTTGGGGTGCTGGGGTGCAGTGGGGGGCCGGTTCCTGGCTGCAGCAGGGCAGGGCCTGGCTCCAGCCCCATCTCACCATCCCAGCCAGAGACAGTGTATCCCAGGGCACTGGGCCCTCCTAGAGATGGGGTTGGGGCTGAGCCATGGGGCTGCAGGCAGGACCGTGTAGGCAGCTGGGCAGCGATGTTGCTGCAGAGCTGCTGGGCACACGCTGGGGCTTGGGGCTCACACGGCATCACACCCAGGCCACGGCAGGGTCGGGGCACCGCTGGGAAGGGGATCAGGATCCTGAGGACCATGGTGCCATTAGGACCCTGAGAAAGGGCCATGGAACATTCTGAATAAGAAAGCATGGATGAGGCCATCTTTTTTGAAGAGAAGTTGTGGAGGGCCCAGTGGAGGCCATGGTGCTTCCCTGGAGGGAAAGTCCTAAAGACAAGAAGCTCAGAATCCACCCCTGAACAGGTAACCCTTAGTCGGGCTACTCTTCAGTTTATGGCAATAAACTCTCCCACAATGCTGTTCAGTTGTATGGAGATACTTTGTACCACATGAGCCCTCTCACTTTGTTCCGCCCCTGAACACTCAGATCATTGGCCCTGTTGCTCCACCCCATCCCCTGCTTTCCCCAGTGTAAGGGTTGGTCCGAAGATTCCCTGATCTGCCTCACGACCATCATCAGAGACTGAAAACCCCAGGACTCCACCACTCACTCTGGACAGGAGTTTTCGGGCCTGACCAAAGTGGATGTTTGCCAAGGGACTGGTTATAGTACTGGTTATAGTGTCCTGTTCCTGCACCTGTTTCTTGGAGCAATAGGCCTCTGCATACAATAGTCCATAAATCGCCCCACCTTTTGGCCAGAGGCCATTCGCCTTGGAAAAGGACTATAAAATGATGACTTTCTGAAGAGACTTTTGAGATCTCTTTCTTCCCACGGACAGAAGACATCTATCGACAGATGACTCGAGGACAACATCCCATCTGTTGGTAGCTATTCCCCCATTCTTTCTCTCTCTCTCTCTGCCCCCATTTACTTCATTTCCCTTTTCTCTCTCTCCTCTGCTGTAAACTAAGTTGTTGTCACTCAATAAAGTGCATTGTTGCTTGCTGCAGAAGAAAACTTGAGTCCCTTGTTGTTTGTCTTTTGCACCCTGGGGTCGACTGACCCATCACGACCCCCACTCAGGTTGAGTGGATCGTGACACCCATGTAAACCCTGCTCCCTAAGACCTTCTTGGTCAGTCTTCGTCCCTGGAGCCCTTCGCAGAGAAGAATAAAGATCTCCATGGAACCCAATACGAAGGCTCCTGTCCCTTTCTTCAGTGTCACCTGCACCAGCAGCTCACAACTGAGCTGAAATCGCTTAGTGGCAACAGACATGCCTGCGCCACCAGGACATCCTTCTCTGGGGACATTGTGGAGCTCTGACCATCGCTGCCCGCTGCAACAAGAAGTACGTAGACATATGGCTACAAGCTCTGCAGACCTTCCCCCCAGGCCTGAGCTCTCCCTTTTCACTAGAATGGCCAATAAACAGATATCTTGGAAATGTCCCATGACAACAGCTGTTGTAAGTTTCTGCTCTCATACATATGAATCTTCAGTATCCATGGGCAACCCAAAAGATTTTGCCCTCAGGCTCTTGACACCTTAGACCTGGGTCTTTATGTATTTCAAACTCATTTCTCAGATGTGCCTCTCGCAGAGCCACCTCAAACCCCATATTTTTAAGCTCTGGCTCTTGGCTGGTGGGGCAAAGGGGCACTTCCAGCTGGGGCTGAGTGGGCACAGGCTCCTCCTCTGATCCCCATGGACTCCTCTGATCTACACATGCTTCTGGGAACTATAGGAGACTGACATTCCCTTGCAGGGGGCTGGCTACCCATGTGCTTTACCATGTTCATCCCTTGCTTCTTTCCTCATGCTCAAATTAAATTGTGAGGTTTTAGATCTGTATCTTTCGTAATGTCTGGCACAACACAAAGCTTCTGGTATTGCTCACAGGCTTGTTTCTGCCAGCTAAGAGATCCTCTGTGGATCCCTAACAGTAAGCAGAACTTTCCTGGAAGTGTGAACTGTCAGTTCTGTCAGACCTGGCAGGTACTCCTTTGGGAAATATGTTATCTACTGGAAAGTATCCTTAAACTCTTCCTCAGTATTTTGTTTCTTTCAACAATGATTCTTCTTGAGAAGATAATTTGCAAAAACAGACTTTTTTTTTTTTGGTGGGGGGAGAGGGTGTTCAGAAATTGTGATGTTTGCAAATAATTTTTACCCACATAATTTTTTTCCTTTCTTAATAAGTGAAGGATCACACCTATTTAACTGTGACTCTAACTGTTACCTTCTAATAACTCTGGGGTTTTTATCAGTGATTATATTGTGGTTTCTGGCTGCACATAGGCTTGTGCACCTGTGTCCAACTTAAAACAGATAAATGTTTCATTTGTTTTGGACTGGTGGTTAATTCATCTTCTGATGCAATGACATCCAAAAATTTCTGTTTCTTCATTCTCTCCTGGCACCAGTAAAGTCTTACAATGTGGTGTAATTACTTACAGTGTCTGCATTTTCTTCTGAAGGCCAGGAATTGTGTTGTTTATTGCAATGCATGGAACTGTTCCATGTATGCTGATTTTCATCTCCACATGCTTTATTTCTTCCTTATTGCAGTAGTTAATCTTCTTTTGCATCTTCTGGGTCAAAATTACCTTCACTTCTTCAAAGTAAAAATCCAAGTAAATTTTTGAAGATTTGAAACTGGATCCCCTAATAATTAGTACCTTCTGTTTCAGATTTCCAGTGTGATTTGCTATAGAGAAACTTAGCCTCCACAATTTGAGGTGTTTCAATCCACTCTAAGTCGGAAGGTCTTGTATCCTCTCTCTTCATTCTGTGATTAAGAACACCTCTCTCCCATTTCATGTAACATGAAGCAGAGCATTTCTCCACTTCTGTGAGTTTCATAGTGTGCCTTTTCTGTCTGTCCTGGGGTTTTTTTGTTTCCTTTTTGGCATCCTGCATCCATTAGGAAGCATAAGTATCAAAGTGCTTGACAAATGTCTGCTTTAGGTTATAATCTCCCAGTCATTAACACTGGATCGATGCATTTCCAGATCACCGGTAATGTACTCTTGGTCAGGTGTAGTCATACAAATACTGTTTCAAAAAACTAGGAGCACTCAAGGGTGTTAATGCTGCCTTTTACACTGTGTGATTTTTGATCTTGCACTATAGATTCTAAACCTGACTCCAGTGTGCAGTCAGAGCATGACCTCAGTGCCTGAGCTGTAAGCTGGCAGCACACAGAGAAAATGAGCCTCATCACAGCACAATGCATTCCCTGCAGGTTTTGAAGGGTTTGAAAAATCTGTAGCTCCCCGCTAGTTTAGTAATTTACACAAAGGAACCTCAGTCAAAGCTGAAGATGTGTAACAGCGTATTTTTCTTGATACACAATGATATAGGACTTCTTGATATTTAATATAAACTTTAATTTTTTTTCATTTTCTAATAAGTTTGCCATTAGTCTGTAAATTTTTTCCCTGCCTACATATTTCAGAGTCCAGAATCGCATCATCACAATAGCTTTGGGTCTGAATGCCAATTTAAATATACATTTGATGAATGTCAGTATATATTTACATTGATTTCCAAACTGAAGTATTAAAGTGCTCTTTAAATACTACTGATCCTTTTTATTCCTGTGACATATGCCTTTAACTTATATTGTAATTTTAGTCTATGAAGTAGCTGAAGTAGACAGGCAGATAGGGAGGAAGTTGCAGGCTAACCAAATAACATTTTACTTCAGAAGCCCTGTCATGAAAAGGTGAATGCAGTTGTCCTAAAAGTGAGCAAGCTGACCTGTAGAAGGAGAGCATCTATTTCCACTTTGTCTCTTCTGAAGAACACAGTTTATTATACAGGTCTTCATTCTCTCATTTGCAAAATAGGTATAGAGATGTATTTCAGTATTCTTAGAGTCAAAGCTAGGAAGGAGCACCTATGAACATATTTTTAATGTTGCTATGAGTGCCAGTACTTATTTCATAATTCACAAAAGGCTTCAGTGGTTGACTAGAGGACTGGGAAGATTTGAAAACTGACATTGTGTAAATTGCTCTTCCTAGCTTTGATAAGGAAAGCAAAACATGTGGAAGATGATACACTGGGATAAAGACATAAAGATAAAGCTCTGGAAGGGCTCTCTAGGGATCATGTAGCCCTTTTGATTCTAGCAAGTGGTCACCTGTGAATTAGATTGGATATCAAGCTTTGCCAGAACTGAGTTGGCTTTGTGACAACTGAACATCTTTTGTGTCATAATTTTTAGATAAAACCATCCTAATGCAGTGAAGCCTCAGTGCCCTTGGATGCATAAGCAATGGACTCAGTGAGAGATGAGGATGCAGATGAGTGGATGTGAAGTGGCAAGCAGGATACAGACACAATGCTGAACTGGAAAGGCTGAAGTGAGCATTCATCCCATATTAATGCTCATCTTCCTGCCAGCTTTGCACTCATCACTGTATGCATTGAAAGGCTGTATGCTGTGAGTTACAGTGAATAGGGCTGGAAGATAACCTCACAAAAGATGGAACGGGAGATGTGGAAGCCTATGCCTTTGGAGCCAGTCACATATACAGACATAGAAGGCCTGGGGTGGTAGCAGAGAAAAACTGATTATCTGTGACAGTCACTGATTTACAGCACGCATCAGTATTAAAAAAAAAAAAATACATTGCTTGTTACATGGCCCTGTAGCATCTCCCTTACTCTCAGAAGACAGCTCTGCAGATTTTCTCTGAACTTTCACAGGTATTCTGACTGTTTTTGGAGGAAAAATAATTTTGAACAGGAAACATTCAGTTGTGAGCTAAATCCATGTCCAAATACTAAAATTTATATTCTCTGGAGAGCTAAATGGATTCCTGAGGTTTGCAAGCTTAGAAGACTGGAAAATTGCCAGAAACCTGGCAAGGTGACACCGTCATCCTTCTGCAATTACTGTGGTGTAACATAACCTATGTTTTCTTGAGGAGAAAACAATCCACACTGAGTTTGTACAATAAGCCTCTGTCAAGCACTTCCATTTTCAGGAATCTACAGTGTACATAATGCTTTGAACTGGATTAAGTCAAAGGTTAACAGAGGGACTTATGGAACCTGAAACCATACATGAGCCAATTCCAGATGACCAAGAGTAACCTATAGTTCAACACTTTGAATTCACAGTTTTCTTTTCCAGTAACACTTTTAAAGTCCAGGTAGGACTTTAAAAATATAGAAGCATATGACACATGTTTATGTGTACGTAGACCCAACAGTGAAATCTGAAAGAAGGGAAACCTAGCAGACCAAATTTAAGCTTACTTTCTTGGCAAAGGTAAGGATTTTACTTTTAAGATAACTATAACATTCCTTAGTTGATGTGGGGTGGTGACTTTAAAAGTTCATGCCTTGAAGGCTTGATACTGACATTCAAAATTTGATTTATAGAGCGAAAAAAATACTGTGCAAATTGGTTGATTTTCTCCTTTCCTCCCCCCTCCTCCCCGCCCCCTGTGCTTATTGCTACAATAAAAAGAGCATTTTTATTAATTAAAAAAAATTCCTTAATTTAACTTCCTGGGAAGAAAACTGTATGAGAACTAGTCTGGATTGCTGATATTTGTTTATAATAGAAAATGTACTGGTCCCTGCTACATGCCATAAAAATGGTACAAAGATCAGGAAAATTCCCTATATTTTTCACAGAGTAGAGGAAGTTTTGATTATACAGGTCACACAGAGAAGAACTGCCCCCATTAATTCACTTTTTCCTTTTTCATAGGCTACACAAGAAATTCTGGACTGTTAGGAATACAGGTAGGAATGTTGACTATTTGGCTGGTGATTAGCTGTCATACTAATAAAGGAAAATCTAAAAATATTTCAAGAAAAAGAATAAATTCTTGAAGAAGAGCATGCACAGAACTACTACTAATATAGAAGTGCTACATGTAATGAGTATCTTTCGTAAGGTTCAAAAAAATCTCCTTTCAGTAACTGCATTAACTGGAGGAAGGATATGATCTGAGGAATTTAACTACTTATCTCTGTTTCCCCTCAAAATAATAGAAATCTTTGTAACTGGTCAAATCTTGTCTCTTTCATGCATCCTTGGTAAAAGTAATTATAAAATATTGCCACAAATGTTTTTGTCTACAACTTACTAACATGCAACACTTCATATATAATCTTCAGAAGGTAAAGCTGACTTTCCTGGTACATGGAAGTTGCTTGTGAACTCCAACCCTTTCTTCCTCTTGCCAGTATTTTTTGTATTAAGATACAGCCCTAAGAAATCACATTTGGCAGCTTTCCTTGAGATGCTTGTAGTCAAGTGGCTACAAAGGATCTCTTCAATTTAACAAGTATTACCCAACTCAAACAGTGTTGGAGGTGAACCATGCAGTTAAGAAAGCAGGAAATGCATTAAGCAAACAAATAAATAACACTTTTTGCTCTCACCATTAAAAATACAGGCTTCTGGATGCCTGATAGGATAGCATAAAGCAGACTTTGTTCAGATCTGAGCAGAAACAGCTCCTCCATAAGTATTTCACACTGTTAGTGCAGAAGAACAATGCAAAAAGACTCACTCATGCCAAATAAATACAAAAAAACATGCTCAGACACTGGATTTGTCACAGGAGGGATTAGGAAAAAAAGCAGGCAGAAAATACATTATAAGAAAAGCTAACAAGGATTTTCAACACCCCTTTTTCCCTGAGAATTACAGCATTAAAACAGACTTGCATAACGGAATGGGAAATGGGAATTTAAAAGCTCCTGGGGTTACTGTGTAATGTTTAGATTTGTATTAATGATTGACATAATAGATTGAAATTGGGAAGATGTTTCTTTCATGGCAGTATTACCTCACCTCATACTCAATAGACAGCAGTGAGAATATTTACTAAAACAAGATGGAAAGGAAAGGTGACTTTCTTGTCCAGAACTGAAAAAATTAAATTGAAAATCAAAACAGAGAAAGAAGATAAAACTTAATGGAAACATTGCTATGGCTTTGTCACTTCCATCAAATCCTGACATATTTGTAAAAACTGTGAAACACAGAACTAGACACAGTAAAATCAATTACAGAAATTCATCACTCTGTGCCATTCAGAGCACGATGTTGCAAGGGGTGTATTTATACACCATGACAGTACACACATGATAATTTTGCTAAATCAAATAGTTATATTCAAGCATATTTGAGTCAAACACGTAGCCTCACATCTTTAATGCTCACCAAATTGGCTTTGTGTATTCCCATTACAGATGATTACTTATAAGATTTTGTGTCTGTTGAGCATACATGTATGTATATAAATAGATACACTAACTGGAAACAATTCTAAATGATATTCTGTTCAATTATTTTGGTTTACATTTGCTATGTTCCAAATGGTCAACATATTTTTTTTCATTAATTAATTCAATCAGTCTTGCTTTTGTTTTCTGTTTCAGCTAAACAAAGTCTAAAAAGTTTCCATTGTTGCTGTTGCTGTGTTTCCAAAACATCCTGTGGTATGTCTGATTCACTACATATTTGACTATTTTTCATGTACTTTCTTTCAATGTTCAGTATGCCTATCATGCAGTGTTCCTTCTGGCACCAAATGTCCGAATTTCCTTCCTAGATTCTCTGGTATTTGTTCATGGCAGGCTAAATTTGATCATGATACAAACATAAATATTAAATGTGTGTATTACACATACCACATTAATCTTGTGGAAAAGTCTGGGGTAAATATGTTTCAGAAATGTTTACTTTCTTTAACTTTTTAATGTAGTGCATTTAAAAATGTATTTCTTTGGCTTTGTTTGTGCCTATTTGGTGTACATGTTCCACTAATACTTTTGTTAATGCTCTTCATTAAGTGAGTAATCACAACTGCTAATTTTGATCAGATGCTCTTATAGTAGCAGGAAATCAGTTCATAATTCATATACTATCACTAATCCACATTTAATTTGTCATTGTTGCTAGCTTATGATCCTGGAATATAAGTCCCACTTATTTGTACTACAATGCAGTGCCTCGTGACCTAGACTGGACTAAAGTAGTGAGGATAAGCAGATGAACCAATGTCTGCACAAACAGATCTTGCTTTACTGCAAAAATTACCCAGTCAGAAAACAAAGCAGTGTAAAATGATCATTACATACCATTTGTGAACCATCTGCAAGCCAAGTTGTTCCATGAAGAAATCAATGTATCCTTCAAGACAACAAGTATGAGATATAAATAGGATCTGTTAGTACAATTCACATCAGGGAGGAATCACTGCAAAAAATGAGACAGAATCAGATAGAAATCTCACAGGCTGCTTTTTAGCTCTTCAGATAGGGTTTAAATTAGATATAAGTAGATAATGTACTTTATACCTAGAATCAGAATTCACATAAACCAAGTGAAAAATTAAATTAATCAATCAGTCTGTTGAAATGTTTCCCTGTGTAGGAAATAAACACTCAATGAAAAATATTCTTTTTACAAGGAAAGATGACATTCAGTTCAAAAAATAAGAATGCTTTGTAGTATTCTTCTGATAGGGTTTACTGAAGCATCCTTGCTTTGTATGGGAAGTAATTTACCTGTCTGCTTTTTAGGGCAACTTAGCAACAAATTGCAGGGGTAAAAAGCCTGGCGTTTTAAGCCAACAAACAATACACAATTTTTCAGAAATTGAGTGTAAACACTTCTAAGATCACTTTCAACAGAAGATGCATTGATTAGACACAAAAAATCCCGAAAAATAACTTTAAAATACTAATATGTCTGTATCTGCCTTTCATATCAAACATTAGGTATTTTTGTTACATAAAACTGCCTGTCTAGAATAATTTGCTTAGGTTTTTGGGAAAGCAGAACACTGGAATTCACATTGCTCAGCACATCATTATTTCTGAAAGCCATATAAACTGCATATATTGACTGTGTATATTGACATTAAAACTTTCTAAGTTTAAAATTTTGCAATAGGAACAGACCTTTTCAGTATCTACAAAACAAAATTCAGATTTCTTATCTGTATGAAATCTTATTTAAATTATTAAAAAAAATATGTTACAAACTTTTACTTCAACTGGAAAATTATGCTTCTCTCTAACACTCCATTATCACTCAATTGAAGAAAAAACCCAAAAAGAACTGGTGAAAAGTCCACAGAAGTCAAAGATAAAAACTACATTTATAATACAAAAGATAGTTGCCTTGAGGAGATGCTTCAAGAGTGAAGGTCAGGTTTTGAAAAGCACTTTGAAGATCATTTTGTTGTTAAGAGGGTTGTCAGAATGCAAATGTAGTTATAATGCACATAGTGTATGTGGTCTTCACCAACAAAGGGGGATACTTACGATTTATCACACATAAAAATACCTGTCTGAACACAAACCAGTTTTTGTTTTGTTTCTTTTTAATAATGTCCTCTAGGCAACCCAAGAATGGTAAGATGTATTGCAATGTTCAATGGCAAGCCTGTGATTTCACTGTTCAAGGGAAGAAATCCATTTCAATAAAACATGCTCAGAACAACCTGGAACACCATGCCCCACCATACTGCAAAGCACAGTGTCACTTCTGGAAAACAAAGCAAATCTTGCACCAGTTTCCTGCAGAAAACAGATCCCTAAGTGACCATAGCATTCCATTAACAAGGATGCTTTTCTGCCACTGGGCATAACAGGTACAAATCAGGCTGACTTCCACAAAGGGAATAATCCAGCCTTCGGTGGCAGCATGTCCCAGGCACCAATTACATGGAAGAGATATGCAGCAGCAATGCTTGACCCTCAAGAACTGTGTGAGCTTTTCACTGCTACCCTTAGACACTAAGAGAAAACTCAGCCCAAAGCACTTGAAGGCATAACACAAGCAAAGGGTGGGAGAACAGGAGTATTAAAACTTTTCCCTTCTTCCTTGTTTATCCTGCCTCAAAAACCCAGATAATGCTCAGAGTATATACATGCTCCTCCCCCGGACTACACAGGAGTAGAATCGTATCAGGGTAGCACTGCACCACAGTTGGGTGATGCTGCAGAGCATAGAATTAATCTGGGGCAATCCCAGACTAACAGGCTTATGTGGCATCTGGGACATACAGCAGTTTTGCCTGGTGTAAAGTGAATCTATCTTTCCTTTCCTGAGACGGGGAATCAAAATGTGAAGGTCTCAAAACTTAACTTATTAAAGCGGTGAATTAAGCTGACATTCACTTCTGATGACAAACAGATAAAGAAACTAAATGCTTACTGTGAACTATATTCTTGTCTTGCACACATTCAGATTTGTTTTGCAGCTTTTTCTATGGAGAAACATGACATTGCTTACCATATCATACACTTCTATTTCTTTCAATAGAACTGTAACACACTAATGTGTAAAAACATGAATGTTCCCTGGTTTGCTCTTCCAGAATCTTAGGTGCAGTTCACCAAAGACAAGTAAACTAGCAACATATAAGGCTGTAATATTTAAATAAACTAGAAGTGAATGAATAATGTGATGCCTTTTACACTTTATTATGTTGTTGCTAAATCATAACAAACAAGATTTTTATTAAATGATCCCTAGAGACAACCTAAAATATTATTTTAATTCTCCACTGAGATTCTACCTCCAGTTACACAATTTTCAAGCCCTGCTGTAAAATATTTTCATAAAATCACTTTTTAAATGTTTTCTATAGAAATCCATTCTTAAAATACATCCTAAATGGAATTATAAAAATCAATCACAATTTTGGTCTGACAATCAACATTTATAGGTTTGACTGAATTCATGGCCTGTGCAGAAAGAGTTATTAATATTCCTTTATTTAACACATGGTTCATGAATAAGGGATGTGCTGCCTACAAAGTGCTGGTAGAGGTGGCTAATTGGTGAAACATACCACTCAGATAAATTCAAATTTTCATTTTACAATATTTTATAAAATTTCTGCATAGAAGAAAGACAGGAAAGGAAACACAGGGGAAAATGAAAAGTGAATACAAAGTTAAATATTGCTATGAAAATAGTCTATTAAAGTACTGTGACAAGTGTTGGCTTTTTTAAGAATTAAGGCTAAATCTTACTTTCTTTATTCACAGAATCAGTTATAATAGTGTTTATGAGAATTATACCATTAGATTCAGTCAAAGTACAGACTGTGACACTTCAGTTTTTCTTAGGAACAAAACGTGCCATTTAATCTGATACTATAGTCAGTACCCTCATTGTTAAGGACTAGTGAGAGAAGAGAAAATCCTGAGAGTTTTGAAGCATTTAAACATATTATCTGAAATTTAAAAAAAGAACAAAAAGCCGTTTAAACCTTCTCTTACTATATGTCAGGATGATTTCAATGATGAACCAGCATTAACAATCATTTCTATACTATTCAACTTCAATATGTATGAATAAAGAAGCGTACACAATCTCTTCACCTTCAGAAATGTAAATTTGGAACTGTCCTTGTACAAAAGGTATTTGATCATCCACACTGTTTGTCTTCAGTAGATGCTTTTGTATCCAAGCCTGCTCCCATGGAAATCAACAGAAATTAGCCAGTGATTCAAAAGACTATGCAGGTCTTCACTACATTGTTGGCAGACATTTTTTACTTAAATCTAGAATTTGTTTAGGTATAACCTTAATGATATGCATTTTTACTATGTGGCTCTCTACCATTATTCAGATTCTCAAATTAAAACTAAAATTTCTGTGAAATGAAAACATTTTTATTTTAGCTAATAATAGTCTGTTAATAAACACTGGAGAGCTTAAAATTGATAAAACTTGTTTTATATGCTGCTCATTGAGTATTTTGTGAGTTGTGTTCTTTGAATTGATGCCCATGCCTCAGAGTATAAAAAACTCAGCAAATGGGACATTTATTCAAGCAATGTACAGCCCTTTTTGCAGTTTTTAACATGTATGTGTCTTCTTGATGGCTTAAGCCTTTTTAAGACTAACAAGCGAATTCAGGATTTATAGTTGAGAAACAGCATGGTTGCTTCTGCTGTCAGTCTTTATTCATTAATAATAGGAGGTGTAATAAACAGCATAAATTTACAACTGTACATTTTAATTATTGTTTCTGAAAATCTGTATAATCCAGAGAGGTGATTACTGCTCCTTTCTGCTTTGGAATTTTCTCCTTTAGTGCCAGACACTACCAAGTTATTCAGTAAGCAGACAGCTTTGCTCTTTTCATCAGTGAGTCATGAAAGAGTTGACAGTGTGTTAAGGCCATCTCAGCTTCAGTCTAACAATCTGATTTGTTGGCTCAGTAGATTTAGTGCATCTTGATTTTCCTGATAAATTCCATGTGAAACCCAATACCAGTTTCCCTGATAACATCTTTATCTACACAAGTAAGTTCATACTGGTCAAGATACAAAAAGAAAGAGACTTTTATAAATCCAAGAATTTTGTAATGAAAACTTAAGAGTTTTACAGGTTTCACATGCAGAAGTTTTTAATCCATAGATAAACTGTAGCTAAATTCAGAAGTGATAATTTGCTTTTGGACAGTCTTTGTTAATTGTAAACATATTAAATAGTTTTATCTTGTTGTAGCTACAAGGAAAAATAAAATGTCCTTGCTTATTACACATAACCACTGTGACTGTAATTGCAAAATATTTAAAAGAGATAATTTAACAATCAACTATTACACACAAAAAAACCCACCCCAAAACAAGCATAGACTTGGATTATAGAATAGGCACAAATAAATGTTATGGAGGAAACAACTTGATTTCCTGGGGTGAACAGTGTATCAAAAAGTTGTCCCCCAAACAACTGTCACTTTTGCAGCTAGTTCCTAAATTGCAAGGCAAGCTTAAAATGTGACTTACTGAAAGTTCCGGTTTTCCTGTATTCCAGTTAAATAACATAATTACATTTCTTCCTATGGTTTATAAAGAAGAGCAATATACGTTATGGTAACTGCAAATCTCTGAGATATTTTCTCCATGTAATCTTGTTTATGTGTTTTGTATCTGTGAATTATCAAATTCTGACCAACAGTGCACATCATGATGTAACCTGGCATATACTGTGCTTTCCTACCCAAGCACACACTTACACAGTACAATTTTAATTTCTTTTGCATTTAATTGGTAATCTAGAATCTATCTTCTGGTGTACTTCAAATGCACATTTCTGAGAAAATTATGGTTTATAGCAGGATTCCACTTGGATAAAACAACTTAAATTTACTGTAAAATCCATAAGTAAACCTAGGAGTAGCTACCACTCCTAGCAATTAGTTGAAGTAATTTACTGTTTGGACAAGTCTATTGTGAGAAAGGTCCACCTGTAGGACATAAACCACAGACATTGTACACCTGTTGATGATAGTAGTGATGGAAGTAAGTAACAGACAGAACTGACTGAAAAAATTTGTTCAAAGGATTTCAGCAAATCAGGAGGTATCAGGAGAAATCTCTGGATGTTTGGCATATCTATTCTAAAATGTCATTGTCCTGCTGATTTCATGAACAGCATTACTGAATGTGAGACAAGCATCTATTTGTTTCCAGTTTGATACAGACATTGCAGACAGCTTTGAAGAGAATGTAGATTTATACTGGGAAAATTGGTGTACAAACAGCATGTTTTAACAGTTTGGGGTGAATTTTCATTGTGTTGGTGGGTTTCCTTAGATGTCTGAGTTTAATGATAATGTGCTCTGGAATTCCTGTGAAGAAAATGCTTTAGAGCCCTTGAATTGAGAAGGACTTGTGAAGAGAAGATATTGTGCACAGTGATTTTTAAGAGCCTATGCCTCTCAGGATGTCTGGTGCTTACTAATCTTACTGATCACCAGGAATTAATTTAAGGGAGAAAGCAACAAGAAGCGTAACTTTGGTGTAGCTTCTCTGTGGTATCCTAAATCTCAGAAGGATTTTACTCTATCTCAAAGTACACTGAAATACAACATTGACAGAGATAACAAGCAGGGATAAGCAGATTCAAAGAAACTGACTTATTCAGCAGTTGCTTGGAGATACAGAATATAGATGCACCAATCTGAGTTATTTCAGAGAGGGAGAGAACTGTAGCTGGATTCCCAGAGAATTAGGCCATGTTTCCATCTGGCAGGATTTTAGAACTCAAAATTTGAACGGACTTAAGAAACTTAGGGAGCTAAAGTCACAGTTGTAAGAGTTAGGTGACTTGTTTAAGTGTCTGGACAACTATACCTCGGTTCTGATTTGCTTACAAATGCTGAAAATTCTTCACGGCCCACAGCCCAGCATGAATTCCTCTCTTTTCCGTGCACTACACTATACATCAGGAAGAAGGAGAACAGATATCAGTGAAAATGCTAAGATGCATGAGATAAAGAGATTTAAATATCATAACAGTGAGTGGTATTCAGCTACTTCCCTGGGAAAGTCTGAAGCACCACAATGAAGTTGGCTAGTTCACACATAAGCAGGGAGGACTTTTTTGGTGCTGGTCCTATTTTATCACTTGCCCTTAGTACCAGTGATATCTGACAATGTAACAAAACACTTAGGATAGTTTTTAGGAAAAAAGTAAATATAAGCCAATAAGTACTCCAGTCATTTAAAAGATACATTGCTGTCACAAAGCCAAATACATTCAGCATGCTTCCCTTGTGCAGATTTTATGCCATCACAGGACATAGAGTCTCAAGATTTTAAGTCCATCAAGATGTAGCAAAAGCATGTTAACTCTGAGCAGATATTAAGTAAGCACTTTAGCAGTAATGAATAATGTCAATGAAGAAGATAATTTACCATAAAATATGCCTAATATTTAATCAGAAAAAAACCCTTGAAACTAAAACAGCACAAATTTTTTTTGTTACAAGTCAAGAATCAAGATCTAGAATCATAAAATCATAGAATGGTGTGGGTTGGAAAGGACCTTGAAGATCATCTAGTTCCAACCTCCCCGTCATGGGCAGGGACACCCTCTACTAGACAAGGTCTTAGAGCCTTATCCAACTCTGGCTTGAACACTCCCTGGGATGAGGAGTCCATAACCTCTCTGGCAAGCTGTTCCAGTGCCTCACCATTTTTTCCTAACATCTAATCTAAACCTACCTTCCTTCAGCTTGAGACCATTCCCCCTTGTCTTTCTCTCCAGGGCTCATCCATTCTCTGCCCAGCCAGTGTTTGTGGTTGCGATCGCCCCAAACCAGGTACAGGACCTTCCACTTGGCCTTGTTGAACTTCATGAGGTTCTTAAGGGCACATCTCTCAAGTCTGTCAAGATCCCTCTGGATGGCATCCCTTCCCTTCAGCACATTGACCACACCACACAGCTTGGTGTCATCTGCAACCTTGCTGAGATACATTCGATCCCACTGCCCATATCTCCAACAAGGATGTTAAACAGCACCAGCCCTAATGCAAACTCCTGGGGAGCCCCACTCGACCTGCAGAATTAAAGTTTGTCACAAAAGCAGCCTTGGAGATTTTAGGGCTACACTGATCTCTTGAATATTAACATTCCACACATATCCTGCATATACTCTTATTCCTCCTCTAAGAACAGGTTTCAGGCCTAAGAAAGATAAATAAAACACTCTGAATCTGGTAGAGAATGCATAGCTGTGTCACAAACAGAATCAGGCAAACACCTGATGGAAAGCAGGTATATCATCTGTTCCTTAGGGAGCACAGCAAGGTAGGTAATGGTCTGTCACACTGAAAGAAAATGGAGATTCTTTCCAATCAAAAGACTTCATCGTATTTCGGATACAGTTTACTTTATCGGAGAACTTCTGGCAATAACCATGAAGAAAAGTGGTTTTATTCATCTTGATTACTGTCAGGGATTTTTCCACTGTGTAAACAATAACTCATAAGTATTCAGGCACCCAAACCTTTGAAATACTTTTGAGAGCAGACAGCAACTGACTTTGCTTGAATCCGAACTCATCATATAAACCTCTTGATAGTTATTATTCTAAGAAGCACATTGCCTCTGTTTTTGCCTGCATAGACTACAAAGTGCATGAAAAGTACTGAAAGAGCCTGGGAAGTTGTTGGGGGAGGGAATGCAAATTTATTCAGACCTTTTTAAAACAGTAGGCAAACACTTGTGCTAATCCTAGAGATGTGCTTGTTTTTCTAAACTGTTGCAAATGTTCTTTTAAGATAGTAATAAAAATTTAACTTTGAATGTACCTAACATTACACACATATCACATAAAATTAACACTAGTCTGTACACCCTTTGCAATTTTGACTGTGTTCAGATTAAATTAGATGGGGTTTGCTCAAATAGATATTTTTGGACCATAAAAAAGTACTTTTAAGCCCTTATTTTCAGTGGGAAATTGTGCTTTCTCTGTTTAAACATCATATATGCCCAGTTTTTAGAATTTGGTCTGAAAAAGCAGAAGAACCAACTCATAATAGAAAAAAGGGCAATTTCTTCCCCAAGTGCACTTTTTCAACAGCACATAAGATAGGGATGACAACATTGTAACACTTCAGTAACAATTACAGTAATTTCACGATTACAAGCCGCATCGTTTTGGCTAAAATTTTGCTCCCACCCCGGAAATGTGGCTTACACTCAGGGGCAGCTAATACGTGAATAATTTTCTGACATTTCCAACCCTGGAAGTGCAGCCGAGGTGCTGAGGCAAGCAACCTGCCAGTAAAACCCGGCACGGTGTGATTGTTACAAATTGCTTACTCTGTTGCGCCGCGGGTGGAGCCAGGCTCCATGCTGCCAGCGCGGGGTGGGGGGGAAGGCGGGGGACTCCCTCCTTCAGGCAGCCCAGCCCGGGGGAGGCAGGGGGCTCCGTGCTGCCATCCCTGCGGCTCGGGGGGAAGGCGGGGTCTCCCGTCCTCGCCTGCTGCCGCAGGAGCAGGCAGGCTCCTGCCCCCTCCTGCCGTGGGAGCGGGGAGGCTCCTTCCCCTCCTACCACCGTGGGTGCCGGTGGGTTCCGTGCCCCCCTGCCACCGCGGCGCAGTGTCGGGCTGGGGTGAGCGAGCCCAGCAGCGGTGGTGGCCAGCCTCGAGCGGCCCCGCTGAGTGGCAGCACCGAGCTGGGCCGCCTGGTCCCATTGGCAGCCCCGAGCCCTCACGGCCTGAGCCGAGCCAGTAAACCCCGCCATCCCATGATTCTGTTACTATTTGGCAACTTTGTTGCACCCACGTCCTTGCTGTGAACGACAGAGCGGCTTATAATTGGGTGTGGCTTGTGTATGGACAAAGAACGAAATGTTTGCCAACACCCGGAGATGCGGCTTATAGTCAGTGTGGCTTGTAATCGTGAAAGTACTGTAGTCATCACGTCTCAGCAGAACATAATATAATAAAACCTATTTTTCTAGGATTTTTGTTCACCTTTATTCTTTATAACATCATGTACTTTAGATTGCCTTTTTATATCAGATATTATTGGTTTTTTCCTTCCAGATGCTTAGAGGTTAGGAAAGGATTTTCTTTCTTTTGATTCCTCTCCTGGGAAAAAAACTCCAGCAGCCTGTTAGTTTCTTCAGTACTCTCTGTATAATGAAAGGTGGCATTTTTCTCTTAGCTCTACTGCTCCAGACCTGCAACTTCTGTTCATCTCCTTGGGCACTGAAGATGTTCAGCAGCTCTAAGGATTGAATATACTCAGACCAAACAAATATCAGAAGCTCATACTGGAACCATGGAATTAGTAAGTACTGGACTTCTACAACAGTTTAGACAGACATAAAACCAAAATATTTATTCCAAGTGAATACATCAAGAAAGATGTGACTTGTTAGAAAAATACATTCCTTCTCTTTTCTTGAGTAGCCATGTTCAAAAGCTCTCATTATATTTTGCAAAAAGCAACAGAGTAGGATCCATTCCTACTCAGTCTAATTACATCTCAGTCTCAGTCTAATTACTGTCATTATACAATTAATATAAAAAAAAAATTTGTTATTCTCATCTTCCATGTGTATTCTCCTCTAGTCTTGTTTCTCCCTTTTTTTTCTTCTTTAATGCTGTATTTTATTATTTATTTGTTGTCCTGTCTTTCTGTGCACTAGTAGTTAATTACATTTTACATAAGCTGGAACATTCTAATAAAAGCACTAGGACTTAGAAAATAAACTTTTCTCTTTTTTTAACTGATGGAAAATCTGCAAGCTTAATTAGGCAACCCAGTGAGATAAGTGCATCAACAAATAAATTTCCCACTCATGAATGCAGCACAACCAACAAGGAACTGCCTAGGAAGTTTCAATTCATTTGGGTAGCCAAAAATTTATACCCAACAGATTTGGGCCAGATAATAGCTTTCCAATACAACCCAAAGACTACAGAGTAAATCCCAGCAGGGTAGCTGATTCTTAAGCACTGGGAAATCTCCCACTGTATTACAGCACACATATTTTTGTTTCAGAGTGACAGGCAAACAAGTGCATGCCAGGAAAATGCCTGAAGGAAGAAGGGGTTGATATAAAATTGTCTCTTGCAGGTAGTTGCAACTTAGGCTCTTCTATGCTGCTCTATAAATAAGCTAGTCCTGATGACCTGAAGAACAGGTTGTACAAAAATCCTATTTAGTCTATGAGCCTCTAGTTTACAGTACAGGATATTTTTCTGTTTATACTCTGCATCATCTGAATCCAGAAAAGAAAAAAGTGAGACTAGTCTGAGACTGGTAGAACCTGAGGTTATCTTGAGGTTAGAAATATCAAGGGAAAGGATACACAAGTATAATACCTTAAAAAAAAGAAAAAGAAATGTTATTTCAAATAATAGTCACATAGTATGGGCTGTAACATTTACAATAAAGTCAGATGTTCAACATTAATAACTGACATAAGGAAGCAATCATATTTATAAAGGAGATCTTTATTTCTGAAGATTCAGAGAGGCACTGCACTTTTTTCTTTGCATCTGAAAAGCGAACATTGTACTTGAGGAATCAATTAAATACAACACAATAAAAGGGAGGAAATAGCACTATCAGTTCAGAATTTTCAACCTCTTCGCAATTTGCTTCCACTTAAGAACATGACTGGTTCTTCAGTGCAATAACTGCATAGCATCTGGGGGACTTCACAGGATCAAACAACTTCACAAGTCCAGACCAGGCAATGTTTTCCTGAAAACGACATATGATTGAAGTGCATAAAAATGGGTTTGACTTATAAGCTAAAATATGGTAATAGGTCCATATTTTGAAATACAAAATTGAAAATAAATAGAATTATCCTAATGCAAAGAAGGAAAACCACTTATCTAATAAAAAAATCAGGGGAAAGTTTGTTGTGACAAAAGGATACCCTTAACAGGATGTATTTTAAAGTAATTTAATTTCTGGTGCTATCAAGTGATAGCTTCTAACCTGCTTCATTAATAAAGCTTAGATTTTTGGCTGAACTAGAGCAAAGCAATGAAGGTGCATGTCATACTTGTTTTATGTTGCAATTTTACTCCTGAAGCTAATTAACGACTTTTCAAATGAATCAGGCTGGCTGGATCTGGTCATCATGCTGCATTTGGGTTTTTTAAGTTTTATTTTTCTTTCTAAACAAATTTTGTGAATCAATCAGTACAAGATAAAATCCATGCATATATTACATTTAGAAAAGGTAAATCAGTGCTATATGAAACAAGTCTTATCTCTCATCTTGGAAATCATACAGATTTCTATGCAATTTTTAAATGGTTGGCATTTGGGCCAATACATCATTATTTAACTATTTCAAATTGCCTCTCTGTAAAAAATACCAGTTAGAACAAAGGCATACATTTACTACAATTCAGTTGTTTCAAGTCCACTGTGACAGAAGAAACTGAGTTTTCACTTATGATAATATGGAGCTCTTAAAATAAAAGGTTTAAAATAGAAAAACACAGCTGTTCATATGAATGAGATTAAACTTTCTTTTAAAATTTTATTTTGACCATGGCCCAGAGCAGAAGCTGGATGATGTGACCATTTCCGCCTAGGAAATTATTATTTGCGTGAAAAACGTTTACTGCCACAGAAAAAGTACTACCACTGCTTTCAAGTTAATCAGGGCAAGCTCAAAATCACTGTTGGAAGAAACAGTGTAATAATGTAAGTCATCATGGAGTAAATGTAGTAGCATTTGCTTATTATATCCCAGATCTACACTTGTAAAATATATCCAGGCTGTATGTTAGTCAAATGTACCTCAGCTGACCCATACAGTTAGAAAAAGTGCACCCTCTCTCTTAATTAAAAAGCAGTAAAATTAATTAATCTTTATTAAGAAACAGTAAAAGAAAATCATAAACATTTTGGATCTAATTCAAAATTTTTAGAATTATATGTTCCAAAGTACATTAATTGGAAGTCTGAGTATTAGTAGCACAATATTTGTTTAGCATATCGAAAATTTTTAAAAATTATTAAATATCTCATTATGTTGTATAAAAAGAGATTGCTACATCTTTGATTAATTTATTTTTTACTATCTATTGACTAGTAATTAACACACAATTAAAAGAGCATAAATTTTACTGTTGTTGCTTTGTTGAAAATAAAAACATCTGCTAGGCATATGTTTATACTAAATGGAATGAATGCTTATACTTTTGCAAATATGATGAGAATAATAATTCTACAACAGAGATTTTTTGTCTGCACAGTAATAAATTGACTGAAATAGCCTCATTTCAGTGATGTAGCCTTTAGGTATCATAAAAGAGAATGCAAAAATACCTGCTCCTTGAGGTAGCAAAGACGATCCAGAAGTATCAAAACTTCTATGCAAGGAGCCAGAACAACCTTCAACTGAAAGAAAGATTAGATGCTATAATCCTTTTGGGAAAGACAGGCAATACACTTCCAAACAGCTACATTTCCTCAGAACAATTCCAGGAAGGTCAATCATTTTTTAGGGGTTCTGTTGTACAAAAGTCACCTTACTAATTTTCCCTATGGGATGGACATCTTCAAAACAGATTGTATTAAAGATCAAAAATACATGTAATGTCATAAAGTCAGAGAACTATATTATTTAGTTGGTTTTCAGACATTGTCCAACAAGAAAATAATATTACATGTAGCAGAACCATTTTAAAGACGGAAATAATGAATTTTAATAAAAAGAGTATTTTATGAAATAACTGCATGGAGACCAGTCTAGATTTAAAAGGAGACCGACATTCCATTTTCCAGTGCAATAGTCCCTCTTGAAAAAGAATCTTCCATGTGTTCACTTTATTACTTTACTTACACCTAATATAGTTCTGGAATGGGATACGCTCCAAAGTATGGAATGGGAAACTGCTTTGTTTTTTGAGATTGCATACCACAGTGTAAGACAGTCCACCTCCACATAAAACTTAACAGGGCTTTGTTCTAGACTAGCACATATATGCAAGGTAGCAGTATTAATCCTGTAACTTTTACCATATTAAATGCTTCAAGCTCATTCATTCTGTGCTTGTACTTTTCATAGTAATCCATTATACAACTGTCTGGGAGCTGCAAGGGATAAAAAAAAGAAACCAGAGTTATTCTAGTTACTTTTTCAAGAGAACTTTAGAATTAAACATTGTCAAACTAAGAAATTAAATCCGTGTTTCATTTTTGAAATTAGCACTTCCCTAATATTTATAATAATTTTCCAATAGCAGGTTTCTCAGTTCTTATTTACAATAACTGAGTTTCCACACACAGCAGTTTCCACTGACATGAAATACTGAGATATATTCATTATTCAGAAAGCTCCAGCCATTCTTAAATGAGAATTACACAGTAAAGTGGAGATAACATTCTCATTTCCTTTCCATGTACATTATCCCCTCCTTATTCCCATGCCCAAGAGATTTATTTAAATAGCTGAGAATTAAACTCTGGTGTGAGAGTAACATGGATGGTATTTCATATTCCAGAACCTACCAACAGATTCTGGAAATAATGCTGTTTCCCTGTGCCTAAAATTACCCATCTTTAAAACAACTTTCCCTATTTACTTTGAACTACTTCATGTTCCCTCTCTTCTTTTCCCAATGACCTGATGTGAGACTGGCAGTGCCAGCACTGCCATCATGACTGTAAATGCTGCCATTTGGGGACGAATTAGTTACACAGGCAGTTCAGGAACTCGACAAAGCCTTTTCAGCCCTTGCTGGCCAGTGCAGCAGAGCATGTCCTGCAGCTGTGACCATGACTGCTCTTCACAAAGCATGTTCTGCATAGGGCAGCCAGACCACCACATTCCCAGGCTTTTGAAGGTCATGATGTGTCTGATCTGCTGACCACAGTCCTGGACACTGAACAAGACATTTGAGCTGGCCACATAAGGAACATGCCAAAGAAGTGGGAAGCAGGATTCCAGTATTATTGCTGATGGAGGCTGCTGGGAAGGGCAGAGCTGAAAGAGCCTGCACTTCTGCAGTACTGTGAATTTTGCAGTATGGCTGTTCTGTCATGGCTAGGGAATGAGAGTCCAAACTTAGCAGGAAAGTAACAGCTCTGACAGACATGTAGTCATGGCACTGAGGGACATGGCTTAGTGGTGGACTTGTAGTGTTGAGTTAATGGTTGGAACTGCTGCTCTTAAAAGTCTTTTTCAGCCTAAATGATTCCATGACTCTATGACAAAAGACTAGGAAAACTGAAGTTTTGGTACATTTTATTAGAAGAATCATCTGATAGCACATGGCTAATATAGTTGCAAAGAAGTAAAATCTTTGTCTAAAATATGGAAACAAACCAGGAAACATATAAAAAATATGCAAGGTTTCAAATCAAATGAGTATTATAAACTTTATCCTGGGAGAGCCAAGAAGGGACTGAAGTGACCTCAGAACTACTACTCCTTGTCACCGAGAAGTTCTCAAAGAGAATATGTCAGACAGATAGCAGATATATGTCTTTTATTATAGAGCAGACATTTCAGATTCAATGCACTGAAAAAATGGAACAAATAAAGAATTAAAAACCACTGAAAGATAAGCAAATTAGTAATAACACAAATTCATCAAGACTAAATCACAGGTCAGTTTACTTCAGTTGTAAGCAGGGTGAAAGGATTCATGAGAGAGAAAAACAACTGGTTAGAATATATTTTGGTTTCAAAGAGATTTTTGATAACATTTCCCATAATAATTTTATAGGCAAATTTAGGAAACAAGCTTCAGATTAAAGTACTAAAAAGTGAGGGAAAACTGTTTGAATGACTATAACCAGAGAGTGATTCCTAATGAGGCTTTGAGCAACTGGAACGACCTGCTGACTGGAGGTCCATTTTGGAACGCAGTATTTTCATTAAAAATCCAGACAATAGAACAGAAACAACATTAGCTAAGTCTGCAAATGTGCAACAGGAAGGCATTGTCAGAACTTAAAATAACTCTCAGAAACTGGAGCATTGCTTAGAGAAGAAGTTTGAAATGCTGTACAGAAAAGCAGAAGGGACTAGGCAGAAATAATCAGCTGCTCAGGATGAGGAGCAGCAAATGACAGTCTGGAAGACAGAGCAGATCATAAGCTGAATGAGAGTCACAGTTGTGCTACTGCAAAAAAAGCAATCACCATTCTGTGACATGTATGGGAGAGCAGCCTGCAAACTGCAGGAAGTAATCCTTCAACTTTGGCAGTGGAAAAGCTCTAGCTGGAATACTGCATCCATTTTTGGGCATCAGATTTCAAAGAAAGAAATGAACTGTCTAAAAAACGCCCTGCGAGGGGAAAATAGATCAGAGATCTAGAAAACATAACCTATGAAGAAAGACTCAGAGAACTGGAACTGATCAGGCTAAATGAGACAAAATTGAGAGTGGGGATAATAACAGTTTTTACAAGGCTATCACCCAGAAATAGGGAACAGTTTGTTCACTGTGTCTGCAGTGGATAGGACAAGAACTAATAGGCTTGAATTGCAGGAAAAAAAAAATTCGCTGCTAGCCAAAAGCTTGAAGAAACATTTTCTCTTAGAGGTTAATTTGGCAAGTTTGTCAATCTTCATCATAGCAAGCTTTTAGAAGATCTGACAAATATTATTTTTCAGGAATGATGCATAATTCTAACTCTGCTTTAAAACAAGAGATCAGAAAAAACTTTTGTAGTATTTCAGTCATATTTTTTAAATTTAGAAAGTACATTTTCCCAACTGCAAAGGCAAGGTTGAGTGGTTTATCCAGCAGTACTAATGTGGACTAACAAGAACTTTTTGGTCTTATTGCTATTTTATTTTCTGTGAAGCTGTGCAAATATTTTAGAGTTCTTTTTGTTTTTCTTCCCCTCTAAACAGTCAAACCAACTAAAATATATCAGTCATGAAATAAACAAAAGAGTTTATTTAACCTTTGCCCTATAAGCTTTTCATTTCAACTGAGCATTAATAGGGTTTTAGTATAATGGATTTTTGAAATTACAGGCTATTTGGAATTAAGACATAAAGATCTGTATTTGGAAAAATGTGATCTTGAAACCCTTCTGCCTTTGCTTCTTTTATGTTCTCTATTTTCCAAGACGAAGCATTCAAATTAAAAGAAAACAAGCTGTGAAATGTTTGGCAAATAAAAACTGAATCAAAAATGTCTCTTGCACACTGCCATACTCAAGTATGTGCTTTTCCACTCCTTCCCTGCATATTACACATTCTGACAACACATCCTGCTGTCATGGATAGACTAGGTACTATTCCAAACTGTGCCTCAGATAAAAGTTTGGTGATCAAATCAATTCAATGCAACAGCTCAGCTGGAAAAGAGAGAAAGTGTCCATTGAAAAGCATTGGTAGAGAAGGGCATGAAAAAGGTAGCTGGTACTTAGCCATATGGTCAATTTATTGGAAGACAACTAAAACCTACATTACATTGGTTTTGTCTGAAACTGCAACAGCTTTCCACCTGCCTTCGGTACCTAACACAACCTTCAGCTCTCCTTCCTATTCCCAAGGTGCAGTAGGAGTAGTTTCCCTTGGTATTTTTGAAGAAGAATTGAACTTCCATATGCAAAGGTAGCCCCATTCAGTCACTGAAGCTGACCAAGAAACTGTTCTCTGTGTTGTCACTCACTTGCATATATTAAAAAAAAATTCTTCATATATATGCACCGAACTTTTTTCTTACATTTTGATGTTGATATGATGAACATGAAAAATCTCAAATACATGCATTTGTCTTAATAATGACTGCACTCAAAGATCTAACTTAAATTACTGACACTCAAGTGACCTTCATTTCATTTTGGCCAGTATTTTTTCCCTGATACAGCTATAATGTCTTCTGGTCTTTATCAGGTTGTGAACAATAGGACCTTGCCTCTTTGCATTGTGATGGTGGTGCAAGCTTTATTTTGAACTGATTTTTTTTGAAGATTTGTGTGGTCACTCAAACAACTGAAACAAGCAAGAGGTCCTAGCAAGGTCTCCAATGACCCACCTGTAACAATACCATATAGATATACCATATATACCACAAATACCATATGATGGAGATGGCACTAAACATGAACCACAGGATTCACTGACCCGTTGTGAACACAGTGCAACTGTTCACAGAGCTCTGAGAGTATGTGAGATACCACACACTTGAGCACACCGACCCTGGACTGCAGTCCCACAGCATGCTGATAGAGCAGAGGCTGAAAAGAAAATATTCAGGCCCAAGGTGTGGGGCAATTACTGATTCACATTTCTTCAGAGTGTATTTTTTCAGAGCTGAATCCTTTCCTAGACTAAAGGGTATTTTCACTGAATGAAAGTCTCTTTTACTGTCCAATGCTGCACATGTCCTCCAGAGAAGAGAAGCCTACGGATGCTATTCCACAGTCTGTTAGATGCAATTCCTCTTTGCTACCTCAAAGGGACTGCTTCTTCCTGCACTGACTGCACAATTCCATGTTTCCTCTCTCTACTTGTACCAGCACTATCAGGAACAATAATGAGAATACAAGAAAGCTGTACAGCAATGTTTCTAGCAGAGCAGTGTCTTAGATCAGTTCAAAACATTCGGGAGAACATAACTGAAAGGAAATTTTACAAGTTTTCTATGACTAAGGTAGTCAAAAATAATATAATGTTATATACTGTAAAATAATGTAAAACAGATCATGAAATTAATGGGAGACTTAAGAAAACAAAGTTATTTAGAACTTTAAAACCAAACTTATTTAGAACTTTGTTTAAAAGGCATTTCAAATTAATGCAATCTACATTATTTATAATATACCTAACTGATTACAAGTCACATCTCTTAGGACTCCTTTTCAGAGTAAAATGCTACAGTACCATAACTGAGATAGTATTTTGTCTATGTGAAAAACAGTTATGCTTAAAAACAGCATTATGTGCTTACACTTTATAGAGTGCTATGCAAGTGTTACCTGAGCCATCATTTAGTACTTCCCTAAGTAACAAAGGAAACAGGAAGTCTGTGAGATGAAATTTCTTCTGTCCAAGAAAACAGGGAAGAAAGTCAACTCTTCAACAATTGCAAAATGCATTAAGAGTGTAAATCCAAGTAGTACCTTCATTTTTTTGACTCCTTAGTCTCAGTTAATTGCTGTTTCAGGATTCAGGGGAAAGTGGAGAAAATTGTTTTGGCTTTGACTCTGTGTTTGTCCAATGGCTGAACACAATAAAACATATCAAATTACAAATATTCTTAGCAAAGACCTCCAGTTCCAGATATTCATTATCATTTCAAGATATTCACACTGAGGTTGCCTGTGGGGTACACATTAAGATCATAAGAAATCTCAGGCTAAAAGTCCCTCTCTTCCTCAGTTTCAGCAAAAATTCCTTTTAGTTCCCCGTACAACTGCCTATATTCAGGTTAGTTCATGTCATAATTCTACTACTGACAGTTTCCCAGTCTTAAGTGAGTGGCTTTTCAACACTTCTTAAAGCAAGAAGAAATTTAAGCCACACAGTCATCTTCATGTTATCTCCCTTCATTTGCAAATGGCATTTTATGATATTCCACTAATCACTGACGAGGAGAATTTACAAGCCAAGCACAGACGACAGTAAGCTAAGAGTAAGCTATCTCCACTTGCCAGATATAAAAAACCCCACAAACTTGTCTGATAATAAATAAGCAATTAGTGAAAAAAAAAAAAGGTATTTTTGCACAAATTCTGATTTCAGTATTGTCTACCAGCTTTAATATTCAAAATTAAACTGTCTGGAGTTTGCAAAAGCATCAAGTCAATAGATCCCAAAGGCTGTCAGACACACATCCAGGCCTTAGTTTTGCAAGCACTTCCTCCATTTAATCACTTAAGCTAGCCCTTATGAAAGATCTTTTTCCAATCTATCCTAGTAAGAGCAGGACTTCGGGAAATCTAAAGGGTTTTGAGTTTTATTCCTTAAAAACTCCAGAAATACATAAGTACTTGTATGTGGACTTTTTGCTGTGGCAATGCTATTTGTAGCACTAACTGCCTTAAGCAGTTAATAAAGACATTTTAAATGCATTTGCAAAGCAGCTACAAACAGCTGAAACATGTTCTAAGCTGAAGAGGAAAGAATTTCTCTCACTGCTTGAAAGAAAAAAGGCTTACAAGTATCAGAGGGGCCAGCTACTCTAGAAGAGAGGACAGGGATGAATGCTCCATTCTCCCAAAAGAGGGTTCCCCATTCACGTTAATTAGGTAAAACGGAGAATAAAAGGGAAAAGAAATCTTGTGATAGAAAGAATTTATCCAAAATCTATGAGACCCCTAATGCTCTGTCTGTACAACACAGAATCTATAGGAACCGAGTGAACTATGACAAAGAAAACAATCAGGAATAAAATACTGCTTTGGTATGTATCAAGACCAAATACTGCAGCCCTGTGCAGGGGCCTCCAGGTATCACCCTCTACAAGCACAAAAGAGCAGCCTCACTTTCACAACCCCTTGTCCTCATGGGCCACTTCAACCACACCAGTATCTGCAGGAGGGACAACACAGCAGGGCATAAGCAATCCAGGAATGCATTGATGAGAACTTCCCTTCCCATAACATAGGGGAGCCAATGCTCTCAATTCTCACCAGTAAGGAATGCTTGGTGGGGATTGTGGAGCTCAAGGGGAAGCCCGGGCTGCAGTCACCATGAAATGGTGGAATTCAAGGTCCTTGGGGCAGCAAGGAGGGCACACAGCAAACTCATTATCCTGGACCTCAGGAGACCAGACTTCTGGGATCAGCTTGACTGATTACCATGGCATAAAGCCCTGAAGGGAAAAGGGGCCCATAAAGGCTGGTTAATGCCCAAGAGTTACCTTCTCCAAGCTTAAAGATGAAGTCAGGCAAAAATACCATGAGGTTAGCACGGATGAACAATGTTCTTGTGGCCAAAGTAAACAACAAAAATAAAGGCTACCAAGAGTGGAAGCAAGGACAGGTAGTCTGGGAGAAATACAGAGATATTGTCCAAGCATCCAGGGATCAGATTAGGAAAGATAAAGCTCTCATAGAATTAAACTTGACTGACATCAAGAGCAAAATGAGCACACTCTCCAAAACTGGGGACCAGTTACACAGCCTATGAAATACTAAGATAAACAACTTTTTTGACTGAGTCTTCAACAGCAAGTGTTTCAGCCACACCACCTGAGCTGCAGACGACAAAGACAGGGACTGACTAAATGAAGAACTGCTCACTGTAGCAGATCAGGCTCAAGAACATCTTAGGAGCCTGATGATGCACAAGTCCATGGGACCTGATGAGATGCATCTATAGGTTCTGAAGGAACTGGCAGATGAAGCTGCTAAGCCACTATACAGCATATTCAAGAACTCAAGTCAGCCTAGTGAAGTTCCCATGGAAAAAGTGGAACATAATCCATAACTCATTTTCGTAAAGGGAAAAAACTGAAGGCCTGGGGAACTACAGGTCAGTCAGTCTCACCTCGATGTCTAAGATCATGCATCAGATCTTCCTGAAAACTATGCCAAGGCACATAGAAAATAAGAGGTGATTGGTGATAGCCAACATGGCTTCATTAATGGCAAATTGTGCCTTCAAATACAGTGGCCTTCTATGAAGGGTTACAGCATTGGTAGATAAGGAAACAGCAATTGACATCATTACCTGGACTTGTGCAAAACATTTCACATTATCCCACATGACATCCTTGTCTCTAAACTGGAGACCACTTGGGGGATAAGGAATTTGCTGAATGGCTGCACTAAAAGAGTTGCGGCCAGTAGGCTATGAGTGCTGGGACTGTGCAGTTTGGAGAATTGAAGCCTCTGAGGAGACCTTAAAGCACTTTCCAGTACCTAAAGGGGACCTACAAGAGAGCTGGAGAGGGACTTTCCACATAGGCATGTAGTGACAGGACAAGGGGGAATGGTTTTAAAATGAATGAGGATAGGTTTAGATTACATAAGGAAGAAATCCTTCACTATGGGAGTGGTGAGATCATGGCACAGATTGTCCAGAGAAGCTGTGGATGCCCCATCCTTGGCAACGTTCAAAGCCAGGATGGCTGGGGCTTTTAGCAACCTGGTCTAGTAAAAGGTGTCCCTGCCCACAGCAGGGGGGTGATCATTAAATACCTTCTATGATTTTATGATCCATTGCCCACAGAACAGTTTCACTAATTCTGAAGCTGTAAGCAATATAACCATACCTGTGAAGCAGTATGCTCATACTAAAGGACCTCTCTCTGCCCTCACAGAATGAGAATGTTTTGTGAGAAATTCAGTAGTGACAGTTTATACCTCATTTTTACTGCTGAGGTGAAGAGATGTATGAAGAGAATGGTCCTGTACCAAAAAGGCAGGAGAAAGTATTTGATTTGCATCTAAGTGTTTAATTGATAGGCTCTTCCACACTAAAAAGAAACACTATGAATGGAAGAAATTATTTTGGCTTACTTAATTGGAAACTTCAGTCCTTGAACAGTAATTCTTAACAATGAGTGGTGTAAAATTATTGATAAATGCCTTTTTTTATAGAAAAACTATTTTACTATGTTATATGACTCTAACTCATTTCTGATTTCTGACTCTTTTCATAAAGAGTTTGATTCCTGCTTCATATAGGCAAAAACTTCACATCTATTTCACAAAGGAAAGAAGCAGAGGGGTTTCTTCACATGAATTATTGGCAGGATTCAAGAACTTATATTTACTTAAAATCAACAGTCAAAATAACCTTAGTATTTGGATAATTGTACGTGATGAGTCTTCATCAGTGTAGCATTTAGCAAAAGGCACACATTTACAAAAATATGTATCAAGGCAGGTTAGGTGTTTTGTATACTTGCACTCTTTATCCTGCCTCCACAATTGTCCAGACTGGAAAATGACTGGATTGCACCAGGGCTACCTTTTGATCCAAAACAGAGGTATTGGTGTGTATAAAGGAAGCAGCTGCGATGCTTATCATGAACCATTAAGTTTGGAAGAGTGTTTGCGTCCCACAGCACAGATTTAGCTTCAGTGATAAAAACCATGCAAGATTTACCACACATGACAAACTACCAAATCCTGGCAGGGACTCCTAGAAGCAGTGCCTCTACCCCTCTATTTTCCTTTCCACTACTTTTATTATCATATAGAGATGAAGTTCTTTTTAATATTCTGATAAGCCTAGTAAAAGACTGGAGACTTGCAGTTTCTTGACTTCTGTATTTTAGAAAATATCACATGTAAAACAGAGACCCATATGGAAACAATTTTTTCTCATAGTTCTCTGGTCATATTACACAGTGTCACTAAGTTTTAGCTGCTTTTTAAATATATCCTAAATATATTTATGCATTAAGACAATAACTGCCTCCATTTTTTTTTTTTTTTGTGAATGACAAAGACATTTTGGATTATTCTGGAAGTATGCTTCATATGAGCTTACTCCCACCTTATATTCTTCCCAAGGCATCAGTTTTTGTCCACCGTCAGAGACAAAGCAGACATTTGGTCTATGCAGAACAGCTGCTCTTTTGTTCATTTCTAAATAGAGCTTAAAAAACAAATTCCACATAAATTTGTCTTTGATTTTTGTTGTCTTTCAGAGTGAGTGTTTAGGCCTCATCACATTTCTAGCTCATATTTTTTTTTTTTTTCTGTAGAGAGGCATTTAACACATTCTCCAATATTTGTGTAGATATAGTGCTGACTCCACCATGAAAACTGCAGGGTCAGAACCACTGTTAAGGGAGCAGTTACAATTTTCCTCCCAGTAGTTCCAAAATAGCACTGGTTTTATGCTGTTGCAGATTTCAATATAGCTGGGAAATAAAAAATAATATTGTTTATATCAGCATAAAATAGAGTCCTCAGTACGCAGCCAGCTGCACATAAAATGAGCAGAAACATGAGCAAAAGTGAGCATTTACTTGAATCAGGTCTTTAGCAACCACATAAATGTGCAGCTTGAAGTAGTGTTGACAGACATCTTTGTCTCAGGGCAACTTGCATTTATCCAGACCCTTCTTAGCAAAAGGCAACATATCTAAAATCAGACCTCTTGACACAAACTTTCTACTCTTATTGGTTTTGAAGAAAACAGTGAAAAAATCTACACTAGCAGAGTTTAATCAATGATCTTGTGAACTGATTATTATACAATCTATTATTGCTTCTGGGTGACATAAAGAAAGAGATAATTTTATTTCTAGGTGAGGTGAACACATCTTTTGTTAGTGCCTCTTCAAACACAAAAGCAAACAGGTAACTACATTTGCTAGATGTGATTTGCTAACTACAGAATTAAAACAATCCTTTTAAAATACAGCACACTTTAAGCATAATTCCTTTTCCTAATGCTGTCAGGATGATTCTGATGTCATTTGAATTTACTTGCTTATTTTTTTTTGCCTGTTTCTCCTAGCTCATGCTTTGATGTGCCTGGCAAATTTTAAGTGATTTTACATTTTAACTACAGGTTTTAAACATTACTTTACCGAAGGCTGCAACAACCTTTACCTTAAATATTTTACATGCTTGCCACTCCCACTTTTCCTTTGATTGTACTTAATTTGTTAACAATGTGTCTAGTACTCTCTAGTGTCTCCTTGGCACAACTCATTCTCACAACATCGTTGTGATCTTCACACATATTACATGCCTAATGCTATGTTGCCATCTGTTGACCAATTCAGCAGTTGTAGGACTAAGACATGACACCCAAGAACATAAATAAAATCTCCAAAAGATTTTAAATCTCGACTTTATATTTACTTATTTTTCTCTGTCTAAAAAAGTGATTTAAAATCTCCATGTATTTCTTAACATTTACTAATCGAAAGGTAATAAGTCTTCAAATGTAATACTCATACAGCAATATAAGACATAAATCAAGTCAATGGCTCAAACATTGCATTGTAGTGCTGACTTAAGAACTTATATGGATATAACAATTTCATACAGTCACTAATTAGTGACTCACCTTTGAATCATCCAGTTCCAGTTTTTTCAGAGACCGTCTAACATAATCTAAGAAGGATGATGATTTGGAGAAGGTTTTTCCGACATGTCGATCACTGCAAACACAGTACTGAGGTGTAGGCTTTTATACATCCAACAACAGAAATTCAGATATTTTTAACAGTAGAAATAAATCAGTTAGATGGCTAGTACTGCCAAGTTAGTAACAATTTTCCTTTTGCCCCCTGCCACTTAAAACAATCTAGCTAATACTTGAAGTAACTTCTAGACATAGCAACTGTATAATTGTATTATGGTTATAGTAGAGTTATTATTTTACCTAAAATTTTGAGAGATAGTTGAAGTTTCTTTCTAATTTATTCACTAACATTTTTTATTTCCTTATATGAATGATAAAAATTATTATTTTCACTGACAAACACTTCCTTCTATACTTCCGCATTACTTCCATAACCTATCATAATGCTGCTGTAATTTATTTCACACCAACCACTGGACTGAGCAAATGCCACTTTTGCTAGTTACCTGGTGTTCTTATCCTTTCAATTTTTATTTAAATGAAGCCAGAATTCTGTCCTATTCACAACTCAATAGCTTGCATTTCAAGCCAGATGAAAACGTGTTGTTTCAAAAAAATATGTTGAAATAATGTGCATAAACTTAAAAAAACATACAGGAAGAATGAATCCTAGCAGACCACTCATATTTGTTCTCTTCTCCGTGCTTAAAATATCTTGGAGAAATAAAACACAACGTTTTTTTTTTAGTCTGAATTCACTTTCTTGACTAAGTCTAACATTATTTCTCTTCTAGATGTGCAGTGTAGGAGATATATGGTCAGGTACACAATTTCCAGCTACTGAATTACTTAACAAGAAGTAGACTCTCCCTGCACCCTCCAAGTGAAAAACTGAAGTACCTTAGATAGGAGTATCTTAGTTTAAAACTTTTCTCCCTCTTTATTCTTAGTAAAACCTATCTCCTTATCTAAACCCCAGAACTAACATCTGAGGTCAACAGAAAGATTTCAAGATTTCACTCAGTGGCAGTTCTAATGGTTTTTAGCTGTCAAGGACCCTCACTCACTAAGAATAATTTCTGTTGTCATATTTAATATTCAGATGCACTTAAACATTTAGGCTGATGCAATCTAAAAATCAGTTAATGACTATGTTTGTTACATCATTCCTAGGAAGATGGGCATTTAACATCACGATCAGGAAAAAAAAAGGAGGTGGGAGAGGTCTTTCCAAGGTAGCCATTGTGTTCATTATAGACATATAATCTTAATTTATTCCTCCAAATTATAGTTCCTTCAAAACATGGAAAATCTACCTCACAGTTTTTCTTTACAATTTAGCAGACATTTAGCAGACTTTTTGTGTGATATTTTATGCACTTTTAAAATAAAGAAGCATTTCTTCTTTCAGGAATTTGACTTTCTGAAAGGTAAGTCATCTGACTCTACAACTAGCAAAAGTTTTAAGGGTATTTGCATTACCAAGTATTTTATATCAGGAGTATACTTCTGAAGTTAATTTTATAGTTTTCTCCACCTCTCATGCCTTGGCTCACACTGTGAACTAGTATCAGAGCTCAGAAAACAGGTTATTTTCAAACTAAATTAAACTGGAAGGTGTGCTTCTGGATGTGCTTCAAGTGCTAACAGGCATACATCCCACAGAATAAGATAAAATCTAATCCAACTGTAGCCATAAAAGAGTGAAATGTAGATGTCAGGGCCTCAGCAGCAGCTTTCCAAATCCCACTCCTACCAGGAAGCAGCATTTGCCAGTGTAGGCTCAGGCAGTGAGTAGCTCTTTAGAGCCATGATGGCCATCGAGCTGCCAGCAGTTTTTCTCAGGACAAACAGAAATGCCTTTTTCCTTCTGCAGCATCAAAGCCGCCAGGACCTCTGCATGACAGGGCAGCTCAGGACTGCATTGAGTTTTCAGTGCATTTGCTGAGTGTTCTCAGGTGAAAATGTGCTTTAACCATGTACCCAGTACCAAAGACAGCCTATTTCAGCTACAGGTAAAATTAGGGCAATACATTTGTAATGTGGATTTAGGATAAGCAAATGTATCTTGCATTTTAATACTGATGTGTATATACAATCTGATGAGACTGGTTCCTACATCCTTCTGCTTTCCAAAACATACTTTCTCTACAACACAGAGGTAGAAGAGAATCAGATCAATCTTTGGTTGGTATTCCGTGAATTCAGAGCTTCCTACCTTTTGGTGACACCATAAATTTCTTCTATAATAACTTGAAGAACAGCTCGATAAAACAATGATTCTGTAGGCAGCTGCAAAAAAAATTTACAACAGCAAGGATTTAAAATTGGCATTGAAATTAAGATCAGAGTAACAAAACCAGTATTGGCTTCCTTAACCATTTACTGAGTTGTATAGCTTATGATCAGTTGTACCAGATTTAAGGCAACAATTTACTAATGTTCTTGCATCCAGTTAAAATTATGTTTTCAAGTCAGATTCTAAAATAACCATAAATGCAAGGGGGAAAAAAACCCAAACCCAAACTCTCTTGATGAAAAGAAAGACAACAGAAGAAAACACACTGTTCACTATATGAATTCTAATATGCAAAATAAATAACAATTATCTAAGTTGTTTTGAAGACAAAAGGAGTAATTACCTATCTGAATCATCTGTGGTCAGATGCAGTCTGAACCACACAGAAAGCACTATGCTAAAAAAAAACCCTAAAAATTTCATACATTTGGCTATGGAAAATCTGTTTACATAAAACCAGTTAATGATTACCGAATAAAAAAACTAAAAATTCAGAAAAGACTGCTGGGATCAGTGGGCTTACTGAATATGGAAAGAAGTCTCTCAGCCTGGCCTTTTAAATAGTTCCACAGTTGGTGCCCACCATCCCTTAAGGATAACTTGCCCAACAATAATTCGAAATATTCACAGGGAAAAAAATATACAGGGATTAAAAATGAGAATGACGATGTTTCTAACAGGTTCAAGCTTTTGTCATAACAATGTCTATTTCTACATTAGTTGATAAAACATTGGGATAGAGTGATCCAAACCAGGGACATCAGAAGGACATTTGCACTGAATTTATGTATTAGCTGAAAGATAACAAAGGAAGTTAGGAAGGGTAGTTTAATGCCTTTAATTTTAAGCTGTGCTTTTTTTTTCTCAGGCTCTTAATTTTCAAAAGAAAACAGATTCACTAAGTACAACCACAGCAATAAAAATGTGATTTCATGACGACATATGCTATCTATCAGGATTTGACATAGTGTACGCCAGTATTTCAGATTCCAGATATGCAGAAGTTCAATAAAAGGCCATGGATTAAGAACATTCAAGGGGGAAAATCACATTTTATCTTAGAATGGCTAAAATAAACAATATTACTTACCATTTGGCCAACTGCAACTCGCTCCAAAGCCTTTAAGAGTCAAGGAATTAAATTGCTGATATGTTTATTCTTTATCATAACATTTTATAAACACATTGTATAAAAGTCAGAGGAGATGACATTTAAAAGATTAATGGTGTGACATAACATGAGCTTGCACACTTTAACGTGTTAATACCTTTAGGCACTCACAAGCAGCTACTCCTGTTATTTTGGTTTATTTATAGGAGAAGCAATGGCATCCAACTGTGTGGAAATAGGTGAATAGAAAATTTCATTGTTTTTCTTTTTATTGTACAAGAATTTCAGATTTCTTTCTGTGAAAGTGCTAAAAACAAATGCATTTTTCTGGCATCTATTTCTACTGAAATACAAATAATTCTCTTTGCATATTTAACTATTAAAAAGTAAATACTAGTGCAAAGGGCAATATCAGTTTTAATCACTATATACAGAGAAATTGAACTGCTGATATACAGGCAAATAAAGTAGCTTCAAAGACTGCAGTTTAAAATACTGTGCATTATTTTTCACTAGAGTCTTCATACTATAAATGCTGATGTAGATGTGAGACTACTTGATTTTTATGCATACTGACGCATACTGACAATGAATGAGAAACAATTAGAAGCATGTAACATTCTTTCACAGCTAAAAAGATGCCTACAATAATTTCATCAGAGTTTTAGAGATCATAGTAGAAATTAAGACAAAACCTCAGAATCTGATTATCTGATACTACATTGTTAGGTAGCAAACCAAAACTGCCTCACCACTTACAGATTATTATCACCTTTAGACTGCATGTTACGCAATCACCCATTCCTCCTTCCCCTTGTTATAGAACTAATCTTGTATCTCACCCTGTTCTGCAAACACAGTCTACACAGTTGCAGCTCCTCCATTCATGGCTTTGGTCAACTCTCAGGTTTGCCTTTTGCTGCGTAAGCTCTCACAGCAGCATCTATCTGCCGCTGCTGAGATGGATATGGGTTCCAAGACTTATTGTAAGGCTCTGAACCTGGAACTCTTGCCCAACACCTCTGGCTCTTGGCAATTCAGTCAATTTGAACTCTGAGTGTCATTGCTCAGCAGACTTTCTGCTAACCAGCCATTAGTCCAAGAATGGGTGCTTAGTGACTCTGTGCTGGCTCCCTTGTACATCCTACATGGCAAGGAAAATCCTAGTCATGAAAAATGCATGTAGAGAATTACAAACATAACAGGAGATGTATCCAGTTACACAGAAAAACTCTTTGCCTTTTGTGAATATTCAAACAAAAACTTTTTAATTGCCAAATTTCTGTGATTTCTGAGAAATTTAAAATAGATATATACAGCATGATCAGTACTCTCTTGGGGGTCATTTGCTTATAAAATTTATCTTCCTACACTGCTGAAAAACAGTCCAACCTTTTTCTTTCCAAAAGAAATGGAAGAGGAAACAGCTAATATGTCAGCTGAGGAAGGACTGGTATTGTATGACACTGACATGAAAAAGAGAAAAGGCAAATCCCTTTAGAAAGCACTTCTGCTAAGTTTTACAGCTACATTCTGAAATGAACAATTCTTTTCTTCTACTTTGCCAAGGGTAACACATTTAAGCCTTATGGATCCTAAACAACTGTCCTCCTATATTTTCTCCTGATAGCATTTAATTATCATGCTAGTTCAAGTTTACATAACCTCAATACATTAGTCCACACTGAGTCTTTAGTCTGTACTCTTGTCTGTAATGGAGGTACAGAGCTAGCAGCAGAGCCTAGCCAGAACCTGATGTGATTTATCTGGATACCATAAATTAAAAATTAATAGAGGGAAGGAATAGTGGTCTTCTAACTGAAACAGTGGTAAAAAATTTCAGTACCTATCTGTTTTGTCAAATTAGACAACAGCTCATCATCCCATCTTGATGAGGCTAAGCCTTTAAAAGTACTTCATCTCTTGGTGCAATGTTAAAAAGACGTTTCCAGACTCTTAAGCAACAAGGATTTTAGAGCTCCTCTTAATTTTGGAATAGGCAGGGTTGTTCAGGTTTTAAACAGCTAGAACATTTGATACTATGAATCATGAAGGCATTGGGGGAGTTACTGATTGCAATCCTTCTACAATTACCTTGTTTCTCCCTAAGTCCTTGGCCAAGAACTATTATCCTGAGGGGTTACCTTGTTTAGGTTTCAGCAAAATTTTGGCCTTTCTGTCCACTCTTAAAATACATTTCTGTCAATACTCATTTTTTCATGCCTTCAGCAAGTATAAAATATATAAAGCTGGAAGGTCAATACTATTTTTTTAAGATATAATTCATCATGCTTACAACATTAATGATGTTATTCTGTAGACTCTTGGATTAAAGTCATGGTTTCAGGATCAGAAGCCAAAAAAAATGAATCCTGTAACATCTGGACAAAGTTCTCTGTAGAAAAAAGAAAGGAAGGGGAATCATACCAAGCATGCTGACATCCTAGCATTGCGACCACAGCACCAGCCTTTGTCCTTCAAGTACTGACACATGGGAAACCCCCAGACTTGGTCATGGCATTCTGCAATATGGAGGAAACAAAAAAGGCACAGCTACTCCTCTTACACAATACACAATGCATTGAGAAAGATGAACAGTAGGTAATGTAGCAGAAACACCTAACCATTCTCATCCAGTATCAACACTTGTGGTGGTGTGACAAAAAACATGTTTGCTCTGTAACAGATGTTTTTGGTTTATGCTGAATTTCTGATAATTTCACATTTTCCAAAGTAATTTTAAGTGAGTGTCCTTTACATAAATCCACTGAAAAAACAGCCAAAGGGACAAGAGAAAAGTTTGCACATACTCAAATACCTACACCATGCCACGAATCACAAGATGTAGGCCAAGCAGTCATTCCATGCAGCAGGGCTTCAGTACCACTTCTCATCATCTTCTTATCCTATCCCAAACATCTTCCAAACATTCCACAGAACAATGTGTATTTGTTTATTCCAGTTCTGAAAGACCATTCTGCTGTGAGGCAGAATGTTTGTTTTCCAGAAAAGAGCAGCTGCAAAGGCTCTTGCTTGTTTCTTCAAAACACCAAGAAGCATTTGCATCACAATCTGTGCTCAGTTTCAGTATCATTTGTATCTTGAATAACAAGACAATTATTCATGTTTAACCCCAATGCAAATGTGGGAAAACTGAAGTACAGAGATTACTTTGTAGATGTTCTTAATATTCAGTTCTAAATGTACACAAACTCTAAATGTTTAGAGTTTTCATTAACACATTGTCAGCTGATTTTTTAGAATCATGAATAAGAATTACTGCTTTCGTTAAAAAATTCCCACAAATTGGCTGAGATCCTGGCTTTTTAGCACAGGAAGATGACGGGGGCATATTTCAGAATAAATCATGTGATGGGCTTAAAAAGAGGGGACAGCAGAAAATTTACCAACAGTCAGAGTTACACACATGCAAGTAGAATACATTCCATAGAAGTTAAGCAAAGAAAAAGCAAAAATTATAAAGAACCCTTCCCACAACTTGTAACAGCCTTTGGCTTTCTGGAAGAAGTGCCCAGTCTCAGCTGACCACTAGAGAATAACAGCAAGCAGGCAAGAATCCTTTGCAGACAACCTCAACTTTGCCCTCTTTTTAGCCCTGAGGAACGCCAAAGGCTCTTAGGGACTGAATAATGGTTTGAGAACTGTTGAGATTTAAGAATAGGATTTTAATTATGGATTATTAGCAGAAGGAGGAAGAAAATTCTTTAGAAATAAAAATGAAATTTGACTAAACAGATTGCAATTGGATTCAGCACTACGAATGTACTAAGAATTTCTAAGTGCCTCATGACAAGTTCTAAAATATTAATTAACTTCAAGTCTAATTATGGAGTATATGGAATACATGGACATTTCTACTGCAGGGATGGCAGTAAGAACTTATTAAATATATTTATATTGCAAAGAAAACAATGACTGACATGTTTTCTATTGTATGATTCTCACTACTGTCTTTCTAATATGTATGTTAAAATATTTCAAAATAAAAATTGCAAACTGAGTTAGAAAGATTAAATCCTTGATCTTTACAAGCAAATCCCTTCCGATTTATAACCTGTCCTCCAGGCAAACTAATCATTCATTCAAGTTAAAGTTACTACCCTGTCAGCTACAATCTCAACATCAGTGCACTGTACTCATGCATAATTCTGATAATCTTTGAAAAAGATTATCAGTCAAAGCACCATCCTCATTTAAATTATTGAAACTGCCATGTAGGAGCAAAAGAGATGGAAACTAATGCTTCAAGTTAGAAAGGATTTTTTTTGTATATATCAAAAGTTGACCACACATCTACAATACTGCTTTAAGTTCTATTTATTCTTTCACATTCAGTCTGCTCTCAAGCACACTTTAAAAAAATTTAGGATTAATATATTGCTAAGAAGTTCATATATTTACAAGCTACATTTAAAAAAACTAGGAATTCTTTTCATGCCTGCAACTGTTTCAGATATACTTAATATTATATAGCTCACTAAATACCTTATTGTGCTTCTGTCTAATAACACAACAGCTGTTTTAAACTCTATAAATCTCAAAAAATATTCTAGAAAATTTTAAGAACATTTTAAGTATATCATGGAACATTTCACAGTAAACAGCTCAAGTGTTCAACAGCATATGAAGCAATCCTGTTATAATTCAGTACAGAGTAGCCAATCAGAATTCCTTCCATGAACAGTTAACAAAATGGTGAAATTTAGGTAATCGATCAATAAGCTGAACTCAAGCTATACTGGTGTTTAATATCAAGAGATGTCAGTTAAATAGCAAGGACTTTACCTCTAACCTGACTTCTAAAAAAGACTGAATCACACATTTAAAAAAATGCTGCAAGTACTGCAACAAAACATGTTTTTTTACTGATACGGTATTTATAAAAAAATATATAAGGCAATAAAAGTAAGATAAAGGTAAAACCCTTTTCACAGTTGCTAACTCTGTACGTGCACAAATGAGGACAAGGAAGTTCAAGAGAATGGGACAAGCTTCTTCAATACCTTTAATATTAGGCTGTCCATAGATTTTCATCTCTAAGAATAATACTATAATTTTTAGTGTGCTAATATTCAAATTTTATTTCACAAAGTTTTACATTAAAATACAGTCTTCATAAAACAACAGGACCAACAAGCTTTAACATTACTGGGAAAAATAAGCCTGACTTAAGTTCCATGGGATGAGCCACATCAGAAAGGTGTGGAGGTAGCAATATCGGTGCAGCACCGTGTTGTCCTTGGTGTGCCTTTTCCAGCCCTGGAGCTGTAGGCTTTGTAGAATCTCTGAATCCAAACCCTAAACCTAATGGCTGCTTTTGGCTGATTATGTAATTCAATGGATTGAAATGGCATTTTTTCTTCTGAGATTTTTCAGTGGAAATTAATTTCTATTACCCTTCTCATTTTTTTCACCCTACTTTGTCTCTTTGTATATATTGTTAACTTCATCATAGTACTAAAACACAAATAACCTTTTTCAGGTTCTCCATAGCCTCTATCTTCCACAACATTGTAGATTTTCAGTCTACTTCTGTTATTCCAAACAAAACCAGTAGCTACTAAATTGCCTTTTTCCATCATGGAAAAGACTAAACCTGCCATGGCCATGCAATTCACTGTTCCTTGAATTTTCATTTTTCAAAAACAGTCCCCTGATTCAGCAGAATATTGCTGGGGGAAGCAGGGAGCAGTGGGGAAGAAAAATGTTCTCTAATTCCAGGAAACAGAATCAACTATCACCAAAATAATTTCCAAAACCCGAACCTAGAGTATGTTTTAATTATGTGCATTAAAACTTTGGCATTCTCAATTCTTACCTCATACTTTGTACACACTGGGAAAAATACAAATATAAGATGGTTCCAGGTTTTAATATATTCTTGCTACATTTATGAATGAAAAATACCACAATAAATTCAACAGGTAATACTTTCATTTAACATCGGTAAACCTTACCTTGTTAGTATTTTTTCAAGTTTCATATTTTTTTCAGAATCATTTTTTATAGAAAACATCTGGGGTTTAGTGACTAGTTATCTGTGTCACAAATACATGGAAAGGTTCCCTATGCAGCAATATCTAAAGATGTCTTGGGAAGGAAATTAAGCTTTTTGATCTGTTGCTTGGAAGTGTTTTCCTGTGTTGCCATGGTACCAGTGGCAGCTATTTTAAGACATTGGCACATCTTTGAAAATATACCTAGGCAACACATAATCTGTACTCTAATACCCTGAAACAGTGAATAATTTTTCATATTTGAGTGGAATTGAGTGATACAAAGCCATTACGTTTTTGTAAGTAATCCTTTGGAAAATTCAGTTTCAGAGTATTTGTCCTCTGAATCCACCTTAGTCAAGGCTTTCCCAGATTTCACAAGTCTGATAAAATTCTGTATGTGAATTTTGACTATCCTTTGCAACCCTTTTGGTTCCCTGAATACTGTTCAATAGCTTTTAATAGCCAAAGTTTAGTCAGCAAAAGCTTTGCTGACTTCTTCCAGAGTGCCTTATTGAGAAGCCACTTTCCACAGCTTCCTGGAAGGCTTTAGAATTCCTCTACCCAGCAGTGGCCTGACTTTGGAAATCCTTATACAGTCTGGACTTTATGCTTTGTAGTACTTAAGCCAACCTCAAAAAGAGCTTCTATCAGATAACCAGCACTGAAAGTATCTATACATGTACACCTGTCTCTTATTTCAAATTACAGAATGAAAGAATAAGTTGAGTAGGAAGGGACGCAAAAGATGATCAAGATCACCTTTTAGCCCCGCACAGCACCATCCCCAAGGATCATACCACGTGCCCGAGAGCATTGCCCAAACACCTCTCGAACTCTGTCAGGCTTCATGCTGTGATCATATGTGTTGAAGACTGCACATGATCCGAAGTGTGGAAACTTCCCCCCACAGGGGAGGTACCTGGGCATTCCCACCTGAACCTAGGCACATATTAACCCCTGAAGTGTTTGTTTTGTGGCTTCCCCCAGTCCTGACAGATCAAGACTGTGCCCATCTCTTCAACCAATGGACATCTGAAGTGCAGTGCTCCCAAAGTGCAAAAATAATGCGTGGTGATATCTTTCCTCTCTGCTAGCTAATCTTATAATTTCTTTCTCTTCCTTATATATTTTCTTCAGTGATATTTTCATGCTTTCATGATGTCATATTACTATAGATAATAACCAAAATGGTTACATTTTCATTTCAATTCTACATTTCATTACATTATACATTTCAATTGCAATGAAATTGTTCCAAAATGTATATACCTACATACACAGACACACAGACACACAGACACAGACACACAGACACACACACACACATATTTATATATATGTACACACACCTGTCATTCATTTCACTCTAGTCCACCCCAAGGGATATATTAAAAAGAACCTCAGTTACTCTGTCTCTGTGGTGGGTCTTAACAGTAGATCCAGAGCAAAAGCAACATTCATGTGTTTTTTCCTCAAAAGAGAGGATATAATACTAAAGAATTTCACTGGTTTTTAGACTGATACTGATGTGTTTGGTGGTAAGGAGGATGGAAAGAAGAGAATCAGAACACAAAAATCCAAATTCCTTTCCAAGGAAAGTAAAATTTTTTTTAAAAATAGGTTAAATTTTCAGTTCCTCTCTGTTAAGGGATAATCATAGACCAGCTGGTACATTGCCCCAAAAAAGTGTTAGCTGAATGTACAATAAAACAGCTCCCAAAAATCCTAAGAGTATCTCCTGAACAGAGGCACAGTTTGTTTTAACATAAAAAACATTAGCAAACTGATTTTTTTCCCAGAAAAACTGACCTAATGGCTCACAGTGTAAATACGTTTATGTAAAATGTCTCTAATAAACAATAAAATCCTTTCTACTCTGATGTAATTGACTACCCAATACAGTAAAAGAGAAGAAAACACCCAAAGGAATCAATTCTACTAATGGCTACATACATTTTATCCATACAAGAATCTCTACATAAACAGACAATTCTCTTAAGAGAGAGTCAAAGTAAAACTACTTTGAATTTTCCAAGAGCTGTCATATTACTTATTAACTGAAACTCAGAATTTTGTACTGCTTATAACAGCAGTGAAATTTAAAGACAGGTGTTAAGAGACACTGGCTTTAACTTTTTAAAATTGAGTTGAAATTTGACATTACACAGCACCTCTTGGTTGTTTTAGCTACTAATAAATCAAAGCAAAGGCTTTCATGATCTTAACAGTCCAAAATTATTCCCAGCGTAATTGGAAATGTGGTCCCATTACAAAAATTTCCAGATGAATTCAGCTTATTTATAGACGGACACTGTATACTGATTGCATTATTATTCAAGATTGTGACTGTTGACACCTACTTTCATCAGAAATGCTCCCAAAGTATTCACAGCAGGTCCAACAGCAAACTGAGTCAGCCAAACTTGCAATATTTGTACTATTTTTAGAGTATGTGAGAAATGTAATGCATTATTCCCTGAAGTCATCTCAGAAACAGAAAAAAAAAACCAAACCCCAAACTTGTGATAACCAAGGTAATTGAGCAGCCCAACAAAAACACCATAGTAACATTTTGCTGATATTTTGTCAACTCAACACCTCAGACTTATAAACACTATGTTAGGCATCATAATAGGTAAATTTTGTTCCTATGAATATCAGTTAATTCCAGTTAATATGAAGTGAAAAAGTAATTTTGCACTGGCCTCAAATAAGGTTGATCTTGGCATTGAATCTTAAGTGCCAAAGAACATACTGTCCAGCCATACCAAATTATGGCAACCGTAAGTCCATTGCAGCTCCTCTGTGAGCTGACTCCTCTCCTTCAACTGTGCTTATGAGAACAACCCTATGAGTTTACATTAAAGAAACAGCAAAGATGGAAAATGTGCTACCTAGGGGCAAGAGCTTTGAGGTGGACTTGCCACAACCTCAACTTTAAGGGTCCACACCTCAAGAAAATCAAAAAGCTTTTAAAGAGGACAAACAACATTTTGAAAACAGATTTTGAAAAACTTTGAGGCTGCTCAGTCAAGATAAAATAACTGTGGAATGCTTTATAACAGAACTTCCCACTGTGTCCTCGCAGGTAAGCCCTTGCTTACTGGCCTGATTTCAAATGAGTAAGTAATTTCCTGTGTTGAAGCAAATTCTGCCCAATTCTCTTTGCTTCTTAGGAAGATCTATCTATCACTGCAGAGATGTAGCTTTAAACCTGCTTCCTAATATCCAAACTAGTCCCTCTACATAAAGCATCTTCATGTCTCCTCAATCTCTGATGCCTAGAGTAGCCAGTAGCTTTCCTGAGTTCAGTGTCAGAGCCTGGGCAAGCAAAGGACTATATAGAGCAGATGTTACATTGGCTGAAGTCCCACACAAGCCAACTGCAATACACAACTGCATGTGGCCAGATGGGATGCATTTCAGGATCACAAAATTCACTGTTGTCCAATGAAGTCCATACTCATCTATTATGGGTCATGTCCATCCTGATTACAGGAAACAGGCAAAAACCACACTCATCTTCTCCTCCACTCAGTTAGTCTCAACAAGTTTATGGAGCCCATTCTCCTGGAAATCATGCCCAGGTCCATGAAGAACAAGAAGAAGGTTGACACCTCCCAGCTGGTAGGAATTCATCAGGCACTGATAAACTATGCCTTCTGTGATGCAGCGACTAGGGGACAGCAGAGTCATAGTTTATCTTGATTTTATGAAGTCTTTCAGAAAGGTTTCCTTAGCATCTTTATAGACAAAATGGAAATATATGACGCAGACAGGTGGTAGAGAGGTAGAAAATTGATAGTAATCTGAAGCTTGACAGTGAAGCCTGCAGATTAAGGGATGTGATTATTCTCCCTTTTTAGCACTTGGGAGAGTATCTGGAGTGCTTCTTTGGGCTTTTCAGCCCATCACAATGACTGAAATGAATTTATCGGTGACAAGAGCACTAAAGGACTGCAGAGAAGATCAAGAAGGGATCTAACTGCTGTTTTCAACTACCTAAAGGAAAGAGAACCAAAAAGATTAAGCTGGACTATTATTGGCAGTGCAAAATGAAAAGGACAATAGATAATGCACAATAGCTGCAAATTCTGAATAGGTATGAGGAAAAGAACTTTATGGTGAGGGCTAAAATTGAAATGGGCTACTGAATCCTTGCCCTTGGAGATATTCAAAACATGAATGGACAAGGTCCTGAATTGAATAATCTAAATTGGCCCTGCCTTGTGCCATGATCTAGTTCAGATGACCTCCAGAAGTTACTTGCTACTTAAATGCTATGATTTAGTCCATTCCGGAAGAAGTATTAAAATCCACTTGCTTCTAACAGCTGCAAGAGGAGCTTGTTTACTGCTTGTACAAATGGATTGATGGATCAATACCATCTGATTAGTTACAGAGTCCCCTAACATCCTCTAGAATGTTTTGTCAGTCAGTTTGAAGTCCGTGCATAGGAAATGCAGACACAAGATACAGGCCAAATTCTTTCCCATTTTTCCCTTTGAAAAAAATCTCAACTCTTAGATACCGTCAGTCCTTGTTCTCTTAGCCCTTCACTGCACATTTAAGAACAAGCCATATGGTAGATGACTTAGTAAGGGAACACAACAGCATTATACATTTTAGAATATGCACTCTCTAAGTAATAGTAAAAAAATAATTATTTTGAGCATTACTAGGACAATATATGTATTCTTTCCCCCGAAAAAGAATACTGTAATTTCCTTTTGTTCTGTCCAAATGTTCTCCTTTGAGAATAATTTTGTCCTTCACAAAGAGAAAAATCAAACAGTTAGAAATTCCAACATGCAATTTGACTTCATTTCCATACTGATATGAAACTGCAGTATCTCTTCTAATCATGCACATCTATCTGTTTGTTTGAAATTTGAAAGGGTTATCACACCTGATCCTTTGGTAGTGTCTGGGTTTATGCACTGGCCTGCAAAAAGTAATCCTGTATGGTTAGCACAGGAAGTTGTGTCTTCTTTTCAATAGTAAGAAACAGCCAAATGTTTCAGACACTCAGACTTAATGACAAGTACCTGAAAAGGCTTAATTTCTTAAAACTCTGACATAAAAGTAATTGTATGGTTTTTTTCCCTAACTGCATTTCTGTAGCACAGAAATTCCAATTGCATTTTCCCTTCTTTTGCTTTTGGAGTGAGCTGAAGCACTTTGAAATTACTAAGACTAATGCATTGTAAAAACTCTTAAAATAGTTGTAGAGCAAATTAAAAATACCATGAAAATATTATTAAAGCAAGCAAGAGCTAGTATGTGTCATGGTCAGCATGCAGCGGTGCTGTAGCTGTCTAAGGAGCTATAGGAGCTATAGAAGCTATAGAAGGAGCTGTAGCTATATAAGCAGTTGTGTTAAAGAGCAATACCTGGGCCTTTGTTTCTGTGAAGTTCCCTGAAAGAGCTGAAGTAAACCTTGCCAAGCCACCCCTTTCTCAGATTTACTGACATGATGATCAGGTCCTAGGATGTCAGCAGATGGTCATTTAGACAGCTCAGCTATGTACCACTTGTCTCAGGAAAGCCAGCTCCTCAAATCTTTTACATTATTCAGAATTTCAAGTAAAAATACCAGCTTTCACTCAAAATTGACACTCACCCCCCCCCCCTCAATTTGTAGGAAAATTTGACTATATTCTGAATCCACAAATAATTTTCAGGTTATCTCCCCAAGAAAAACTCATGTATGTACTGTTTTATGATGGGCTGAACAGGCAAAGACCAGCACAGCACTCAGATGACTGTTTTTTTGAGTAATACCTTACATTACAAAAACTTCATTCTGCTCATCGTTGTATATGTACAACTTAACATAATGGGATGTTGCACGCAGACAGCCAAGGACAAAATCTGTACAAAATATTTCAAAACAATGGAAACATACTGGACTAAAACAGTCTATACATTTAAAAGTGAATTAATGGAATAAAAACAGCTGCAATCATAACCATATAAAAATATTATGCGCTTATGTTCCTAATCTCAGTAAAAATATCAGGAATCAGAAAAGCAACAGATCATCTGGGAGTGAATGTCCCTCATAAAGTAAATAAAATCAGTACTAAATAAGCCACTGTAAATGAACAAACACAAGGATGTTATTAACTAAAAGGTATTAATACTCTCAACATGTAAACTGGCAAGCACAAGTTAAGCTCAGAAGAATTACCTTCTTGGTTTTCAAACTGTTCTGACAACAGATGGTAGCAGCAGCCCACACTGCAAACGGCTTTGATTTCAGGTTTGGCAGTAAAAATTCGTAATGTATTTGCAGCAAGATCTCCACATGTATGCAGACCCACCATCATACAGTCCTAAGAAGAAAAAGTAAAAAAAAAGGCAACAATAAATGATCTCCTTCATCAGCTGAAAGAGTACAAACAAAAACAAACTCCAAAACCTAAACATGGGGCAAATAGTGAGCTGTAAGGTAGAAATACCCAACTCCATGAGGACCCCTGCTGTTCTGTTCTAGCATTTTTCAATACTAATCAAAGCTCTTCAGTGCTGGGAAAATATGGTGAAAATGGGCCAGGATGCAGCAGAAGTTCAAGACTAGGAGTAACAGGTGCATGGAAGGGAATATCTACATGTTTACTGGGCATAGGTCCTTTTCTCATGTCTTTCCTAGGCTTCCTTCTTGTTATTAGTACCACTGCTACTTTTCTTAGTAAAGATTGCTTGCTCTAAGTCTGGCTGGACCTAAGGCATTTCTGCTAGTTTAAGCTGCTGAAATCAAACCAACTTCCTAAATACAGGTATAAGGTGAAGAGCAGGCTTTGTTATTACCCAAACAACAGTACTGACAGTTTCACAGTATGCCTGCTAATATTCAACAACAAACGGGTGTTCTCTTTCACAGCACAAAGTAAGAAGTTCAGCGTCACATGTTCTGCTCTTCTACCCATTCTATTTCCTAGTTTATTTTTTTTCTGCAACTTCCCTTTTCCCTCCACTTCTCCATGAAAATTCTCTCTCTTCTCACCATTCATAACAAGGTATTTCCGTTCTGACATTATTAGCTGGGATCCATATGGTAAACACAGTGTTGCTTTGAATTCCAGACATATTTATTAATCATAAATCAAAAAGTCATTAGGCTTGGAAAGGATCTTAGATATCATCTAGTTCCAAGGCCCCTGCCCCACTAAACCAGGTTGCTCAAAGCCTCATTCAATCTGGCCTTCAACTCTTCCAGTGTCATCCACAACTTCTTTGGGTAATTTGTTCCAATGTCTCATCACTCTTACAATAAAGAATTTCCTTTTAATATCTACCTAATCTAAATCTACCCTCCTTCATCTTAAGGCCCCTTCCCTCTTGTTCTGTTATTACATGCCCTTTAAAAAATTCTCCCTCCAGCCCTCTTGAAAGGTCCTGTTTAGGTATACTGGAAGGTGCTATAAAGCCTCCCCAGAGCCTTCAACTCTACAGGCTATCAAGAAGAATTGACACCTTCAACTCAACTGAGATTGCTTTCTCTAATCATTCTGATTTTATCTAGTTATCTCACCCACCCATATTACACAGTGCATTCATGACTGAAACAGTAAAACTTCTGCTTTCCTCTTTCACGGTCCCTGACAGTATTTTTTTATATAAAGAAAGGCAGTGATACAGGATTTCTTCCACCTTTAACACTGTACAAATTACACACTAGGAGGATACAAAATCCAGCTGTGCAAATGTACAGGCATATGTTTCACCAATAAACCCTGCTGTTCAGGGTGTCTTTTGCACACAGACATGAGCTTGCTCCACATGCTCTCATATACTAAGCTGCATTTATAGCTCAACTTACAGGGCCATCAGCACAAAACTATGGTCTTGAATCAGAGATTATTACACCCTGGAATAAAATAGTTTGGTTACTACTGAACACAGAGAAATTTTTATCATTCTATAAAAGTCTGAATGCATCTACTCAATCAATACATGTTAGTTCAGGCATAAAAACTAAAAGTTTCAAGACTTATGCCACTGTTTTTGGGCAGTTGAACTTGGGCTTGTTTATGTAGATGCAAACCCTGCCAGCTACTAAACTACTAAATGAACTTGAAGTAATTCTGTAAAGTCAAAATAAAATTATTCTTTACAAACTCTTCATCTTGAGTGCCATACATAATAAATTCTCCTATGCCTTCCCAGTATGACAAAAAGTACAAAAATACATAATTTGGAAAAATAAGAACTTTTAGTCCAATGCTTAATATATGCATCTACCTGGTAAACAGTAATAAATCCATAATAATTAGATTTTATCTATAATGACAGTTGCAAAATAACTGAATATGCTGTTAACTTTGACAGCTGATTATTATCTACCTCATAAATTCTGAAGACTGATACATATATCAAAATAGAAAAACAATCTTTATCTGGTAGGCATGCTTCTGCTACCTGGTTAAAAACCATTATTGGGCCAGAATATTAATTTACACCAGAGATAGCACTCTACGCACACTCAGCGAACATGTACATATTAAAATGGCAATATAAAGACAATGGACAATCTAAATACAGTAAATATTTAGAGTAAAATAACCTCCAGGTCTGTTATGATATCATTTAGTTCTGTTTCTGCAGTGATGAAAGAGGTCAATGGAAAATATAGGTTTGATTCACTTGACTTTCTTGCTTTAGTCTGGAGAGATGTCATTTTTCTTTGCACTTTTTCCTCTTCACAGAGTTCCATGCAGTTATGAGATGAAGAAAAGTCTTCTACAGCATCAGCAGGAAGAACATTTAGAATAGCAAGAACCTCTTCAGAAAGTTTGGTCTCATGAGACTGTGTCCCAGTCAATAAATCAGCTTCAGCTTCTGTGTTGGTTTCCAGTGTAGCCATTTCTGTGAAACCACAAGAAGAAACTAGATCTTGGATAATCACTTGGCCCTGATTTTGAAGACTGTTGGCATTATTTAAGAGCTCTTCATTGATCGTTTTACAATTAATTTCACTTTCCACTGGCCTGTCATTTGCCTCTTCCAAACGCTGGTTTTTGAGGTTTTCTTTTCCTCGACTCTGATATGCTCTCCAGTGTTTCTTCAATTTTCTATTTCTTTCATGAGCACCATTTGTGTTGGAGCTTGAGGAGTCAATGCCATAAACTTTTAAGTTATATTGCATGGACAAAAATGAACTCAGGTAGCCTTTCCCAGAACCTATATCAATCACCTAGATAATAGAGAAAAAAGAAAAAACAATTGTTATATTAATGAGCAACAAGCCACACTTCAAGTGCAAAATTGTTCCCTAAAACTTTAAGCATGGATTGAATAGTTACCTTATTAGTACCATACTTCTCAATGTACTTAGTTCTTTTGCTTTGTTGGTCTACCTTCTGACTTTAAAACACAGAATTAAGTCTTAACTGATGTGCTCCAGAAACAGACAATTGAGAGTATAAGTATGTGAAGGGAAGGTGTTAAAGAGGATCTTTCCAGGCTCTTCTCTGTGCTGTCAAGCAATAGGACAAGAGTCAATGGGTGGAAACTGATGTACAGGAAGTTTCACCTAAATATAAGGAAGAACTTCTTTACTGTGCAGGTAACTGTGGATTGGAACAGACTGCCCAGAGAGAGTGTGGAGTCTCCCTTACTGGAGATATTAAGGAATAATCTGGATGCAACCCTGTGCCGTGTGCTTTGGGACAACCCTGCCTGAGTAGAATGGTTGGATTAGATGAATCCCTGTGATCCTTTCCAACCTGACCCATTCTGTGATTCTCACACTAGAAAGGAAAGAGAAGTGTAGAAGGAATAATTTTACCCACTCTTTTATTTAACAGACGTTAAAATTATGTAGACTATGTGCACCTCCACTTCTTTAAGTTCTGAATTTTTTCAATAAAAAGCAGCGTTTGGACCCAAGAGGGGGCAGTGAATTATTCCTAAGTGTGACCCCTAGTGGTTGAAGAGACCAGTTGCAGCTTGGGGAAAGTTGCTTAAGTAAATAGAAAATAGTAACACATTGTTAAAATAGCACTGGGAGAACAGTTTAAAAACAAAAGGAAAAGTTAACTAAACATAGCAAGAAATTATCTTACACTAAACAAATAAACTGCATTAAATTATTCCCTATTTTACCTTCTGTTGATTACACAGGGAAAGGTAATAAGCAATCCATAGCATATCTGACAAGCATGAAACTTTAAAATGAAATTTCCATGATATAATAAACTCCAAAGGTCTTATCCACCGTGAGTTGGGTCCTATGTTTAAACACAATTTCTGGCACAATCAAAAATTCCAACATTTCCCAGCACCAAATCACAAATGTAATGGATGCTGAATGCAGAATTATATCATCGGTACGCACTCCAAGTCTTGCTGCACATTCTGCAATTTCCAAGGAAAACTTTGACCAATACATTAAATAAAACAAATGTGTGCACTTAAGCAAAGAGGAATCAACACTGGCTTCTTTTCAGAGCTTAATCAAGAACTTCTTTAAAAAAACAAGTTCCACTTATATGATAGGAAAAGTGCTTAAAAGGGTCAGCAAACTACTGAAAGAAAAAGTCCTTCAGTTATTTTGCTTTAATGTTTAAATTAAAAATCATTAACATTGAAGTAATTATAGTGGTAATAACATTTTTGCTTTTATTTTTATTTCCTTATTTACTATTGTACATTATAAAATACCAACAGAGAGCAATATCCTCTACTGCCCATTATACAACATGGGTATGGAGGTGAAATGGAGGTGAAATTTTTCAAGTTTGTCAGTGATCTGTAATATCTGAAAGAAACACCCTGAGGACATGTGCTGCTGTAAAATGTGTTGTGTTTTCATGACTCTAGATTTTTTAATTAAATGCTACATATATTTTATTTTGCAAGAAGTATGGGAAAAAATCAATAAGGAAAAACTCCTAAAAATTCGTAATTGCTAGGTTTTTTTAAGTTGAAAGAAAACAAAAACAAAAGGAATTGCTTTTTAAAGACTGAGAAGGGGGTTTTTCTTTTTTATATTTTCCAAAGTAAAAGGAAAGCTCTTTTCATATATTAGGGATTTGTAACTTTGCACAAATGAATACTGTTATAGCGTATGACGAAAATGGAAAAAAGTTAATATAGAGCATTATAAAGAAGTTAATATATCAGCATTTCATATTCAGTGATACACGGCAATATTTTTCATTTAATGTTCTAATTTTTTAAAAAAGTAAGCAGAAAATAAACCCATGTATAGAGACACTCCAAGGTACTTGATATGTATAATCACTGGATGCAATTGCAGTGTATTGACAGATACTTAGTAAGGACTGGTTTGTGATTTTATTAGTAACCAGCTACATTGAAACTTTGGTTAAGTTATTAAGATGGCTTTACTTTTTTACTTTCTGAATAGGGTTTTTGCTCTCCTTTTACTCCTGAATCTCACAGGAACTATTTAAATCTAAATGAAAACTATATGAAACACCACTTTCCAGCAAATGCAGGGACCACTTACTATTGCACTGTAAGCAAACTGTACTCTCCTATAGCTTTTTCAGTATGTGAAAGTCTTCAATACTTAAACAACTAATATCTGCCTGAAACAAAAGGTAAGCAAGGCAAAAAACATGCTTATGACAGAATACAAGACTTTCACAAATGTGCTGCTAGTATTTTTCGGTCGTTTACGGGCACACCCGCTTTAGGGTTGCGGAGGGCACCCATGCTTGTCACTGTGGCTGCCTCTTACACGGCTGCTGGAGAGACCATCTTCCATTCCTGTAAGCGATCGCAGATGCTCACAAACTGACTGTGTCTCAGCCAGTAATGTTTGGCCTTAATTAAAGCTCTCTATTTACTTGACAATCCTGGCTGTAAGAATACTGCCTGAAATTTTGTCTTTGTCAGCTGTTCCTCACAAAACAGATGGTCAGGACTGAGAATTTTGATCTCTGTTTCCAAGGATGCCACAGGCCTGACCCAAATCTATCAAGCACGGCATCATTTACTTATCTAAATTAAACTCAGTCTGAGCCAAATAACCTCCTAACCAAAGTTCAGCTTCAGCAACTCAGAGCTGAATCCAAGTTTTGGGGCTTTCCCTGTGGTGGGAGCAACAGCAACTTGGGATGCTGCAGGTGCATTAATTTTAAACTACAGTCATACATATTTACTTAAAAAACACAATACTCAGAGAAAATAACCCACCATAAAATCTGGGCACATGTCTTATTAACCTTTGTTTTTAAACAAATATAGTTTGTTCTCTACAAATCTTTGTGGGAATATTGACCTGGAGGAAATAAGTCTCCATTGACAGTTACAGTCCCTTGCATGGAAAGCAAGTGCAGCTCAGATGTAGAAAGGAATCAAATGTGTGCTGAGAGCCCCATGTCACCTCCAGTGTTTAAAGCAAGGACGAAGCTACATTGGCCAGTTACCAGCATTAGAGAGATTAAAATGAATAAACAAACTCAGTTCACCCAGATACTGAAAAATTTAGCCTCACCACAGCACAAGCCTAAGATACTAAATCGAACACACTTTAACACAGAAAAACCTTACAAAAAAAGCCTATGTATGCAAACTGAAGAAATAGTATTGGTGCATTTTGTCTAACAGAATGTGAAACACACTGCTCAAAAATATCAAGTATTGCTGGGGTGCTTGTATTTTTGTCAACAGATCCATAAATAAACCTCTACAAGGTTTTACTGAAACAGTGATCTAATGCACTGTGCAATCATAATTACACGTATATAAAGAAAAGGTTTAAGTTAAAACGAAATTTGAGAATAGAATCCTGCAATTCTTCACACACAAACCTACCATCTGATGTACAAAACAGTCAACTCATGCAGTAATTGCTGGGTGATAATGGTGTTGGGTGTCCAGGCCTCATATGTATTCTACCAAATGTATTTCATACATACTCTTACACAAATCTCTGCTTAATTTGGTCTCTTTTCAAACTAAAACCATCGTAACTAATTTTCTAATTTATAGCTCTCGATCCATTGTTAAATAAAGGTGAACAGTATTAAACAATAAGAAATAAGTTAAATCTTGCGTCAGAATAAGAGAAGCTTTCAGAATTTCTCAAGATATTCTGCATCGGTCTCTATGTGACACCCTTGCATGCATGACACAAGGCAGCTCTCCTACTGACACATGTGCACAACTGCTAGCAATATAATACTGACAAACAAGGAAGGACTGGTCCAAAAAGCAGAACAGTTTTCAGCTACTCAACACAGAGAGGATCATCATAACTTTTTGAAATTACTCATGAGTGATTATGTGTCACTGAAAGGCAGCTCCTTTGAAATAATACATTTGTAAACAAAATTGTCCTTCAGTTCAGCCCAAACAGCTCTTCTTTAGCTCTAATTATGTACAGGAAAAATAAGAACAGCATGGACAGAATATCAAAGTGATGTATTTAAACACAACAAGGAGAATAACTTGGAAGGTACCATAGTAACCTACACCGTAAGAAATGCTTTCTTACCTGCTTTATCCCACAATAATTTGCTATGCTGTCTACCAGCTCTGACATCACCTGCACTTCATGTGACTTCTTATTATTCATAAACTCATCTGGTTTGAAACCTGTATCAGATTAGGAAAATAAATATATATTAACACAACCCGTAATAATAAGGATTTGTGACCAATCAGGAAATAAAAAAAGTTAATATATACTTTACTGTTTATGTATTTTCAGGATAGTAATTTTTAATTAAAAACTCATTAAAATATTACAAGAGTAAACTTCTGAATTATGGATGAATTAGCAACATTCAACAGACTTAAAAACTCAGATTTTTTAAGATGCAGCATATTTAATACCTGATCAGATATTAGACAATAGCTACAACTATAAAACTATACTTTTTAGTATAGTTTTATAAAAAAAAAACTTAAAAAAAACCTATAAAACTGTACTATTTCTTCCTTTTCATTGAAAAGTACTTATTTTTATCTCATTTATCACAGATACCTTTCAATGAAATATAAGGGCAGGAACAATAAATAATCACATTGTACAGTTTGTTAATGCTGCATATTTGCTGACAATATTAAGACTAAAAGTTATGAGCAATACTGGGAAAATACAGAGGAAGATAACTTTCCTTTTCTTTATTTACCCTATGGATTTGTTATAGAACTGTTACACCTCTGTGGCAGAAAATAACTCATTTCAGTGTTGCTGGACAATGCGTTAATGAGATGGAGTCAACCTCCATTGTGGGTTTACTGCTTGTGGAGAACATCAAGCATTCACTTGCTAACCTCTGTGCCAGCCAAAGCAGGAGCTCAGAAGTCACTCCCTTGGGACAAACCCACACGTTTCTCTTAGGGGTCCAATGCTGCAGTGCACTTAGATCTAGTTAAATTGATGGTAAGCCTGAGTGATGGTAGAAGAAACTGGATCATTACTGATGAGCATACTCTTAGAAAGAAGACTAGGCAGATTAATATACTTTCCCATTTTCTGTTTTATGCACAGTTTGTATTCATCTGTCCAGAAACTGATCATTAGGCAAAAACCATGTTCATTTCTTGATCAGATCATGCTGGGAGCAGAGCCAAGCTTGCTACTTCTTTAAAAGAGAGTGGGGAATTGAACTGAGCTCATAAGAAACTCAGTGTTTTCTCTATTTTTCCCAAACCCAAAGGGATCTGTCTATTTCTTAAACATCTGGGGTTTTTATAATAAATTGTTATGACAATACTTAAAATCTAATAAAGACTCTATGAACTGACAAAAGGAAAAATAGGCTAAAAGACTTAAACAATACGAATAGCAGAAACAAGTATTTGTCATCTCACTGAAGAATCCCCTTAACTTTTAAACTGTAAAGATCTATACAGCATCCTAAACAGCTCTTAATTTGTAAGCATATCAGGTTAAAGAAAAACAGACAGGGAAAAAATTTAAAAAGAAAAAAGGTCTCTCTTTTTGTTTATATTTGAACATTTTTGTGTCTGGATAGGTTCATCAGAAAAAGAAGCAGAAATGGAACGAGAAGAAACAGACATTTAACTTCTTGACAGAAATAAAAGTTGTTTTTTCTCCAAAGCAGCGCTGTCACTTTGGACAATGACCACATTCTGCACCTTTACTCTTTTCTCTATTATGAACTCAAAAGACTGAATGGGGTAATGCTAGGTGAAGTACTACGTCAGAGAGTACTTATTACAAAGCAAGTATTTCAAACATGGTAAGAAACCAGAAAAGCTGAAGTGATAAATAAACTATATATGTAGATATAAACAAATAATGCTTTTTCTATCTGGAACCTCAGCAAAAGTTTCTTAAGCATTCTTTTACTTCTTTCCCTGCTTTTTGCAGGATAACACACTGCTTATATTTCAGCTCAGGGAAAATGATACTTTTTTTGGAGAAAATTACTGCTTTTATTTTTCTGCTTTTTACGCAAAATTCATATCGGTTTCTACATTATTCTGAAAACCAAACAGATATTAAAAACTAACGCAAGCAAATGTATCTGGGGATTGTTTTATATTGCCTAGACATTTCAATTTAAAAAAATACTAGTTTGACTTAAACTGTGTAAATTCTTTCTAGTATCACAAAATTACTTCCTTGGAACAAATAATTATACATGCACATTTCCTTATTATGTGTACAACTGATGCAGGCAGAACAAATACTAATTTCAAAAAAAATCAGAAATTTAGAGAACCGTCTCCCTTTGTGATGAAAAAAAAGATAAAGTGTGGTTTCAAATACTTTACAGAAGTAGCTTGGATATGACAGAGCAACAGAACGCTTAATATTACCAGTTTTAGTTGGTAATGAAACGCTGCTCATTTGCATTGGGAATCCCTAGCACGAGTACCTGTATTCCATTTGAAGAACTGCTTTAACTCTGTAGTGCCATTTATAGCCACATCTTTAGTTGTGAAGCTGAGCAAATTGAGGAGAGACTATTTCAGTACAGGGCTAACACAGATTTTTAAAGATCTCCTATAGCAGGGTGCAGGGGTTTTATGCCCCAGCTACCTGCGGAAATTCACATACCTCAGATAAAAAAGTATAAATCCATAGTCCATACCATACAACATCATCTACACAGAAGTTTACTACAGTGACTTAATTCCATGATCCAGAGTGAGGAACTGGACTAACCACACACTCAAAAAAAACCCTTCTGTGGCAGAGTGATATTCCAGCACATGGAATTTAAAGATGGATTCATTAGTAGACACTACATGGCATGGTTATTACCTCAGCCATAAACACACTGTGGAGTGGAGTACTCTCAATCCAACCCTCACTTCTGGGTGGTTACAAAGCAAAGCAGAACACCTTTCAGACTCAGAACTCCATTCCAAGTAGTTGTGTCCGCAACACGCTTAAAATGTTTGTGCTTCCCAATTATTCCCAGGAAGGACAGCAATATATCTACATTAAGACTGCAAAGAAGCTAGAGAATTATGTAAGTATGCAAATTGTGGGAATAGACTCAAAAGTCAGTTTGTCTTAGAAGAAGAAAACATATTAAAAACCTCTGAAACATAAATGGAATTATCTTGATGCATATTTTTCAGAATATAAGCAACACCATCATAAAGTTGCCAGTTTTCTCAGACCTACATTTCTTTCAACTTGCAAGCTTTAGCATGTCAGGAAACAAACATATCTTCTGAAATACAGAAGTACGTCCAAAATATCTAAAATCACTTAAAGTTACGAGATCACAACTTTCATTTGGCAACTTGCACATTATGAATCCATAAGTTGGTATTTTACCTCTGCCAAATGATTACCAGGAACTTCAATTAAGTTAATTTAACTGATATTTACTGCTGAATCAGCACAAAGGTTTTGAATTATAATTCTACTGTACACATTTGGAACACATTTTATTCTTCCCAAGAAGTACAACTGAGAAGTACTGCAAAAGTACAAACCCAGGCCCCAGTTACCCAACCAAGCATCACTCCTGCCACACAGAAAACAAAATATTCAGCAATTGCCTTATTCTTGATGCTCCATTCTGCATGACAAGAAGATGAAAGAATCCTCAAAGTTTTGGCTACACAAGTTAATCTAGGAATGAACTCAAGTATAAGAAGACAGAACTAGAGAGTTACAGAAAATTAAGAGGAACATGAGGAATGAGATACAGTAAAAATGAAAATAGCTAAAAGCTGGTGGGAAAGAAAAGCAGCATACCATTCTCAAGGAAGAAAAAAGGGTTTCTAATGAACTAAGACTTAGCATAAGGAATGAAGCCAGAAAGTAAGAGGAATGCACTACAAATCATTAAGAGTATCTCGGCAATAGTATTTTAACACTTCGAAAAAAATCTAGGGAGCCAACCATGAAAAATAGAAAAATTGGAAAGAGATCACTGTAGAAAATGGGAGAGATGCACAACATTTGTATAATGGGTGCTATCACTTAGGATAAGAAATGTCAGGAGTTTTAATGCATCCCAGAGATAAAAGGCACAAGAAGGCGGAGAGCTGCTCAGTCTGTCTCTTAAAAACTAATGAGAAATCTCAAAGATAGTGACAAATCTTGAGATATTGAGGACTCCACGAATAGCACACTTGCAGTAAAAATGACAGCAGCCCAAGTAAGGATAAAAGCCAATTTATCAACTGATTTGAAAATTATAATTGGGGTAAGACTCGCAGTGTCCAACTTGATGCCAATTTAAGAGCATTGTAATTCAATTTCTTTAACTGCAGAAAATGAAATTACTCTTGTTTTATCACATATAATTGGTATTAGTCCCAAAAATACAGAATTATTAAAATCTTTTTTTTCTAAGACATCAAACACTTGCCATATTTTAGGGTGATACTTCTAAGAAAAACATGAGTAGCAACTATGATTTTTGCCACTCGGGGACAAGACAAACAAAGAGAATTAACAAGGTATCTCAAATAGATATGTGCCCACTTCTCTGTCCCATCCCCTTTAAAACTGAATCCCATGGTGGGTCTATAGATACCAAATATTCTTACAGTCCTTACAGTGAATAAGCAAACATTAAAATGAAAATGTAAATATACCTGTTGCTCCTTCACTGTCTCCTTTCAGTGCTTCAAGCACATCTTCTAATTGGGTACACACTCCAAGGTTAGACAAAGAATAATACTTAGCAGCCAGGGCAAACAAATGTACATTGATAAGCTTCTCAGAGCTTTCACAAAATGCATTGGAAAAGATGTCATCATCTGCACATAAAAAAAGGAAAATATTTTTGTCAACAGTATTTAACAGCTCTCTAATACTGCTGACAGAGAATTACAGGCAATAAATACTTAGTATCAGACACAACTTAGCCATCAATCTTGCTTCCCTAAGTGCAAAAACTCACTATTTTCCTTCAGCTGTATTCTCCCTTCAGAACCAAGGTCAAATTTTGCTTTTAGCTGAACCAGTGTAAATGTGACAAAATCTGTTGTTTCAGCAGACATACTTCAGTATAATTGACAAGCTAATTCAGTCAACATTATCACTTCTCTTCTGTTTACAAACTTGCTCATTATACATGTCCTAGTCAGCCCTGTCTGCCAATATATGCTGCTAGATTTGTTTTTAAGGAATGCAGCTGTTCAGTATATGAAATGTTTAGATTCACAATCACTCAATTCACGTACTTTCCAGTTTTGTAACTGATACTGGAAGAATTAAATTAATTTTTATTTCCAATCAGGTGTGGGCCAAAGTTAAGATTCCAATGTTTATTTTGTTAGATACATGATTAAATACTTCATCTTGGTATTACTTAGTACTGAATTTCAAAAATGTAAATTTATTTTTAAGTAAAACATATTAGGATGAATAATTTATTCATTCTGAAATTGTTTTGTATTGTGTAATTCCTCTCTATTTTACCTAAAACTATTTGTGAATTCTACGTAATTTTGGTAACAGTTTTTATATATTCAATTCATTTCAATATATAAAAGGCAACCAGTCCAGCAATCAAAATGTTACAATGATTTGGAAAAAGTCTCCTGGTTTGTCTTTTGTGTCATAGGTAGATTTTGAGGAAGTACATACCTAGTGCACTAGCCTTCCTGAATCTGGCATGTATACATGATACAGCTATTTCGGTAGATCTCAGCTCTAATGCTCCTAATTTCCTTGCATGACCACAATGAAAGATCATGCATATATTATAATCCACTGAAAACAATCCTAAACCATGTTAATTTTTATGATATTATGCCACAAAGGTACAAGCACAGCAAACAAATTTCCTAAGAAAGCATAAATATTGTCTAAGCTATGACCAGAATTAACATGGTTAATTGTCTGCACAGCACTTCTTACTCCTCTCTGCTAAAAAACCTAAAAAGAAAGCCACATTTCTCCATTAGTAACTTCCTTGTCTGAACAAACTTTAGTTAGTGCTGTCTTCATGAAGGGTAAGATTGTCAGAGGGTATTAGAGATGAGAAAACCACAGTTTTCAGGGAGAACTGGCAACTTTGCTTTGCAATGTCTCTTCTCTAAGATTTATTACAGAAAGATAAGAAAATGGATGTGCTTCATCTATTTCACTTTTTCAGCTGACATAAAATATGATTACTGTTCTTACAAATCTCACTTCACTGAAATCCAATGCAGCAATACCCATGCTCTATAACAATCCTTAACTTGGTTATCTGGTGGAAGAATATGACAGAACTAGCAGGATCTCATACAAGATTGCTAGTATATCACCCGTAATAATACTCCCACCAAACTTTTGTTCCAGCTTGACAACTGAAAATCAAGGAACCAGCTGCATTAAGGCATCTGAAGCCTTGCTTCAAGCTACAGAATGGCAGTTGCTGAACTTTGTATTATTTATGAATATTAAAAATGTTAAGTTTTTTGATGCATTTCTACTCTGGATGCTCACAAGAGGAAATCTAGCATGTCTTTTAACCAGTCAGTCTACACATTTGTAAACAAATCTTCATACGCCCAAAGTTGGAACTACAGTACAAACAGTAATTTACAGTAAAATATTAAAATTCTTAAACAAAGATTTTTCTGTGCCTGTGTCCAATTTACAGCAATGACGTGATAAACAAAATGCAATATGGCCAGTGTCAGCTTTTTGATGTATTTGAACCAGTTTCTGAAGGGTTCCATCCTTCATATGGTCATTCTAATGAAATGAGTTTGAACAAGGAAGAGTAATTTCTGTTTATGTTGGGTTTCAAGATCCCTAATTGTCAGTTTCTGATTCCCTAATGCTATTGAGTAGCACTAAAGCACTCAAGTAAGCTATGATACTTCATTTCTCTTTCTCTCTCCTAATTTTAATACAGGCTAGCAGTGCATTAATTTGCAAATGTAAATAGATGTTTGCAGGTATCTTCACTGAAAACTAATATTCTACTACGAAGTATTTTCATCATCAATTCACTACAGTGCATTCTGTTAAATAGCATACTATAAAGTCAGAAAAAAAGGGGCAATTCTTCCTTTTTTCTTTTAATTAGCAGAAACAATCCCTGCAGAAACCAAAGAAGAAATGTCCTATTTTAGCCACAGCATGAAAACTTCATACTCTTCAAATGACGTGCTTAATTTTAGACATAAATTGTCTTTTTGTTCCAGTAATTTCTGCATCAGATTCTGTAACATGCATTTTGAATGCAGATTATTACATTATTTTCCAATTTTGAAATCTACAAAATCCTGATTCTCATTCTACTCTACAGGCCACCGCCTTGGTGTTCGAATCATTTCATGGACCCTCCCATTGAAACAGGTTAAATCAGAGTAATTTTCCTTTTCTGTTTTCTTTATGATGATTTCATTTAATAATTAGTTTTGTTCCAGCCTCTATTTACATTCAGTTTCATGATCTATTGCTCTGAATCAGTTCTGACTCTGACATTATGTCAAGAACATTAAGCCTGTCCTTGCTGCTTCCCAAAACTTTTACTTGTTGACCAGACCACTGTCGTTTCCATCTGGCTCTTGAAAGTAATTCATGACCCAGTGTCTTTTCCATGCACAACTAAACTCTGTGGCATTTTTCCCAAAGAACTCAACCTTTAAAAAATTAGTCCTGCAGTTAATATTTTGAGAGGTTTTTAGACCCAACAGAGAAATGTTGCTAGTGATGCAGTAATTCACAGCTCTTCAATCTCTTTCTGAGCCCAAATCATTATCACAGCTTGTCTTCTATGCCAAGCAGCACATGCTACTTTCTGTGGAGCCTTCTCTTGGACTCCACATGCCTTCCTGCCTCGCATGCCATTTCACGTAGGATTTCACTGCTAACACAGTATGACAGCTATCTACACTCCATACGCTTTGGCACGACACTGGCTTTTCTCAGCTAAGCACTTTGTCAGAGATTTCACCCTGGACTTGAAAATGATCTCTTTGCTTGGGCTCAGTCCCACCAAACACCACAGCTCTCAGATGCTTTATCTTCATTTCTGTGCCCTGCCTGAAGGAGCATTACCGGTGCATTTCCCTCCTGCTTGGACTGCAGCACATCCAGCAACACAGCAGCCTAGCTGGCTTCCCCCTCAGCTACGTGAGAATTACTAAAAATATGAAGTGCCTCTTAAATAGACCTCGTCAGAAGTAAAACAGCTGCTGTCCCGAGCCAGACACGCTGACTGTTACAGATACACAGCAAAGTTTAAGCCTTTTCCAGCTGTCCTCCGCATCTCCAGTTTCAGCACTCGGGGACTTGAACTGTTACATCTTTCCACTCGTGAAGGTTTTTCGTACGTTTTGTTTGTTTTGGATTTTTTCATATTAATCGTGTTCTTCAGTTGTCAGTCAGAGTGAAGGAAACTGACAGTCTGGAGTTTCGTTTCCAAATCGACAGGATGGAACTGACGACACGAGACCACGGTCACAAGCGCCACTCGCCGACACAAGCCGGACCCGGCAGTGGAACTTCCGGGCCGGCCGCGCTCCCTGCGAGGTGAGCCTGTGTCCCGGTGTGTCCCGGTGTGTCCCGATGTGTCCCGGTGTGTCCCGGTGTGTCCCGGTGTCCCCGCGCCCCCAGCCCCACTCACCGCACGGCGCCGCCGCCGCGCCCGCGTCCGCCGCCAGGGGGCGCGCCAGCGGCCCGGCCGCGCGCAGCGCCTCGAGCACGGCGTCGGGGCGCGGCGCCACGTGCCGCTCCCACAGCCCGCGCGTGAAGAACTCCACGGTGTGCGCGCGGCACAGCGGCAGCGCGCGCCGCACGAACCGCGCCACGCGCCGCAGCGCCCGCGCCGCCGCCGCCGGGGACGGCTGGGGCGGGAGCGCGCGCGACGGCCGCGACATGGCCCCGCGCGCCGCCCGTCGGCGCCGCGGCGCAGGTCGGTGACGTCGTGTCTGTGCGCGGCGCGGGGAGCGCGATGGCGGCGGAGCGGCGCGACGGGGCCGGACCGGCGGCGGCCCGCGGGCCCGGCCGAAAGCGGCGGTGGAGACCCGTCCTGCTGCGCAACGTTGTCGGCAGCATCCAGGAGGGTGAGTCGGCGCCGTCGGTGGGCTTGAGGGGGCGTCGAAGGAGACCCGAGTCCTTAACCCAGCTGCGAGCTGGCTCGACCCGAGTGTCCCGGCCGGGGCCAGCCCTGCCAGGCCTAGCGGGGCTTTGGGCTGGCGGAGCCCGCGGCCCATCTTCGCCCCCGGCGTTCGTGCCCGTGGGCTCGGGGCTGGGGGTTGCAGGGCTGGCTGGGGGCGGCCTGTGTGAGCTGGAGCTCCCGGGGCTTGGGATTGCAGCCCCTGGGCCCAGTGGGGATGGTTTTTGGGTTTTCTCCATATAAAAGTATGTATTAAAAAAGGAAGCATGTCTGAGAAAAGATTCGGATTATTGATAGGCAGTTACGCAGATTTAAACATGAATAGGAAAAAGAGCATGGGCTTCATCAGCGCTTTGCTGAAGTGGCAGCTTTGGAGAAAAGAAAAGGAAAACTTTGAACTAATTTGACTTTCCTTTAGAAACTGTTTTGTAAGTGAACATTATGAAAGTCAGTAGATCTTAAGACTAATGCAATAAAAAATAAGGTATTAGGATAAAAACATGTTTAACTTAAACTTTCATAAGTTTTCTTTAATGGTTGAGACTGAAACAGCCCATGTCTGAGCTTTCCCTTTAAGCAGAAGAGATTGTATAAATGTAGCTCCAGAAAAGCTCTTCCTGGACATGTGGAGAAAGTAACTAGTAGCAATAAAACACTATTTAATTGAAAAGATGTAGTGGATTATTGATGTAGAGTGATACGATGATTTAGTGACTTTTTTCTCAGTGTCACGGCTGATTCATGCTTCTGCTGTTGCTGCTACCAGTGTTATTATCAGTGTTTTCTTGAGATTGCCTTTAGGAGCTTATTTTGGAACCTATTTTGATATTGCTTTAGAAGCTGTCAAAATTAGGAGTGAAGTGAAATGTTAATACATGTTTTCACTGGATTCGAAAACATTGGCAAAGGTGCGTAGTGGTGAGTGGGTATTAAGTAGGGATGTTTGCAATGCTCTTCCGGGGGTTTAGGCAGTAAATCTGTGCAAGCTGCAACACTGCAGTAGGGAACAACCTAATAACAGTCTTTTTTTCCTTGAAATTGTGACTAGTCCTTGTTCAAATTGCCACAGGCCACAGTGGCTTTTTTAAGTTTGGAAAGAAAATGGATTGAAAGGGTCCTTACAACAATGAATGGTTTGGTACTACTTTAGTGCAGGCATATTTAACTCCCTTTCTCTTATGCTTTCAGGACGAGGTTTTGCATTTCGGAGGAAGCAAAAGATTGAACGACAGTACAGGAAATTATTGAAAAAGAGAAGACAAGTGCATTCACAACAGGATGATCAGTTTACTGATACCTATCCAGAGCACTTGAAACATCTTTACCTTGCAGAGGAAGAAAAGCTTAAGAAGCGGCGCAGGACTGCAGAGGATTCGGTGTCATCAGAAGAAAAGCTTAATAAAGCAGCAGAGTAAGTTTTCAAAGTATGTCTTTGAAAAAAGTAATTCTTTCCATTACTAAAGAAATATTTTAGGTCTTAACAGTTCACATGGACTTTAGTGTGGTGATTTGCTTTACTAAAAATGCCATTATGTCTTAAATATTTTTTCCTGGTTGTTAGAAAAATAAACGGGAACTAGATTTGTGCTTGAGACAATGAGGCGTCATTGCACAGTATTGCCACCAGATGGAGATGAGAATAAAGCAAAAAAATTTCGGATTTTTTCCATGAGAGAGTGTTATTCCCAAATGGATGTTCTTGTCTCTCTGCAGTTGCTTCCATTTGTTGGAACTATAAAGAGAGAATGCAACTCCAAGCTAGTATGTTCAGGTTTTCAAGCTCTGAGGAGCTTGAATGATGGGGAAAACTCTTTTAGGCAGTCTTTAAGCTTCAGGAAACATCATCTGTGTGAAGATACAGCAGATAAGGTGTATGCATTACTAAAAGATGTGTGCACTCTGATCTTCGGTGCATTGGCATTTGGCATTGAAGAAGTTTAAATTTGTTGTGTTTTCTTGCTCACTGTTCATGCATGGCCTGGAATGGTGTTGGGCATCATGTAAGAGTAGTGCAAAGAACCCATTCATAGTTAAAGGATGAACCTGTGCATGTAGGTAACTTCCCTGAATGTGCAAAAAGCAGTGGAAGACTGCTCTGATTCTGCAGTGGCTGTGATATCTATGGTTATATGTGCTTGATGATAATCACTGTCTCAAGAATGTGTACTTTTCCTTCCAGGTCAGTTGTCACTCAAGAGAAGTTTAAAAATAAAACATCCAATCAGAAGGCAAAAGAAGAGTATGAGAAAATAAAGGCTGAGCATGATAGAAAGAAAGAGGTAAATCGTAAACAGAGTTCTTTCTTGATTTTAAACAAAAAATAAACCTAAAGACACAATTTCGGTATCCTCTAAGGTCTCTTTTGGCCTAAAAAAAAGCTAGGATTTAGTAAATACCAGAAAAAACATGAATGTAAGTAATGTCTAAGTAAGATGAATGTTCTTGCTTAGAAGTAAGCATTTGGTTGGTAGCTTAACTGGATGTTGTTCACAGGAATATGCTGAACAGCAGAAAAAGTTATTAGATAGGAAGTGAATGTCAGGAAAGTTAGAGCTGATGCTGCTCTGTTTTTTTTTTTAAAGGGGGAATAAATTTTATTAGTTATTATGGTAAAATAAGTCAAGGATTCTGAATGGAGAGAGCTTATCTGTGCATACTTTTACATATGCCTGTTTTTTTCCTGAGGCCTCTTAGATTTCTGTTCAGAAATCTTCCCTTGAGTTATGTCCTGTAAATTTTATATCGGAGAGCAATTCTTACTAGTTTTTGTACATCTCTGAAGCCATCTAAGCTGTGGAAAACAAAAATATGATCCATAAATTATCATCTGTTCAGGCATTCTGCAGAAATGCTTGCTTATGAGATCAGCATGGCACTGCATTTCAGAGAATAAACTTTATGAGAAGAAATTATCTAAATGAACTGAAGCAATCTTTCAGTCTGATTTGTGATGTCTTGCATATTTTAGTAGGACATGATATAAGTGAAGTAAGCTGATTATCTGCTTTGTGGATGTTTCCCCAAATTACTGAATAAAATTACAACACTAGAGAAGGGGGTGTGAGATGTTGGATAAAGTCTGAACATAACATAGTGGTGATTATCTATATAGTGTTGATAGCCCATCCATATATAGTTAACACTCTATCAGTAGTTTAGTTGCATGTGTGCTTCATGGAAGGTTTTGCAGATGAAAGTTTGATTAGGCTTTGTGTTTTTTTGATTAGGATTTTGTTCCATCTCTCTTAAAAGTAAAGACAGCAATCTTTGCTGCTTGAAGGAGGACATGTCACTAGTAGTTTGGTCTGGATTAATTTTCCCTGGATAATGCTGTCCTGGTGTCACAAACCTGCCCAACTCATGGTCCAGATACACATCCCATATCCTATCAGCCTATCCCATGCAGTGGTGTCCAGTATCCTAGCACGTCTGGATTGGCAAGATACTCACATGGAAGCTGCTGCATCACCTTTTTCTTTCTTGCACTCAAGAGGAGAAAGTGAAGAATTTTTTGCCAGTTTGTCATTTAAGGAGAAGAGTCAAGGAGCACATTTCACCAAAAGGAAATAGTATACATTGCAGTAGCAAACCTTATTGTAGGATGGTCTGCTGAAGAAAGTTTGGCTCTTCTCTTGAATCTTGAGGGTGTATAATTTGTTTTGATTGCAATGTATGCTGAAAGAGCATCCTGTTTCAGCTTTAGAGAAATTTCTATTGGCAGTACAGTCCCAGTACCTATACAAAAATGAACTTTATTGCTTGTAGATAGCTTTGCAGTCAGAGAGTGTTCGTAATTGTTTCATTATCTTACATATTTAATTTCAGGAAGCAGAAAAAAGAAAACAACAAAGAGAAGAAGCTCAACGTTTATACAAGAAAAAGAAAATGGAAGCTTATAAAATACTGAGTAAGAAGACCAAGAAAGGACAGCCAAATCTAAATTTACAAGTAGAATTTCTTCTTCAGAAAATACAGCAAAATACATAGCCCCTGCATATAATTTAAGTTAACTGTGGACATTTTATTAATATACTTTTAATAAATAATGTCTTTTTGCTTCCATATTACTTTTGTTATTGCCTTGATTTATCTCATTTGTCTAGTGATATATTCATCCTGAAAATATGTATTCTATGCTGAGAGTGAAAGGGATCTGGTACCTTGAAAACAAATGGTTTGTATTTCTAAACCTAAATTCTATTACCTGTGTGACATCTTGAATTCAGTATAATGGGCTGTAGCACCATCTGACCATGAATCTAACACTTCCTGCTATTGTGATTATTAAAATCGCACTCACTTGGGAGGACTGAAGTGATGCATGTGACGTATTTGATGCCTCAAGAACTGCCTATTCTAGGAGCATGTTTTGTGTGCTCTTGGATAGGTTTGACACATGAAAGCAAAGTACCTATACTGTATTTGGATGGCTATTATTGTTCTCCACAAAGAATAAAACTTGCCAAAGGTCCAAAAGTGGTTTGGATGTAAAGGTCTTGGTAAAATAATTGTTGGCCCCTTCATAAAGCTGCTTTGTAACTTGTAACGTGTGAATTGTTCTACTTTTTGTGCATAACTTTGTCATTAAATTTGTTTTCTTCTATGTTGCTTTCAATTTATAGCAATTCAGATTAATATTTTCAAGTCCCCAAAAGAGAGCTTAAAAATGATTCCCACATTTGTGTCTATTTTAATATGTTGCCATCAACCCAGTTGAGAAAATACATTTGTCAGTTGAGCAGCTATAGTCGAGGATCCCACTTTGTGGATTAAAGGAAAAAAAAATGAATTAAACTAACACTGTTTTAGAAATTTGTTCAATCCACACTTGCTCACGAGAAAATGTATGTGCTGGTTTTGGTTGGGGTAGAGTTAATTATCGTCACAGTGGCTTGTACAGGGCTATGTTTTGGATTTGTGCTGAGCACAGGGTGGGTAGTGAAGTTTTTGTTACTGCTGAGTAGGGCTTACAGTAATTTCACGACCATAAGGCGCACTGAACTATAAGGTGCATCCCCCCAGGAGTCAGCACATTTCAGAACTTTGTAGATCAGATAAGGCGCACCGGTCTATAAGGCGCACCGGTTTTTTTTTTGCAGCGAGGCTCCGCTCCCAGCTCCTCCCGCGCGGTTGCTGGCCGAGGCCCCGCCTCAACCCGGCAGCCATTGGCCCCCAGGCCCGCCTGTACCCGGTGGGGCTGGGCTATGCCCGTCGCCGCTGCGTGCAGTGTCCCCAGGGCCCCGCTGTTCCGGGAGTTCCCTGGCGCTCCGGGTGACCCGATGCTGGCAGGCTCACCCCGTGCCGCCGCTACCCCGATTCCGGCGGCTTTCCCCCTCCCCGCATGGTGGCCACCCCAATTCCAGAGGCTTTCCCCCTCCCCTCGCGGCCGCCGCCCCGATGCCACCGGGCTCGTTCCGTCCTGGCACTGGCCTGATGCTGCCACCAGGTGGGCTCTGCTCGGCTGGGGACTGTTGTGGGCTCGCACTTCTGGGGTGGCAAATGTCGCAACTTTGTACATCAGATAAGGCACACCGGACTATAAGGCGCATTTCTGGCTTCGGGGGAAAATTTTAGTCAAAAGGGTGCACCTTATAGTCGTGAAATTACTGTACTCAGAGTTGAGGCCTTTTTTCCATGTTGCTGCACTGGTCTGGAGATTGGGAGGAGACAACAGCTAGGAGAACTGACCCCAGTTGACCAAAGGGGTATTACCATGTAGGGAAAGGTATTCTGAGACCCAAAAAGTGGTGAGTAAATATGACAGTGATTTCTCTCGCCCTTAATTTTTTTTTTTGGTCGAGAGTAATGATAACAAATAGGTTATATTTTTTTTCCATTTTCTCCTTTTTTTTCTTGCTCTTTTGCTCTCTTCCTTTTTCTGCTTTTTTTTTTCTTTCTGTGACAGAATGAAGTACAAGGTCTTGAACTGCCGATGGCAGATGGAAAGTACATGAGCTACAGTTGCTGACATGTCACTTGAATCTAAAAGTCAAATGCTGGTATAAAACTAGAAATAAATCTCATTCAGTGCATTAAAAAATTAAAATTACTGTAACACATTGTATGTTTTCAGTCAATGCTCAACACAAATCAGTTACCCATTGCTTACATTGCTTTGAGAAGACTCAGGTGGTGAAACATGGGAGAATGATAATGCTAGATTATAGGAAAAAAAAATTTATCATTCAGTTGTTGATATTCAATTTATTTTATTGTCCAGTTAAGTTAGATTAAATACAATATAGAATAAATAAAAAATGGACTTCTTTTTAAAATGAATCTTAAATTACATACCTAACAATGACTCTTTTAATTTGTTCTCAGTTTCAAGGACCACTTACAGATTTGTTTATAAAAGTATCCTCCAGAATAGTCAGGCTGCTGCTGTTAAGTGCTTGTTTCCCCAGGAGTTTCACGTGCTAATTGAGTGTGTATGTTAAACAGTCTTCAGGCTGATGTATTTCATGCTTCCTACCTACACCAGTTTTGGGTTGCTCACTGGTGACAGGACTGCTGTGTTGCAGTTGAGAATTTTCCAGGGAGGAATGGAAGAAGCTGCCCTCCACAGATGGCCATCTCCTTGTCAGGAAACTCATCCACCATGTAGGATTTGCTGTGCGCGTATAAATTCTGCTTTTGATGTGCACACAGTATATCTGATCTGGCCAAGACTCATCAGATTTATGGCAGGAAACTTTACAGCTGATCTACACAGATACTGAGCATTTGAAGCTTCTAGAAATTTTACAGCATGTTTACATACATGGCACAAAATCGGCTTTCTCAGCATCCCTGGGTGTTGGCAACATGACATTCAAGTCTGCATCCACTCTACTGCATATTCAACAGTTATGTGAAAACGTTTGGTCATCAAACTTCATCAGACAATGTTCTTGGATACAAAAATTCCACTAACACCAAATATTTAATAACCCTACTTTTTAACAAATTAAAGCCAACCATATTTTTAATAAACGTAGTTCCCTTTGCTTTGGTGTCCCTTTTCAGTTTGCATCTTATTTCCTGATGATAATTAAAAATCCCCTAGCATTCTGCACTTAGAATCAAGGAGCATGTATCTGCTGGAGGCAGTGTCTCCTCACCTTTTAAAGCTGTAATATGTCATATTTTTTACTCCACTGTGATCGTTAATGTGACATTTTGTCATCTCAGAGAAATGTGTTAAAATATTTACTTGTGAATACAGCCACATACATTTAATTCTCGTAAGACAATGCAGTTAAAGCTTTTAAATGCTTTTTGGTTTCTCAAAATGGTCCATTCTGTAGAAATTGCAGATATAAAAAGCATGAATTCATTATGTGTCAACATTTTTACTGATATTCATGATTTTTTTTCTCCTACTTATTTAATTTTGGTGGGGTTTTATATTTTGTGCCTTATAGATAATATAAATAAGGCTGTTATCTTCAGTGGAAAATAGTGTTTCAGTTTAATGAGGAAGACAGGGTTCCTTTTCAAGTTACCTGGTAGGCCTTAACATACATTTAGTAGTTGATAAACCAACAGATATTTAAACATCAATGTATTTGAGGTGTATTTTTTGCAATTATTTTGTAGGTGTCAACATATTGAATTGTGCTGCAGATCTGAAAACACAAAACTAGTTAATTTGCACTGTGTTTGAGATTAAAAGAAAGGGGATGTAATTTACACACTCACATGCTTACACATACTTACCTGTAAACACTGGTCTGATTTTCAGGCAATATCTTAAGATAATCACTTTTTATTTAAAAATCGTGCCTTGTTGTCCAGGTGGTAGTGATTGCTATTGTCAACATTATTTTTAAATCAATCTTATATCTATCTGTATGTATCATTCTGTGGTAATTTCAGTCGCTGCACATTCAAGTGTGTGAGCTGCTGCTCCTCAATCCATACAGTTCTCTGCTCTGAAGGCAGTGGAGGTGTGCTGATAAATTGCCTTTGCACTAGGAGCAATAAATCATGCCAAAACTTATAATCATTTTAACAAATGCTTTCTTTGGGAGTGCAGGAAGGGTACAAAATGCAGTTACAACATACACAGGAACACCTTCCACTTCTGCAATACTTTGTATTGGAGCAAGTTATCCAATTTTCAGCTACACGAGTGGGAGCAGGGCAGCTCTTCCAGCCCACGTCCTCACTTCCTGCGTCTGTTCAGAAGAAACACACCTAGGAATGGACTACACCTTCAATCAGTGGGGCTTAAGCACATTCTTGATGCTAATAATACAAAGGAAGAAAAACAAAAAGGAAAAATAAAAAGCTACCTACCATTGTTCCTCTGACCTCTTGTTTTGTTTTGTGGTTTTTAATACAATAAGAACCAGAAGAGGATCTAGGGAACTACAGGTCTCACAGTTTGACCTCAATGCCAGGGAAGGTGATGGAGCATATCATCCTGGCTGCCATCATATATTAGGTGCAGGACAACCAGGAGATCAGGCCCAGCCAGCATGGGAGTATGAGAAGTAGGTGCTGCTTGACCAATCTAATCTCACTTTGTGCTAAGGTGATGTGCTTAGTGGATAAGGGAAAAAGTGTAGGTGTTAACTAACTCAACTTCAGCAAAGTCTTCAAAACAAAGCCTTTGACACTCTATCAGGAGAGACTTTATCCCTCTCTAAGACTGCCTAAAAGGAGGCTGTAGCCAGATGGGGATCAGCCTCTTCTCCCGGGTAACAAGTGACAGGACAAGAAGAAATCCTGTTTCAAGTTGCACCAGGTAAGGTTTAGAATGGATATTAGGAAAAATCTCCACACCAAAAGAAGTTTTTCATAAAATTTTTAAATTCCAAGTTAATTCTGAATATTGTTCATACTTTCAGCATTCACAACTGAAGAAAGCCTAAAGATTTTGTTTAGGAGATGGACCTACATTTAATACTCGATATACAATGCAAATGAATATAGTTTCCCAAATTCCTTGATTCTGAAAGGTGCAGATATTCTACAAAATAATATATAGTCATAACTTTGACACTAAGACAATATTTAAATATTTTTAACTCTCTGAAGATTATTGGGTCGTATTGTAAACTCTTTTAAAATAGGTAATTACCTTCCTTAGATATGGATTCACAAACCAAAAATACTGGTTTGGTGAAATTTTGATATTTACTCTTTTAGGAAAAACTTGTAACTGAAAACCAAATAAAGGAGGAAAAAATCAGATCAGAAGTGAACTTACCCTGAAACTGCGATGTGTAGGTAAGACTTTCCATTTCCCTAGAATGTCATTTGGCAAATGTGAAATTAAGCTATCGCAGACCTTTAGCAGCTGTAAAATAATCCAAAACATTATGGAACAAAAACACCTAGAAACAAATAGCTAGAAGGACCTCTGTCTGTCAGTTTGTATTAGGTATCTCTCAAAACAGTGCAGTCTCCTAGAAAATTATGAACTTGATACAGAAATGATTCTTTGACCTGTGGTGTAAAAAATGTAAGAACACAAGATTAGTGTGTGACTTCTTTGCAGTTTGAATTATTGTCTAATATGTTTGGGCTATTATTCCTACTCAACCAAAATCTAATTTGTACTGAAGACTGCAGATTTTCTCATCTGTTAACAGTTGCAGATTAATTATAGACTGAAAAGCTTTTCATTATCCTTTAATTTCATTGTCTTTTAGTTTCAGTTCTGTGGTAGTATTAATTAATTGTAAACAGAACTTTGCAGAGAGTAGTAGAGCTGTTGTATGGGAAAGCGGTTTATACTGGAGTGATTTTGATATGAGAAGGAAGGAAGGTGTCATCATTAAAGTGGTGGGGGATGAGAAAAGTGTATTTTTTATTTCTCAGTCTGGAATGGAGGAAGTGATGTGTTCTTGTTCTTTGGCTTCGCATAAAAGTGTTTCCCTAAACTGTGTTTTCTTCTTTGATATATTAAATGTGCACTTCCTTGTAAGTTTGTATTTTTTAATGTATAATGACACATCACAGTTTAGTCTGGAGACCCCACAGAAAAGAAAGGAATGGAAAGAAAAGACAGTTGGAGAACTGGTAACAAACATGTGTTCCTTAATGCAGACAATATTCAGTATGTATGAACCACCATTTTACAAAACCAGTGCATATATCTGAAATCCCTTGAGTATTTTAACAGAGAAATTGACATCTACAGAACTCATTTTCTAATAAGCTCTTTAGGATATATATCCAGGATAGTTCTTCCAGTTTAAGGCAGAGGTACCATTGCAATCAATAAATAATCTCAATTGGAAAGAAAAAAGGGTAGGAAATACTTTTTCTTAGTTTAAGTATGGAAATTAAGTACTACAAAATAAAGGGTCATTTATAATCACAAGCCAGTGTTGTAATCTGTTTCACATTTATTTTAAAAATTAAAATGAATTTCAGATTTTTTAGATTAAAAAACCCCTACTCTGAAATTTAAGTTTTTGTCCAATGCTGCCTGGCTTTGGATACTTCCCAATTACCATTTCTGTAGCAATGGCAAATATATTATGGAAACAATATTTAAACATTTTTAAAGATCTCACATTAGTGGTTATCTAGCTGCAGAAGGTAATATCAAATACCTGTCTATATTTCAGATGAACAACTCTACAGAAAAGTTGGAAAGAAATAATTCACACCACCAATGTTTCTCCTGGTACTGTGTCTGTGCATGCACCCTTTAGAGTCGCTTTTTGTTCTTGGTTAAAAAAAGCCCACTGGGTGGAGGCATGGAGCTAAATTTCATCAGGAGACAGCAATTTGTAGATCAACAAATATAAAAAAAAAAAGGAAGGGACCTTAAGAACAAAACCCAGTCGCCCTGTTTAGTGAAGTCTTTAAGACCTGACAGCTATTTGAGTTGGGCACATCTTCATTGAAACCTCCTTATTATAATTTAGAATTATGTCTGCACTAGAGAATCAATGGAAAGGTTTTTGAATTGCTCATATGTATCCCTTACTTTTTATTTTATGCTGCTCTCTTAAAATTTTGGCCGTATCGTGCCAGTTACACAAACAATATTGTAACAGTTGCATATGTATTTATCCTTCCTGAGCTACTTAGACGGAACCCTGAAGCCTTGCAGTATAGAATCTTTCATTAATTTTTTTACTCTTCTGAGATGAAAGCTGAGCAAGGCTAACTGTTCTGCAAACCACTGTTGTGCATTGCATAACACCTTGTTTTCTACTACATTATGTTCTTACCCAATGCTAAGTAAGACTCTTGGCCACAATCCCTCATTTCTCACTTGCTTCCCCAGTAATAGTATCAGTAAACAATCCTTCTTGCAACAGAAACGAATCACAATTCCACAGCTTCCCCGGGCTCAGCTTCCTCCTACAGGTGCTGACGGCTGTGGCTGAGCATTGTGGTGGCCCCAGTGTCACAGGCAGCTCAAATACTTTTAGCCATGCGAGCCCCTGCGTTAGGGGGCCAACCCAAAATGCCACAGGGGATGTGCCTGCACCCCCCTGCAGTGATTCTGCTGGAGGGGTTGCTTCGGCAGGGTCAGTGACCTTGCAGAGGAAGCTGGAAGTTAAGGGACAAAAGCAGAGTATTGACATGCATTACATATGTTCATAGGGATTGCTAATGGAGCGCTGTAAGATGCTCAAATTATTGAGCAAAATAGGATTTGATAATCCCTGCCTAATCTGTTTTTCCAGGCCTTAGACACAGTTTCAGCCCAGGACCTCTATATGTCAGTTGTAGTGGTGGTGACATCTGTCATTGACTGCTCTTCTGTTGATGTCTCTCAAAGCAACTTTGTATAATGTTGGTTTTTTTTTTTTCTGTAGAACTGTGTGGGAAGAAAAAACAAAGTGAAATGAGACCTAGTTAGAGTTTTGAGAAATATCCACATAGTCAGTTCTAGTTAGTGGAGGCACAAGTACCACAAGGTCAGGCTTTGTAATTTTGTCTATAGATGCCTATTCTGCGCTCCTTGTTCCTGGGAAATGCTTGTGGAGAGTCTCTAGAGGAATTGCAATTACTAAGTGTAGTCTTGGCAAATATTGACCCATCTGTGAGACAAATCAGTGCCCCAAGGTCAACCCATGTGACTACTGCGCTGCTGCAATGCTGTTATACCCCCTTTTGGTCTCCTTCACTTGAGCATCTTCAGCCAGGCATAAAGACAGCCTGAAGTCAGGATAGATGCACCTTTACAGTAAAAAAGCAAAAACTTATCATTTAACATAAAAGAGATAGCTAGGAATGAGCTGTTATTCCAAATAAGAGTGCATCCACCACCTCTGGTGTGAAAAACCTTGGCACACGGTCTGGAATCAGTCAGAAGGAGGAAGGCTGGACACTACCACATATTCTCTCTGCTTCAGTGTGCTGTCTGCCACCAGCAGCACCAACACTGACAACACTGCCAGTTCAACCCGAAGCTTCACAACTTGTTCCAAACTAAACAGACCACCCCAGCTAAGCTCCCTGCTGTTTCCCATCAGGCCATTTCATATCTTCATGCTGGTATTTTCGCTCCTGTATCTTTGAGCTACTATTGATACTGTATTAATAATACTATCCCTCTTTCAACAAAATAAACTGTTGTTTCTTCTGTCACTTTACAGCACTTCACAGCACTACTCACAGCACTTTAATGGGCAGTCTGAGCCCAGGTTACTCTGCTGTGTCACACGAGATCCAAGTTTGGACGGCCAGTCCATTGGGGAGAGTGAGGGCAGCTTCAGGTGGGGTTACAGAAGGAAGGTTTCAGCCTATACACTGACCCAAGGACACGTGGGCAGAAGTTCCTTCCTCTGGAGAACTGATTTCCAGTATTACTGGTTCTGTTACTTTTCACAACACAGTGTAAATTACAAAGAAATCTTGATCATGGAAGTGTTGTCCTCCAGGTCAGGATGCCCCCAAGTTCAGATCATACAATGTGGTGCCAGGTTCTTCTAATCCAGCTCCAGGATTCCCATTTGTCCTTGCCCCTATTTGCCTGTTCCTCTGGCCTGCCTAGGTCTGGATCTAAGTCCTACCTCTGAGCATGGCAATTGCTACCCCCAGTTTTGTGTCCAGGTTACTAATAATTATGTCAGACGAGACAGGACAGACCTTCGTGTTATTCCACTTGTCATTAGCTCCAAGTAGCAACCCATGACATTCTGGACTCAGACATCCAGTAAGTTCTTACCCATCTTGTACTCTGTTAAATAAAAATGGTAAATACACAATGTGTATCCCATTTTCCTTTTTCCCCAAGTGGTAAGTATAAATACTTATTGAAAATTTAGGTAATTTATAATTTTTTAAATCAGTTTTTTACCAAAATAGAATTGGTAGGATTCCTTCTGTCCTAAATAGAGCTTAAATTAGTTTTATTTTCCTTACTGTCAGCTATGGAGTTCCCTTGTTATCCTTTAATTTCCTCTATTGATTTTCTCCAATTTCTTATTTATATTCATTTCACTATCCTTCTTTGTTTCTGCTCTCTTGAACATAAAAAGGATTTTTTTATTAATCTGTGCAACTCTGTGATGTATATATGTAATAAAAATGAAAATGTAGAAGTATTAATTTATGTGCATAAATTCAGCTCATTTAGTATTATAAAAAAATGAGCATCATAAAAGAGGCAGTGATACTTCACATAAAAATAGCAATAGCTGTTATATTTGTAATGCCTAACAATCCTGAAGTACAAGAATATTTTCACAAGTATTTTATCCTGTTTTCTAAAATAATCTATATCATCTTGTATATATAGCTTCTAAGGGAAAAAAAAAGCCTTTCCACGGAAAATTTTAAACCCAATGTTATCCAGCTGTACCAAGATTATTCTAAAAGTCTTATGTAATTATTTTGAAAATATTCAGCTCAGTAATATTTGGTCTTATCCTTCACCCTATGATAACACATCATTGAGTTATCTCAGAGAATTATAGATTTTTGTAGCTGAGTTCCGGTGACCATGTCTTGATTATATTTCAATTATACTTGTTACGTGCAAATTACAGACTGGGGAATGTACTTGAAAAAACTACTGACCCTGACATACACTTCAATGCAGGCATCTCTTCATTCTAGTAAATAATACAATGTTATTACAATATAAGGTTGTAAAATAGCGAGGCAGCTTCTTTATGAATTTGGATACTTTTATCTTGTAGATTTATGATTAACTAAGCCAATCCAAAAATTTACAAGAGAAAGTACCCTTGTGCATTTATGCAGATTTTATCCTGACTGTTACTCTCCAGAGACTAAATGTGTAGCATATATAAGTTGTGGCAACTTACAAATTTGATTTTTCTTACGAGTCTTATGGGTAAATGGATGTTTTCCAAGTGAAATAATCACCAAGAGCGTGTTTACATAATATGATTGACAAACACCTCAGTAAAATTACTCACATACAGTGAAAAAATTCCTGGGGAAAAGCATAACTGAAGGGATTACTTTGTTTGCTGGAGCTCTAGCAGTATTCTAACAACAACCGTGTATTTACAACAGGGAATGTTTCATGTAACAATGAATGTTTGTTAAATGTTAGATGTTCCAGATGGCTTTTGGAAACACTGTCCTGATAGATCATTGAATTTGAATTCTAAAGATTGAGATTTCTTTGATACCTGCTCAGGATAATTGTGCTTGGTAATAATTGTGGTTGGAATCTGTAGAAAAGAGCCGTGTCTGAGGAAGTAAAACAGGAGTTCTTGCAGAGCTGGAGTGAAGCAGGGTGAGAAGGGCTCACACACCCAGTGTAGTGTCTGCCATGTGAAGCTTCAATGGTCATGTCAACTGGAACAGGGGGCAGGTAGTTGACATCTCAGCTTGTTTTTGTAAATCACTCCCTGCTAAACATCTGCTAATATTAAGGTGTGAATGTAACAGGAATGATGCTGGTTTGGCTCCGCTGTCTCATGTGTGGTGCAGAGAATCCTTTTGTCTCTGAACAGCATCCAGCAGAACCAGCGCACTAGTGGGCATCAGGAGTGAGTGGGGCAGATAAGAGACTCTGCTGTTTTATATAGTTTATTCATCACTGTTTACCCTGTGCTTTATGGAAACACAATTCAGCCTGCACATTAAGCACATCTTCTTCCACTTATGGTGCAATAGGATCTGATATGATATATTTACATTCTGATTATTCTATCAAAACATTTTAAATAGTAGAGTGATTGATAAGTAGTAGGTAGTAATGATATTTTTATTCTTTGTTCTGTACCTTCATAAAAAGAAGATGAAAATTTTAGTATTATAATAATGTTATCTATAGCATTCCACAGTCTTCAAGACCTCTGCAGTTTTGACCTGCAGAGTGAGACTAATAAAAACTCTAGTTTTGTGTGTCCATGCCCACACTCCTATATGTGTACGTACATATACGTGTACATACATACACATGTGTGTACATCCTTAAAATGTCAAGATTTTACATACTCAGAGTTGCTGCATACTTTCCACTGTCTGGTTTTTACTTTGGATCTGTAAAACGGTTTGTTTTAAGAGTGATCACTTCCAGGCAAGTAATTGCATTCTTTATACAAAGGCATATATTACAGTATTAAAACAGATATTAAGAAACCATGGTACACTTGGAGCATACCTCTCAAGTACATGATATCCTTCTTTGCCCATATATTTTCAAGGATGTTACTTTTCTTGTTACTTGGTGCTAGTAATATCTAGATACTTTTCCTCTACACTGGAGCAAGATTTCTTCGTTTGGATTTGTCAGAGCCTGCAAACCTTCTGCTGGAAACCAGGAAAACTGATGTTCAAATCTGAAGATGCTACTTTTTTACACTCACCATCATGTGAGGAACTTTTCTTAGCCAGTCTCAGAGCAAAAGTATGTCAAATGAAGTGTAGCCCCTGACGAACAGAAAATGAATAATCTTATGGGATGTTTCTGGTAGATCTCTGGAGTGAATAGAATATACATTCTAAGTCAATACCTTGATTATGCTTCTTGTTTTGGGGTTTTACTGTCTTCCAAAGCAAAAAAGAATGAACATGGACATTTTCCCACCACTTTTATTATTAATAGCCCTTAGTCACAGAGCTTCACAGCAGTATTTTCTCCAGAGAGCCTTAAAACAAAGCATCTCTTTCAGATTGTCTTTTTGGTTCCTCTTCAAGTCAGCAGAGCTTGCCTTCTTGGCCTCTGTCTTTTTTCAATGTGAAAAAAATTAATGAAGCAGACACATTTGAAGCTGATCTCTATTACAATTTTAGCTTTGCAATTTACTTAGCCTGAGCAGCCTGAGCCCTAAAAAACCCAAAACCAAGCAATCAAAAGCAAATTAAAAAAACCCCAAAAAATCACAGGAAACCCCCAGCTCCCTGGATCAAATCTCCACTGCTGGATTTTCTGCCAGATTTCCTCCTTGCTGTTACACAAATCAAGAGGAGAGTCTGTAAGGCAAATCTCAGTGTAGGATGAGGCCATTACTCCTAACAGGTAAATCAAACAAAGTAAAAGTCATAGTGGTCAGCAGTGCCCTGTGGAATTATCATCCTGTTTATCACATTGTATGCTAACATACCATAGCAGCTCTATCTTCCAGAAAATAAAGTAAAAACAATTCCATTGTTTTTAAACTCACCAGTGTTATTCTAATGAGAAAACATAAGATATTTTTAAAGTTTGTTTCACTAGAAGGAAATTAAATTTCTGTCATAAAACCATAGCAATAGTAGCAGTAACAGTACTAGTATAATTATCCCGATATTTTAATATTTAAAAAGGAAGCATGTATTTAAGTACGATGATTAGTCATAAATGAAGTAGCTTGTATTAACTTCATTTTATTTAATTGATTCTTGAAGTACAATTTTGATCTTTAGAAGGCAATCAGATTTTCATCTTATATTTTCAACCTCTGTTTCTTTTGTTAACCTTTTTTGCTCCCATTCTAGTCTTTCATTTCTTGAAATGATGGAGTTCAAGGATCCGATTGCAACACTTGATAAATCTTGTGGACCATAACCCTTTATTTGATGTGTCAGTAATTTTTAACCTGTAAAAGCAAGCTTCCTAGACCTCCAGATGAACACAAACACACTGCCTCAAGACCTGGCTGCCTCTGCAATAAGGAACACATAGATTTTTATGAACTCAAAGAAAAAAAGCAGTTAATTCGTGTTGAACTGCTGATTTCTTATTACACCTCTGCTTTTAAAATAGCTACAGCTAGAGGCTTCTTCTGCTTGAAAATACCATGTATGTAAAGATGCACAGCGAGTATTTCATCCTGTAATAAACATGTCACCTTTCCTCAGGTGTAGAGAAAAAAAATGCATCACCTCAGATGTACACCTAGGGTCAAGTCTTTGAAAGGAAAACATTCTGTAGAACCTGCAGCTTTCATGAAGCACAGAGAGGGCATTTCAGAAAGGATGTATATTCCAATAACTACCCTCAGTTCACTTCAAGGGTAGTTGAGCGAAACTTTCTCGTATCCTTTACAAAAGAAAATTAACAATCTTAACAGAAATCATATCATTCCGGTTTTCCTTTGTGTATCCCAAACAATATTTTCTCGAGAGAAAGCCAAACTGTCATTTCAAAGCACTGTTAACAAATGTGTAGTCTGAATAAACATGTGTTTCTCCATTCAACCACTAGGTCAATAAAACATTTACAAAATTCAGTTCTATAAACAAACTGCATGCTTCTGCAAAGGAAGCTCAGTCCTTATGTAGTTACTAATTTTACTACTTCGTGGATTTAACTTCACCAGTAGATTTCACGCTAGAGTAAAAGGAAGTGTAAGTTCAGTCAAAAATAATAAAATGTCTAGGTTACTGATAGCCTGTAATGTAATCAGTTTTTACTGCCCACAATCCTGCTACAGCACAGAGCAGCATTATGCTGGAGTGTGAGGTGTGTGTCATGGTGTGTACTGCAAGAAATTTTCAAGTCATGGCATTGAACACTTTAGAAAAAAAACCCCAAACCAGGAAACAGATTGCTGCCTGACAATATATGGCCTTTGGGTTTCTCGAGAAATATTTTGTTGGCTTGCTACATGCAGTACATGCAACCTTATGAGTGTGTGTATCACAAGCTATAAAGTCTTCTTAACTGTTGGAAAATCCTATTTATGATTGAGGTCTGGATGCTGAAGTCAAGCCAGAAACAGCTGAGCATTGAAAAAACAGCAGCTACAAATCACATTCAGAAACAAGGGAAAATAAAGTTAGAGCAGTATATCAGATCTTTAGTTGCATCTTATGAACAGAAGTATTTCTTCCTGAAGAATCCCTTTTAAATCAGCCTTTTCTTAATGTAGTGATTCCATCAAAGCAGAACTGGAGCCCTTTACCACATCAGAAAATAAGCTTGCAAGTAACATTATAGTTTTGGGATTTTTTTTTTTTTTTTTTTTTGTGAAGGGTAAGAGTCAGTTCCCTCATGCATTCCTTTGCATCTGCTTTACTTCTGACCCTTCTGCCATTTGCAAGCACCATTTCTCTTTACTAAATTTTGAGGGGTTTTTTGTTTGTTTTGCTGGTTTCGTTTGGTTTGATTCTGGTGGTTTGGTTGTTGCTGAGAGACTTTGCTGTGCCACTATAAGATACTTGAGATACTTTCTCCGTGGTGAAGCTTTTGATTTATTTTTTTCCCCATTGTTTGGTAAAAGCTTCTGGATTCCAAGAACCTGGTATAGTATCAGGAAAAACAGGTAGTGGATGTATACAGATTTAACAGACCTGAACCCCTGTGAAGCTTATCTGGTTTTATGCTAAACTAGAAAATGCAGGCAACATTGCAAGAAACACGTTTGCTGCTTAACAAGTGTCTGGCTTTCAGCATTTCTAAAGTTGTCGTAATAAACCTCACTTCAGTAATGGTATGCTAAGACTGTGAAGAAAATAACAATTTCCTACAAGATCTTATTCCATCAGGACCACTGCTAGTGTGACCTTTTAAAACCCATGGAAGAATTTGAAACTGAATCCTGAAACTGGATATTCATATATTATGGTACTGTATTTTAAATGGGGATAATAGCAAGAAATGTTTCTTCTTAAAGGATTTTTGGCTTACATTTCATGATTCAAATGTTCATGTTGGTTTATATATCCTCTTACCTTGCCTGCATATAGAACCTTTTGAGAACTAGTGAAAAATATGCATATCGTATTCTTCCCTACACAAACACCCTTTCTAAAAGGATGTTTTTCTAGTGACTGAACCAGGGCATATATGTACATTTATAAGAAGCTTCATTTGTGCCTTCTTATAGCAAAATGCTTTTCTATATAAGGATTTCACAAATGTAACATACAAAAATCAACAAGTCTTAAAAAAATTATTATCAGAACTTGGGATCTTGCTTAGTTGCATTTTCAAGAGGTATTTCCTAACATAATGAGAAATTGTACATGGCTGAGATCCACAGTACTTGCATTCACTTACTGGGGAACTGCAGAGTTCTGGACGTTGTGCTTTAGGGTGAAAAAAAAGGAAAACTACTTACAAGTATTTTTTTCTTAATGAGAGCTCAAATTATATCAGATTTTGTTGCAGAAAACCAAGAGAAGAAATACTGGTAACATAAGTCAGTGAATTGGGAGTGGAGAAAGAACCAATATAAGTCTCAGTAAGTGTTCTTCACAAGACATACCACATACCCAAAGAGAGGCTTCGCTTCAATTACTTTTGCCTTCAGATTTCATCCACTGAATTATGAATTTCATACAAGAGACTTAAAAAAAAAGTGTCTTTCCTCTCCAGAGAAAGCAGCAAACTGTCTCAAATAATGAGCTGCTGGATTTGTGGAGCTGGCTCCTTTGTTGTCATGGAAACCAAAGTTATGAAGAATTGAATGAAAGAAGCTGATGATGCCTCCTGTAATTTCTCTGTAACTCCTGGAGTTGTTAATGTTTCTTAACACAGGTAATTATTTGTAAATACTTTGAAACAAATGATGGAACAATATGGAGTTTTACTGAAGGATATCTGAATATTTATGGGAAAAGCTGCAGCATGCTGGTGCTTGTTAATAGCCTACAGATGAATATTAAAAATCATAATTCCAATAAAGTTAGGTCAACTTTACCAGTTAAAACAGTAGGAACAGAATTTGATCCAAGTGACCAGGAATTATTGTTCTACATTCTTGGGAATTTCCGTCTTTGCAAATTAATGTCTTTCTAGAGATTAATGACAGATATTCTAGGACTACAGTGTTCTTCAGCTGTTATTTCCATAAGGTTAGTTTTGAGAATTTTAAAGAAATAATTCTTAGGAATCTTTAAAAAATACCCAAAAAACCAACAAAAATGAAAAAAAAAAAACCAAACGACAAAAAACTAAGAAAACCCAAATAACCCAAAAAACCAAAAAACAAACCAAAATGAAAAAAAAAAAACAAAAAACCAAAAAACAAAAAAAAATGCTCTGTCTCCTACAGGAAGAATTACCTGAACAAAATCAAGCAAGTATTTTGTTTAAAAGAACTATCTTGTGGGATCAGTCCTGTAAAAGATTTTGGATCAATTGATCTCGCCAATTTATATTTACGGTCTTCATTACATTTATTACTGGCTTCTGAGAAAAATCCTGAGCCCTTAAGGTTCATTAACATAGGCATGTTACTTGGGTAATCAACAGGATGAACTTCTATTAAGAAGTTAATATTTTATATCATCAGGGAAGCAGCCAAATCAGAGTTATTTTGCACCTGAAATGCTGAGCATAAACTCCTAACTCTGGTTTATCTTTTCTTACTGATTTTGCAAGTAATTATTGTGTTTTGTTGGCTATGGGAAACTTCAAAACCAAATACTGAGCATCCCAGATCTGCTTCTAATAAAACGTGCCTTTTAAAGTGTTCTCATTCAATAACATTGCTTTTCCAGCACCATCTCCTGCGTTTTTCTGGGTAAGTAAGAGTTTCAGATGTAAGTTTTGTATTTGTCTTCTCTATTAATCAATCTGTCTTTATAGAAATAGATAAAACCTGAAAATAGGACTTTAAAAGCCCATAAGGGCACACATTCCAGAAAACAAATAAAAATAACCTAATAGGATTCTTTCTATAGCTGTTTTTGTAACCTAGTGTCTTTGAGGTTATATCTTCGGTGATATGGGATCAAAATTCCAAGACACATGTGACAAAAAATGACATTTTTCAAGATATATAATTTTGTTTCAGTGAAAGGAAATAAAAAAAATCCTCTAGTCTTGAATATGAATGTGTTTTTTTCATTATAAGTGCAAGGAAACAAAGTTTTGTTTTAACCTTACGAAGAATGAAGACTGAGAAGTGCTATCTTAGGTCATATCCTTTGTATAATTTGCAATTTTCAGACTATTTATGAAGGTAGCAAATTCTAAAATATATTCTTTTGCCTGTTTATCCACAAACCAAAATGTGTTTGATATATGAACAATTGTACAATTGTAGGTTTTTTTGCAAGTTAGTAATACCACCAGTGTTGATAATTTAATAACCAAAAATTGGAAGTGGCATGGAAAGAGTATATTTTTTAGAGGTAAAAGGAACATGGGGGATTTTAAACGCTAACATATTTGTTAGGACAATTTTATGCACAACATTAAAATATAAACCCCACAACGCTAAGCTGCTTCTACTCTCCTGTGTTTCTTCTTTCATTGACATAAGGGTTTCTGCTATTCTGGAATGAAATGAAATTAAACATATGTACATAAATACATTTTGTCACTCTCAGCATATCTCAGATATGACAAGGAAGTTTCATTTAACCACTGCAATGTTTTACAAAAGCTCTTCTCCACCACTGTAAATTTCCAAGAGGGCTCCTCACAGAATTCTTAGCTCCTTATGTACATCTGTCTTATATATATATCTAACATATTTTTCAATACCTGTGATTCTGATAAAGCGCTAAACAACATTTTGAATTCAAGGTTGTTTTTTTTTTAAAATGTATGCCCTTACTCCACTACTAGTATGAGATATGAAGGAATAAATAATTAAATACTGTGGGCTGTTGGTGCCTTTCTGAAAATGGAGGGGATTAATCTCATACAACTTTGAATTTCTTAAGTTTAGGCACCTTGTTTAAGTTGTTTAGCAATCATCTATATCCTATCAAGACAATCAGTGGTGCTAGAGATGGAGTCACCCTGCTTTAAGACAGGTGTCTAAGGCAGGAGAGACAGTATGGTCACAGCTTGACGAGAAGCATTAAGCAGACGATGGCCAAGTTTCTATTAGTAAAATGAAGGACAGTAAAACTCATTTTGTGGTGAAGGGCTCATCACCATGGTTTTTCAACACCAGGAAATTGAGATTCTTGACAGTCTCTTTCTGTGCTGTATCCCTCACTAGCATCAGTACTTTTCAGAGCTCCATAGCTCCTGAGTGCTGATGCTGCTCCCAGCTCCACCTTTTAGGGTGGCTTGTGGGGCCATGCCTGCCTCTGCCAAGACAGAAACTCACTGCCTCAAAGGAGGAACTTACTGCATAGAAGGGTGGGATAATGAAAATTCATCTTCTAAGCAGATAATTGTAGCCCTGAAGAGGAGAGGAGAAATTATGGAAAGACCAAGAGAAAACCTGAAGGACAAAAAGACTGAAGGGGAGTAAAGAAACAGGAAAACAATAGGTGTAGCAAAAGAAACAAAATGTTAGACTTATTTATGTATGCATAAAACCAAGGTGATATATAAAGAACCACAAAGGAAGAGGCTATTGAACAAATGAAGAAGAATAATTCAGATTTTATGATGGACTTGAGTAATCTTTGAACAGCCTGGGTCATGAATAGTTAAACTGAATCTCTTGAATAACCTATAGAGTGACATTTGTTTTCATAAATTATTCACTGAATACCTACAAATAACAAACTCATTTGTTGTAACTGGCTTTCAAGCAAAAAAAGGGTGAATTTTTCAACACATTATTCAAACAGCTGGAGTTCAGATATGTTTTTATGAATGCCAGCCACAAATACACTTGAGGTGTTATTAGATGGCAAGTGTGATAAACTGGGCATTTCCTTTGCATCAAATGCTATTGATTGTGAGCTCAGAGAGCCATTGTCTGCTGGAAACGTGGAGTATTTGAGCTTCTGCCAGTTTCTTGTTGCTGAGCAACGGCATTTGTCCCTTCCAGTTTCCTCTGTGTATATAGCTTGTACATATGCATTGAATGGAATGTGGAACAAAAACTATCTTAACTATTTAGTGACTTTACAAAATATCTCCTCCTGCCAAGCAGTAAATTTTCCTGGTTTTCCTAGGCAGTTTGTGTTAGACACAGCTGCCAGGGAGCAGCCAGAGCAGGTGCAGGGAGAGGAGAGCCCAGGGGACCTTGTGCTGGATGGGCAGGGTTTGGACAAAGGGCTGAGCCCCACAGCCTGGATTGTCAGCACCATCTAACCATCATGGAAAATGAGAGCACCTTTGTGAGTTCCAAAGATAGGTAAAAGTGGGACTCACGTAACAGTGCTAAAGATTATTTTGACCTTTTCATCAGTCACTTTGAAATGTCAGATATTTTCAACTGACTCCACAGAACACCTTTAGCTCCATTAAGCACCTTTATTTCTATCTGATATTTTAAATTTTAATAATGAGTTCAGATACTTGCATGTTAATTAATACATAAAAGTGATTTCCATTACATTTCCAGACAGAAAATTTACAGGTAAGTTCAAGTTTGTTTCTTTTCAAGAGTGAAGTCATCACTGAACTCAGTTTCCAAATCTTTTAGCTCCTGTGAGGTCAACAAATTACGTAATTAGAGCCTTTTTTGGACCCACTGATAAAGATTAACAGCAAATGTTAAGTGTGGTAAGAAACTGTAACACAAGATTGAGTTACTCATATCTGAAGGTGCTTCGGTCCAACTCTAACTCTTAGCTTTTTTCTAGCAGTTCTAACTGGAGTTTTAACTCCTGTCAGCAATGTAACTTTTGCCTGCCAGCTGAAGAAGTAACCACTAGTAGTAGAGCAGGTGGAGACTTTTCCAGAGGGTATCTGATTTGATAACTGGAGGGAAACATTGGCTTTAACTGAAGTTCTGAAGAGTATTACAGAATTCCACTAAGAGGTAAGGTCATTCCCGGAAGAGCTGGCCATCATTTTCTCTCTATTCAGGGCTGTATACGTCAGTACCAAATTGGTGTTTACTGTCTCCTTCAAGTCCAATGTAATGTGTACAGGAGATGTACTGTTACAGGATGACTGTCACAATAAGTAAGAGAAGTTTAGTGAGCTGCAAAGCTTTCTATGAAAATGCCTTTTCAGGATCAGAAGTAGAAATTGCAAAGGATATGTGAAAACCCATGTTTAAACAAATCAAAAGCACTTATTTTCTTATTTCAGGAACCCTGCATGTCTTCTATTCTTCCATACTGCCTGAGTAAATAAAATAAGATATGAAAGAGTTTTTCACCTGCAGTTAATGTACGAAAATTATTTCTATATAAAAGGTCACAGAAACTTATAACAAATAGTTATTCATTATGTACATCTGAATTGCTCAGCCTCTCTCGACACAAATATATTTTATTTGGATATATCAGAGCACCCCAAGTATTTGAACTGTTTCAGACCTCATGGTTATTGTAAAATTTCCTTCTCCGTCTTCTAGCCCAAGATTTACATCTGCATCTCTTATCATTTCTTCCGAGATGAAGAAAGCACAACCCAAAACATTAGGAAATTGAGCTTTGTCTTTTTATCTTATTTGCAGATGTATTCAATCATGAATTTACCGATTGTGCTAGATCAAGGTCTCATATAGTTGAATTTGGATTTACCTAAAAAATTAATGGAATGTACATCTTCCCTCCAGTCCCCCATAGTCTTTTTTTTTTTTTTAATTGAATTGCATATATCTCCTGGTTATATGGCATAGAAACTCCTCTAAAGCACCACAGGATCTGCATTAAAGGTGGTGTTTAACTTGTGAGGGCATCACCAATTATGCAAGGAGAGCTGCAGTGCCACTTATCTGACATAATCTATACTTGGAACCAAAGTCATTTTAGTTTACCTCAGCTGCTCCACCAAATTTGTGCTAAAAACTTATGAGATTTTTTTAAGCTATATGTTCAGAAAAGCATCCATTTAATGGTCTTATGAATCAAACATTCAGATGGCTTAGCAAAGCCAACTGTTTTGTGGCAGTATAAATGGGAGCAACGACCAGTGGTGAATATTTAGGTACAGAGCAGGCATAATTTTACTTAGGTTTTGGACACAATATAATAAAATCCTCTTCATAAACAGAGAAGACTCCAAGTTTGAAAATCCTGAACCTGTATAACTCCAATTACAGGGGTAGGTAGGAAGGCTGTTTCACAACTGTATTTCTGCTGAAAGACCATCTAATTTCCAATCAAAATTTATTCATGGCCAGTTTGTTTCTACTTGTTTTCATGCCAACGTCATCCCTTAGATTTAATAGCTCTTATTCCTCTCTGTTGTTTATCCCCACAGTGTTTATAGAGAGTGACTATATCTTTCTCAGCTTTTGTTTTGCTAGGCTAAACAGGACAGGCTCTGTTGACAGATGGCTGGCCAGGATGCAGCCAGGCGAAGCTAACACCAGCTTTGGAAAGCCAGGAGCAATCACTCTTTGGAGGTTACCTCCAGACTCTAATGCAACTCATCACAGACCCGAGAGCAAATAATCATTCTCTTGGGCTGTAGCTGTGTCACTTGTTTCCATTCCCCAATTACTAATACTCAATGAACTAGTTGTTTTTTAAGAATAATTGTCAATCAGAAGCTCAAATCTTTTTATAGAAGTGGGAATTGTAATTGTAGCCTGAGTTGACATAACAGGGTTGTTTTTGATCTAATTAATTTGTACACTAAAAGAAATGAAATATGAGGAGTCTGAAGATAGAACAATAAAAAGCCATCATGGATCTCGAGTTCTTGTTTCACAATTTGAGATATGGTAAAGTCCTTGCTATCAGTATTCTTGCTTCCTCTATTCAAAAGTTTTCCTAAATGTACCTGTGTGGCAGTAATATTGATGGTTGCTGTGTATACACATTTTCCCCTAATCCTGAAAAAGAACTCTCTGAATGCTTGCGGAAAACTGAAATTATTAGTTAAAATTATTGATAAATCCTGGGTATTTTCCCCTCCCATTGTTTTAATATGGAGCTGGCAAAAACAGTCAAGTTTCTCCTTTCAAGACCCAAATGTCATGGACAAAATTCAAACCTACTTTCTGCCAATATAGGAAAGGAATTGTTTCTTTCAGATTTATTCTCCTTCCCCATCTTAAAAATATTTTGCAGTCAAGAAGTGGCTTCTTACCAACAGTGCTGGCTGCATGTCAACATGGGTGAGGTAATCCCTACATATAGTGCTCAATTTTAGGAACTGGCTAATCTCCAAACTGTAAAAATGACTAGGTTGGGCTGTTGAAATACACTTTGAAATCTTGCTCCTGTAAATCTTACACAGGAAAAATACGACCTCTGCCACCTATGGATAGTTTTATGATTAAAAATCTGGGCAGGAATTGCCCCGTGTACATGTTTTGCTTTTAAAGAAGACAAAACAAAAAGCAATATTTATCAACACCAGTGATCCATAATGGGCTACTTCCCTCCCTCTCTGCTGTCAATTCCTGCCATCCTCTCCTCTCCTCTCCTCTCCTCTCCTCTCCTCTCCTCTCCTCTCCTCTCCTCTCCTCTCCTCTCCTCTCCTCTCCTCTCCTCTCCTCTCCTCTCCTCTCCTCTCCTCTCCTCTCCTCTCCTCTCCTCTCCTCTCCTCTCCTCTCCTCTCCTCTCCTCTCCTCTCCTCTCCTCTCCTCTCCTCTCCTCTCCTCTCCTCTCCTCTCCTCTCCTCTCCTCTCCTCTCCTCTCCTCTCCTCTCCTCTCCTCTCCTCTCCCTTTCCTTTTCCAAAACCTTGTTCATACTACATTTCAAGGACTGTAACAATTATGAGAATTGAGCAAATACATTTGACACTACTGACACTTTGCTTATATGTTATGCCATTTCCCCATATTCACTCTTTGTGTGAGTGAGCATGATTAAATCCTTCAGTGGGAGCTGAAGCTTTGTTTGTTGTGGATGGATTTTTGGCTTTTGGATGCTATCGTAATACAAATTATGTGTTTATTCATTACACTGCCTTCAACAGAGAATACTGCTGCACAGGGAAAGAGCTTTTACCTTCCACAGGTTCCTTATCCTGCTAACTGGGATTTTTCAACTGTATGATGTTCCATTTCAATAAGGATAGTTGCGAAGATTTCAGTATCTGCAGATGTAATTTTAAAATAAACCTCAGTTTTATTTGTGCAGTGACTGCATAGAGAAGACCTGCAAAATATCTAACCAGTTCACTTTGAATGATAAAATTCTTTAAAGTATAACATTACATATATTGAGCATTATCACATGTACAATATATTCATTAAAACCTGTTTGCTAGAAATTGTTCAAATCTATAGTGCATGTGTGAGTGTGAGGGTAGGGACCAGAAAAAGAGTATTGCAGCAAAGGCATCTGCTACCAGTGGAAAGAAAGTGAAGAAAGGGGAGAATAGAATAGGAGGAAATGAAGACAAAATATCTCCATCAAGCAACTTTCCGGCAGAGTCTCCAGAACAGTGACATTGAACGGCCTGAGGTGAATGACACAAGAAACTGGGACTTGACAGATGTACAAAAAAAAAAAAAAAAATCAATTAAACATAAGAGCAGTGATAAAATACCTGTGTATTCAGCATGGACAGCAAGGGACCCAAAATGATTCCTTACATACAGGTATTCACAGTGCAACCATACACTTATTACAACTTCTTTAATGTTCCTCTTTGCCTGACTGCATTTCCATATGTTGTATTCCACCTTACTACCATATGGTGTAATGAAATGTCATAGCTTCCATATAAAGTTGTAATCAAAGCATTCCTAAACAGCTGAAGGATTGCAATGCAGTCTTTTCATTGGAAGCAGTCCTGTCAGTTTCTGGATGATTGTCTCATATGATTTTTATTCCTTTTACCTTAGTAGCAAGCATATATTGCATACTGACACTGTTTTATTTTCATTTATATTTTGAAAATATTTACAGTAATTTCATGACCACAAGGTGCACCAGACTATAAGGCGCACCCCCCGGGAGTCGGCAAATTTCGCAACTTTGTAGATCATAAAAGGCACAACGGACTATAAGGCGCACCTTTTTTTTTGCAGCGAGGCTCCGCCCCCAGCTCACCCCGCGCGGTTGCTGGCTGAGGCCCCGCCTCAACCCGGCAGCCATTGGCCCCCGGGCCCACCTGTACCCGGCGAGGCTGGGCTATGTCCACTGCCGCTGCGTGCAGCGTCCCCAGGGCCACGCTGCTCCGGGAGTTCCCTGGCACTCCGGGTGTCATGTGCCCCCCTGGCGCATCGGGAACCCTGTGCTGCCGGTGCGCTCCGGGAGTCCCCTGGCGCTCCAGGTGACCCGATGCTGGCAGGCTCGCCCCGTGCCGCCACTGCCCTGATGCTGGCGGCTTTCCACCCACTCCGCGCAGCCACCTCCCCGATGCCAGTGGCTTTGCCTCCCTGCCCGTGCAGCACCGCTGCACTTTCCTCCTCTCCCACGCGGCTGTGGCCCTGATGCCGCTGGGCTCGCTCCATCCTGGTGCTTGTCTGATGCCGCCGCCAGGTGGGTTCTGCTTGGCTGGGGACTGTTGCGGGTTCGCACTTCCGGGGTGGCAAATGTCGCAACTTTGTACATCAGATAAGGCGCACCGGACTATAAAGCACACTTCCGGGTTTGGGGGAAAATTTTAGCCAAAAGGGTGCGCCTTATAGTTGTGAAATTACTGTAACTTTCAAAAGGATTCTTCTCTTTTGATTTTCTTTCTTGGTTGTTGCTGCTGGTGACTGTTTTCTAGTTATTAGCGATTGTTAATATTGGTTTTTCACAACAAAAAGGTTAACAGTTTACTAAAGTATTTCGGTGTTTAATGTTCTCCCATGAAGGATTTTTAGAATTTTAGTGACTGATTCTTGATTATTAGCTTTTACACAAACTTTTTTTTTTTTTTTTTAATGAATGAAACTCCTGGAGAATAACGAAAAAGTGACTGATGAAATGGAACAATCTTTATTTTTTTTCAGGGGGGAGGATGACACTGTTGTATTTTTCTTGCTTTAAAGCTTGCTCACCACTCTGTACACATTTACGACACATTATATCATGTGTTAGTTCTGCAATTTCCTCAAAACAGGATGATGAGACACGCTGTGCCTGCAATGTACATGCTATACAGGCAGAGGTAGATTACAGTCATTCTTGGACAGGTGACTGCCAGAAGCAGAATTCTTTCCAGGGGCAACCTGAAGGGGATGTTAACCTGTTTAACAGAGGGTTAAGTGTTTCTACATGCAAGAATACAAAGTCGTATACTTGTACACTAAGCTGACTCTTGAATGTGGCCACACACAAAACTGACTCACCGGCAGAAAGACCTCATTTTCAATTTAATTCTGTTTAGATAGTTAAAAGCCTATGGATACGTTTTTTACTGTATTAATTCAAGCAGCAGATATCACTGCTGCTGCTAATTGTAAAACAATTATCTCCCGGTGTAACTTTAATATGTGTAGATAACTGAAAGGTTCCAAATTCTGAAACTTTTATTTTTAATGCCAAACCTAAACTAATGGTTTTTCTGTCCACAATGAGTTTTCAGGATGTGGAGAGGAGTGCTTCTTTGGATTTTAAAAAAATTACAATAAAATCTATCTTTTAATAACAGGCACTCTGAAATCAGAACTCTTTTTGCTCCAATAAATGTGCGTATACCACAAAAAACTCCCTTGAGTTTTGTTTGTTGTTTGTTTTGTTTTGTAAACCTTTGTTTACTGGTGCACAGGAGAAAGGGACTGAGCTCTGAGGAGTAAATCTATACTGAAAATTCAAGAAATCAGATACCAGCTATGTTTAAGAAAGATAAAAGGGTAACTTCCACTATAGCAACTATGTTGAGGGCTGCTCAATATTAAAAAAACCCAAGTCAATAAACTAGATTAAATTAATTCCACTGTTGGGGGATATACTTTTTTTGTTTTCTGGTTTTAAATCTGATTTATCATATTTTTCAAGTTAAAGGCATTTTCTAGAAAATAAAGACTTTTCAAAGTTGTTAATACTTGGACATTCAATTTTGTATTCAGCAGTACCAGAACTTTTAAGATGCATGCTTATCTGTACTTGCGAAAATCTGCTAAAATATGTACTTGCAAATAATTGAGAATTTATATTCAGTACTGCCTCTATTTCTACTATATGACTCAGAGCATTGAACAAAATGCCTGCCAGTTGCCTGTTTGCAGGATGATATTTTCAACTGTTTATTTTGAGTGTAACACTGATTGTGAAGATGTTGGATTCATTTCCCAGAAGTGGACAAATATATCTTGAGGAAGAGAGGAAAAATATGAAGACAGTTTTGCAGCATATTCCTTAGCAGATGTTGCTATGTGATAGATATTGGTCCACAGGGAAAGTCACAGAAATTTGTGCACCTAAACAATGTTTTATGAGAGACACAAATGTTCCCGCTGAGCAATAGATACAATCCAAATTATATTGTCTACGTGGAAACACAGTTCTCACAGATAAATATATAATTAACAAGAAATAAAAGGTTGTACTGATGACTTAACTTGAGAATATATTGCTCCCGAAATCAAAAATCAACTCTCTAAGACACAAAGCCCTGGTTACATTGCTACTAAGTATAAGTTCTCTGGAAGGAGCTGGCATTTGACATCTGGCATTTGGTTTAAAGCCTTTCACGCTTTTTGAATTATCTGGTTCTTAAAGTGCACACACTGGCTCTTAAAAGTTATATTGACAAAGATAGAAGCTGATGAACCTCTTGAAGTACTCAGCTCTGATAATGTTTGCTAAAACATCCTAACTGGAGAACTTGAAGTAGAGATACTAAAATATTTTAGTGAAAGTTGTAAAAGGGAAAGAAAGGGCTTAGATTATTTTAGCTGTTTTCAAATAGGCAGTTTTTGTCTGTGCATCCAAGTTGCAACGTCTCAGAATTCAAAATTACAGTAGTTTCACGAATACAAGCCGCACGGATTATAAGCCGCACTTCCGATGCCTCGACAATGTTGCTGTCTTTGTCAATAGATAAGCCGCACCCCGAATATTAGCCGCACTTTCGTTCGTAGCGAGAATCCGTGCGCAGCTTTCACAAATTGGCCAATTAGTAACAGGATCACGGCATAGCGGGGTTTACTGGCTCGGGGCGGGGCCAGGAAGGCTCGGCCCGCTCATGGTTGCCGACGGGGCCGGCCGGGTGGTGCTGCCGCCACCGCCGGGCTCACTGGTCCCCCCTCTCCCGTCAGCAATGCCTCACTGCCGCGTTTGCTCGCCCTGCCAGCGGGCCAGCCGCCGTCGCCGCCGCCACCAGGCTCGCCGGCCGCCCCCTCCCGTCTGCACCACCGCCGCGTTTCCTCGCCCTGGCTGGCACTGCAGGCCCCCGCACCGCTGGACTCCCCCACGCTGCTGGCCCCGATTCTGCTGGGCTTCCCCCGCTGCCAGGTAGCCCCACCCGCCGGGCTTCCTGCTTCTGCCATGCTCCCCTGCACTGCTAGCCCCAGTTCTCCCAGGCTCCCCCGCCCTACTGACCCGGCTCTGCCGCCCCCCCTGCCCCGCCCTGCTGGTCCAGGCTCTGCCGCCCGCCCCCCGCACTGCTGGCCCCGCCTCTGCCAGGTTTTCCCACCTCAGCCGGGGCCGGCCAGGCTCCAGCTTGGCTTGGGGCTGCCGCGGGCTCTCACTTCCGTGTTGGCAGCTTTTAGAATATTGTTCATGTATTAGCCGCCCTCGAATATTAGCTGCACTTCCGGGTTTCCACCAAACTTTTGGTCAAATTGGTGCGGCTTGTATTCGTGAAATTACTGTATCCAGACTTGACCTGCAGTGTGACCTGAGCACAGGGAGAGATACTGAAGCTGTCCCCTCCTCAGTCCCTGCTCCTGTCCCCTGGCTGGAGCCCAGCTCAGGCCCATTCCCAGGTGCAGGCTGCCCCTGGCACAGGCTGTGGGTGAGTGCAGTGCGAGCCTGCAGATCTGGCTCTGTGCTGTGGGCACTCACCTGGGCACCAAGGAATTTCAGAGCTCTCTGGCAGCACTTTTGTGCCACAAAGTGAGGAGCGGGGTTTCAAACCAGTGCTCTCCGCTCTCAGCTGTCCTCTTCCCTGCAGGAAAAGGAGTTTTTATACAGCCTGGCTGGATCTGTGCTCACGAGCTGATCTGACCAGTGAGGAGGATAAAATCAACACTCTTTGGTGTGTTAGCCAGAACATCCAAGTCACCACACAGCTCTGCAGCTGCCTCATCTCCTGCTCCCACTCCCACAGCCTCGGTGCTGGTGCCCTGAAACACTGCCACCAGCATTAGACATAACAGCAGGCTTAATTAGAGCCTGGCAGCCTGCCAGCATCCAAGAGGCAGAGCTGAGCTGGCTGCACCGCTTTCAAAGGGGTATTGAAAACCCAAAAAGAATACACTGGGAAATAGCAGAGCAAGCTTTGTCGCCCTGATGTTGCTGTGGGTCAAGCACCTGTTTTGCCTCAGGTTCATCCCCTGGGAAGAAGAGTTGAGCAGGGGCTCTGTGGTCCCTGACCCCACTCCCAGGATGCTCCCAGGGGTGCCCAGTGTGGTGTTGAGTCACATCTCCACCCTGCCCTGCCGGAGAGGGAGATGGAAAAGTGGGATTCCCCCCTCACCATCCCTGCAGGCTGCGGTGGAGCTCAGGAATCTATTTCCTTCTGTGACAAAATGAGATGACACAATGTATTTCCATGGTTATCGCAGCAGCACATCAAGGCTCCTGGGGCAATGGATTGCCAGACAGCCTGGGGGTTTCAGTGATTTCTTTTTTTTTTTAGTGATGCTGTTTTAACTCAGAGAGTGTGAGCCTCCCAATGAATCACATCACAGTCAATTAGAAGTTTCCTGTCAGTCGTGACTTCTTGGATATTATTCCCAGTAGTGTAAATGCCATGCTTGGAGCCAAAATTTAGCTCAGCCAGAGAGAAACCCTCACTTGTGTAAATGAGGAGAGGCCCCCCCCCAGACCCCTCTGAACCTCCTCAGGACCCCTCAGGGCCCCCCAAAATCCTTCTGAACCCCCTCAGGACCCCCCCAGAGCTCCCCTGAACCCCGTCAGAGTCCCCCCAGGACCCCCTCAGGACCACCCCCAGGTCCCTCTGAGCCCCCCAGACCCCCTCAGGACCCCCCAGACCCTCCCTGAACCCCCTCAGGACATCTCCAGACCCCCTCAGGACCCTCTAAACCCCCTCAGGACCCCCCAGAACCTTTAGCAATCTCGGTCGTGCATGTGAAGAGACATCAAACAAGAATACAATTTCGGATTAGAAGAAACAATTCAGCAGATAAAGAAACAAAAAATGCAGCACTACTAACGGTAAGTACCCCAGAACTCGGAGAAGGGGGGACTCAGGGATATCCCCCTTGTCCCTCCCAAAAAGAGATTGAAGGGGAAAAAAAAAAAAAAAGATAGGAAGTACATTAGAAGAAGGTAAGTAGAAATTACTAGATGAGAGGGAATTAATATCTAAGGATTGCACCAGAAAAATTCTAGAGACTACATTTGCAAACACATTGGGGATCACAGGATCTGGCAGAACAATTTCTGAAATTATTCGGGTGTAAGGGGATTTATGAATTAGCTAAACAGGAAGTACAGGGGTGCCTGATATGCTAAAAGGTTCACAAAGCCAGGACACGACAGGTAATTTGGGGTAGTTGCCCTATAGCCTATCGTCTATTTGAAAGAATCCAAGTGGATTTCACTGAGTTACCAAAGGTTGGGAGGTATAAATTCTTGCTGGTACTAGTAGACTAGCTCAGCTATCAAAATTAACGATATAAACAAAAATGTCCTGGCCAAAATATCTCCCCTTAGCATTATCAAATATTGGGACGATGCCTTACTCTGAGACAGGGCTATCTCCTTTTAAAATGTTACACGAGATGCCTTATGACCATGGGATGCCAGTGGGACATCCAAAAATAGAAGATGGACAAATACAACCCTACTTGATAACAATAAATAAAAATTTACAAAAATTGCGAAAACAAGAAATTGTCACACAAAATGCTCCTTTGGGGTTCGCCATACACAAAATACAGCCGGGAGATCGGGTCTTCATTAAAACCTGGAAAGAGGTTTCTCTCTCTCCTCACTGGGAAAGTCCTTTTCTTGTCCTTTTAACCACAGACACAGCAGTCCGGACAGCAGAAAAAAGGCTGGACACACGCCTCCAGAGTGAAAACCAGAAACACCCAAGCGCAAAGTGGCTTCCTCCCCTCAAGATAAAATTGCCCCAAACAAGCCGATGATCAACCTAGATCAGATAAGGTGAATAGTTTCTGGATGCAGATGTTTTCCTTTTGTTCGTTTCAAGTGCCAAATCTGTTGTGAAGTTTAGGTTACACATTGTGTACGGGAGATCTGACCTAAAGGGCTCTGTACTAAGTGTTTTGAAAAGAGCTGTCTTTGACTGACGGAATTCTAGTACTTGCCGCTGAATTGAATATTGCTGAATTAGATTCTGTAGAGTGGGTTCTCTTATATCAACACGGGGTTAGTGGGAAACTAAATTGCAGGGCTGAAATTTTAAGAGTAGAGTGCCAGAGAACAAATAAAGTACCTTGTTGGACGGACACGATAAAATTATCGAGGTGGGATGTCTCTAAGAGACGATATGCAGCTCGGACTTTGCGTTGGTCCCCTAAAGAATACCTCTGCTGCCAAGAAGATGGTTTCCCTCGCCGCTAGCAGCAAACTAGAGGGCGTAGGCAGAGGCAGAGAGGTATGCATTAACCGATTAACCCATACCCAAGGAATTCTACGAGCTCTGCGGCACAAAGCCGTAACAATGAGTGTGGGGGATGTCCACTAATTAGCACCCTGACTCGCTCTGTCCTGGCCAACTGCACCCGTAAAGAAAAGCAGGAGACTGAACATTTAACGGCACTCAGTATGTGAGGTGTAAATGGGGAAAGAAAATGATATGCTATGATCTCAAGGCAAGACATGACAAAGGGCAGTCATAGACATTTGCTCACAATATCCAGAAGAGAAATGCCAATCGCTCGGTGTGGGTAGGGGGAAAACAAAAGTCGGTATATGTAGCTTATTTTCAGGTGAATGAGTTATGTTATGACAATACCCGATTAAATATGTGTGTCATAGAAGGAAAAATGTATTGGGCAAAAATCTTAAGTTTGAGAATGGATTAATCTCGGACGGTAAAACAATCATCATCGACCTACTTGAAGAAAATGACAAACGGGTTTGTGCCCAATTCAATAACACTTTTTGTTTCTCCAGAAACAAGGAAGGCATGGATCCTGAAAGCGAAATAGAACAAATAGCCTTAGAACAGAAAGTTGTGTTGAAATTGATTATAGAAAAACTATAAGGGATCTTGCTACAGAAATAAAAAGGGTGGCACATGTCCCAATTCAAAAGTGAAATTCCATTCTCCAGGCATCTTGGTGAGAACAGTTATTCTCGGGAGCATAGTGGAAAAAAATTGTATTCTTTATCCTGTGCTCAGTAGTTGGAGTCATCTTCCTACCATGCTTGATACCTTGTTTCATCAAATTAATACACTTAGTGGTGCAGGGCATGCAAATAGCTGCTATGCCCATGGACCCAGAATTTAAATCTGGAAGAGATGCTTTTGGAGTCACCTTGCTCCGTGGTTTGTGTCCTCTTAGGGTACATTTGGTGTGGACATGGCCAGCTCTGCTGATGTGTTTTGGGATGGCACAGCTGGTAACGGGGGGGTGTGCAGAGCTGGCAGCTCAGCTGGGCTGCTCGTGCAGCTGGAGAAGGAATTTCTTCCTGTTTGCTGGGGTCCGGCAGGTAACTCATCTCCCAGATTTGTGCAACAAAGTGCTGACAAAGGGAGCAGTAAGTCCAACTGGTCCCTGGGAAAGCCAGGAATTGCCATGGCCATGTGGACATGACAAGTGTCTTCAGTGCTGGGGCTGTTGGTGAGGAAGTGGCTCCAGGGATTTTTTGTAACTTTTTTTTTTTTTTTTTCACATCTAGAGTATAGATTTTCTTTTTGTCCTATAGCTGCTTTCTACTGTCATTGTTTAGTAAATTGTCTAAAGGTGAGGAGTCACTTTTTCTTTCAGAATACTTGGAGAAATTGTTTGGTTGTGCCTGGAATAGCAGGTTTGGGTGGATAATAAGCCAATGTACTGGTAGGGCAGAAATCAACGGCAGAAGTACACAGAACTTTTACCAGTTTAATCAGACTACCCATACTCCTTTTTAAACAGCCTGGTCAAAGCAGCAGAGACACAAAACTCCTCATTTAAAAGGATAGCGTTGTAGATCAAACTTTTCCACTGTTTGCAGTGAATCCTCTAAAAACAGAAGCTCACCGAACCCAGCTGAATAATTCTGCCAGAGAAAACCTGAAGAAGGGGATGTTACAGCACCATCCAGTGCCTCTTCTCCCTGCAATATCGGGAAAATTTGGATTTTCCACTTCATTCGAGGATGTAGGTGGGGATGAGGGAGTGCATTGGCTGCTTAGACATTGACAACTTCTTTTCTCAACCAGTGTGGAGAGAGAAGGGAGCTGAGGGATGGAAAGGAGCTTTGGAATTTCACACAGGGAAGATTTTGGCTTTCCCCCTGAGGACAGTCAGGAAGGGGATGCAGCAGCAGGCAAATGGGAAGAAAAGTTAAATAAGAAACTGGCTAAATGGCATATTTTGGGGTTGTATTTTTGGTAGAGCAATGATCTGTTCAGTGAATGACTGATCAAGAGGAGGTTGGTGTTGGTTTTTGCAAACTCCTTGTGTTGAGGACAGGCTACATTTTAATATGCTTTACATTCCTGTCCCTTTGTTTCATTTTCTGCTGGTGAGGTGATTTAACATCCTCTGATTCCAAACTACACCAAGAACAACTTTGCAATTATTCCCAATCACCCACAGGAGATGAATTTGGGGATTAAGCCCCTCTAGGAAACAACTTCCAGTGTTCTCAGTCTGAGTTTGGGAGCACAGCTTGTGCTGGAAGTGATTCAAGTGTGAGATTAATGACTCTTCAAAGCTTTTTGTGATAATAAATATCCATAGTTATAGATGAAATGTGTTTTCTAGCAAGTTGAATTTAAACCCCTCAAAATTAATGATACCTTAAAGCATTTAGTAAACGTTCTGATGGTGATGTGCAACTTAACAAAAGTCACTTATCTCAAAAAAATCTTCACCCAAAATTCTCAGTGTTTTCACTACAGCCCTGCAGAAAAAGCTGGTGGAGAGTGATGTCTGTAAATTATAGTCAGAGTCTAAATTAGAGTTAATGCCCAATCTGGGGCCTGAATTTATATTTGAAGCTCTCACTGGAGTTGCAGTGCTCATAGACAGAGCTGTTAGCAGGGTTAGGGTAAAAAGAGCTGCAACAGCATGTGAAATACTCCCAAGTCCCTACTACTTAGCATTTTATTATGATTACTACTGAATTTAGGGCTTCCTAAAAGAAACTCCATCTCCTTGGGTAATGTGAATTTTTAGAGAATCCCAGAAGCCACTAAAAAATAAGATCTATGCTTTAAGAGTGCAGAAACAAGCTTAAAAGCGTGACTCAAATACATCCCCAGCAATTTAGTAAAAAAACACCAGAAATCAAAGTACGTTAGCATATCAAAAGAATTAAAAATATTAAGCATAACATTTCTTAATAAGATCCCAGGGTTTGGAGAAGAATTGGAGAAGATTTTTTTAATTCTTCAGTTGGCCAGCTTGGTAATAAAAATATCATCTTTTTTTTTAAATAATGGTAAATTATCACATACAATATCCTGCAATTATGTCTATTACACCGAGACAATGCAGAAAAAGCTATGGAATCATAACTTAATCATTTAAGTGATTGTTGTATTTTATAAATGCTTAACGTAGCATCAGGGGGATGTTCCTGCTCGTTTAGTAAATGTGGCATTGATTGTTGCTCTAAAGGCCCATTCAGGTCAGAATTGATAATGATTGGAAATTTTCCCCCCACGATGGTAAGGTAATTACAGCGCTTTTCTGCTGGGGTTTCTCATATTCAGATTAAACCTGGACAAAGGTCCTTCCTGCGCGTCGATCAATCCTGATGATGTGTAATTTTCCTTGGGAGGGCTGATTCTCGCTTACGGGGAACCGAAGCTTTGGAATGTAATTTTTCCCAGTGGAAAGAATTTAGGGGAACTGGCATTGGTATGGGGGGAACTCCCGGCTGCCTGATCTCTGGTACTTGACACGTTCTTTAGCGACGATCGTTCCTGATCGGTTCGGAGTGGTTTCAGGATCGATCGTTGAGCTAGGTTTGTTGATATGCTAATTAAGACCTTTGTCTATGGCTCCGGGTGCTGGCAGTGGCTGAGAGGTTCTCTTACTTTGTTTTTTTATTTTATACAATCTTCTTATATATAAACACGAATTATAACAACATATATCACAGTTTCTACTAATCCTGCCCAAACACAGTGAACTTGAACCTCTCTTAGGCACTTTTGGACCCCTCTGTGCCACTGCTCTGCTCCTTTACCTGCGAGCTTTGGCATGCAGGGGTTGGGTGCTGGGTGCGATTCTTTTGGAGCGCCTCCAGCCGCTCAGCAGTCAGGCTCCTGGGGCTGGGTGTCCTCTGCCATTCTCTGTGCCATCGTCCCCATTGTAATGTTAAGAAAGTCGTTGGCTACACCCTAGGACGGTGCTTAATGACACAAGGAGAGGCGGCGAGGACACCTGAGAGCAGGGGCGGGCTGGGGGCAGGACGGGGAAGCTCTGTGTGCCCTGGGACACGCTCTCTGTCTCTCTCTCGCTCGGTGCTCGGGTCAGGAAGGTGCGCGGGGCTCTGACCCCCGGCCATCCCCGAGCGGGGAGCCACGTTCGCCGCCGCCCTGCCGCTGTGCGCCGAGCAGCCTGCCACCTCCGGACACCCCTTTGAGCCACAGGTAAGCAGGGGGTCCCTCCTCCATCCCTCTCCCACCTGGGCCTTTGTCCTGCCCTCCGCAGCTGCGGGGGGACCCGCCGGGACCGAGAGCGTGGAGACGGCGCCTGGGGCCGAGGCGGGCTGGAACTCGTTCTGCTGCTCTGTTCTGTCGCTAATTGTCATAGCTGGTGGTGGTTTGGATGTCCTGTAGATATCTTAGTGAAGAACTGTTATTGCTTAACGCCTATCTTTGCCTGAGACCCCCTTAAGCTGTCCTCCAAAGCAGGACACGGGGCAAGGCTGCGGGGAGGAGGGAGAGACTGCACAGCTGCAGCTCAGGGCACTGTTGGCTCTTTCAAACTGCTCGGTGCAGAACTGCAACAGCTTTCCTCCTTTCTCTCCATCCCTGGGCAGAATATGAAGCTGCACTAAGCTCTCTGTTTTGTGGGCTGTTATTTGGTTTGGGTGTTTTCTGGCTTGATTTCTGCCTGACCTATCACAGAAATGCACATCGGCGTGTGCACGCTTCCTGGCAAATCCAGATGTGATGTGGAAATCCTAAGTGAGGATTTCCAGCCTTGGCTACAGGGGACACAGGCTTCTGAAAATGGAACTGAACTTGGCAGAATAGCAGCTCCGAAGGGAAGCAGAACTTAAATACAGGTTAAGCAGAAAAACGCCGCTTCCCCTGCTCTTACCTTTGGGGTGCTGAGTTCCTGCATCTCCCTGGCTCTGCAGCTGTAGCTCACCCGGTCCTGGCTGTGGCTGATAAAATTGGGCCTGGGACGTTTATAGCAGCAATCCATTTTTTAAAAGAACACAAAGAGCATCCAATGCAGAAGAGTCTGCAGAAGGTGCTGCCCAGGATGGACATGTGTGGGGGGTGAGAATTACTTCACAGAGAATTTACTCTTTTTCGTGTTTTGTTTTTTTTTTTTAAACATAGATAGCCCTGAATAGAGGTCTCTGTGACACTTACACCATTCTTCTCGTTCCTGTTCTTGTCCATCCTAGTTAGTTACACGTGTAGTAAGTTTTTGCATTCACTAAAGACTAATTATGCCAGCTAAGAAATGCTCTACATTATCTAGCTACGCTGCCGAAACACAAAGTTTTATTTCCGATACAATTTTTACCCCTTTTTCTGAACGCACTTTTTGCAAAAAGGAAAGCATTTGCATTTCCTATAAATTTTTTTTGTATTGAAAAATGACTCACCTTTCTCTTCTTGAATTGCCTCACCTTGAATTCAAGGAGCCAAACAGCTGCAGGTATTCTGAGGCCTTTTATACCTCGTGGAAACGAGAGGCGATCCCATATATATATATTTATAGATATAGGGGTATATTAACCATAGCCTTTGCTAAGGGTCTCCATTCCCTCTCTGGGAATCAGCTGGGATAAGGGGTTCTCCACTCATTTCAATGAAGAGGGTGTTTCACCTTATCTCAGTTTGTTTTTCAGTAGATGCTTTTGGGCATCTAAAGCAGAGGCTTTGACGATTGTGTGAAGAAAATGGCATTAAATACAGTGAGCATTTAAGTTCATAGTTTTGGGTTGTGTGTTCAGAGGTGATAAGATGCTTTTGTAATTTTTAGTTGTTCTTGGGTTTTTGGGGTTTTTTTTAGGTGGCATACAGCTTCGTGAAATTTATGTTGTGTTAAGTATGACACCTGAGATTTTTTTCAGCACCTTTGTTGTATGACAAAAGGCATCTGACGTGTGTTAAATATGTCTGAGGTTGAAGCTTCAGGCGAGTAAAGGGAGGACTGTGACCAGGAGAAGGGAGGGTGAGCAGGCTATCCAGTTAGGTGTTACCTTAGAGTGGGTGGGGGTAGTTCGAAGGCAGTGCGGTGTAAAATGGCCATTTGTGAGCCTTTGAGACTTTTCACAAGTGCGGCAGATGGATTTGCACATCTCACAGCACATGAGCACACCCACCTCGCTCACAGAAACGCCGTGTAACTTTTTCTCTTCCTAACCCAGGTGCCCATCGTAACAGCCACAACCTCAGGCTCTGGCTGAAGCTGTGACCACTCAGGACCCCCAAATCCCCCCCCATGATCCCCCAAATGACCCCCATTTCCCCCCCCAGCCATGACCACCCCCTGGTGCTGCTGCTGCCTCCCCCAACTCCGCTGACATCCCTGCCCGTGTCCTGATCGCCGCCCGCTTCTCCCCGGACCACCCCACACCTCCTGGCCTGGGACCCCCTCCTGGAGAGGGGGTTTGGGGGGATTTGGGGGTCCCTGAGGGGTTTGGGGGGGTTGTTAGGGCGGGTACAGGGTGGTTATGGCGGGGATTTGGGGGAGAGAGGGGTTTTGGGGGGGTTATGGCGGATTTGGGGAGGTTATGGGGGGTACAGAGGGGGTTTTGGGGGGGAAGGGGGGATTGGGAGGGTTGTGGGATTTTAGAAGGATTTGGGGGGGACAGAGGGGATTTGGGGGCGTACAGAGGAGTTTTGGGGGGGTAATGAGGGTTTTTGGGGGGTCTCTGACCCCCCCTTGCCCCCCCCCCCCCCCTCAGGCCTGGCCCAGGGCCCTGCAGGAGCTCCAGAGGTGTCTGGGGTCTCTGGGGGGACTCTATGGGGTCTGGAGATTTCAGGGGGGTTTTTGAGGGTCCCTGTGGAGGTTGTTTGGGTCTGGGGTGTCTCTGGGGGTCTCTGACAGCCTCTGTTCCCCTCCCCAAAAATACACAGGGACCCCTCGCAAAAATACACAGGGTTCCCCCTCCCCAAAACCCCCCATGACTCTCCCACCCCCCAAAAATCCCCCGTGACTCTCCCCCCAAAAAACCTTGGGACGCCCCAGAAACCCCTGAAACCCCTCCCAAAACCCCCCGTGTCTCTCCCCAGCATCTGTGGGACGCTGCACTCAGTGGATCAGGTGAGTGGGGGATTCTGGGGGGGTCCTGGGGGGTTTTCAGACCCCTCTGACCCCCCCTCTTGCCCCCTCCCCAATACCTGAACATCAAACTGACGGACATCAGCGTCACAGACCCCGAGAAGTACCCGCACATGGTGAGGGGTGGGGGGCTCAGGGGGGTTTTGGGGGGTCTCAGGGGGTCTTAGAGGGTTTTTGGGGGGTCTCAGGGGGTCTCAGTGAGTTTTTGGGGGCTGTTCAGGGGTCTCAGTGTGTTTTTTGGGGTCCCACGTTCTTTTTTCGGGGTCTCACGGGGTTTTTTGGGGGCTGTTCAGGGGTCCCACTGGGCTTTTGTGGATCCCAGTGGGTTTTGGGGGTCCCATTGAGTTTTTGGGGGCTGCTCAGGGATCTCAGTGTGTTTTTGGGTATCACAGTGGATTTTGAGGGGTCTCAGTGGATTTTTTGGGGGTCTCACCAGGTTTTTTGGGGGCCGTTTGGGGGTCTGACTGGGTTTTTAGGGGCTGTTCTGGGATCTCAGTGGGTTTTGGGCCTCCCAGCAGGATTTTTGGGGTCTCACCAAATTTTGGGGGCCCCTTCAGGAGTCTCATTGAGTTTTTGGGGGGCCCCTTGGGGGGGTCTCAGTGGGATTTTGGGAGGAATTCGGGGGTCTCAGTGTGTTTTGGGGGGTCCCACCTTGTTTTTTAGGGGTCTCACTGGGTTTTTTGTGGAACCCAGTGGGTTTTGGGGGTCTCTGAGTTTTTGGGGCTCTTCTGGAGTCTCAGGGGTTTTTGGGCTCTCGACTGAATTTCAGTGCCTGCTCAGGGGTCTCATTGAGCTTTTTGGGGTCCCCTTGGGGGGTCTCAGGGGAGTTTTGGGGGTCTCTCAGGAGGTTTTTGAGGATCTCAGGGGGGTTTTTGGGGGCCGTTCTGTGATCTCACTGGGTTTTTTGGGGCCTCACTGATTTTTGGGGCCCCTTCAGGGGTGTCATTGAGTTTTTTGGGGGCCCCTTGGGGGGTCTCATTGGGATTTTGGGGGGAATTCGGGGGTCTCTGTGTTTTTTGGGCTCCCACGTTGTTTTTTAGGGGTCTCACTGGGTTTTTTGGGGGCCGTTCAGGGGTCCCACTGAGCTTTTGTGGATCCCAGCGGGTTTTGGAGGCCTCATTGAGGTTTTGGGGGCTGCTCAGGGGTCTCAGTGTGTTTTTGGGTATTGCAACATTTTTTCAGGGGTCTCAGTGGATTTTTTGGGGGTCTCACTGGGTTTTTTGATGCTCTCACCAGGATTTTTGGGGTCTCACCAGGTTTTTGGGGGCTGCTTGGAGTCTCAGTGAGTTTTTGGGGCCCTTCTGGGGTCTCAGAGGTTTTTGGGCTCTCACTGACTTTTCAGGGCTGGCTCGGGGATCTCATTGAGTTTTTGGGGGACCCCTTGGGGCAATCTCAGGGGAATTTTGGGGGTCTCAGGAGGTTTTTGAGGGTCTCAAGGGGGTTTTTGGGGGGCCATTCTGGGATCTCACTGGGTTTTTTCTGGCCTCACCGAATTTTGGGGGTCCCTTCAAGGGTCTCATTGAGTTTTTGGGGGCCCTTTGGGGGTCTCAGGGGGGTTGTGGGGGGAGTTTGGGGGTCTCACCGGGTTTTTTGGGGCTCTCACCCCAGTTTTTGGGCTCTCACCAGGTTTTTATAGGGCTGTTCAGGGGTCCCACTGGGATTTTGGGGTCTCAGAGGTTTTTGGGCTCTCACCGAATTTTGGGATCCCTTCAGGGGTCTCATTGAGTTTTTGGGGTCTCATTGAGTTTTCTGGGGACCCCCTGGGGGGGTCTCCCCCTCCCCTCCCCCCTCCCCAAATTGTGATTTTCCCCCCCGAAGTCCCTCCCCACCCTGAGGGCCCGCCGGGCACCGTGGCTGCAGCTGTGGGCGATGGTCTGGGGGTCGGCCATGCTCAGGAAGCCCTTGAGGTGCCCCACGGGCACCATGGACACCGTGAAGTCCTGGGGAGGGGGCGTGGGTGGGGTCAGGACCTCCAGAAACCTCCCTGGAACTGCTGCAGACACCAAGAAAACCCCCAAAAAAGACCCCCCACAAAGTGCCCCAAATTTTTCCCCCAAAGCGCCCCAAATTTTTTCCCCAAATTGCCCCCAAATTTCCCCAAACCCTCCAGGGCTCTTAACAGCAGAATTTCTTGGAGGTCTAAACCACCCAGAGCTCCCTCAAAGTCCCCCAAAACCTTCCAAATTCCCCCAGACTTCCCCACAAAGCCCCCCCAACTTCCCCCAAGATCGTCCCAAAGCCCCCCCAAATTTCTCCCAAACCCCCCAGGTCTTTGAAGCCCAGAATTTTCGGGGGTCTGAACCACCCAGAACCCCCTAAACCCCCCAAAGCCCCCGCAAATTGCCCCCAAATTGCCCCCAAAAACCTCAAAGCCCCTCAAATTTCCCCCAAGATCCCCCCAAACCCTCTGCAGGTCTGAACCCCCAAATTCCCTCTGATATTCCCTCCAAATCCCACCCAGAGCCCCCAAACCCGCCCAGGGGATCTGAGCCCCCCACGCCTCCCGGGAGTCTCACCCTGAAGGCGTCAGCCACGGCCTTGGCCCCTCGCAGGTTGGTCCAGGGCGAGATTCCCACAAAGAATTCCTGGACTCTGGGGGGCAGGGGGCGGTTGGGACCCCCGGAGGGTCCGGGAAGGGGTCCCAGGAGGGTCCCGGGGGTCCTGGTTGCCCCCCAGACTCACCGGTGAACAGAACATCACCCCCGTCCAGCGCCGCCCCCTCGTCCGTCACCGACAGCACACAGAGTTGGAGCTGCTCCAGCACCTCCCGGAGCCCCCCGAGCTGGGGGAGGGGGCAAGGGGTTGGGGGGGGTCATGGCGGGGGGGGAGGACACCAGGTTAGAGCCCCCTCCCCGCAGATCCACCGAGAGCCCCACGACCTGGGGAGGGGGGCAGGGGGATCCCAGGGGGGGCGGGTGGGACAGCGGGCACAACTTCTCCAGAACCCGCAGTGATCCTCCAGAGCCCCGGGAGCTGGGGAGGGGGACAAAAGGGTCATGGCGGGGGCGGGGACAGCGGGCACAACCCTCCCACAGAATCCACAGAGACCCCGCGTATCCACAGAGCCACCTGAGGTTGGGGTGTGGACAGGGCGGGTCACAGGGTGGGGGGACAACAGGCACGATCCCCCCCAGAACCCACAGGGGGTAGCGCCCGCACCAGGGCGTGCATGAAGTGGCTGAAGGGCTCGGACATGGCCGGGACCCCCTCCCCAAAAATAGGGGCTCCTTCCAAAAAACGGGACTTTCCAAAAAATGTGACCCCTCCTCAAAATGAGATCTCCTCCCAAAAAATGGGACCTTCCAAAAACGGGCCCCCTCCCGAAAATGGAACCTTCCAAAGTAGAGACTACTCCCAAAAACAGGATACCCCCCTCCCCAAAAACGGAACCCTGCCCCTCTTCAGCGGGGCAGTTTTGAGTTCGCCCCTTGAAATGTCCCCCCTGCTCAAAACTGCTCAAATTTTGAATAGGGACGGCCCAGAGCCCCCACTGGGACCCCCAGTTTATGCCCCAGAAACGGCGGTCCCAATCCCATAATGCATTGCGGCGGCCCCCCCTACCCATAATGCACTGCGGGCCCCGCCTACCCATGATGCATTGCGGCCCCCCGCCTACCCATAATGCATTGCGGCCCCCCCCCACCCATAAAGCATTGCGGCGGGCCCCCTACCCATAATGCATTGCGGCGGGCCCCCTACCCATAATGCATTGCGGCAGGCCCCCCTACCCATAATGCATTGCGGTGGGCCCCCTACCCATAATGCATTGCGGTGGGCCCCTACCCATAATGCATTGCGGCGGGCCCCCTCCCCATAATGCACTGCGGCGGGCCCCCTACCCATAATGCATTGCGGCGGACCCCCTACCCATCATGCATTGCGGCGGGTCCCTACCCATAATGCATTGCGCCCCCCAACCCATAATGCAATGCGGAAAAAACTCGCGTGGAAAAAACACGCGTGGAAAAAACACGCGTGAAAAAAAACACGCGTGGAAAAAACTCGCGTGGAAAAAACACGCGTGGAAAAACTCGCGTGGAAAAACACGCGTGGAAAAACACACGTGGAAAAAACACGCGTGGAAAAAACTCGCGTGGGGGGGCTCGCGTTGGGCGGGGAGCTCGCGTGGGGAGGGGGGTTCCCGTGGGAGGGGCTCGGGTGGTGGTGGGGGGCTCGCGTGGCGCTCGCGTGGGGGGGGCTCGCGTGGAGGGGGGGGTTGCCTGTGGGGGGGTTGCATGGCGGGGGGAAGCTCACGTGGGGTAGTCTCGCTTGGGGGGGGGGGTGGGGTGTTAGCGTGGGGGGGGGGCGGGCTCCCGTGGGGGACGGGGCTCGGGTGGCGGTCGTGTGGGGGGGGGGGGGGGGTTGGGGGGGCCCGCGTGGGGGGGGGGGGTGTCTGGCGTCGGGGGACGTCACGTGGCGGTCGCGTGGCGGTCGCGTGCCGCCATCGCCGCGGCTCGGGGAGAAGGCGGGGGGCTCCATCCCTGCCTGCCACCAGGGGGCAGCGCCGGGCCAGGGCGAGCGAGCCCAGAGGCGGCGGCCGGCCCCGAGCGGCCCCGCCGAGCGGCAGCGCCGGGCTGGGCCACCTGGCCCTGTCGGCAGCCCCGAGCGGGCCGAGCCTGCACAGCCCGAGCCGAGCCAGTAAACCCCGCCCTCCCGCGGTTCTGTTACTAATTGGCAGCTTTGTTGCACGCGGGTCCTCGCTGCGACCGACAGAGCGGCTTATACTCAGGTGCGGCTTATTTATGGACAAATAACGAAATGTTTGCCAACACCCAGAGATGCGGCTTATACTCAGTGCGGCTTGTATTCGTGAAATAACTGTAATTTTCCCTCCGCTTCTGAATTTGAGCAGCTCAAATTCACATCATCCCCCATCATGTGCATCCACAGAGTTGTGGCCAGGTACATCTCACTGCTACAGAGCCTCTCTTGCTGCAAGTCATGACTTGATTTCAGTGCATTCTTCAGCCTCACTCCTCCTCACACAACTCCCAAGAGCACAGCTCTGTTCCTCTTCTCTCCACGTAGCTGCTGCCGCCTGTGCAACCCCAGGACTGAATTGCAGTGCCACTGTGCAATGCCCATGCACAGGACAGGATAGCGAGGCACAGTCAGGAAATCCAATCCCAAATCCAGGTTCCTGCAGCTCCCTGTACCCCCAGCCAGCTGTGGATGCTTTGGAAAATCAGCCTCACAGTGCAGAACATGTTGGGATGCTAGCTTGGATGTGGGACTTTGCCACCATCAAGTGATCAGTAGAAAAAAGAGAGAAGAGCACTTGTTTAATCCCAGACTGGTGCCCTGTGATATGTATTCTGCCTCTTGATCCAGCAGCTGTGCCCTGCTGCCCCTCCTGATCTCCATCAGAGCAGTTCATCTCTCCCTCAGCCCCACAAGGCTGAGCTGATCTGCTCTGCTTGCAGATAATGCCATGGACAGAGCCAAGTTGCAATTAAATACTCTCCTGGTTCCATGCTACTGAGAAGCAGGAACAGAATGCACATTGGCAGATAATTACAGGTGAGCAATTACAGACACAATCTTCCCTCTTTCTTGTCCTTGTTTGTTTTTTTTTCCCACCGTTCCACACTTGCTGAGAGCCTGATACAGTGCCCAGAGCTCTGAAGATGATGAGCAGAGTAATAAAAAAGCCCTTTGAAGCACATCCCTGAAGCTCCCTGAGCCCTGATCATCCTTCATGCCATGTTTCTGCAGCCCTGCTGGCCAGGGTAGTGAGCAGGAGGTCCACTTCAGGTGGTCTGAGCTGCTAAAAGCTGTGTCATTAAAAAACCCCAACTTAATAATGACAATTGAATTGAAGGAATATTGTGGAATATTTCCTGCTTGTTTTCAAGAGGGCTTGTAACTTGCTAAAATTTTTTGAAATTCAGCTGCTGTAAATAGCAACTCATGTGCTTTCCCAATCACTTACCTTTCTTGCTCAATACTGAGTATCTATTTAGGAACTGGTTTTCAAAACATTGTGCACTTTGCACAATTAATTTGGGGAAGTCTGTGGTGTGTCCCAATGCTCAAAAAAAGTGCTCTGAAAAGCTGAGGAGATCACATGTGCAAAGTCAACCTATAGAAACAAATAAGCACATTTTCATACATGCAATCTCTGGCAGGATTGCTTAGAAATCATGAAGTGTTTTAAAACAATGCCATAACATTCTTAAATGCCAAATGTCACATGAAATGAAATATTATTCAGAATCACTTCTTTCTCCTTCCCAACCTGCCTGCAAACAAGTGGGATCTGCACAGCTTGGCTGTGGGTGCTGGGAACAGCATCAGCTGTGAGTGGAGTATTATTAACAACTGGAATTTTTAACTCTGTTTCAGAAAGCTGTTCTGTGCCTCTACACACGGTTGTTTGGAAGATCTTTTGGAAAATTCATCTTGCACCTGATCCCTCCCTTTTTTAACGAACCACATCATGCTGTCAGACAATGCTGATGGACAGCATAAAGCAAGGAGAAAGGGAAATAGCACCTGAAATGACAGGCAGGGCCAAAACTTTTAGCCACCAGGAAGATTCTGATGGTACCTGGCTCCAGTTTGGTCCCCTCCTCTATTGCCAACCTTCATCAGATAATGCTCCCTGCAAAATTTTAATACTGCAAAATTTAAATGCCTGCAAAATTTTAAGCCAGGGATTTTTGTGTGGTTGACATTAATTTTCAAGCTTCACAGTGTCTTGTAGGTCCTGTGAAAGAAAGAGAAGAGAGATGTGGGAGTGATTTCATGCTTCCCCTGCCCTGCTGGGGTGATGTTTCTCAGTCTCCACAGGGAGGAGATGTGTGTGAAGCAAAAGGGTAAGAGGAGTTAATTATAATAATTTGGAGGGAGGGGGTTTACATTCTCCATTTCAAAGACAAGCTCCTGCCTTTCTCAGCAGACACCTGTCCTCCAAACTAAAACAGCAAGTTTTTGTTCTTTGTCCATATATAAGCCGCACCTGATTATAAGCCGCACTTGGGGTTCGGACCAAAATTTTAGTCAAAATGGTGCGGCTTATAATCGTGAAATTACTGTACATTGTAGAGACACCTCTCAACATGCACCGCTTCTGGGAACTCAGTAGATTTAGACCATGCTCAGTACGAGCTTGATTCTAACACAGACCTGATGGTGACCATGCTTGTACCACCAAGGCATGACATCACACATACGAGACGGAAACTTGGCAAAGAATGAGCACACTTCTCAGCCTGAAGGCAGTAGTGTAGTTGTACTGCTTACTCCTCAACAACTAAGCTGCTTAACCAACAGAAAATTAATGAAAGCTAAGCAGAAGCTATTGCTCTGTCTGGGTTACATTCACTGATAATGAACTTGCAAAAAAAAGGTTAAAACCCATGAGCACACTCATGATTACTTGACTGCTTTTGCTGGGGGAAGTTGCACTTATTAAGGGTGTTTTTCAAACCAGGATGTTTCTCAGAGGTTAAAACCACTTTTTCCACATTCACTGAAATGGAAATAATTTCTGTTTCAGCAAGTAGTGAGCAGGGAGGGGAGGGAGGAATAGCTAGCAGGACAAGAGAGGGTATAATGTATAGCTAGCAAAGCACAAGCATACCAACCATCCTGAGATACCCAGCAAGATCCTACAACAGAGACAAGCAGGGCTTGTGCTGGCAGGCAGTGGAGCAGGTACCCACGTCTCTGGAACAACTAATGGAGCTCAGAATAGCCAGTGGTTGAAAATGAGAGTAAGAGAAGCAAGGCAAAAGGCAGCCAAGAAGAGTGGTTAGGCACTATAACAGGAGTATCAGAGAGAGCACAAGAAGGCATGAAGCCCAGTGCTGGAAGAGATAGCTATGCAAAGGGCAGTCAGCCAAGCAAGGAACTATGCAGAACCAGTCCCTGCACCTTACTCCTCCTCACCTTATCCCTTTGATTGCAACCAGACCATGCTTCCCTTCAATACTTAATGATTACTTAACTGCAAAAACCAGCAGCTGTAGTAGTTGCTTTCCCAGAGGAAGAATAGCATACATTTTTACACAGCTGTCTTTCAGGAGTTATAACTCTGCTTATCTACTTGTAGGAGTGCTACAATAAAAAGATGAACATAGGTTATTCTATGTAGTAAAATCATAGAAGCATAGAATATGCCGTGCTGGAAGGGACCCATCCTGGCCCTGAACAGGACACCCCGAGTCACTCCATGTGCCTGAGAGAATAGTCCAAATGCTTCTTGAACTCTGTCAGGCTTGGTGCTGTGAACACCTCCCTGAGGAGCTTGTTCCAGTGATCCATTACACTTTGGGTGAAAAACTTCTTCCTGATATCTAACCTAAACCTCCCCTGACTCAGTTTCATGCCATTTCCTCAGGTCCTGTCACTGGTCACCACACTGAATAGATCAGTGCCTGCCCCTCTGGTTCCCTTCATGAGGAAGTTGTAACTGCAGTGAGGTCTCCCCCCAGTCTCCTCCAGGTTGAACAGACCAAGTGACCTCAGCCACTCCTCACACGGCTTTCACTCCAGACCCTTCACTGTCCGTGTGGCACTTCTTTGGGTGCTTTCTAAGGGTTGAATGTCTTTTACGCATTGTGACACCCAAAGTTGCCCCCAGCACTCGAGGTGAGGCTGCCTCAGCTCAGAGGGGACAATCCCCACCCTTGCCCAGCTGGTTATGCTGTGCCTGATGCCCCCCAGGACAGGGTTGTCCCTCCTTGCTGCCTCGTGTTCAACCTTCCATCGATAGGAACCTCAGTAAAGATCTTTCTAGGTGTCAGGCAGTCACAAAAAATAGCCATGTTTTTAAATAAGATTTCACTGTGATCACTGTGATTTCACACCGAAGCTCTGCCTGCAAACTACAGTTTAGGTTTTATACCCTGGTACTTCACATATATGCTAAAAGTACTTCATGCTGTTGACTGTTATTTACGGGACTGTCTAAATACAGATCATGTCTACTTTTAACCAAACCCTGTGGACTCTGTTCTGCCATGGAGTTTTGCCATCAAGTTGCCTGTGAGTAAAAATGGATCTGGATAATAGAGAAGTGGAAGATAATCAGGAAAACGTTAAGAATATACCAGCAGTTTCCTTAAGCATTTCTCAGCTTCAGTATTTTACTTCCTTATTTTGCCTTGTTTGCTACAAAGTGCTTTGGCCCAGGCTATTTAATGAACTTTTACAGTGCCTAGACCTCTAACACTTAAGGGAGCCTTTGGGAAGTTACTGGTACTGTTAGAGGGAGCAAATGCTGGTTGGAAAACGGGATTTATCTGCTTCAGAGTTACTCATTGTTGACTGGCTCACAGACTTGGAACGGTAAAGCAGTGACATTACGAATAGTGCTCAGTACTGGTCTACTCAAGAGAGGACACTAGTTATTGTCAAGATAATCTTGCAAGAATTGTCAAACTCAGTTGTTCATGAAAAATCGTTTTACTGGTGGTAGCTCAGAGAACAATTCTTCCAGTATTTGCAGATACACAGCACAATTTATACAAATAAGTATAGTTCAGATGGATAATCAGTATTTGGATATAGAGATGGATGAGAAAAAGGATTTACAGCCTAAAAAAATTATAGGATTTTCTGTGAAACAAAAAGTCAAAAATATCAAAACTTCTTACCTATACCTTTATTTGTCATTTTGAAATTTAAAAATATGTCAGTTAAATAATTTAACATTTGAAAGCCAATTTGGAAATAAAATCCCCCAAACTTTAAATACAGAAATGGTCTGTGGTGGATTTATCCTGGCTGGACATCAGGTGCCCATCAAGCTACTCTATCACTTCACACCTCAACTGGATAGTGAAAAAAAACATCAGTAGGGTTGCATGGATCAAGATAAGGACAGGGAGAGAACACTCACTCAGCATCATTATAGGCAAAACAGACTTGACTCGGGGAAATTAGTGTAATTTATTGCCAATCAATTCATAGTAGGGTAATGAATAATTAAAATTTTAAAAACACCTTTCACCTACCCCTCCCTTTTTCTCAGACTCAACTTCACTCCTGATTTTCCTTACCTTCTCTCTGTCAGCTCTCAGGGGTACAGGGAATGGGGACTGTGCTTAGTTCATCACTAAGCAGGTTGCTTCTTCCATGCCTTTCTCCTCTGGGAGAAGGACTCCTCATACTGCCCCCCACTCCAACATGGGAGACAGTCCTCCATAACCTTCTCCAATGAGAATCCTTCCCACAGGTTGCAGCTCTTACTGAATTGCTCCAGCGTGGGTCCCTTCCTTAGGGTGCTTTCCTTCAGGAACACACTGCTCTGGTGTGGGTCTTCCATGGGGTCACACAAGTCCTGCCAGCAAACCTGCTCCCATGTGGGCTTCATTTCCCATGGGGCTCCAGGTCCTGCCAGGAGCCTGCTCCAGCACAGGCTTCCTTTGGGGTCACAGCCTCCTTTGAGCACCTGCCTGGTCTGGCACGCAGTTCCCTACAGGTGGATCTCTGCTCCATCACAAACCTTCATGGCCTGCACATGGAGCCACATCCTGCCTCACCCTGTTCGGCACCACATGAGCTGCAGGGGAATCTCTGCTCAGGCACCTGGAGCACTCCTGCCGCTCCTTCTGTCCTGACCACAGCATCAGCACCCCTATTCCTCTCACCTATTCTCACTCCTCTTTCCCAGGAGCTGCTGTCCAGTAGTATTTTTCCTTCTTAAATCTGTTACCCCAGAGGTGCTGCCACCACTGCTGACGGCTTGGCCTTAGTCAGCAGCAGGGCCATCCTGTACTGGGCTGAAATTGACTCTGTGGGATATGGGAGAGGCTTTTGTCAGATTCTCACAGAGGCTGCGCCTGTAGCCCTTGTACAAACAAAGCCTTGCACACAAATCCAATACATGCTTAAAAATATGGCATGGTATACTTATGAAATTCTGCATTTTTCAAAACCAGATGCTATTTTTCTTATTTTTTTTTTGTTTGTAACAGATACTGAAGTTGTCCTTAAAAAAGAAAAGATAATCTGTTGAGTAAACCAACCCAATTTGAAGCATGAATTGACATGTGATGTTTAATATGTTGGGTTACAGAAGACATCAGAATAAGAAATTAATGGACTGATGTTTTCATGACTAATTTTTGTGTTACGTACGCCTGCTGTTATCAGTGGAGCTGATATTTAAAATTGCAACAGATTAGGAAAAAATCTGTCTGTTAAGTGGGCTAGACAATAATTCTAGCCATATACAATTGTTAAAAACTAAACAGAATAATTCACCCAAAGTTTATTTATGCTTACTTTGAAAGTACTTTTTGCACTATTAAAAACAGATTAAAGCTACGCTTTAAAGTTAGTCATTTTGTCTTTACTGTTCATGAAGTTAGTCATTTTGTCTTTACTGTTCATGAATAGATAAAAAGATTATTTTAGTGAGCAGTGTATTCATTTCAGAGGGATAATTCAATTATGTAAGCACTGGGGATTTGTGATTCTCTTACAAATCAACAGTATTTTTTTGGTATAGAAAAGTTGCTGCTGTCAGCTGCAAAAAATTGCTATAACCTATCAAAGTCAGTGGAAACATGGTCATATACACTAGCTGACAGCAGGATCAGACGATTCAGCTTCAGAATAATTTGAAAGAATCAGAACTGCCTGCATGAAATAGCTACCAAAATAGAGTACAATGTAGAAAATACTTTGGCATGAGATGTAACAACCTCAGAAAAAATACATAGAGATATGTGGATATAATTAGAACCCTTTGAAAAATATGAAGCAATACAGTGAGAAATACAGTTGTTGAACCAAAATAGAAATTAAAGGCAAAAGTAAATTCTGGGTTAATATCATAGCACTCAAACAGCAAATGTGACAAGTGGCAAATAAGTCTGCACCATGAAGGCTGCAACAGTCAGAAAAGTGACTAAGACGTGGGAGTCTCCTTCTTTTGACGCAGTCACCAAATAATTTGCTCTGATACTTGCCTTAACCATTTTCATTATTTCTCCTTAGGTATTGGTTTCCAAGAAAATGAAATTAATAGTTCTTATTTGAAATTAATATTTGTATTGTATTGTATTATTATTTGTACTTTCTTATACTAATTTCTTAACTTAATCAATATATATATGACTTCCAATGGGTATTTTTATCTATCCTCTTCAGCCCTCGTTTTTCTTGCAGACCTGACCGGCACATGAAAATTAACTCATCCTTTCCACTTTTCCACTACCCGTGGAATTGCACTTTTGTGTGATAGATGTTCAATATTAATCTCTTAAAAAAACCCTTCTATTATGCTTGCATAATTTTAGGCTACAGGAAACATTGTCTTCTGGTTTTTATATATAACAAATTCAGTTAGTTAAACAAATTTTATTTTTGAGCTAGCAAGAGAAGGTCCAGGTCAAGTAACTGAGAGACTGCATTAATTCCAGCTGACCTAATGAAGGTATATATGTTATATATATACACATACTGCTAACTCTCTCTATATATATATCGTTAGCAGAAAAAAATGGAGACTGGTTAAAAGGTAGGATGGTTTCCAATTAACCAGCACTGAAGTCTGAGACAAACATCCGAACCCTAATTTTCTGGTTTCAGGTATTTTGACAGATCAAAAGTCCGGATGAAGTCCACAGAATCTATAAATATAAAATTTTACTTGATCCAATGCTGTTTAATTCTGAAGTATTGCAGGCTTCAATGACTGGATGAAGTAATTCCTATTTCAACGGATTCCTGAGCCTGTGCTGAATCTTATGAAGTGAATGTCTGGGATTTTTTTCTTCCAAATCCCCTGCTGTGTAGGTACTTTTCACAGCTGCAAGTGCATTAGCTTTGGTACACTTTGGATTTATATCTTTGAACAGAAGAGAAAGAGGACTGCATGTATTTCAGCCATTTAAAAAGTTAAGGTTTCAGCCCAAGCTGCCTACCCATGTTTTTTCTACCGCAAGTAAGACAAAAGTGCACTGTCACCTGATCACCATCAGTTAGTTTTAAAAAACATGTCTTAGGATCTGGTGAATCTTAAGAATAAATTTGGATTGCCTAAGTTGTTTTTTTTGGGGGGGAGGGGAGTATTTTTAAAATGTGATAGATGCACTTACCTGTAGATATGCTATATATAACCACAGTAAACTCCACCAGTGTATGAGAGATTGCCACGGCTAGACCAGAAAAGGCAGAATTCTCTCTTCTTCAAGAAGGAAAAAGGAAGCTGAAATATATTAAGCTGCGATACAAAAGAGTAAGATAATATTCAGCGATTGGTAACTTAAAGTTCAGATCATCCTAGGTAAAAAAATCCATGGAAAATCCATCTCTCTGGTGGAAGATTCTTCACCAAGAGGGTGGTTGAGCACTGGCACAGATCTCCCAGGAAAGTGGCCACAGCACCAATGTGGCAGAGTTCAAAAAGCATTTGGACAATACTCTTAGGCACATAGTGTGATTCTTGAGAATGTCCTGTTCAGGGCCAGGAGTGGACTCAATGCTCCTGAGGGATCCCTTCCAAGTCAGGATCGTTCCATTCCATTCCATTCCATTCCATTCCATTCCATTCCATTCCATTCCATTCCATTCCATTCCATTCCATTCCATTCCATTCCTGCACCTACTAGAGATTAAAGCTAAAGAGATACAGTGACAAACACCCTGAACCAGTTTAGCCCTCTTGGGTGAGCAGGTGAGACTAAAGATGCAAATTTTCTTCTCCACAACGAAAAACGGTGAATAAGGCACCACAAATAAGAAAGATTTTCAGACTAATCTGTCTGAAATCCTAATAAAACTTTTGTGGTTATTCAAATTTCTACCTATACTTTTGGTTTTTTCTGATTTTAATTGCTTTTGGTCCTTAGAAGAACTGCAAGGGTACAAAATACATGGCAGATAAAGAAGAGCCTATCAAGTTAAAAGGCTAGTGTTATCAATTATACTGATTGAAAAGAGGAAACAGTGAGAGGAAGTCTACATTGATTGAATTCTACAAAGACACTACAAAGTGCTGGCTTCAGCTAATGGAGTTATTTAGGAAACTTTGGGTTCTACTCCCAAAAGTAGCTTCTCATAATTAATTTATTGTATTGTATTGCTTCTGCAATCCATTAAGCAAGAATATTGTCACATGGAAACTTACACTGTTGTCTCTTAAATGATGACTACAATGCTATTTCTGACCACAAAGGAATTTGTTTGAAAATTGTATGAGATAGGAACAAGGATAAATATAAAATAATGTTGTATAATCAATTTTAATACAAAAGTAGAGAAATAAAGAGAAGGAAAAATGCCATGGAAAGATTTTCTGTATTTTTGCCCAAAAATGACATAATAAGTTCTGGGGGCAGTCATTTTTTTTATATCCATACATGACTGAATATTTTAAACTGTCCATGTAAAGCGGTTGGTATATGCATTATACACTGACATATATAACTACTGTGTTCAGGTCACATGCTAAACCAAACAGTGAGGCCGGTGGAAAGCACATCTATTCAATGCACAAAGTACATTCAGATATTAAAAAATAATTATTTTAAAAATTAATCTTTTTATTCCATGTATTCTATTATATTCTCAAATTGCTGAGTCAATATTTCTCTAGCCAGTTGAATCAACCATTTTTTCCTTAAATATCTCATGGCCCAGAATTCAAGATTTCAAGACCTGTATCTGGTATCTCACAGCATTTGAAATTAATATGTAGATAAGTATGTGGATTAAGAGTTCTGAAAAGGATCAAAACTCATAAACTTCATCAGTGAGAGGTCACTTTTATAAGATTAGGAAGATAATTTTCATTAGAACCGGATAAAGCATAGTACGAGGTTGATTCTGTTTAGTGCAGCACTATGAACAGAAATAATTTCCAATATAGTACTAGCAGATAATTAATACAGTTTGTATTATATGGAAGCTGATGAATTTGATGTTAGTTTTCCTAACCAGAGAAAATAAGTAGTTCAAAGTTACCAAATAGAAGAAGGAATGTTTAACTTCAGGCGTCAATTTTTGACATCAGTAATGGACGACCACACAGAAATACATTACAAGATTAAATATTCTTGTCTAAGCATAGGAGCCAGAATAATTTTTCTGACTAATAGTACAGTGCCTTCTTGATGTAGTTCAATTACTTATGTCAGTCATCTGAGAACATGCTTTATTTTACAAGATTAATATTCCTCCACAGAAAACAGGCAAAATCTTTTAGCTGGGACGATGGCACACTCCTTTCTCTTAATCCTGTGGCATTTTGCAACTCTTTGTGGCCCAAGCAGGCTTGTCTGTCTCATGCCTTCTGGAAGACTTCTGGGAACTCCGGTGTTCCAGGAGCCATGCCTATGCATGAGGAGCTGACCAGAAGATCGACACTTTACTGGGTCCTGTCACAGTGTGCTCTTGAGACTATGGGTCATTCCTGTTCCACTCCAGTTCCAGGGCAAGCATCAAGCAATTCTCACGGTGCCGCACCAAAGGCTCTGAGAGGTGGCAGGGAATCCGGAGACAGTCCCTCCTCATCACAGGGATACGAGAATGTTGTGCACATCTGTAATTGGTGACCCAGGGGCTGACATCCTTTGTAATGACAGAGCAGATGATGGAGGATGATGCAGTGTCTTGACAAGCTGGACACCATGTACAGTAATTTCACAATTACAAGTCGCACTGACTATAAGCCGCATCTCCGGGTGTCTGCAACATTTTTTTCTTTGTTCATACATAAGCCGCACCCAATTATAAGCTGCTCTGTTGTTCGCAGCAAGGACCCGTGTGCAACAAAGTTGCCAAATAGTAACAGAATCGCGGGATCGGGGCGTTTACTGGCTCGGCTCGGGTCGTGCGGGCTTGGCCCTCTTAGGGCTGCCGACGGGGCCGGGTGGCCCAGCTCGGCGCTGCTGCTTGGCAGGGTCACTCGAGGCCGGCCGCCGTTGCCACTCACCCAGCACTGTCCTGCGGTGGCAGGGGGCCATGGAGCCCACCAGCACCTGCGGCGGTGGCGGCAGGAGGGGAAGGGAACCTGCCTGCTCCTGCGGTGGCAGGCGAGGACGGGAGGCCCCCGCCTCCCCCTGGGCTGCGGGGCCAGCAGGAGGGAGTCCCCCGCCTTCCCCCACCCTGCGCTGCCGGCACAGAGCCCAGCTCCACCCGTTGTGCGACAGAGTAACCAATTTCTAACAATCGCGTAAACCCAGGTTTTACTGGCAGGTGCTCAGCTCAGCACCTCGACTGCACTTCCGAGGTTGGAAATGTCAGAAAATTATTCGCATATTATCCTCCCTTGAGTGTAAGCTGCATTTCTGGGGTGGGAGCATAATTTTATCCAAAATGGTGTGGCTTGTAATCGTGAAATTACTGTAAATGCCAGTGGGGCATGGGGGACATGTAACATAAAATTGTGGAGCAGGTGCTCCTGAAAAACTGCTCTCCCAGGAACCTTCACATTGCATAGGAAATGGCCAAAATGAGCAGTGTAGATACAGGATGATCAGACTCTTCTCCAGCGTGCCCAGCAAAGTGGGCATGACAACCAAAATCTAACCTCATCAGGTTCAAGTAGAGCTTCATAGCTTTATGTCTAACATGAAAAGCCCAGCAGAACTTGTTTTTCATTCTGTTGATCTTGCTAAACTAAAAAAATACTGCACTTCCTAAGTAAATTTCAAATGGATAAAGACACTATATGACCACCTGATGTGTCTTTTCTTCAAATTCCAAATATTAGGTGCACTATATTCAGTGCAAAAGACAATATTTTATTAATTTTGTGCATCAGTACACATATCCATGTTTGAAGAATTAGTGTGAAACTGTGTATTTCAAGCTTATTGCAAATACAGATTTGAAAGAAGGGCTTTGTTGCAGAAATTGAGATATATTTTAATATTGGCAATTTTTATATTCATTTTAACTGAACAATGAACTGAACACAAATATAGGAAATGTTGAATATGTATGCTGTACTTTTAGAAGTGACACAAATTTTCAGTACAAATCTAATACATACCAGCTTCAATGGAACAAAAGTTGACTCCATAATATGAGGGTAGAACTTCAAGCTAGCTATCAAAGTCGAACTTTGCCAGTAAATACAACCCTGATCTAAAACCATCTGAAATAGATGGGAAATATCTGACTACTTCTTGGTTTTACCAAGACTAAAATACTAAAGTGTCACATACTTCCATTACCAAAAGAAGGCAGATTTTTGTAAAGGTACTTAATAACCTGAAAATGTCAGCGGATACCTAGTGGCTCATTGCAAAGTTTTGCTTCTAGCTGCCCAGGTATCCTTAAGGATAGGTCCTCAGCTATGTGTGTCAACTTGGAGTACAGCAATGTAGCTCCACATTCAATTTTTCGGTGATAGCTCTGCCTAAAATAATTTCAGTACTCCCCTGCTTTCCAATAACTTATTTCTAAGGCCAAAATATGACCAAGAGAAATTAGGATTTTTCTTTTTATAAACTATAAAGTTTATAAATCATCTTGTTTGCAGTTAAAGTTGAGCCTGACTTCATTGAGAGTCCAGACCCTGAATCACTTGTGCTGGGGGCTCTGAGGAGCAGCATCCTAAAACAGACATGGCAGATAAGAAGGGTCAACAATACCTTGAAACTGTTGCAGAATATGAACCTTTTCCTTTAGACCTTATTCACTTTTGTGCTTTCAAAAATGTCTCTCTAAGCTCTTCTGGTTGCTGTGTAAAAGATCTCTATTCATCTTGTGACGTGGGGATGTCTCCATGTGTATGTGCAAAGAAAAACTTAGGAGTGAGTAAGGAAACTTTCAGAGTAGTTTAATTCAGGATAGAGATAAGTTTTTTTTTTTTTTTACTACGTGCTGCATTTTCTTTTCCAGTGCAGTGCTTCAGCATGGTTGTCTGCATTTTCTAATATACATAGAAATATGGATAGTCAGTGTACATGGAGAGATGCAGGTCAAACACATACCACAAGGCATTTTATTTCAGTGAATCATTGTGTCATTCTGTAAATCATTATAATAGAGTCAGTACAATTCTCATTGAAGCTTGGAAAGATATACTTTTACAACATTAGGATGGAATGACATTTGCCAAAACCCATTGCAAAATCTAGAATGTATGCAATAATGCATCATTAAGGAGAGATAATCGATGATTGTTTAACCTATTGTTGCGGACACTGAATTGGTGATTCAACAGAAGTTGTTTTCTTGCTATTTAGAAAGAGGAATTTTGATTAAAGCAATAGCTTAAATGATTAAAACAATTATATTGCTTCTTGCAACCACTTCTGCTTACATCCTCAGGAAATTAGGGTGATGTGTGCACTAGTTTCGTATTTAGACTTCCCAGGCTCAGTAGTCATTGCTCTGATAGCTCTGCCTGGTCATATTGGTCAGTTCGTGCAAGGACATAACTGGGTGTGGTGCATCACACAGAGGTAAACTGTCAGACTTCAGAGAATGAAAAATAACCCTGAGGGACTCTCAGACATGATTTCAGATAAACTACAACCTGTAACGAAAATTAAAAGAAAAATTTGAGGACATGTGATGAATCTGGTTTGTCCTTAGTGTACAATGGAGAGGACAGGAGAATATTTTTTCCAGCTACAACCTGTACAACGTTTTTGAAAGCAAGTGTAGCAACACCACATTAGATTCTGAAACACTAATCTTAAAGAAATTAGGATTTTAGTTAAAAGTTAAAAGAAACTGGGCTTGAGATAGTTACCTGAAACTTAAATAATTGATTGCCTGTCAATTTATGTTCGCTTATCTGTGCTTGCAACGGGAAAGGATGAAACTGGTAGTTAGGTCCAAAGAACACAAACAATTGCAACCAGAAACACATTCTTTGCAAAACTGGAGTTGCCCCAAAAACCATTTGTATTGTCCTTAACAGAAAAGGTCAGGGCAAGGAAGACTCACCTTACTTCCTCCTTTTAAGACCCGTCCCCACAAAAACGACCCCAGACTTAATTCCAGAAGCCAACCACTCATGCTTAATAGCCATTCAAGCTATTTACCATAGGAAGCAGGGGATGGGAGGGGCTGGTGTTATGAATATGTATTTGTTTGCACCTTTTGTCACTAAATAGACTCTGTGACCACCTGTAATTTTGCAGTGCGTATTAGGGGGCTACCCCACGCTGCTGCCCAGCGCTGAATAAACATACTCTTTCTAACTTTAAATTGTTAGAGAGTCTTTTGTCCGTCACAGTTGAGTATCGGTATTAGACCAATACTCATATTTTGGTAAATCAATTCCAATCAATTTTACTTCTTTTGATATGCAAGGAAACTTGCATGTGCTTGGAATGAAGAAATAGGTTGATACTTTAGACAGGAATTTGGGATTTTTAGGTGACCTATGCACAGGGTCATTGAGCTTGTTTGTTTGTAACAGACTTAGTTTAAAACAATGCAGTCCCCAGCTCAGACACTTTAAACAAGTTGCACTGCATAATTCTAAGAACATAATTTTCCACCAAGCAGGATAGTCAAAATAACACAATGTGAATCTCCCCTAAATCTTTAAATTTAGGTTGCATTGATTTATAAAAACTTGTGTGTAGCTGTGATGAAAGCAAGGAGGATTATATTTCTTTGTGTATGTTTTTAGAGTTAATCCAAGGTGCACTGTATATATTATAGTACTGAAATATGAAGTCTAGGCAGCAGGGTAAGGATTGGAAGAGATGTACAATAATATAAGCACAATTGCTGGCAAATAGATGATGTTACCTCCTCCCCGTAATGGACTTAGTAAGTCTTGGTCTACCTGACTGCATATTTGTAACCCAAACCCCTGCATTCTACTTACTTTCCAGCATCAGACATAGTGTTTTTGTCAACAGACTGGAAATACTTATCATTCATACCCCATCAGAAGCTCACAAAATAAATTACCAATAAATGTACTGTTTCCTCAGTAACTTTACAGCTCAACCAGTATTACTGTGCTATCAATAAAATTCATACGCAATTGCACTGAATTCAGATATACCTAAAGGCTTATCTTTGGCTGAATATATATCTCCCCGCATAAATGTTGCAAAGCTTAAGATGAAGAAAATTTAGGAAGAGATTTTCAAAAGAAAAATGCTTTTTCCTGTGTAGAAATTGACTTTGAAAACAAAACTGCAGTTATAAAATACTAAACTAACTGCCTTTTATAGACTCTGGAAACGGTTTCTCATTATAATATGACATATATTTTCCTATTCATCTTATGTATCAGAATTCCAGAAATTATTAGGGGCAAATACATATAGCAGGAAAAACAGTGAACTCAGACTTTTCACGGGACATAAAATCCATTAGGAGGCTCTCATCAGGGAGAGCAGATGATGATAAAAATAACATGACAGAGAGCGTGTTGTTCTCTGCTCTTCATTGTAAGTTAATTGTTTGAAAAGACAACTTTCCTGTCCTATGGCAGACATCAGCAGGTCCCTTGGTTGTCACAATGTACAGTTTAGGGTAGCCTCCTACCAACCTCACTATCAGTGCTTTGTAGTCCTTCTTGGTAACCATAGGATAGTGGTGGGATTTCCAAGTTTAGAAAATGATGGACATTTAGATCCTGCAGTGATTCAGCCGAGGCTCCCTTTAAAATATATTGCACATATTTGCTATCTGTATATATTAAGAACTCATGATCTACAATTTTATTTATGTGTGTATCTTACACATATGTCTGTATACATATGCATGTATAACTTCAAAATTAGGAAGGAGTGATATAAATCACAGCAGGATGCAAGCTCAGAAGCATATATAGAAATGTACATTTGCAATTCCTTGTACTAATGAGGGCATATTTAGCCTCCAAACACGGTAAGTTAAAAGATTATTTTATACCTTTTAATAATACAAGATTTCTTTTCATGTCAGTAAGTATATACACTGGGAATAATTCAAAATAAATGTACAGTATGACTTACCAGTTTACACAGCTGTGTATTTGTCAATGAACTGTGGTGTTATTTGTGCTTGTACATTCTTACAATAATCTACCTAATAGACTTACTGTTTTGCTATATACAACATCTAAAAATAGAAACAAAAAAATAAATAACTTTAAAAAAACCTGTTGTTATTCCTTATAATAGAATAATACTTTGTTTATGTGTTGAAATGTATTATAAAAACATAAGCAATGATTTTCTTTGGTTTCTGTGACCAAAAAGATTATTCCCTGTGTAAAAAAAGACATTAAATAAATGATCCTAAACACATTTCATTTTATCTGAATATTTTCCAAATCATAAATAAAATAATCCAAATCAAAATAGGCACTTAAAGCATTTTTGAAATGAAAGTACAGTAATTTCACAATTATAAGTCGCACCATTTTGACTAAAATTTTGGTCTGAACCCGAAGTGCAGCTTATAATCAGGTGTGACATATATGGACAAAGAACAAAAAGTTGCTGTTTTAGTTTGGAGGACAGGTGTCTGCTGAGAAAGGCAGGAGCTTCTCTTTGAAATGGAGAGTGTAAACCCCCTCCCTTCAAATTATAATTTTGAAATCAAGGGGCTTTCAGGCAAAGATATGGGAATTAGGAATAACAGTTCTTTTCTAGGGAAATTAAAATAGAAATACAGTACTAGAAAGAAACAAACTCCAAACCTTGACAAAGTCAGAGTACAACCTGACACCCTGTCAGGCAGGGTGTTGGTAGCAGTCCCATTAAATGGTGGCTGCATCCTCCTGCAGTGACAGATGTGATTCAGTTGAAGCAGTGCTCCTGCAGAAGGTGCAGTTTCCCTCCGGAGGTCCAGCGGTGATGTGGAGAAATCCGGTTTTCCTCTGGAGTCCAGTGGAGAAAGGGGTCACCTTAGTGTCCCAAAACCTCTGTTTTTATCTTGGTAAGAAATGTTGGGCTCTTCCCCGTGGCTGGAGCAACTTCCAATGGGATGCAGTAATTTTATGAGTCCCACAGTGGTACTCAATGGGCCATTAGCAGAAAATGACTGGCTGGAGGAAGGATGGGTTGTGAAAAGATAAAGAACAATGCCCTGCCTGGTTTCAATGGATGGCCCATTAGCAGAATATCTGCTGTTGAGATAAGGATCACTGCCCCACCCTCAACAGATGGTGATAGAATAGATACCTTTTATCACACTCTGTATTGTGATGTGCAGCTTATAATCAGGTGTGGCTTATGTATGGACAAAGAACGAAAAGTTGCTGACACCTGAAAGTGCGGCTTATACTCAGTGCGGCAAGGGGATGGATTTTACACAGAAATCTGTAATTTTATTATACTATTGTAATAAGGATTTTTTATTTAAGTACAGTGAGATCAGAAAATTGGAACATTTTGAAAGAGGATTGTAATATCTTTCTCTGGGGAGCAATTGTCTTTAAGATACTGATAATATTTCCCTGAATTGGAAGTCTTCTACATGGGACAAGGCTGAAGTGCTAAAATGTTAATTTTATTCATGAGGTTTTTGAGGTTTCCACTTCTCAGTGGCATTGTGAAACTTCACACTTGTATTTCCCAATAATTTCTGCTATGAAGCTACACAGGGTCTACCTGGAAATATTGAGAAGGGTAAAGAACCCTATCACGCCTCTGTGAATTTTGGCACTAACCAAAGAAATCACTTCCTGACACTTCAAATATCTAGCAATTTGTTTTTCATGCAGGATTTGTATTTCAGAATAGTATTTCCTTTATTTTACTGAACATGTTTAATATCAAATTAATAATTAAACTTTATTCACATATCAAATTGTATAGACTTTACATAGATACATACATAAACCATATATAATATAAAAATTGCATATACATTTACTAAAAAATTTAATAACTACATTGTTTTGGAAGTTAAATAAAAAGGTATTAATGAGATAATACCAGGAATGTGGCTCCTTATTGATCTGTCTTCTATATAAGTACTTTCTGGAGTGTTGTTGTGTTAATACAAATAAGGAATGGTTGGAACTGGTTAATTACAAATGGCTTTATCTGCTTATGACTCCTAGATAGTTCCATTACCCTTTCAGAGAATATTTATCTGTCATAGGAGTAAAGTCCTGACTATTTCATCACTGTTAATTAAAGCTAAATCTTTACCTGAAATTGTCACTGACTATTGATCTTACAAGCAAATTACTTCAGATTTTTAAAGATTAGAGAACTTTCATAATTTCCATTAGTATTTATTTCAGCTGTGTTGGAGCAGTCCCTTCAGCTATTTATGCAGGCATGGTAAGAAAATTTCAGCATGGATAGGACTTAAACTGCATTTAAATGAAATAACAGATATATCATAAGCTGTTAGATGTGGTTTTCATTTTTGTCACATTTTCTGGTTTTGGTAATCATATAGAATTAAAATAAATTCCCATCACTAGTGTCATTTTTATTTTAATATTGGAAAAGTTTTCAGGAGGAAGATTTTTTAAATTTATTTTTTAATCTTGACATAAGTTATGGAAAATTTTTATTTTTGTGTAGTCAAATAAAACCAAATAAGAGTTCATGGGATTCATGAATTGCAGTCTGGTGTGCTCCTCTCCCTCCCCAAAAAAAAGAGATGGCTGAGCATGAAAGATGAATATGAGGGAAATCCACACATTAATAGGCACACAGAAACCTATTTACACCACTGGCAAGGTTTTTGATGTATTTTTTAAAGTACTGTTGGGACAGAACTTATGTTGGAAATATTATTTCAGAGTTGCTAATGCCATGATTCCTATGTTTTTAGACCTTGCTCTTGATCTGTAAAGAAGGTAAATTTCCAGTCATTTAACATTAGAGAAGTCATCCCATCACCCAAAGATAATTTGCATTACTGACTCTTCCACTTTTACTCATGCGCCCATAGGCAATTAAATTCCTGAATTATGATTAGCTAAATGCATTCTTCCTTGCGCCATCTCCATTAGTGTGATGAATCTTTCATTTTGTATGATAATGTGACATACAGCAAAACGCAATCTTTTCAAGAATACTCTTTTGGGTCATAGTCTCAAAGATATCACCAATAGATCTCTCAAGATGATTTGAAATTTTAAATTGCATTTAATACAAATAATAGGTATATGACTATAAAAACAGAATTTCAAAACATGTTGTAGGATGCTCATGCTTCACCAAGCCAAAGCTGCTTCAATTAATTTTCCAGTAGTTTGTAAAATAGGAAAAAAATGTTGCAGTGAAGCAGAAAGACATAGGGTAATGTCTTACATATGTTAGGACAGGATGAATTTTTCCTCAAAAGTGCTTATTCCTCTCCATTTTACTATGTAGGAGACTGAAAAACCTAAATATACCATGGTTTTTAATAATTATATTTTCAGATTATTTTCCATTATAGAAGATTAAATTCATTTTAGCATTCTGTAAAGAAATTCAGAAGTCCAAAGAAGTTAGATGGGAACAAATTTCATTCAAAATTCAATCCTTACTCAGAAAGTTATGACATTAAGTTATAGTCAGTATTTATTTTGTATTTTGTTCTGCATCTGCAGTAGTTGTATTAGGGTGCAGAACTGACACAAAACACTGTGAGCATTTGTTTTAAGTGACTGGATAGCTTTTGCTTGGTTTCCCTCTGACATGTATTTTAAAATTTTTTTAAAAAGTGAAAAGACGATACAATTAGTTTCACTATTTTAATCATCAGACAAAAGTGAAGAGATCTTAGACTTCAAACCACAAGCTCGGGTATAGGGGCTTTTTTCACTCAGGACTTGCAGGATTTTGGTTTTCTAGGCAGATTTGCTGACAGGCTGCTAAATGAGCAGGTATATCAAATGATAACAGCTCGGGACAGGTTACAAAAATGGTATAGCAGTTCCACTCCTTCAGGTATGGATTGTGTCTGGCCAGAAGCCTTCGCTCAACTGTCATCACCATGTGTTCCAAAATGTCAACTGACACAACTTAGAAAAACTGGTCACAAGCAATTTGTTAAAGACAGTTATAGTTTACAATCCCCTAGGCTAAACTCTTAATGAATATAGAGTGGCTTTTCTGAGAGCAGAAATGATACTTTGAATTAAGATCTAAACATCGTCATGAAACTGAAATAAATTTTGTGTCACTATAGTAAAGTGTATTTGCAAAAAAGGATCTCATTATTTTCCCCTCCAGATTGAAAACTTACAGAATTTTATCTTATTTAATCATAACTATTCTGGTCTCAGCCTTTACCTCATCGTGTTCGATTAAATGCTGTTTACTTAAAACATACTTCAAACTACTGGCAGCTATAAAGAATTAGTCATTCATTTGAATCAGAATATTGTCAATTCACCCTTCAGTTTGGGAAGCAAAAACTACAAACATGGTTTAAAATAATTTATAAAATTACAATTTTTTTCTTTGCTTTCAAGAATAGTTTGGGGGTGGAGGAGTTGGGCTACTTCTCAAGTGTTCCTTATTAACATAATGAGTAATTAGTAACCAAAATCAGAAGTTGTCCCACGTTTACATTCAGTCTATTTTTATGATTTGCAAAAAGTACAAGCAAAGCTTTGGATAATTGCTCAGTTTGGTTCACAGGGATTAAACACATCAGCTTCTCACATTAAAAGATTACAGAAGTGAACATATTATGGGATTAATGTTTTGAGTCACTTTTAGATATTTAAAATATTTAACTAATATGAGGCAATATTATATTCACACTTCAAAGATATTTTTAAATTAGTTACCCAGCCAGGACTAATCCAGTTAAAAAGAGAAATGGAGTAAAGAAGGGCTTTTTTAAACATCAAACTAAGAGTGATGTGAAATTGTTATTAGTATCAAGAGCCCATGTTTTCTGTATCTTACAGAAAGGGATAATGTAAGTTGAAAGATTTGTAAATAGAGGATAGATTATTAAATGCTCTAGTGCCTGCTCTTCTTTTAATACTAAAAAAAGTAAAATCCAGCTTGAAGTAATAACATCTTAAAACATCCTTAACAGAAAAGCTGGAGTTGAGCCAATTTGCTTTATAAAGGAGTCTAAAAGGGAACCTGGCCAAACTAAAGGCAGGTAAGCAAAATGAAGATGCAGTACAACTGGGCAGAAAATGAAAGGCCTGCTTATTCCTGTGTGATGCTCTTTGTTTGACAGGTTGCTTGCGCTTGGCACAGCATTTGTGTAAAGCAAATGCTGGAATACATTTAGAAGAACAGAGCCTTGACAAGAATCTTATGTTGAATTTAGCATTTTCTGCAAGATAACAATGAATATTGACCTTGAAAAAAACATAAAAGGATACTTTTAAGCTCTTATCTGCCGTTCAGTGCAATGAATTGCTCTTCAGAATGTTTTTTCCAATGATGTTTACATGAAAAATATAAAAGTGGTTCTAGTTGTGGTAGAAAACCTATTCCTCTCTTTGACAGAAAATAAACATTTGATCCTGAATTCTGTAAGGTATGTCTTGCAGATAAATGACAAACATTAGTCTTCATGCTACTTGCCTACATTCTTTCTTATTTTTATAGTACTGTAGAAATGTCTCGTGATGCAGATTTTACAGTTAAAATGCCTTTGAGGGCTGTAGCCATTTCAGATATTCTGTGATGTGAAATTCTGTCAAAAATGGGTCAACCATGAACTGAAGGTTGATTCAATGGAAGACAAAGGATGTTATCATACAGAAAATGAGTGATTCCTTTCGCTTGTGGTTGTTTCACTGTAGTAACAGTTTTCACCCTCTTTCACAGATACGTTTTTCTTTTTGCCATTAAAAGGGTTCTGTACAGTTAAATGCAAGAATGTGCAATAATAACCGTTCATTATATCACCAAATCCAGTACTTTAGGTTTCTTTAGGTTTTAGAATGACAGTTATATTTTTGCATGAATAATACATGAATCTTACAACTCACAGAAAGCAAAAATTTGTGCATGTACATATACACATACACATATATATTCATCTATGTATGCATATGCATGATCACAATCTGTGTACTTGTATTCATGTTCATTTCTATGTGTCATAATTCTCATTCCACTCTATTTTCTTCCCTTTTTTCTGTATATATAAAATTTTCTAATCAGTGGTGAAATGCTTTAGGTTTGTGGGGACTTTCCTCCAAGGTTATTCATTTTCCTGAGACGTACAGTCTTGATAACCATATGAAAATTACTATTAGCTATATGGCAGAATTAAAAAGCTGGAAACCTATAAATAATCCAAGCTAGATTTATGAAGGGAGCCTCGTGACAGCTGCACACAAGCGCTTTTAAAATGAAAACAATCACCTAGGTTCTTAATTTAGAAATCTAATAACATGAGCATGAGTACTAAGGTTACCCATGAGTGCTCCTTAAATTAACAAGTTTATAACTTGTGCTTATACCTTCATATGCGCTTAAGACTTTAAATATTAAACTATATGTACAATAATTATCCATTTACTTATCTCCCAAAAATTCTTGAATTACTGGGTAGTGGTTTGTAACCAGTATGATGGCAATTCACATTTAGGACAACAGCCTGAGAACTCACAACTTGTAACGGTGTACACTTCATGGTACTGTAAAAGAGAGTCTGGCTATACTAATATGCTTTTTCACAATTGTTATTTTTATACTTAATGATGCATATACTGCTATGCAAATCTTTACTGATGTGATATTTAAAACACATTATGGACTTTCTGAGTAAGCGGAAAATAATAAAGAAGGCATAAAGGCGGCATTTGGAAGATGTCATAGAATCATATACTATCCTGAGCTGTAACAGACTCACTAGCATCATCTTTAATTCCAAAGATAAATTTATATAAAGGAGTAAGGTTCAGAGCTCAGGTCTAGTCTAAAGAATTTTACCCAAAATTAATTGTGTGAAATTGATTAATTTTTCTTATCCAAAATCATTGCAGATTAATCTTTGTCATCAGGACACTTAAGGTTTTGATGCTTCTGCTAACTGTACATGACAAATTTCCCACATCCCAGGAGATATGCCTCTCCCTAGACTCAACACAAGAAAGTGCAAGTATAGTAACACAGTTGTGGGCACAAAAATATCCTGATAATAATGGAGTGGGAGGGAAGAGGGTGCTGAGCTTGCTTTCCTCCCTGTCTTTGCCTCTGCAGTTCTCACTGGGCACATAGCTGGAGGTTGGGTGTTTTCTGGGTGCAAGGTGGGCACTTCTCCTGGTAGGGGCCTTATGGGCCCTTTTCATCCCCCTGCTACATTTTGGTCCCCATTTGCATCTTCAGAGTCTTTGTGCAGCTTTTCTCTGCTTCTGTTAATCTAGTAAATAAGGCCCGGGAGTCAGAGCAAAACTGCAGTTCTGCAAATATGGGTAGCATGTGAGTCTTGTGGGAAGGATCAGCAAATGGGCTCATCTCATTCTTTTTTCTTCTTGTCTATGATGCCACTGTGCTCTAGAGGCTGCAGCAACATGTGCTAGAAGAAAGTTTAGATTTTGTAACTTCTCAGCTTCAGGAATTTGGATACCTATTTTGCACTTTTGCTAAAGTGTCATAACCAGCAGGTGAACCAGGCAGGGTAAGGTTGTTTGAATTTCCTCATGCAAAGTCTCACATCAAAAGAAAAAAGCTTTGTTAAGCCAGAAGAAGAAGAGGAAGCATGACTCCTTCAATCCAAACAGGAGAGGAAAGTGGTTTGGCACCCAGGACTACCCACACTTTTCACATTAATGAGCTTCTAGCCATGAGTCCCTACAGAGCACTGGGCGAAATGTAGATAAACTCAAACTGGGGGGCTAAAAACTGGTTACACAAAACAGATAATAAAACTCATATAAAAACCAAACTTTGAAAGGAAACAATGAGTCAGACTTACCAATATTTATGTTATTATTCTACATACATATTTTTAGTTAAAAGGCACCCTTTTTTTCTTTGAGGTCACATGAGGATCTTGTCAGCGATGCTGAGTTGTATTGTGGTATGTGGAAATAAATATCCTAATTGTTCTTGACCACTGTACAGTGTCCACTGTACTGAGCTGAGAAAGTTCTGTCCTTTATGTTTTTAATTCAATATTTAAACATTGATATTTAATTCAATATTTAAGTCAGTTAACAGTCAAAACTTACAGACACACTTGAGATGAAAAAAAAATTTATCCAGCTGTTTAAAATTCTTGTATCTCAACAGAGCTGTCTATTCTGTAGATTATTCCAAAATTATCTTTTATTTGTTAACTTGCAAGTGAAATTATCATATCAGTAACTTGTAGACAGAGAATATGCAATGAACCGTACAGTGGATTTGCAAATTAAATTTATTCTGATTTAAAAATAGATTTACATCACCTATATGGTTGATGATATACAAGAATTATAGTATTATTTATTTTATACATTTTTCATTTTTCAGGATCTCTCTTTAAAGATTGCTTATTTTAAAAGATAGTGGAATGATTTTGAGAAAATTAGTTTCATCATTTTTTCTACTTCTAATTGTCTGAAGGACAAGAAATTTTCTCATGGATAGTGGTACCTTCTCTACTGATGTTTTACTGTCAATTTACTTTAGCTGCTGCATGTTTCATTGTACAGTGCACTTATTCTACCCCAATGATTTTTACCCTTTAGGATCTTAAGTATTCTTACAATTATTTCATGGAGAACTCCCACATATTCTTTCATCCAGGGCTTGGTCAAGCCCAGGTCCTTCCTCACTCTGAAGATGAAATGTTATGGGTTTTACTCCTCCATGGATTATCCCATACATAACCCAAGTTTTATATATTTTGTTAAAGAAATGCAATCAAGTGGCTGAATGCTAAGATGGCATTTGACTCTCAGCAGAGTATTTGGCTACCCTGCATATCTTTAGACTGTAACGAAGATTGAAGTTAATCAGCAGTCAGGTAATATGGGCAACTCAAGTATACCAGCTGTTGTGTAACCACAGGAAGAGCATAGAGGTTTTGGAAAGATGCCATCTTACATCTCATAGAGCTAAAATACTGGGTTTATCCTTATTTCTTGCTGTGCTGTGTCTTAAATTAACACTGCAGGGGCAGGGAACCAGAACAATTCAATGTCACTAACACCACTTTATATCAAACACTTAAATACAATTACTTTTAATGCTTGTAAGACAAAACTTACATAAACAGCGGTATAGTACAAGATACCAAAGTAATCTGAAAGAAAGGAGCATCTGCACAGCTCATCTGAGTTTTTGTGTGTCTTGTTATTTAGTTTCTCAAGGCTACAACAGTTGCAGTAGATGTCCTGAATCTGAACTTTTACTTCAGGGAGCAATGTCCTCTCTATCATGTAAATAGGTGCCAGAGAACTCAGTTCCTGCAGTATATGAAAATATAAATAACAAACCCATTACCACTTCATGTATGTTTTCATTCTGGTTAAAATAGTAGAATCATTTTGACCATTACATCCATAATTTTTCCATCATTGTTGTTATTTTTCCTTTATTTTTAATTTCAATGATTATTATTTCTGAGCTACAATGACCAGAACTGAACTGCATTATAAAAGTCATAGAGCCACAGTTAATGAAGACAAGGAATTGCTATTTTTAATGACTGGTTGAGGTTGGGAAAAAAACTCTGGAATGCATCTGATCCAATCCAACCCCCCTGTTCAGTTAGGGCCACCTAGGACAGGTTGCCCAGGACCATGTTCAGATGAATTTTGAAAATCTCCAAGGATTGAGACTGCACAACTTCTCTTGGCAGCCTGTGCCAACTCTCAGTCACCCCTCACAGTTAAAAGTGTTTCTTGATGTTTAGAGGGAACCACTCATGTTTAATTTTGTGCCCGTAGCCTTCGATTCTGGCACTGGGCACCACTCTCCATCGTCTGTATTCTGTTAAAAGTTCTTAATAAATGTATTTCTAAATCTAAAACCAAAATTTATGCAGGGAAAAAATTATATCAATGCTTGGTAAAGCATCTGAGTTCCATAAATATTCCGTGTAATGACAGCATATAATGTCTTTAATCAATTATTCATGTCTATTGTAGATAGTTATGAAATAGATTAAATTAATTTAATGAAACAATGGAGTTTAGAAATATTTTCCCCAAGCTGATGTTAATCCATGTCACAGTAAGTAACAACTGTGCACTTAAGAGTAATTTTACTTCTGAGATTTGGGGTTTCCTAATGTTACCTTTCATGTAGTTACAACATATCTGTCATGTTCTTTAACCCATTAATTACAAAAACATACTTTCAATCTTAATTTAGTTTTAACAGAGAGTATTCCCTGTGGTAGACTGTATGATTTTTTGCTTTATCTTCAAAAAATTTAAAGTTACAGACCCAAAAGAATGTTCTTAAAGAACATGGAAAATCCAGTTTAAAGGTTTGAGGTCTATAAAAAAAGAAGTTTTTATTTTAGCTAATATTTATAAACTGCACTTTAGAAAACAACTGACAGTTTTACTGCCAAAATCCCTTGGGTTTTTAGGAGCTCAAGGCAGCATTGCTATAGTGTGACATCCCATTGCAGATGTCTATGCAAATACAAAATTGCAAAATCTTTCAGGAGAAGTCGGTGATAGAAGCAAGGACTTCTTGCTTTAATAATACATTCTTCTGCAACCCAACAGAATTATTGCTGTGTAGTAGTACTACAGTGGTGCCAAAATTGCTAACATGAATTCCTGTTGATGGATATAACTATTAAATGTGGAACCTTATCTTAAAAGAAGGTTATTAAGAGTAGAGAATAAACCACTTGAAAATCACGAAATGCCAGAGACATTTTGCAAAGTGGCAAAGCCATAACTATTATTAACTTAAACAACTGGAATAAACAGGCAAGGCTTTATGCATATAAACCAGTGACTGAAAGACTAGCAGGCAACTTCAAGGTAAACAAACTGAGAATGTGTACAAGAAAGTAGGGTTAGCATACTTAGGGTCAGGATGAAAATAAATGAGGATATATCACTCAACTTTCAGGTCCCTTGAATTCATGGTGTTACACAGGCTTTGGAGTCCAGCCCTACCTTTTGAAACAAACTAATAAAATTTAACCTTTTTTGGAATTGAATAGTATGTTGTGGTGTTTGGCTTGTTTGTAGGTCTGGTTTGTAACTTATTTAGAAGTAAAACGTAGAAGAAATCAAAGAAATTCCATGGTCTATTTAGAACAGGGAGACAGATATTCTATTTTCTCTAAAAGATTTTAAGATAAGAAAATCTCAGCTCATATGAATCTATAGAAGTAAACATAATCAGCATGGGATGGAAATTTAGTAAATTAGACAGAAGGAGCTCCAAATAAGGGATTTTTAATACAGTCTTTTGATTTGGTTCCTGAGCCATCCTATTCCATTCAATATTTTGTCTGTTTTTTCACTTGACTATACAAAAAAAGCTTCAGGATACTGCATGTGTTTTGTTTAATGTAGGTTTTACAGACCTATTCTGAACCTCACTAGAGTATTCATTTTAAAAAGCATCTTAAAAAACATACTTTTGTGTGAGGTTTGCTTTAATATTTCTGCTGGAGGAGAAATACTCCTGGTGTTAACGAAAAGCCTTACTTCCCATTGAATTTTATTTTCCATTTTATCTTTGCCTCAAGCCTATGCTTTTCTCAACTGTCAGGAAGCAAGAATTTTCCTTGTTCCTAATCCATCCCTTTCATTTATCTGGTTACCTTTTTCTTTTCATTTTGTGCATTTGGAGTAATGTCATGTAAGCCAGCTGTTCATCCTACAGTGGATTTTTTAGAGCTTGCATCTGTTTCCAATGCTACTCGCTTGACAGATGTCTATGGCTCATATTAAGATTAAATTAGCTACCCAAGGCAGTCTGTATCTCATACAACTGTTTTGAATTTTGCCACACTGCTGTACCACTACTAGGCTGCTTTTTACTGAACAGTAATGCAATTTTCCAGTTTCACACGTGTTAGTTTTACATTGTCAACATACTGGCACCCATCCACAGGTTCCCACTCCCCTTAGGTTTCAACAGGAGAAATTTGCAACAATGCAGCAGATTTTGCCCAGATAGCACATCAGCTTCAGTAAAGTCTTGCCCACATATTAACAATACGGTGGTCCTGCCTGGGTGCTGAATATTGGTCCTAAACCTGCTACTGATCCTGCTTTATGGATCTCTCTTTTGTCCACATCAGGTCATAATAATCAGTGTTTCACTTGCTGTACCATAAGATTACAGTAGGGAAGAGACAGAGCTCATTTTTTTACATATTTGTGTGCACTTCTTCATTTAAGTGATGTTTATTCTGTTAAAGGAGACTTGTAATAGTCTGAATTCCCTTCAGCAAGACCAGCTGTACTTTTTTGCAGATGTCTATAATAATGCCAGACAGTTGAGTAATTTTATGGAAGAGCAGCATAATCCTACATTGTTTCCCAAGGGATGTGGCATATTTACCCCATTACAGACCTTAAGAAGCTAGTTTTGAAATCATGATGACAGTTCGTGCTATCCCTCACCAAATTGAAGATGGAAAAAAAATACCACTTTTAAGGGGCATGGCAAATCTAGTGAACTATCTATGAAAAACCACTCTTCATTTACTGCATTTGGTTTCATTTTTACAGAACCTGGTTTCATTTTACAGAACTTGGTTTCTGTATATTTAATTTTCTTTTTAGACATTTCAGCATCTGAGTTATTTCTTGAGCTTAGAATACTGGTATGTTCTGTATGAATCAGCTTAGTTGCTTATAGACAGACTTCCAATTCTGTGGAGAACCAGGAAAAATATGCAATTTCTTTTTAGGACAGATTGAGCTAGTGATACGTTTATCTCTACATTCAACTCTTAGCTATATCTTTATCCAGTTTACATATTCAACAGAAAGCATATTACAGGAAAAATAACTTTAAGATTAAATAGCAGGACTTGCTTTCACTCTCCACTTCCATCCTCTGAATGTGGTAACAGGGATTCATTCTGCTGGACATGCAGTAGCATTTTCCTTTCCAGTGTGCCTTTTGCAAAATCCCATATTCAGGGCTATAATTAAGGAAGCTCTGACAAAAGTAGCTGCAAAACTACCTCTGGGAGACCTGTCCACCCCTGGATGGCCTTAGTGCTGTCCTATAATAACTCCTGGGCTCTTGACTTTGGAAGGCATCATGCCAACAAACAAAACAGTCAGGGGCTAAGGGCGTAATTGAAAACTGATATAAATCTTTCTCAGTCTTGACAGTGAGATCTGTGATGTGTTACTACACAGGACAACATGGGGCTCAACCTTGGCCTTGCTGCTGGGGTTTGGGCTGTTTGATGGCTGCTCATCTACCTTTTCATGAGTGGAAATTAAAAGCAATTGACACAGCTCTGACTGACAGACAAATCTCTCACGGATTTTTCTTGACTGATGTCTAGTGAAAGATGTCTTTAGTGAATATATATAATTTCATAACTTTGAGAAATTGTGGACAATTTATGACTCTTGCAAGAAACCTGCCGTCTGTGTATGACTGTGGTGCTTACGGACATGGTTTAGCATGGACTTGGCAGTGCTGTGTTAATGGTTAGACTTGATAATCCTAGAGGACTTTTCCAATGCTAATGATTTTATGATTCTGTGACTCCAAGGTCTGTATGGAATCCTTAGAGCTTGGGCAAGCAAATTTTTTCCCAGCTCAGAACTTTTCTGTAAGAGTGTTGTCTGTATTGTGAAAATGTTAATACACACACACACGTGTGCACACACACACACACACACACACACACATATATATATCGATATATAAACATGGAGACCTCGGTCTGTGTGGAGTTATATCTTACAACTAGTTGAAGGAAAACTCTACAGGATTCTTCAGTGGCTGCGTGTATATAATACATCTGGCTCAGACATGACATGAAAGGTGTTCAAAACACACTTATTTGATCAACAAAGAATTCCACATGTTGCAACTTGTATATTTTACCTCTTATCACTATTCTATTTTTGAGAAGAATTTCACTCTGTCTCCTTTGCACCCTACCATCAAGTAGCAGAAGACAGCAGTGAGGTCTCCTTTACCCTTCTCTTTCCCAGGATGAAAAGACCCAGCTTTCTAAGCATCTCTTTGTACTTCATTGCTGTTTGTTGTGAAACTAAGCCTTCACAAATAGGGTACTGTGAGCTCAAACATTTTGATATCATGACAGAAAGACTTGTCATCTGTATACATGTATACAGTAAAAAAAAAATTAAATAAATAAATAATAGCAGTCTCATCTAGCAGGTGAAAACAGCAGAAGGTTTAGGTTATACTGGAGGAGAGATGACTTCTCTTTTTATGTTTTTAAAAGCATCCCAGGTGTCTCTCTATAGCATAGCCAAATATTAGCATTAGGCTCAATAGAGGGTAAATGAAAGAAGTGTGTTGGTCTGCACTATGAAGTCCAGAATATGTTATTTTCACTCTTTAGTGGCACTTCTGGAAGGTCTACAAGCCTTGAGCACAGACGAGATTTGCATAAATCATCCAATAGTAATTTCTGGCCTCTCTAAAGTTTTTATCTATATGAAAATACAGATTTGAAACCACAGATGTGTCCAGTCTTTTCTGAAATGGAAACTGAGCAGGGCAGCTCAGCTCCCAGCCAGCTTTTGAGTGGGCAAATGAGGTACCAGCTACAGCTGGCACAGGCTGCAGCAGAAGAATCAATAGCCAAAGTGGAAGTCACCATTCCAGCTGATCCAGGACCCAGCTTGTAATGCCCAGATCCATGCCTCTGCAAACCCAGTTCACAGCAACTGTGAAATAACAGGAAAAGAAAGGGAAGAAACAATGGTTATGAGAAGTAACGTATTGAGATGGGAAATTACATCACTGCAGTACTTCAGCTAAAATAAAGGAAATTAATAAAACAGCAAAGGGAAACCATCCAAAGGAAATGGAAACTCTGTAATCAAGTTGATGGAAGGCAGTTACAAGGAGTGGAAGAAGGTGAACAAGTTCTTAATTATCTCAGAGCAAGGAGAAGAGTGAATCTTTACTATGAAACACACTCCTAGCCAGCAATCCAAATCAAAAAGCCACAGTGTGGGATGAAAGATCATGTCAGGGGAGACAAGAGAGACAAAAAAGACTGATGGAAGAGAAATAAAAAATTGACTAGTACATAAAACTATGGAAAGCAGAGAAAGAATGAAATGAAATAGCAGTGAATGTGAGAAATGGAAGAATAAAAAGGATGCAAGTAAAGATGAAGGGGAATGCAATGTACTCCTGACGTTGCTAATTTCTCTGCACTCACAGTTACTTGTAGATGACAGTCTGTATAGAAAGAAATACCAAGATGTGCAATATGATAAAAAAATTAAATTAGTTTAAAAAATCAGATGGTATAACTGGAAATAATTGCTCGAGGGACTATTCTCTTATCAACACCCATATTAGACTGGCTACATTCTAGCACAGGGTCCATGCCAGTGAATGGCTTGCAAACTGCCCATGGCCAACTGAGAGTGATCCCTGCCCCATTCCATCTGTTGAGCTGTGGCAAGGGATGGCTTTGGATAGCCCTAACTGGTTTTGGCAAATTCCTGCTGAATAATTCTCTAGTTACTGCTATAAATAGTCATGTTCAAGTGGGAAACAATGTTGCCAGGTTTACATGAAATTACAAGAATACAAGTGAATCCAGAGAAATATATAAATAGGATGAGAAGTGAAGCCTCACTTCAACCACAGGAGCAAATCCAGGCATGGATAAATGGCAACTGGAGGTGCTCTGAGGGATGATTGTCTAATGGAGAGATGGAAGGGACTAAGGACAATGCAGACCTCCTGCTACAATTTTAGATAAGTGACAGTGAAACTGGCAAGGAACAGTCAAAACAGGAAAGAAAGGTGGGATTATAGATCAAGATCTCAGATATAGATCAAGACCTTTTTAGCAAAAGAGGAATTTGAAGTTTCAACACTCATCCACCTGCAGCATTCCTGTCTGCACTGCTGCATGCAGTTTAATAAGTGATAAAAAAGGCTACTATTAAAAATTAGACCATCCTACTAAAAATTAGACGCCATTTCTCAAAACTGAAACTTCTGGCACGTTTTAGAAGGTTCCTTAACTTTCTACAGGAATCATCATTTCACTGGTGTGCCATACTTCAGGGCCCAAACCCCTTCAGGACATTCATGGCTTCTAAAGCAGAACAGAAGTTGGTTCTACACAGCAACAGCATGAATTTGGCCTTTATTTAATATTCTGTGAGCATATTCTTAAAACATCAGTGCATATTTTAGACACTTCACTGCACTGCTGTGTGTCACTTCATGATTTTAGTTTGTTATGAAGTGCAAATATATGAGGCACCACTGAAAAATCTTCTATTGCCATTGTCCTGTCTCTGCAGTTTCTTTTGATCCATCATAACAGCTCATCATGGGAACTGTTTCTTGTTGCACTTACATGTATACTGCCCAAGGAAAGTTCTTTGGTAAGAGAGATATATCCCCTGCAGGGAAGGAAATGCTTTGTTCATCTCTTGCCCCACAAGATCAGGTCTAAACAAGCCCTCCATGGGAAATGATCCTGTGTGTTGGCAGCTGATTCCTCCAGAGTTGTTACTCCACAGCTGGATAGCATGCTGCCTATCCCGATTCGTATTATATATTGAATATTTAAAAATTTACAAATTTCAGAGTATTTATTTTTCACATTAAATCATTAAAAGTCAACAGAAATACTTTGAAAAAAGAAGTGAATAACACTGATTTAAAATGTTGATTCCTTTCAATGCAAGTGCAGTGTTTTGATCACAAGTAAATACTATTTACAGCTTATATGAAATAGAAGCTGTAGTCAAAGTTCTGGGAGTCATTGTTTAAATCATAAGTGCCAAAAAATATTGAAAAAGCAACATCCTACAATGCCTTGAGCTGTGTGAGATTCTGTAGGAAAAACAAGGAACCTTGAGCTAAAATCCTGTAAGACAGATCTGCTTCCTTTTTCAAATACACAGTTTTATTTTCTTCAATGACAAGTGAATATAGATAGCAATAGTAGCTCAGGTACGTCATTTTGGAGGTATGTAAATTTTTTCACGAAATGTGTTTTTCATTCTGTGACAAACTGTTGTATTTTCTTCTAATACAGATTCTGTTTACAGAACTTTATGATCAGTTACACATGAAACATTGTGTTTGCACTCCAGATTTTATTAAGTCTCTCTGCAATAAAAGAGAAGATTTGCTTATTTTTCATTTGCTGCCTTCCTTTTTGCTATACTGAAATAGAGAATAAAATCCTGAATTACACATATTGCACACTTCTTGGGCATTTCATTCACTATTTTATTGGTAGGTGAACATTTGGGACACAATTTTAGAGCTGTTGTGGACTATTTAACCTTTCATTTTTGTGGAAGTGCAGTTCTTCATCTGTGTGGGAGGCAACATGGACCAGAAGATCAGGACTGCAAGCAAGATTTCTGGGTGCTGTTTCTGGTTCAGCCAGTGGCTTGCCAGATGACTGCAGGCATTTGCTCCTGGCCTTAGCTTCCTTACAGATAAAGTGGAAGTGACAATCCTTTGCACACTGCCTTGAAAACTAGGAAAGAAAAAAGAAAAGGGGAAGGATCACGAAAGATGTCTCATTGTAAATTGCAAAATAAGAATATAATTAGCGAGGTAGTGATATGTATGCTAGATGGAAACTAGCAAGCCCAGGTAAGAAAAACCAACGCTGCTACAGTATGGAGCTCAGCATGAACTGCAAAAGCAGCCCAGGACCTGAGTAAATATTTTGTTGTCTAACTTGTACAGAAGGTGAAGTCAGCACATCAATACCAAGAAGGAGGATTAAAGGTGTTCCTGCATGTCTGGGGTGAGCTGCATCTCCACATCTGAAGGTAGAAGAAAATTTCCATCAGGAAATTAAACACACAAGACTTACTATAAAGATATTAATGAGGAACTGACAGTGAAAAATATTTCAAGACTCTTAGGAAAATCAGATGAATCCTGAAAAATTCAGAACAAATTTGAATGCAAGTCTGCCTGCTCTCATTTCCTGCATCTGAGATATCCAGACCAGCTCCTCTGGCATGTTCATATACATGTTCTCCATCAAGATCTAAATTCAAAGCACAGTGACCATGTCCCATTCCCTCCCTCCACATGAGGTATCACTGCTTGCCTTACCTGCCACCTGCTTGGCAACCAGGCTGTCATGGCGTATTGGAGAGAAGAGCAGCTGTAGCACTGCCCTGCCATGAAGGGCTGGGCTTTCTACCAGTTTGTGATTGAGAACAGCACACACGGAGCTCCAGCCTGGCACCCTGCCTTGCCCCCATTTTGTTGACTTTGTTCAGAAATGTGTCAGGTTTCTTACACAGTAAAAAACCAGAGACTTGTTCAATATAGTATGCTCAGAATTGAAGCTTTAAATACAGGGTGTTTTTAACAGTACTTGGTAGGCCTTTAAATAATTAGGAGTGAGCATAAAGCTGGGGAAAGGCTTGGCCTCATTTTCCAGCAACTGAATAGAAGATTCAGCTACAGCTTCCCAGATGTAAAACACACACTATAAAGGAGCTTAAAATTGTCAAGTAGTTCCTGAGTAAATGAGTGGCTGTGCATGAAGTGATTGGAAATGGATAATATTAGCATATAATCTTTGCCAAAGTATGGTACTGAATACCCAGTTATTACTACAGATCCTTAGCATTAATTCAGACATGATTTCTCCACAAAATTTCTACTTGGCTATGTGACATAACAACTTGCGGTCAACCAACAAAAAGGAATTATGCAATCAAGAGGAAAATTAAAATCTAAGTAGAAATATCTGTGGTTTTTGGTGATGGATGTCGTTATGAAACACAAGTACAAGAAAAGCAAACAGAGATGATGCAGAACAGATTACACTGCAAAACTTTATGCAGCTTCACAGAGATTTTTTTTGGCTTCCAAAAGGTACAGATTCCCATGTGAGCACAGTCAGACAGCTGACTGCCTGGAAAGTATGATAGCTGTCACGTTGCAAAAGCTCTTTTTATGTATCTTTTTATATATCTTCCTGTAATACAAATACACTGCAGAAAGCATTTCTCTGCATCTCTGCCTCATCAATTCAATTTTCAAATTTCAGCTGAAAAATTTATCTTCCATTTCGCTGCCTACTCACCCACCCAAATTCTTTATTCTCTATACTTATACATTTTTTTTCTTTCCCCTTGTTATTTATCACTAGAAACAATTTAGAGACCTGAAGGATGTTATATAAAATTAAACTGCAGTAAGTAGGACCCATCCAGCAAAACAAATAATGTATTCCTAAGCCCACACTGTGTTAGAACTATGTTCACAAATATTTGGATTAATACAGCAAGCTGACATTGAGTTGCTTTTTCAAAACATCTTCAGACACCCTTCATTATTTTGTCCTTTCTTATCTCTGCCTTCTGCTGCCCCGGTAGTCGGGAGGGGACAGCCTCTCTCGGAGCTTCACATTAAGGGGAGCTGGGCTCTGTGGGGAGGAGCAGCAGCAGTGGGAAGCCTGGGGAAGGTAGTGCCTGGGGAAAGCAGTGCAGAGTGATGTGAGATGGCTGCAGAACTAACACTGCTCAGTGCACTGCCTGCCCAGCAGGGGCTGGAAAGGAATGAAAGAGAGGAAACCAAAGGCCCTGCCTTAGAGCTGAAATGAAACATTAGCTCTCTTTTGTAACACAGAATTGTATGATGGAAACCTGCCTGAGAACAGTCACCCTTGACCTTTTGAAATTTTTCTTTAATAAATTACTCTCTTCAGTTTGTTTTTAGTTTTGTTTTGATTTTTTTGTTTGTTTTATTTTGTTTTCTACAGACAAGCCTACATTGAACATAAAGGATAATCAAGTTTTCCTTGTGCTCTTACCTGCCAAATTTCATATTGGGTTAAATGCTTTCTCCTGCTCTTTATCAGAGCCAGTATTTTCCAAAATCAAGGAGTCACACAGTCCATACATTCCGTGAAGCACAGGACTCTCTGATTATGGACCTGACCATCCTTCAGAAAAGCCCATGGTAACACCTTTGCTGGCCTGGAGACTGGCTAAGCCTCTCTGTGTGTTCACAAGTCCAGCTTCACCCAGGGAGGACTTTTCAGAGGAGAAGGCAGTGAGAGCTAACTCTATCAGGTCCTATCAAAACTTGCTGATTTTTGTGTTCATTCCAATTTAGTTGTCTGTTGGCCTTTATTATCATTACTTTATGTATTTCCAAATGCCCAAGTTCCCAGTAGCAGTGCTAGAGATGCCTTTTGCCTGGAACACTTTGGAGCAAACCTGTGCATTGCTCACAACCCAGCCCAGAGTTGCATTTCCTACTGCAGGCTCCCTAATCAGCTGTCTCTCTATTTCTTCCTGGAGCCACTGATATTATCTAAAAACTCCCTCCTTCACATCCGGATATGACATTTGTCTAGTCTGTCAGAGAGTAATTAAAGTCTCTCATTACAGTTGTGTTTCCTGCTTCTGTATCTCTTTCAGCAGATCCCAGTCAGTGTTGCTCTCCTAGCTGAGTCACTGTAATACAGATCCTATACTATATTTTTATTGTTTGCACTGAAACACCAATTCAGATATAACCTTCTCTCTGGGTCACTTTCATTGGATTTTTACCTCGCACAGAGAAAAACTGGGTATATGCAATTTAAGAGAAAGCCATTATTTATTAGCTATTGCACACACTAGGGAAACAAAGGCTAATGAGCTACTAGGCTAAGCATTTATGTATTCACTTCCATTTCACTGAAGCAGCAGTAGATTCTTTCCTTGCCATATTATTGCCAGAAAGAAGGAAAGGTTTATCTGTGGTTGCTCCTTGGGATTAATCTCTCCTCTGTCCTATTGCCAAAAAAACCCAGATTCTCTGTTTTCCAATACCTTGTATGTTTTTGGATTTTTTTGTCTTGCATGGTTTAGCTCACATACTTTCTTTTACCTTCATAGGAGTTTCCTAAGTAGGAGAGAACAAAAACTGTGCTGTACCAGCCTAGACACTGAATCATATATAGCTGAATCCTAGGGTTGAGAGCCATTCACAGAGGCTTCTGTAACTCACTGAGATGCTTGGTTTATTAACTGCGTTTTAGGTCTTAGTATGTGAGCCTTCTGTACGATCAGTTTAATTTATTCTACCTTTCTTGCATATTCTTTTTTTTTTTTAAAACATAGCAATGACCAACCAAATATTTTAAAAAAACAGGTAAAATAATGTCTTATTTAGGGGTAGATGTCATTCTAGTTCTGTAACTTTACTCCTTAGTTTGCTGGCACTGGAGCAGAAGCAGATGCTGCTGCTCTGGTTCCCATTTGTGAGTTGCAATCTTATTCGCACCGTGTGTGTCTGATTACCCATGAGACAATATGCTAAACACCCCTCTTTTCAAAACTGAAAAATGGGCATTTCTTTGACCAAGATGAAATTGAAACTGAAAAAAACACCTCCCGCTGCCTTTCCAGCACCTTTCCTTGATTTGCCTTTTATCACTCCAACCACCCCACCTGCAGTTCATGGTATGGCTGTGAGGAAGGACATCCATCCATACCCTATGTGCTACATATTAACCCATAACTCAAGTACATATGTCTTATTACGGAAAGTCTGCTTCTTAGTTATTTTCCCTCTCTGTTTCATTTCTAATCTTGGTAACACTCCCTCAAAACTTGCTATCTTCTCACTAGCCAAGGGACCACGTGCTGGTTACTTTTTGAACAGGGTATATGCCTGTTGAATCCCCCTCTGGGGTGCCCCATTCTCACCACACTACATTTAGATCAAGCTGCCACTTTGAAAACTATCTTTTGCAATAAATCAAGGCTCATTCTTCATTTCCATATTACTACAAAATCAGCCCTGCCTTCAAATCAGCTTCCAATTTTTTAAAAAATTATCCGCTTCATCTGTTTTTTGCAGCTGACTTGCCTTCCCCTTCCCCTTCCCTTTTCCCCGTTTTTCATTGCTCTCCATTTTCCCTCTGTCATGAATGACACGAGGCACCACCCCTGGTGGGTGGGGAGAGCAGGCACCCAATTCTGCACCAACTCATAGAGCCACACCCAGTGCTCATGACCAGGCTGCTGCCACTGTGGGCACCTGCAGCATGCTCCAAGCATCTGTTTCTCCATGCACCTGCAGCTCCCAACATCTGGCAGCTGGGAGTTCACCCTCATGCTGTCCCTCTGGTTTCATAACTTAGCTGCTCCAATATCTGACTTGGCTAACCAAGCCCAACCCATGCCAGCAGCCACTGGGGACTTGAAGGAATCTCCCTATCCTGAACTGTTGCATCTTTGGAAATATCAGTATCTTTTGTTTTTATTAGACTAGGACACTGTAATCAACTTTTTGATAAGATTTTTAAAAATTAAAACCACTTCAAATATATAAATGTACACAGAAAAAAACCTACATGAAATAAAAAGTTATGTGTAACTGCCTGTTATACATGGAGGCCCTGCAAAAGAAATTAGGGATTAATATAAAAACCAGTTGTCCCTCCATTTCTGTGAGATTGCTCAAGTAGTGAACCATTCCACCATGAGAGTGTAAAGAATAACAGCTGCAGAAAAGCAATGTCTTGTATTGTACTGATCTGTAAAAAGCATAATATTTTTTTCCTTTGTGTGACTGTGGGATTTATACCAAATCATTATTGGTCATGTTTAAGCTACCAGTCTGTGGTCCTTGTCAGATTTTGTAATGAATTCTTCTCAGTTCAGCACTTGTTTTTGGGTAATGGGAAGTCTGCCTAGTTCTGGAATTTGATTTAAAGCTTTTAGCTAGTTGTACTTCTTTTCTATTAGTTTCATTTAACAAATCTGTTGCAGTGGAACTGCAGTTTATGATCTTTTTTTTTCTTCTAAACCAGAATGAGTGCTATAACATTTCACAGTAGGGAAACAACAATGTTGGCAGTAAAGCTTACACCCCCTCAAAATATTAAATCAGGATTTTATTTTCTAGATAAAAATTGAAATACTTTTTCAGAATTAAACAAATATATAAACTACTGGGGTTTTTCCTACATTTTTAATTTCACAGGAACCTTGTCACAAGAGTTTTTTTGGAAGTTCTAATGGTTTTAGGGAATAATGAATTTCAACACATGAGGATATTGGCACATCATCTTTCTTTGCATGGACTAATAATCTTTCCTGATTAATTCCTGCTGATCAATGACTTCATTCAAAACAATAATAGCCCACTGTGGAAAGGTTGACTTAAAGATGAGAAATTAAGGAGGAGTATGAGTAGAAATACAGGTCAGGATCAGCTCTGTCTCTTGGAAACTCCTGGGACCGTCATGCAGAATTTTGTCAAGACGCAGAGGACCATACACTGCATGTACAGAGTCCTCTCTGCACCCAAGGAAGTGTCAGTGTGATGGGTGGGTGTCGCTGGTGTGGTTTAAGCTGACCCTTAGTGTTAATGTTAAAGGCAGCCGGAGTTAATTATTTGTTACTGGTGATTGGTTTCTGATGTTGGTACACTACCTTGTGCACTTCCTATTTCATACTGTCATCATGTTAGCCTCAGCTTCTGACAGCTATGATGATAACCTAAGTTTATTCAACTTTGCACTTAGAAAAATTTTTGAAAAATATGTTATACTTAAAGGTATTAGTGTGCCTGGGAACTATTTATAAGTAAAGGTAGTTAAATAAAAATTAATCCATTAATACATTACATATTGCACACTACTTCATTTTTCCTTCAGTGAAAGAAAATTGAACATTGTGGGGGTTTTTAATTTATTACCTGTAAAACTTATAGAGTGGCTAACCACTCAGATAATTTTTCAACATTTCTTTATGCTTTCCACTTACTAGGGTTTATACAAGGGGGAATGTGACAAATATGTTAAAGGCTTCCCACTGTAACTATCACACAAAGAAGCAAATTCAAGGTCTTCTCTACCAGGTTGGTAACTTCTTGCTTTCAGTCCCAATTTTGCAAACTGTCTCCACCAGGCTGAAACCATACCAGAGACACCCAGCCGAAAAAAGATGGGCTTATCATCCAGAAATGATCCAGGCAGAACGTAACTTTCATGGACAATAATAAACTATCTCAACTGTAATGTTCCTTTACCAGTTTAAATCAATTGTAACTGCTGGCTCTTACCAATTACTTGCTTGTCTATGTGAGATGTATAAAATATGCTCATGTTGAGAGACGCTAAACAGGATTGAAAAGATGTAACTTTCAGGTCCTTCTTCAGAAGTTGCCCTTTTTTACTGTCATTCATATATTGTCGAACTCTGCAGGGTCTTGTGTCAATGATTTCATTTCTTTTAGAGCATTTTTCTTGGTCTCTACTGTGCTAATTATGTTTTAACTGAATACATACATAAATCAGTCAGTTCTACTGAATACAAATGATTGAACAGGTGCTTAAATAATTTACATCGGCAAGCAGCAATTGGAAGGAAGATGTATGTCTTTGATAAGAAAAGGAAGAACCATGGAAGTCTGGACCGAGAGCAGGACAGCACTGTTTGCTTTCACTTCAAGCAAAAATTTAGTCTGAGCTGTTTGCTATTCTCTAATGATACCAAATACAGTAATTTCACGATTACAAGTTGCACTGACTATAAGCCACATCTCTGGGTGTTGGTAAACATTTCGTTCTTTGTCCATAAATAAGCCACACCTGAGTATAAGCCGCTCTGTCGTTCTCAGCGAGGACCCGCGTGCAACAAAGCTGCCAAATAGTAACAGAACTGCGGCATGGTGGGGTTTACTGGCTCGGCTCGGGCCGTGAGGGCTTGGCCCGCTCAGGACTGCCGACAGGGCCGGGTGGCCCAGCTCGGCGCTGCTGCTCGGCGGGGCCACTCGGGGCCGGCTGCTGCTGCAGCTGGGCTCGGTCACCCTGGCCCAGTGCTGCCCCGCGGTGGCAGGCAGGGCCAGAGCCCGCCGGCACCCACGGTGGCGGCGGCAGGAGGGGAAGGAGCCCCCCTGCTCCCACGGCGGTGGTGGCAGGCGGGGGGGAGGCCCCCGCCTCCCCTCCGGGCCATGGGGCCGGCAGGAGGGAGCCCCCGCCTTTCCCCCGAGGCACGGGTATGGCAGCACGGAGCCCCCCGCCTCTACCCCGGGCTGCGCTACCTGAAGGAGGGAGCCGCCGCCTCCCCGCTTCCCGCGCTGCCGGCACGGAGCCCACATGCACCCGCCGTGCAACAGAGTAAACAATTTGTAACAATTGCACAATCCCAGGTTTTACTGGCAGGTGCTCAGCTCGGCACCTCGGCTGCACTTCCGGGGTTGGAAATTTCAGAAAATTTTTCACATATTAGCCGCTCCTGAGTGTAAGGCACATTTCTGGGGTGGGAGCAAAATTTTTAGTCAAAATGGTGCGGCTTATAATAGTGAAATTACTGTATGTGTTAAATCCATCCCAAACCTTCATGGTCAAAAATTACTATTACTATTACTATTAAAATACTCTTACTATTAAGGCTTAGTCAACAGTTTTAATCACTTCTTAAACACAGAGTAGTCAGATTAGGAAAAAGAATTGGCTCATTTATTTAAAGGGAGAAAACACCATTAAAAGCCATTTTAATCATTTAAGTTTTAGCAATTTTAACTGCTCGCTTTGGCATATTTTAAGCATACCCGAATTTGATTCTAGTAATTTGTTTAGCTGAAAGTCTTTTAAATTTCCCAGGAAAACAAATTGTATTAAGACACCCCAGGAGTCACAAAGTGGGAACAATTCTGGTGCGATATTAAAATTTAACACACAGTTAATATGCTGTTTTCATATATGTATTACTATATAAAAGTTAAGAATAGCTGGTATTTATTTAAATGCCATTGTTTTGTTCAAGTTTTGGTCTAATTTCTCAAGTGATGGAAATGGTGCTGGAGTTTATTAAAAGTGAGAGGTTAAGGGTCCACTATCCCAAAGTGTTTCTTGTTCTCTGGTCAATCAAGATCAGACAGTTATAAACTTGTATGCCTAAATCATGTCTGATTGATTTTTCTGGTAGATACAGGTCAGTGAAACATTCCTTTCTGTTCCAAATCAGCACCAGAGCCGAAAGTGAGGGATTTGGACTTAAAAGGTTGGAAGAGGAAATTGTTTATAACTGTTGCAGTTACCAGGCAAAAGAGGAAACAGGTACTGAAACGAAATTGAACTCTGGGTAATCTTTTAGGAAGAAAAAGGAAAGTAGGATGAATGAGGGGGAAAAGTCTCTTCAATATATATACCAAAAGCCAATTAAAGCCAGTGAATCATGATAATTATATGAATGCATTTCTCTTTCTGTTTTCACCTCTGCCTTTTGTATACAATTGTGATAATACAGTATGATTTGAATGCTAAAAATGGCTTGTATTTTATTTTGTTAGCTTTGCTTCAGCTAGGTAATTTTAAGTAACAGGATATTTGTTCTGGATATAGTAAGGTTGCCTTGAAGAAATTCTCAGTTATAAGTTTGGGTACACTAATTCTGTCAGTAAAAAACCCCAACTATTTACTTCAAAAGCAAGCAGTTTTAAGGACTAGATTTAAATCATAAAGTACAACTATAGGCAATTTTAATGTCTTTATTTAAAATATTTTACTTTTCCTAAATTTGAGGCAATTCCAATTTAAAAAAAATTAAAACAGTGGAACTTTCATTGTCCAAGTGGCAATCTTTTGTTTACAGATCAGCACCAAAAATTAGTGTTGCTAACTTCCTGAGTGTTCTTTTTTGGGAAAAAACCAGTTACCTCTCTTCTCCTTGAAGAGGAAGCAAAGAACCCCTTCATAATTAACTGCATTATCAGGTATTTTGTACATATACCTCATTAAATTATACACTTCAGAAAAATAATATTTTAATCCAGGAGAATTTATGTATCACCGAAGTTTGGGAAGAGGTCTCACAGACTCACTCTCACATTAGTTTTGATATGGAAGAAATTTCCATGCAGCAGCTGCAGATAACATTTTTTTTCCCTTGGTTTATTGGTTTATTTAGAATTTAACTTTGAAACTATCCCATAATTACCCACTGCTAGTGGGTAATCTACAGAAGTGAAATCTCAAAATTTTTGGCTCCGAATCAGTTCAAATTCAAATGTGCAACCAGGGCAAGGATATATGTTCCATAGCAATACATTGTTTTCCAGGTTTGCAAAACTAACCTACCAGTAAAAGACCTAAAGGTGGTCATGCTGGTAGCTGTGAAAAACTGTGAATTTCAAACAGCATAATCTAAATTTTTAAAAGTTCTGTTAACATATGAATTTGATAGGGATGACTGGAAGCAGCCTTGTGTGAGCTGTGCATGACAACTGTGCATGTGCATGCCCTGAGCATCCAGGGAAAACAATTCTCATTCAAATACCCTTCAACATGAAACCACATTCAACTTCAGTTACTGTTCAAAATAAATCTTATAGGGTTGTAGATCTGTGATTTAAGTAGGTGCTATAGAAATGTGCATTGCTGAAACAAACAGAAAGAGAGTAGGAGCTTGGGATCCTCTTGCTTCCATGGTGATACTCCACCCAACACAATAAAGCTCCAGCCTATGACAACAGCTCCTAAATGAAACAGTAATATAAGTAATCTAAGCAACAGCAAAGGCATTGTATCTTGAACAAATGACCATAATATTTTCTATGCAGTAGCAGGTTTTTCAAAATGATATGTTTTTCAAAGCTCCTGAGAAAATCATATTTTGAAAACACTGAATGTATAGCATTGCATGTGAGGAACACCCTCTGAAATAATTTATTTGTAATTGCCTAATTATTCAGAGGTGATTTAAGTTAGGAAAAACAAAGTCATGACAGACTAATTTTTTTTTTAAATTAAAAAATACATGTAGCCTTTCTTTCATTATATTCATACATTTCACTGTGAAGGTACATTGCCTGTACTGTGCTTCATACAGTCAATTACTTGATCATAATCACATTTTTGGTAGCATTGATACAATTCAGTCCCTTTCAAGGGGAAAGTGTGAGCATCTTGAATTGATGTAGCATTATCAGAAACCTCTCTCAGTTATTTTTTAATTTAAGGATTTTTTTCCTTGGTTCTTTTCTTCTGTGCAGGACTTTGGCTACTCTAGCTGTTGCCTTGGCAACTTCTTGGTCATTTATGTCGATAACAGTGTTTGTAAGCTAGAAAGAGGTTTTTGAGGAGAGAAGGCTAATATTGAATAATAATAAAAATTCTTTTTCTTTTTAGCCTTTCTATTTCTGCAGTCTTGCACTACTTCATGAAAGTAAGCCTTGGGGAACCTACCAGAGCTTGAATTTCTGCTTGGGGAAAGGAAGGGAAGGGGTAGGACAGGGGCGGAGAAATGTCTGTGCAGATTATTTCTGTGGCAGTAGCAAGTTATGAAAGAAAAATAATGAATGCATGCAACTTTGAAGCCCTTGTAATAAAGGAACACCATAATTTGAAGAATTCCTATTGTGAACTGTAGCCTGGTACAGAAATACCACTCCACTCCAGCTACTGAAACATCGCACTTCTCCACTGGCAGTTCTGCTCTGTTTTTAAGCAAGTTCACAGAGCCAGTGCTGATGAATCAAACAGCAGCCAAAAAACTCCAAAGGTTTTCAGTAGTGTAGACCTGCAAACTCAAATTAAATTACAACCAAAATCATAGTTATTTATGAACCCCAGGTAACAGTATTTTACTGTTTGACATATGGTTAGAAAGCATGATTTCTGTGGCCTTTTCTCTCACAATACAGCACTGAAAGAAGCAATAACTTCTGTTTATTATCAGGACACAACCAGCAGACCAGTATTCCTACAGACAAATATCGCAAATAATTTGGAAATCCTCAAAATACCCAGGGAAAAAAGAAAGTAAAACCCATTTATGTTCAGTTTGAAGAACATGCATATCCATTTCATAGAGTGCAGAAGTCCTGAAATATGAATTAGCCTAAATTGTATGTGGTTTAACTGAAGATCAATTATAAAAAATCAACCAAATAAATAAATAAATAAATAAAATTGATAGCAAAAAACTTACATGCAGAAATGTGCAGTAATAATTTTGACTCCAGTTGACGAATACATGAAAGTTGGTTTCAACGTAAAAGATCAATATTAAACTGACACAATTTCTCCAACACAATGGCATCACTGATGCTGCAATAAGAGTAGCTAACTGTCAGGGAACTGCACTGTGTAAGTGAAGATACATATAATTATGGGGAAAAAAACCAAACCAAACCAAACCAACAACAAAAAAAACCCCAAAACTCCAAAACAACAACAACAAAAAACCCCACACCCCAAAATAGAAAAAAAAAATGGAACTAGGAAGCAAGCAAAATGAAATGGATAACAGCAGCAAAAAATCTGAAGAAAATTCTAAAAGTAATGAAAATTATATACTGCATCAATTCCCATTTCTAAATACGAGGTTCACAAAAAGAATAGTTTTTAGGAAGAATAAACAAAGAAAAAACCCTCTCTACACTGATAAAGAAAAGAAGAAGGAGTATAGGAAAATGTTTCCAAGAGTGATTTGTAGATTAGAATCAAGAAACTATTAAGTTGTAAAGGAAATTAAGCACCTCATAAATATTTCTCACACCACAAAGAAATGATACATGTAGAAAAAGACTGATATCAAACATATTTGTTGGTAAATCTAAGCCAGTGGGAAATTTGTGGTGATGAGCTCCTCACTAAAGTATTGAATCTTTTTAATGAAATATGGGACTAATAAAAGCTCTCAAAAATGCCCTTATGGAATAAGTATCAAAGAGGAGTGATTTTATACAATATACAATACAACAATAGTTACTGTGATATTTTTTGTCCTTTGGTGATAACCGTTTTACCACAGCACCACATTAATCAGCAAAAAGACAACAACTAGTTGAAGGTAAGAAGCTGGGATTTTGACCTGAAAGGTCACACATTCACCAACTTTTCAAAATTAGCATAATTGTAAAAAAGAACAATAGATAATACCTTTGATATGCAACTTTTGGATTTCAATGGAGTATTTGACATTCCATACTGCAGTTCACTCTGGAACATCTTGAAGTTTAAGGTCTACCAACAGAAATAATTAACTTTGAAAAGGTTTCCCATTATGGTTAAGGTCAAACTGCACAAGTCTATAGTAACAGAAAATCATGTCAGTGAGAATTTGTTCTTTTACTCTCTCTGCCTGTCTTGGTCTTGACTTCAGTATAGTAAAAAGCAGACACATAACATATAAACAATGCTTGTTTCAAAAACCATTTTATAGAGTCAAATTTTCTGAATGAATCTATTCTTTGAAGAAGTGAAATTTAAAATGAAATCTGTAAGAAGAAATTACATGAGTTTGTTCTTCTGAGGAATGACAGTTGTTTTTTAAGGAGTGACAGGAAAACATGTCAGCAAAAAGCATTTCTTCCAGAATTGCACAAAAAGGTTTAATAATTAATTGCATAAAGCAAACCAGTTCCAATAATGTGAATTCTGATGATTGCCAAACAGGAGTTTCAGATGATCATCTAAAATCTACAATTTAAAAACAAAAACAAAAACAAACCTACAAAGGTGACTCTAGAGAAATTGTTTTAACACAAAAAAGGCTTAAGATCCATAAAAATATGGTAGAGCAGAAAACACTCTGCTGGGTATTTAGAAATGCATCCATCATCATTAAAATATTTAATCTTTTTTTCTCTATTATTTTCTGGAAGCTAGAAATAACTAGGTGTACCTTAAAAACAAATCAACAGAATCTCTAGAACAGGCCTGTGCTGTGCATGGAGGAGCACACAAAAGTGGGCACACCTAGTTTGGTACAGAAGAATGACAAAGGTTGTCCTAGGATAGACAGCAGCAGTGGAGCCTGCTTTGTGTTCTGTCTCATTAGATGACACAGAAACAAAGCACTCTCGACATAAAACAAGTCACACGATCATCAGGGTATCTTACTATATGACTCACTCTGAATCTGGATTTGTGGTTCTTCATGTAGTGCCATATCAAATTCAGAATTTACTATCAATGACTTGCAAAATTATACCTCTCATTGGTCATGTAAGTTTTTTATTGCGCCAGTGCGCAAATAACTTTGTGTCTTCTTCACAGTATTTTTGCTCATTCCTACCACACTATGCACTTGCAATTTATAGCTTCTTCCCAGATGTTCAAGTCTTTTATTCATTAAAGGCATAAATTCAGCAAGCTTTTAAAGCAAATTCATATATTTAGACATGTATTTAGTTCTATTAAGTCAATACTTCAAAGAGATCTGTAAATGAAGCTCATACCCGAAGGGGTATTTTTGAACCAGAGCTACAAATCCTGTCAGAAATCCATGTCTTGCATGCAGACTTTGTTCCATTGTGTTTCAAATATATCTCTAAGCTGCATAGCATACGCTCAGCTGACAGAATTGCCTAGCACGCACATGTCAGTTATACACTAGAAATGTTTGTGTAAAGAAAAGAGCAGTAAGTTTCTTAGCTCAGGAAGCTTACTTCCCTTCTGTTCAAGTACAGGAAATACACAAGAAATAAAAGCATTCAGTAATTCAAAAACATAAAAAGCAATGGGGAAAAAAGAAAGGGAAAAAGTTCTGCTTTCTGACACGAAGGTAAAGGTCTGTGTTGTTTCAATAGGGATGTACATACTACAGGCATTCAATTCCTCCTTGAAACCAAAGGAATAACATGTCTTATCTCCCTTTTGAGGTTTAGGTAAAACCAGTAAAACTTCTCGTCTGATCAAGAGTTTTAAACTGTGACCTGGGGAGCCAAGGCTGCTCTTGGGAAATAGCTTTCACCAAAAAAAAAAAAAAAAAGGTACTGGAAACTGATTTTTCATGATTAGAATTTCCTAGTGGAGGCATAGTACTGAATGTCTCTAGCACCAGAGCCACACAAATTCCCTATCTAAGGATAGAATAAAACCAGATATGTTGAAATAACTTGAGATAGCTAGGTTTGCAAAATGCTGTGCATATTTCAGCTGGCTAATGGGAATAGATATCATATGATCAGCAGCATGTTTTTTTAGGCTGACAGACACAAAAAATAACTCTTTCTGGGTGTAGTTCACGGGAATTTGAAATTCTATTTTCGCATCTTAGGAAACCCAAATATAAAACCATGTTCCTAAGAATTCTACTTGCTTTTCAGTAAATGAGAAAGAAATCCATAAAAAGAAGCTGTATCTTGTTGCAAAAGAAAATTTCTGGTCAAAAGTGAAAATTTTTTTTAACCTAAAAGTCTAATCAGCAATATTTTTGGTCTGTCACAGAAATCCTCCCTGCAGTAGCAGTTGTTGGACAGTTGCTCCCTTAAATACTCAGACTAATACCTAATCCTAATGCATGGATACATTTAGTATTCCACTGTGCTGAATTGGATATCCCAACAGAACATCCTCTTTCCTTTGCAGTTGTAGCCTATGCACTCTGTATTTGGGACCCACCCCGAAGAGGCAGTGACAACAAGAATATGAGCACTCATATCTGAGTTGCATTTCTAGATTCCCAGAAAGAAATAAATTTTTACTGTATCTCTTAACCCCATTTGAGAAGGATAAAGGACAGGTTTATATGGTTTCTTCTGCACTGGAAATATTTATTATTTAAGATGGGATATTACCATGTTAATGTAATTATTTTGTGCTATTTCTGCCTCACTCTTAAGCTGTGAGGTCTAATGGAATCAGGAACCTTTTCTGTATGCATGTAGGCTGTGACCTCTACAGTTTCAGACCTGCTTTCAGCTGCTTTCAACAGCCTCCCATCTCATTGGCACATTATTTCAGGCAAAAGAGCACCTGGAAACCAGAATTTTATAGATTAGCATTCCTCATCTCTATACAGAATATCAGCAATTCAGTGCTGATGGAAAATACTGTGACTACTTGCCCATGAGGATTTTATTTACTTGCTGCTGAAAATATGCTGCATGTCTATTTGGTTTTCTGTTGCTTTACCCACAAACCAGTCCCATGCCTGCCCATTTTAACTTCATTTCCATCACAACTTCCTTCTCTATATTTTGTATAAAATTAGATTTCAGAGGCTATCCATGCTTTCCCACTTTTTGTAAATTACTGTTTTTTGCTTTTTCCCCTTTTTTTTTTTCCAACAGCAGCACCTTTGGTGTTATTTCTTTGGCCTTGAACCAGTTTCTATCTCCTGCCAAGTGCCGTAGATTCACAAAGTGCTTGTTCTGCAGTTGTAATTTTGCTGCTTCATATAAAAGAGCAGAGCTTGCTCTGGAGCCCTTGCTATAAATAGAACAGATTTTTTCTTAGGTCTCCAACTGATTTGCCAGATTGATTGTATCTCAGCTAATCTGAATAATGCATTTGCATTCTCCTTTTCTCTTAAAATCTTGCTGTATAAATATTTTGCTTGATACTTCTGAAAGGTTATTTATATTGTTTTAAATAGAAAACTATTATTCCTGGACATCTTAACCCTTAATTTTCTGCCAAAACGTCGTTAACTGTGCAAATCATTTGTATGCATACCGTTGAGTTATTTCAAGGTTAATTTTGATAAGGTGACCTTATACTAAATTTTTTTGCTTTTTTCATCTTTTCCATCTTTCTAAAGGCCAGTCCTGAGAACATGTCAATAAAACTAGGGAGTTATTTATCATGCACTTAAACATGAATCCTTTCTCTCTTCCCCTGCCACTCCCCTACGAATACCTTGAAAATGTTGTCTTAAATTATGGATTAATACCCTGAATCTTTTAGAAATAAAAAAAAAAATCCAGACTTAGTATTGCAGAGTTGAAAGGGAGAGAAATTTGGTTGATCAGTCTTTTTAAAAAATGTATAATTAAAAATCCAAGTCATTAAGAGAATGATAATAAAGAGTTGATCATCAACATGGTAGTTTCACTGTTGTGAAAAGAGGAAATAAAAAGGTCTATTTAAAATAGTGATTGCCAATACAGCCTTAAATACGTGCATAGTTTACAATTTAAATATGCATAGTTTACATTTAAATAGAATATAGTTCAATTTATTTTAGAAGAAAATACTTGCAAATGCAAAGTTTGCTGTGAGGAAAAATGAAATACAGCTGAAGTTGGCACCTCCATGTAGGATCCAATCCAATTCAAAAGAAAGTGCCTGTCACTGTAAAGAGCTGTTCGACTGTTCAGAGCAGATATATCAAATTTGAACCTTCAGCTAATTGCCCAGTAGACTACAATAATATAGGCCGTGAATAGGACACCAACTCTTCATTCCTGCCTCCATGTATTTAAGATGACTTTTGAAATTCTTATGAACATTTAAGAAATATTGCGATCTTTTTAGAGAGCAAAGAGGAGAGTAAGTGTATTTTTGTGTGCAACAGGTACTTGCTGTTGTTCTGATGTCTCACCACAACCTGAAACATTGCACTGCAGTTCTGCCAGCACAGTCATAGCTGACTTTGGCACACTGGATGGCAAACCCAAAGAGTGCTCAATCCTGGCACTATTGCCAATAGAAACAGAAAACAAACACACAATGTGTGCTTGTATCCAGAATTTGCATGCTATTAACAGGAATATTTCCTCCATTTTGGTCCAGCTGTTGGATCCTCAGTAATTCTAAGAATATTGAGCACAAAACAAGATGAGAACACGGGCAGGAAAATGCATTTCACATGCTTTGACCAAAGGAGGCTCAACACTAACCCGATATTTATTTATACATGCATGTGTATCCAAAGATGTTCCCTATGTATTAAGAGGAGCAGAGGGCATCTTGAATAGTAAAAGAAAAAATACTTTTGTTGAACCAAGAAGGGAAGTTAATATTTCTCTTTCAGACAAGCACCAAGAAGGTTAATCACATGGTGAATATATCGTTTGAGTCATTACAAAAAGGTCAGTCATTAAAAAACATTCATCACTGTGACTGTCTTACTGCAATAATTTCTGTTATTTTCATGTGTTTAGAAAGTTTTTGGATTCTTTGCACTCACCCTGATTAAAGATGTGGATTCAGACAGATATCAATGTAGTGATGTCATTAAAAGTGAAATGTGGAACATATTTCTGTAGTTTTACACAGACAGGAACAGAAAGGAATGCAGATTAGCTAAGTTTACAAAGTGTATCATTAATATAGAAAGGAATGGGAAAAAGAGGCAATGATACAGGGTCCTCAGTATTAGTGGGTTTCAAGATCTGTCTTTCCCAATGCACGTGGTACCAGAAGTAGATTAACTTTATTTTAGGAGAAATTTTGTCTATATTGCAACTTCTATGAATTTGCCTATGTGGCTGTTTGTAAACACAAAGAAGAACTAAATATTAAGGCAACATGCACTTGAGTTCTAAGGTAGGTTTTTGGAGGGACCAAGCTCTGAAGGGACATAACTTCACTTTACATTATACAGAGAATTGTTGGATATTACTCACATTAGATTTTACCTCTTGTGTGTTTGCCAGCAAAATTAAATGTACATCTGTACATGAAGCAAGTAATATTGCTTAAACCACTGCAATATGAAATCACTCATTTGCAACTTACATACATTTTGTATGTCAAATTGGAGCTTACTGGAAAAAAAACCTTATGTAGTGTAGATCTCACCTTTATGCATAAAATAACTGAATATTAAATATATGCAGGAAGAAAAACTGATGATTTAAAATATAGCTGCAGAGTTAAAGACAGTTGTAGGAAAAATCACGTGTGAACATGTTTAATCTGAATATGTCCACTAGTATGTATAGAAGTAAAGAACTGTCTAGCATAGGCACTTGTATATGTACAAATAAGGTCTAAGATAAAGTCTTAGTTTAAAAGATATCTCACTGAAGTTTAAGGATGTCTGCTTGAATAAAGGATTCAGAATCCATCCAACAGTAATTAAGTCAGGAGCACATGAAAAGGATAACAACATACTACTTAAATATGATTTGATAAGTAAATAATCTTTATATAAACACACGAATATGTATCCACTGAAAAGTACAGTGTTTAATTACATTTTTAAGAGTGTGATTCTATTATCCCTAGTTAAATTGTCACACTCTGCCAATTATTATTTCCACCACAGTCAAAACCAGGTAAAATACTTCTTGAATTTATAGAAGTCGCATAAATATACTGCCACCTAATTCTGAAGGTTACTAAGTTTGCGATGTTAATGTTCTACATCTAGATATGTCATTGGGCATCCCAGTTGCAGTGCTGACAAGCAGTTAGGTATAAAACTGACACTTATTATTGTTGCTAATCCCTCTTTAGTTGACTTTGCTAGAAGAAAATGACTCATTAGACACTACCAGAATACAGCTGACATTACCTACTTATTACCTATGCTTACTTACTGCAGTGATGGTCATAATGTAGGCCATAAGGTAGGATGGAAAAAAGTAGTATAGTTGATCCTAATAAATTATTTTTTGACCATAAGAAATTACAGGGCAAGCACAACAGGAGCAGATTAAGAAATGAAAGCAGATCTTGATGTGAATGAAAAGAGACACAACATTTTGAAGGACAGCTCAAATTTCCAGTAGAGATAAAAAAGAAAAAATCAGAATTAGTCAAGAAGTTGAGATAACCTTGGTTGAGACGAGAAGTCTTAGACCAGAGATTTAGATGACCATCTCTTGGAGACAGAAAGGAAGTAGGATTTTATATTTGCAGACTGCTGAGTAGAATATTGAACACTCATGATATGGGTAGTGCAGCTGCTCGTACTAATTTAGGGTGAGATGCAGAGCAGAGCAGGAACACACACAGAATGTTTTTCTTGGGTGAAACCTCAGTCATTTTGCACTTAGTAGTGCAGATTCTGTGACAATTACCAGGGCAACACCACTGGCAGAAACACAACTGGCTTTTCATGATCTATATTGTCTACTCATTTTTATTCAGGGCATTTTTGCAATTGCAACTCTCCAAGAACGTAGTGCAACTACATTGCCTCTGGGACTGCAAAATTACTTTCTCAGGGCTTTCTTATGAACACCATGGATTATATTTTATTCCAACCTAATTTAACCACCATAGATGGAGTTATTTAGAGGTTCTGTCTTACAGAGCTTCTGAGTGTTCCAAGATAGATACAACATTTGCCATGTGCATTCTCCTTTCATTTAATCAGAATATATAGAGTCCATCTCGTATACCAGTTTATCAAATATGTTTTGTTGGAGTTCAGTTTAGTAGAAGACACTCTTGCTGCATTAGGAAAAGTACTACAGAGAGCTGAGGAAGGAATACATTTAAGGAGCAAAGCAGGAGTGGAAAGAACAAGGTGTTTGGATACACAGAAATACTGAGATTAGAGCAGGAATAAGAGTTCATCTTCCATTAGTGTAACCAATGATGAATTAATTGATAGTTAGCTCCTAAGGAGAGTCTGGATGAAGTAACTAAGGGACCATGTCAGTGGTATTGCCATGGGGAAAAAGTGGTATTACCATGGATAAAAAAATCTTACCAGTAGCTCTCAGTGGCATGGTTTAAAAAATTAGTGCAGTGAGTAGATTCGTAGAAAGCAATTCAGTCTGCCTTAAAATAGATGTCTCATTGTTAATTGAATGATGCTTTTTACTCCATCTACTGTATCAAATGCCCATATTGTATAAATGCATCTAGCTAAGGCTAGGTACATTTAGTCTTACTCACAGACTGAATCTCACTTGTGAATTCTACACATCTGAAAAGATGAAGAGTCTGTCTGGGCTTCACTGATGAATAACAGGATTGGATAGGTCTTCAGGAGAGTCTGCTGAGACTGCTGTTGGAGCTCTCACTGGGAGGAGAGACCTCATAGCATGATAGGTGAAAACGTAGCTGAAACTGCGTGTTAATAGGTGACAGATAACTGTGAGAAGGTACTGAATGGCAAGAATTGAACTTTTGTGTAGAGAGGTTGTAAATTTTGGTAATGCTCTGACCAATTTTCCAACGTACAAAGTAACATCAGCCAGAAATACAAGTTAGGACACTGCCCCTTGTTCTTCTGTGCACAGACTGTTTAGATTTGGAGAATGAAGGTTTGGGTTGCTGAAAAGAAAGGGCCAAAAAGAAATGCTCATGGCAAGAAGAAAGGATTTCAGAAATAAGAAGGGAATCTGGAAAGAAGATCCTGTCTGGAGGGAAGACCTTGGAAGTCAGGAAATGTGCTGATTCCAGAAGGCTGGAGATTAGAGAAATGCACAGAAAGAAGTGCTGGATGATACTTAGGGGCTTTGGCCCAGTAACAACTGAGACAGTGTGCGTAGTGGCACCTCAGAAAACAAAATGGCTTTGTGCCCAACCTTCCCAGACCAGCTGTGATCTCCCTACTGGAAAGCCAAGAAGTAGTGAATCTGACACTATGGAGAGAAACAAATGAGTGTATAATGTAAGAAATTAAAGTACAGTCTTTAATGGTTTTGGTTCCTACATAAACTCCAGTGTCTGCTTCCATTACAAGCTGTCGTTCAGTTTGTTTCACTCTTGAGAGCTGCTCTTGCCACAGTCAAGCACAATTCCCCAGGTCAGCATGCACGGTTGGGTGACCTGCCACATCCCAATACACCTGTAATGATCTCTGCTGTTAATGAATCCCAGTACAACTCTTTTGCCTTTAATAAACTTTTTATCTATACCTCAATGTTTCCTATATTAGGGGCTCATTCAAGACAGAGGATACATACCCTCTTACCGTCTTTTTCTGGGATCATCAGCATAGATGAACTGGGTTTACATTAATACATGAACTGATTTTCATCAACACCTGCTGTAATATATAGACTCAGGAAAATACTGCTCTTCATTCTGTAGCAGAATTTCTTTTTGTTGAAAATTATTTGTTTCAGGTATGAAGTGGATGCAAAACAGTTACAGTCAATATTAATAAAGGAGCATCTTGGACCCAAGAGCAAATCAGGAGCACTGAAAATATACTACAACAGTAAATAAACCCATTTAATATGGTGCTTATGGAATCAGGGTCAGCAACTGGTACAGTGATTTTCTTAAGGTGCAGCACTTAGCCCTACTGTCCAGTGATTAGCCAAGAGCTACATGGAAAGAAAAGAGCTTAATTCCAAGGTTTGGTCCCCATTTTTTTTCAGAACTCCTCAGGCAGACAAGTGCAGTGTAGTAATCAAAAAGGAAGGAATTGTTTGAAGTGCAGCCTGCCAAAGCAGTAAAGGCAGGAGGAAGGGATTGAGACCTGCTCTATAAAAAGGGAACAGAAACAGAAAGAGCAGGTGTTGCAGTGCCACCCACACGGGAGCAGCTTGTTGCCCCCAGGCAGTGCAGTTCTCATCACAAGGTGTGCAGGTGCCGTGGGTGTTGTGCACACAGAACAGGGATCTTGGAGCTCTGAATGTGCTCACTGTGGGGTTTTGGTAACATTTGCAGTGTGCCAGGCTTCTGCACCTCTATCTGTATCTGCTCTGGTTTGATCTTCTATCTTCTGGGCTTTTTAAAGCTAGGTTCATACACTACCTCAGCAACATGCCTACTTTGTTTTTTTATACTTCCCTGATACATTAATCAGATACTGGTGCCACTATGATCGTTTAACCAAGGTCAATTTGAACATTTATTAGTTTATTAGCATATGGTCATATAAAGATGTTAAATGTCTCATTTTCATTCTCCATGATACTGGTTGCACTACAAATATAGCTGGCTGATATTTCAATTTAGAGATAGCAATACTTCATATAAAACAGAACAAAAAAAAGCATCTCAGGTGTGTCTCTGCAAACTAGGAGACACTTGAATATATAAAGCACAGTCATTACAAGCCAGGTGAATGAAAATCACTGTGACCTGAGAGTGCAAATATTTGGAACATCCACACAATTAAAGAAGTCTTAAATGATCATTAAAGATCATTTCACAGAAACAAAAGTCTGGACATATTCACCTTCCAGTTTTTCTTTCTGCTTCCCTTCCATATAGATGAAGATATTAGAGAACTTTTTTTTAAGAACTCTGAGCTTTGTAAATTCGTTTTCATAACAGTGCAAGCCTCTAATGTTTCAGTTATAATAGATGAAGAAATTTTTACTTCAAACTTGAGACACTTCAGAAATTTAACATACAAATAATGTCTGAACAGCTGCAGAAGTTTTGCAGACTTTTGCCAAGACACCCTGTTTGGAAGGAGCTGGATGAAAGTCGCTGGGGCACAATGCCTCATCCTGCCGTAAAAGAAACAGCAGGAAAAAAGTTAGATTGTAGCTTGATATTTTCAACTTAATAATTTTATGAGAAAACCCCTCGAAGTCTGAAGTCTTTAGATAAGGAAAGAACTTTCTAACTCTTTTGTCTGCTGTACTAATGAAACAAGGGTAGCTTCAGGCACAACTGCAAACCTCCTGAAGTACAGAATATGAGACCTCTTCACTTTTGTAGTCCTTCCCTGCTGCCTGTTTTTTAATGAACTTTACTGAACTGATATTTTGCTTAACAACCTAAATACAAGGACTGAGAGAATGTGACAGCAACTTGTTTTCTAAGTTTTAAAAGTTCTTCTGTTTTTCCCATCAGATCCTTCATTCCCAAAGCAAAATCCCAGTTTCATAAATTCAAATACCAGCAGTCAAATACAGATTGGATGTTAAACTGTGTAGTTGTCAGTCTTAAATTTTGCTTCTGAATTTTGTTCACTGGCATAGCAATGACCAAAGAGGCTTGGACATCTCTGGGTGCAATCAGAAAGATTTCTTCCTCATCTTTTGCCAGAATTGCTTATACAAAACGAAGTATTGATCACTTTTTGGAATAATCCTACTGAAATCTCTCTTCAGATTGACTTTCACTGCCTCTTACACTCAGTTACACCTCCAGATGTCCAAACTTTGCTCTTTGCCCTTGAGTGGGGAATGGCAATGGGGACCAACCACACTAAGAATAACCAATTCAAATTCCAAATGCTTGTACCATTTTTGTCTTTCATTGAGTGAAACAAAATATAGCCATATGTAAAACCTACATAAATCATAAGGCTGCCTGAGGCTAGCTTTTTTTACTTTCCCTTTTTTTCATGATTTATCTTGCTTTACAATGAACATGCACACTTCAAGGGATACCTCAGGAAAGAAAGAATAATTTTTCTCCCATTATTTAATTGATCCACACTGCACTATCTTCACCTCGCAGCTTTACTCTTTAGTGGGCAAAATTGATAAAGTCTAAATTTATGAGGAGAGCCGATTAATACAAAGATTTGGTCTCCATAGTAATGTTGCGTCTTTGTTACTAGAGATGAAAAATCACAGGTAAACAATGCAGAAAAGACAAAAGCATGGACTCTTGTCAATAATAATTCTTAACTCCTTCCCCACCTTTTCTTTTGGTTTCTTTTAAAAGAAAATCTTGCACTGTTTGAACAATTAAATATTGCTAACACATTTGTAAGAGAATCTTGAAATCTGATTAATGGATTGGTTAATTACAGTAAAATAAGACCATGTAGTCATACAGATTAATTTTTAAAAATTCATTCCCTGGTTGAACCGAACACTTGAGATGAAACTGTAAGTTTAATATATGTTATTTTGGGAAAAGAAAAAGAAGCAGCAATACCCACTCTATCTGTCTTTTGATATTTATTATCTATGCATTACAATCTGTCCTCTTACACACAATTACCACTATTGCCCAAGTTGCCTTTTATTTTAAAAAGATAGGAGTCTGAGTGTAGCTTTTTATCTCATAGGAGAAAAACAACCAACAACCTGGAAGAATGAGCAGAATAAAAGGAATAAAATTCAATTATTCTTTCACATTCCCATTTATTGAAGATACGTTTTTCCCTGCTGCAAGTAAAAAGAGAAAATTCACACAAAGGGAAGGTGCATTTTCCCTAGATATCTGAATTCCTTCCAACTAGGTGCCACAGCCATGTGCACTTTCATAACAGTACAATACACATAAGTACGTAAGAGTTTGGTGGGAAGATATGAAATAATTATGCATTTCACCATGAAAGAGCACTCAACAGCTCATCTCCTGAGAATTCATCACAGGCCATTGTTCACTTTGCTCATGGAACAAAGACAAAAAGTCAATGGAAACAACGCCAGGCTACACCTGACTTCACATTTTCTGGTAATGGATTTCAAGAAATTAACAATTGCAGCCGTTCCTACAGTTTCCAAGGTAATTTTAAGAGCACATGGGTTTCTGAAAGCCTGTGTGTCTATTTGCTTTTTACTCTTAGGTTTAATACTAATTTAAACGAGACCATATTAAAGAAATACAGAAATTTAAAAAAGGAAGAAAAAAGGTAGCACGATATATCATGGTATCTCCTACATACAAATCTCCTTCTTGACTTTAAAAAATACTTTACTTTTACAAAACATGTATGTTTTTCATCTTTCTGTAACTTTATTTTCCTTTTCTGCAGCATTTTGTTGTGGGTTGATGACTCCACTGCAATAATGAACATTATGGAAGTTATCCCTCATTAAACAGCTGCATGTTGTGAAGCAAACAGAAATATTAAAGCACTTTATCATAAAATAAATTGCATATTTTGAAGCACAGAATGGTAAAAACAGCTTTTGCTGTTTCTTATTTCTGGCCATATTCCTCTGTTGATTTTAAAATACCTCCATAAAGTTGTATTTTCTTACTGCTTTCTCCCATCCGTGGGAAATAAGTTCTTAGGTATAATAGCTTTTGTTTTTATTCCTCTTCAGCCTAGAGGCTGACAAACACCTAGATACTCTCGTTTCGCATTAGGTATTACTTACCTTCTCTTAAGACAATATTGTTCCCAGTAATGTTTGATGAGTTTGGACTTAAAAGAAAAAATAGGATGGCTACATTTTATACTACCAGTATTTAATCTTCGTAGTAGGACACAGCATAAAATACTACAGCCAAGATAAAAGTTGGCTTATATGTAGTGTATTTTATAGTGTGCAATGGCTATTTGCATGAAAATGCAGAATGAGAAAGGACTTGCTGTGTTCTCACACTATTTCTAAATATTTTACTTTAAAATTTATTGTGAACTCCAATTATTGCTTTCAAACTCATGGACATAGTTATATAATCCCAAAACAAATAAGACTCATGTAGTGTTTAGAAGTCTCTTTGCAACGGCTATTCTCAGTCAAAAAGAATGACAGCTTGATGCAAACTTTAGAGAAGAGAAATTTAAGTTTTTAATTTTATGGATATTCATGCATACATACCATATATACATATCAATATACATGATCATATTGAGCAGGAGTGTAAAACTTCATCATGTCAGAATAATTCTGTCTTCTCTCAGATGAAGATAGGTTTCTCTTATGATACTATCCTCCATATTCTTTCACCTCTCTTTCTGAATTGTTATATATTTTTACTGTAAATAGAAATAAACAGAATTTTTCTGATTAAGTATTTCTTTTTCATGAAAGAATCAATTAGGAAGAAAATTTTTCATTAAAATTTTGTCAATTTCTTTTGGGAAAATTCTCTGTGGTCCAAATTCACATCTAAGAAAATTTATTACCATGTGAGTATGACTGACTGATTACAAGGATTTTTATTTAACCTTAAGCCATATGGTAGATATTTTTTTCTATTTTTAGAAGAATGTACTGTAAGGTCATTCTGGACTATTTGTGAAACCTGTAGATGCTAAAAGACCACTGAGGTTTTTTTCAGTATATATAGTCCGCATAATTTCCTCATTCTAATTTTCCTTGTGAGTGCCCTTCAGCTACTTGAATTTGATGTGGAACTTGCCCAAACATCATTATTAATAAACATGGAAGTTTTAAATAAATTTAAAAAAAAAAGACAGGATAGTAAACTTTCTGGATAGTATGAAATGTTATTTATGTTCTTCTAAAGGAGCATTCTGTGTTTCTAAAATTATGATGCTAGGTAAGCTCAGTTTGTTCATCTGCTTAACTAAGATGAATTGTTTTGCTGAATAATTAACTTTACAGGCATTTGTCAGCCATAACCACTATTTTTTCATTCTATTTGACGAGACAGAATTTTCTGTTAAGTGCTATATTTCATTTCCTTCACCAACATTTTTGTATTCTTGAAAACAATTGGAAGCATTTAAATTCAACCATCTATGTAAAACAGCTTTACACAAATCACTATGTTGGAACACATTTGTTGAGCAAAAAGCCAAAGAAGAAGACAGAGTTGGAACATTGTGTGACACGTAGAGGAAACCAAAGGGGCACCAAGCAGGTAGTGGGCTGAAACCAAAGGCTTGTAAGGCCTGACACTGCTTAAAATCTCTTCACCCCATCATCCAACATCCACACAAAGGAGTAGCATATGGCAGCAGCCCAAGCCATGTGGGTGTCTGCAGGAGCTCCAGCAAAGATCACAGCAAAGGCAGCGAGTACACTGTCAGCAGGGCATGGCACGTCTGCCAAGAGCTGATGGGCTTATGCATCATGAGAGCAGGCACAGAGGAAACATCCCTGTCTCATCACCTTCCCATTAGTACACTCTGACACTACCAAGTCAGAGAGTTCAGGATTTAAATTCCTGAAGTGAGTATATTTTAAAGTAAACCACCTGTACTGATCTTTTGCAGTAATGCACATGAGTTCCAGGAGTGTTTGCAGGAGGTACAAAAAATGTCTGTCTGTGCACCAACAGGAGGGAATGTCTTAAATTGGAGCCTGTCTACTACAAACCCTATTTAGGCAATGACATGGTGACTTTTGCAGATATGTTTTTTTCCCCTACCTATGTTAGTTTCGAAGCTGGTTCAAGCAGCCTTTGTGATAAGGGCTCACTAAGGGGGATAAGAAGGGGACAGACAAGGACCCTGGGTGACATAGCACTACAGAACCTTTCTGCACCTGGTCTCACATTGGGAGCACAGGAATGAAGGAACTGAAAGTCTGGAGAGCCACGTAGCATCTTGGTGGGATGAATCACTATCTGAATGACAGACAGATTTATCTACCTGAGTTTGGGCTAACAACTCAATCAGACAGCTATGAAGAAGCTGTCATCCAGGAAAGACATATCTGCTTGAGATAACACTATCACACAAGACTCAGGTATCTTGTGTGCGCTGATCTTTTTTTATATGTTGTCTTCTGGCTTCCAAAGGAGCTATTATTCTGTGCCTTATCCTGTAGAAGGTTTTACATATGGAAATAATATGTCTAAGTTGAAAACAAGATCAATAATATTGTGAAATTAATCTTCAGATTGTTTGATGAGATGATGCAGAATAATTGAATTCATGACTTGTCAAGAAAATCCTACACAATATTGTCAATGATAAAAATAAAACAGCAATTTTCATCTATTGCTGTTGAATTAAATACTTCCTGTTTTCTGTAAACAAAATTCAAAAGATTTTGCGGTATGACTAAGTGCTTCTGTACTGTGTTGTATTTAGTCATAGGTATAATCTTAAAGACCTAAAAAAATTCAGTACTATAGAATTATTCTGTACCTTAGCAGGATAGGATTTTATAGCAGATAATTGAATGTCTGTGTGCTTTCATACAATTTGGCAATAAATACCAGTCCTGAATGTGCTCAACACTTTTTACACATGCCATTTTTTTGGAATCTTTTAAATAATTTTCTAGATTTTTGATAAGTCACTTTGCTTCTTTTTTTTTAAAATGAATTGTTTTAGCTTTTCTAAATTGCAGGTTTTTTTCTGTGGAGAGGTCAAATTCCTGTTTCACCATATTCACAGATTTTGTATTAGTCAAGGTGAATTTATAGTACAATTTTACAAGTTATCACTCAATGTGCATGGAGGATGGTTTGTTTATCTCATGCAAGATCTGAATCTAAATGTTGTATTAAATGTTTCAACTATGCTGCATTTATCTTAAAATAGTACCACTTAGCAGTGTGGCTTGCAAGGCTCATCTAGCAAAGGAAAAAGGGACAGTAAGGAAAAATGGATAGTAATGAAAAATATTTCCTCTTGTTCCTAACAAAATGATTATAGAAACTGTATATAAAATACAATACAAATTTATTGTCTTCGTGTGTATCAGTATAATTTACTTAAGTCTTAACACTTCCTATGAAACACAGACTAGTAGTGTATGATCATGTTTCGCTACATACATACACACCCCAATGTTTTTAGGAAGAAAGACTAGCTCTCTTGCACCTAATCCCTGGGATTTATGCATGGCACAGAGAAGCTAAGCCCCATATGCCTCCTGTCTTTTCCTGCCAGCTTGCTTTTTTCACAGACCTTTTTTGGTCTGATAGCACCCAAAACTTGAAGTGAGACCCATGCTCAGGCATGCCCATTTACCCTTCACCCAAAGGCAAAATACTTTGCAGAAGCAATAATAATTTTCATGAGTATAGGGACTCTGTTTTCAGAATGCTTGAGGATCTTTGTGAAGGTATTTAAGGTGAAATATGGAATGCTCAGTATAATGATGAGAAAGCAGAATATTGTAGGGCTACAGTCCTGGGTGCATGGCAGGTGGCAGCAGAATACAGCAGCTCTTGTGACTCAGGTCCTCCCAGAAAAATCTGTTCTCTCCCATCTCTGTCCCAGCAAAAGCTACAACAAAAAATCTGGTACAAAGGACTGGACTGGAAAATGTGTGTAGGGACTTTTGTGATGCAAACATTCAAAGGTAGTGGGATTTTAGGAACCTAAATCTGCTTAGAGTTTTGACAACCTCCAAAGGATCATGAGCATCCCCTGAAATGTCTTTTGTCACAATGAATAAACTACTCAAAATAAACAGTGTGCAATAATGTTATTTACACAGCAGATCAGAAGGATGCATTTTTGCTGCAGCAAATGAGAACATGGCACTGGAGAAAGACTTTTCACAGTGACACTCTCTAAGGTTTCACAGTCATTGTCATGAGTGGATTGTTTGGCCAGATGGAAGGAAGTTTTATACACCATTTTCTTGAGCCTGTAGAAGAAATGTTGCCAGAGGTTTGGGTTATAGTTTTATAAAGCCCAGGTCAGTAATATTCCCTCCATGGGCTTACTCTGCATATAAACTTCATGCTTTCACAGTACTAAATCAAGAATGGCTTTTTTTGTTTGACAGGTGATTGCTCTTCTCTGAGATGAGCTGTAAAACAATTTTCAAATGTCTGAGGAATAAACACTTGTCTTGGTATCACTCTTTCATGTATGACAAAATGATTGATTAAATTAAAATATTAGCTCACCATATGAAATACCAAGGCAGTATTTCATTATCAGGTACTGTCCTTTCTGTATAAACCAAATATAGAAAACACAGCCAGTAAGATTTTTGGAAAAGTATTGCACTACTACATGGTGCTGACACAATAAGGCATCGAATGAGTCCTATTCTTGGCTAAGTAAAGCTTAATTCTGAGTGTACAAAGCAGAGGAAGATAATTAGTTGTAAAAAACCCACCATATATGAGCTGGTAGTGATTCAAATTCAGTTTTATATGATGCAACTTTCAGAAGACAACAATATGCACTTGTCTTGGTAACTTGTGATAACACTATGGTTTTTCCCAGTGACCATCAACCAGTGTTAAGTAATTACTCTGTTATAATTTGTAAGAAAGTGAAAAAATAGCCTCATTTGCCTCACTCCCACCTTTTGCTGTGATTAAGGAGGGAATTATTTCTAGAGATACAGGATGGTTACATGCAGAATTTCTGTGCCAGATGATGCCATTAACATCTACCCTTTGACCAAAATCTCTCAACTCTTCTGACTGCATAGTAGGAAGTCTTCAGAAAGGGGGGAATTGGTGATGGAGCTGCCAGGAGGAAGCCGCTTCTGCAAGGTAACTACAGAGAAATAGAAAGTACCCTTGATTACAGTCCAGGAGGGCTGTAGTGGGATGACTAGGCTGAAATCAGAGAAAACTGGGATCTTATATTCACTTTCTAAGAGATGTTATAACAATGAGGAAATTATGGAGTGAAACGCAGTTGCTGCTTCCAGGATGGAATGTAACTGGCATGCAGGAAATCCATTCCATGATAATTCACCACACACAGAACCTGCAACCTAAAGCACATACTAAGAGGGATGAAATGGAGGATGGAGCAAAGTGGAGACTCCTTGGCCAGGCTCTGTTGAAATCCTTGCAGGGATGGGAGACCAGTGGTCCCGTGCAGCCAATAAATTGCCAGGCAGCTGCCACACAAGGCACAGAGGAGATGATGTCCTGCTGCTGAACCAGCAGCTGGGGTGAGATCTCTCTCCTTGGGTGAACTTGGTCCATTATAATATGACTGCAATACCAACACACACCTCCATTCCAGAGTTACACCTCCCAGGTATGACCACCCCACTGGGCATGCATCCTGTATTTTATTGAATGTATCCTTCAGAGAAAAGCAAGAGAATTTTGATCAACTTAGTAGCAAAGTAAATATGACCAGAGAAATTCAAACTCCATCTAAATGTAAAAAAAAGTAATATAAAATCAGTTATGGAGAAGCTAGGGAATATTTCTTTGTAACTACAGGTACTGAGAAGTTAGGGAAGACTTCATTGTAACATTTGGGATCACCTGATGAGTGGAACCTGGCTTCTCCCCCATAGAAATGTCTACTTTAAGAACTGTATTCCATTTGTTCTAAATTGTTCTGTTGAGCTGGATTTCATTGAGGATTAGAATTTGTCTGTATATTGCTTTAAGTTTGTCTTTGCAGTCACTCACTATCACCATCAATCTTCAAAACTTATCCTGTCACAATTCTCTTGTATCAATGTGTTTATTAATAAAGTGGGTAATTTTGTGAAGCGAATAGTGAGTCCTTCAAGGGCACCAGTTCTTGCTGGCCGTGGAGAGCATATCTAAGAGTGGGGAGATGCAGGAGGAGGTCTCCCTTTCTAAATGGCAATAAAAGTTTCCCTCCAATACACTGTTGGTGTGTGTCCCTGAACAAGTTGGTCAAGTTGCTCTTGGGTACTGAGGGCTGTTCACTGGGGCACTGACAAACTGGTTGGACACAAAGTTTTCAGCTTTCCTGGGGCATTGACAGACCAACCAAAGTTTTTCAAGGATGTTGGGAAGGATAAGGATTTGACAGAAAGGTCTCACAGATATGTATGTATAGCAGAAAGATCTTTGAATGTAGGTTCTGAAGAAGGAATAGAAACGATAGCAGGTTTCGATATGGAGGAAAATAATTGCTGAGCCAGTCTTACTGGGTAACTAAGAAGACAATGAGTAAGTGAGTTGGAAGGGGTTTTTGTGACTGAGCAATGGATAATCCCACCTCAAACAAAACATATTTTTACCAAGCAAAAAGATTTTCAAAGGCAAAAAAAAATGCCCTGTTGCTAGTCGAGATCTCAGAATTTTCCACTGCAAAAAAATTGAAAAACAACTTCTAGCTTAAAATCTAACATGCTAACTTTTTATGATTGGAAAATAGTAACATGAATATGGTAGTGTTAGTAGTTATGATAGGCTACAGGTAATAGTAAAGGTATTGATTGGTTGTCATGTGTTAAGATGATCTACAATGTGTGCCATGCATGGTAACCAGAACTAGAAGAAGCTTTCAGATGAACCCACAGCTGTGGCTGTGGGCTGGGCTCTTGTCACCCACGACCCGTGAATTGCCGCATCATTTGGATGCAATAAACAGCATTTTACAGAGCCCGTCTGGAGTTCTGCATCCCTCATTTCAGCACTTACACGAGGAAACCCCTCTTTCACATGACAAGGACTCTGTCATCCTTTCTCAATGTACACAATATAACAAATCCACTATTTCTCTGTTACCTTGCACTCTAAAGACCTAATATTGGGTGCATTCACTTAACCCCGTTTTCTTGTTTCCTTGCTGTTAATAAGTGTCATCCTCCACTCTGGGCAGGAATCTATCAGTTCAGGTTTGGGCCAGTTCCACAGCTTCTTTTGAACTGGTCTAAGCAGTGGTGATTTTCCAGCATCCAGTACAAGAATGTGATTTGTGACCAACAGCAATATTTACACAGCACATGACAATGCACCCTTAGGGACAACTATTCTTGGCAACTGCTCAGAGCAAAACACAAGCATCTCCAGAGTTTGTAAAAACCTCCTGAATCCAGTTTGCATTCATGTCACTTAGATGTTGGTTGCTCTTCCTGCAGATGTCTTCAGGGCACTGTGCTCCTGCAGGGAAAGCTCTAATCCCTCTGCCTGACATCATTAGTAACAAGATAGATGTGGCTGCCAGAGGCTGAACAGAGACCAGGTGTGGTCACGGAGCAGATAAATATGCTTTGGAGGAGACTGTGGACTCTCTGTACCCAAGATTTCCCTTCCCAAATTATTAGTTAGAGTGGTCTACATATATTCCCAAGGGCCAGCTGGATGGTGCAGCTTCCAGCCTGTCTTGTGATTCTGCCATCAATGTCATGTGGCTCTTAGCAAGGACTCTGTAAATACAGTCCTACAGAGAGTGAATTCCAGATTTAGCAGCAAAGCCCCTGTGTGCTAAGTACTGTACAGAGCAAATTGATAAAGAAAACATCTTCCAGCTAGCATGGAGGTCAATGAGGAGATGAAGGGAGGTTAACAAGAACAGAATTCCTGTCACTCTTTCTGATTTTATTTTTTTAGCAGACAATACTAGATGAATTCTGTGTGTTTATGAGCTGAGGGGATTAAGCTGGTATGGCTAAAGACACGAAGCACTGTGCTACTGTTTAAACTCATCAGACCGCATATCTAGAGAGGGGGAAAAAAGCTCACAACCCTGAATTACTTGGTTAAATGAACCTTTTAAAAAGATAGTGATGTACAAGAGGCCCTGCAGGATTTACAAAGCTTATCAGCCTCAATGCAGGCCTGCTTGTTTCTGCTCTGTGTCTCAAACATCATTCTAAGTGTTGAAAATTCATTTTCTCCTGTTGCACTCTCTTTTAACCATATATTTTCAAAGCTGACATGTTGAAAATACGTTCTAACCTTGAAAATACAAATTTACTTCACAAACAACTTTGATAAACTGTAATTAATGCCCCTGAAATAACTGTATCAGGTGGTAAAACAATAATGAAATTATACATCCTTGGGTGTGAGAAGAAAAGAATTCAGCAAATCCAGGGGATGGCTTCATTGCAAGTGACCAAAAAGCCTCAATTCTATCCTCATACATTTTTTATTAGCTTTTTTAAAATTAGTACTGCTACTAAATGGGCAAATCAGAAAGGAGAAGTCTTACCAGGTTAATTCTTTTTTGATACACTAAAGTGCAGAGAAGCCCAGGTATGAATATTCATTATCTTGAAACCACACATTTTGGACATAGAACATCTGGCCATCTTGCAAATTCCCCAAGAGTTCAAGGGCCTGTTTTAGAACAGCTGAGAATCAAGAATATTGAAAATTATTCCAGCATCTTTGAAGCTAGTTTGTAGTTCAGACAATGAAGTTACACGTGTAGAAGAAGAAAAATACATTACCTTATGTGGCCCTCTGCAAACATGGTATCTTGCTCTAGTAGGTGCAAGTTGCATGGCCACTCATCTCTAAGCTAAATATGCAGAATAGGGAGGGTGAGGAATGGGCAGAGTCAACCTTCAGTGTCCCTGGAGTGCTGGATGGCAGAGTTAGCCTGAGGAAGGCAGCATAACGAATGGCAACAGAAGTCATGAGTCTGATGCAATGAGGAAGTAACCTGGAATGGAATTTTAGAAGTGTGAAACTACTTCTAATATAGTACAACTTTTATACCATGTTTTGACAGGCATTATGCCGAAGGACATACCAAACCTTTAATGCTACATAACAGCTTTCCCAGGGGTAAGCAGAGGTCAGTATTATGCAGAATAATATAATATGATATAAAATGAGAGGAAATAAAAATATGAGAGGAAAAGCAGAATGCTGATCAGCAATATATTGTGATCCAGGAATAGCAGCTAACATCCTCATTTATTTATTTTGTCCATTGACCAAAAGGTTTGACTTCCTTCTGCTCTGTTATATCTTATATGTCTTTAATTTGGAAAGATATTTTTATCTTCTTCCTCTTCTTTCCCGAGATGAATCAAACATTTACAGTTTTGATACATTTTCACTTAAATTTAATTGGCTTGGCATTAATATTCATACATTCTGCCAATGTCACTCTTGGAACTCTTAGTTTCTGAACTTCTTTCTGACTAGAAGAGTTCTCTACTGAGATTGTGTCATTCACTGTATCTTGCAGATTGGTGGGGCATGCAAGGGCAGTACTGCTGAGCAGGAGTGCCCAGCCCACAAGCCTCAGTATGGCAGTGTTAGGAAACACAGAACTCAACCATCAGAATTAAGGTAAATTTCAGTTTGATTCGACAAGTAGGAACAAAGTGTTCCAAGTCAGAAATGGTTGAACAAAAAAATTTGCAACTATTTAAATCAAAAACAATCAAAATATCAAAGACTAGTTCTGTAAAAAGGTTAATTATGAAATGAATTTGGAAATGCACTTCTATTTAGGATATTGTAAGATATGAAAAAGTTCTAGATGTTCTGAGAAACCTCTGAAGGAAGCAACGAATTCTCCCCACAGAAAATTTTCATCAGAAATTTACCATGAAAAATATTCCCATTGACAATAATGACTTCTATATGGAGGTTAGAGGAGTTTCTCTTATACGATTGTCCCTAATCTATCTTCTATAAATATTTTACGTTAATCTTAGCTATAATATTGGAAGGAAGAGAAATGTGGAAATGTTGTTGAAAAGATTACTGTTAATCTTTTAGTTTTAGTGAAAAGACTAGGTTTTAATCCTTTTTACTATAGAGGGAAATACATATTCCCTATAGAAAATAGAAACAATAATATATTGTAAGTTGCTTGAGTCAATGTTAAAAACAGGGTTTGTAACTATACTATACTATTTATTATTATGTTTATGTTTATGTTTATGTTTATGTTTATGTTTAATTCAGGTTAATGGGCACCTTAAACACATTAAGACTTAGTTCCATTGGTCCTTGTTGGATCTTCCACGTCCTTCGGATGCCCACTGGACAATTCTTCTAGGGGGACCCCAGGATGGGACCAAAGTGTCAGTGTCTAAACAGAGCAGAGAAATGACACTGCCCAACAGGAGGCTGTGATCAAGCAGAGTGTGTCAGAATGGTTGACTGTCAAGCATCCTCTGGTTCCTACCAATAATTTTTTAGGCAAAAATAGACAATATTGTAATTTTTTTGTTTGTTTCATTAGTTTGTTCTCTTTCATTATTTTTTATACTTCTATTAAGACTGCTTCCTTCTTAATGTCTGGCAAAATGCAACAGAAGTTTTTGCAGTTTTTTGAGGCATCCTCTCCCATAAGTGTAATTTAAGTCAATGTTGAGACTATTTAGAAAGCATTTCCCACTACAATGCCAAAGTAGAGGCTCTTTTAACTATCATTAATTAGATTTTCTTCCAAACACCAAAATTAGTTTTCCACCACCCCTCCTAAATATTAATCCACTGATATACAGAAACATGTCTTTTCCAGAAGAAATGCTTGGTGGGAAATTCCAGCATCTTTGAGCTCAATGGGCTTGTCACCACCCTGTGAATTTTGAGTACTGTTGCTCCTGGAACTCGTAGCCATTGCTGTCGACCTCATGTGCTACTTTACATTGTGCACACACACCCAGTGTGGCAGGCTGCAAAGGCAGTAGCATTTGGGGGATTGGTGAAAAATCAGAGGCTGAACTCCCTGTACCTCTAACATGGCCAAATATCACAGACACAGAGTAGTCTTGGGCATACATCTTATGAGGAAATAGCAAAAACGGCTGGGAAATCTCCCAGCCTACTGCAAAAGCTTAGACTTTCTGATGAAAAAAAGGACTTCAAAAAATTTAAAAACACAAAAACTAGCATTGTTCTTCAATTGATCTTGCAAGTGTAAAATGTGTTCTATGTTTATCCTTGACTCCATGTTTATGAGTTGCTTTTAATATTTGAACAAGACTAGTATCATCCATTTCTTGTTTTTTATGTTGAGTGATAAAAATGCTCAAACAAAATTCTCCTAGAAGTGTTACTTACTTTGAAACACCCCTTTGTGTAGGGTAGAATGCTCACATTTCCAAAAATGGGTAAGTGGGATAATCTCAGAAATGTAAAAAAACCCATTCTATCTCTTGAAAATGTAGCAGGTATATTGTGTTGTTTTTTATTACTTCATACTCTCAGATAAGCAATTTAAAAAATGTTTTCTTCTTAATATATGTGGCAGACACAGCATTAAGGAGCTTGCAGCAAGCCCAAAGGAGGAGATGGTTGTATAGAAAAACCTGAAAACATTTGCACCCACATCATGTATATTTTAAATGCATTTTCAAAAATCTTTCTTTAATAATCTTACTATAAAATATGCACCACAATATTATGCTAAATCACTTCAGTTTATTGGAAAAATGTTTCAAACCCAAGGCATCAAAATAAAATCACCTGAAAATTGAATTTAGTAGTTACCAAAAGAAAATTCACAGTATGTTTTGATACTAAAGAAGAAATTAGTCTTAAATTCTAGAGTCAAGTTCATAGATGAGTATTGCTTTCAAAGTTATTCAAATATTTAGGTTTTAAACTTGGATTTTGCATAAATGTTGCAACCATTTAAGCTGTTTTTCTGTTATTATTTGATACATAAAAGGTTTTGATTACAAAGAAACAATCTCTTACATGCAACTTTTGATCTGTTGCCAACAAACTGCACAAAGAATCTATTTAATCTCATCCTACAATTTAAGAATGGTATTTGTAATAACTTTGAGTGCCATGGCAAAGTGAAAGGATAATTCATATTATTCTATTTGAATCCTAGGTAAAGAGGTTTGTTTTCATTATGGTTTGAGGGTTTTGCACTGCCTTTCTCCTTTACAGGGTGTGGGATCCATTATTTTGGTGGAAATAAAGAAATGAAGATAGTAAATGTTATTAAAAGAATTATTGATGGTAAACATTATAGGATTTTAGGAAAGTTATGGGTTAGGGGTGTGTGTATGAGGGTTTTGTTTATTTTTGTGGGGATTTTAATCCCCATACTCAAGACAAGTTTTATCCTTAAGATTTAATTTCCAAATGAATCATAGAGGGAAATTAAGATATAAGAAATCTCCCCATTTGTGGTCATTTGTGCAGTTTTGCTAATTTATATAAATCTTGCTAGCTTATATAAATTGCTCTTACATAAACTGGTCTTATATAACTTTTTTTACTTTTCATGAGTCACATATTGAATGAAAAAATTGGTCCTTACTCCTCCACAGCTTTTGGTACACTCCCCACAATTATTGGCATTTTCTTTTCTAGCCAAAGAACTGATCTCACTATACTATTATTTTCTGGTAAATCAGTGTTTTTACCTGCAAATATATAAACTATGTTATCTTCAGTAATAATTTTTCAAGTCGCAGTTGTAGTTTTCTTGCATATATCAGCTCTGTGAAATGAGCACAGAAGCAAGTTGGCCACAGCATTCTTTCCTACCAGCTTTCTCACAGAGAAATGCATTAAGATGACTGCAAAACTTCAATACACATCATAACCATTTTAGCTGCTATTAAATTTTATTTGTTTCTGAAATTATGTTTATTATTTTCTTCTGTTTAGATTCCTTTGAATGACACTGAAGCTAATCTGTTAGTGCATGTTCATCTGCAAACTGAAAAATTGTGGAAAACAGAGGCTGGAAATGTTTGGAAAACCTTTGTGCACTTTGAAGCAGGATACCTAACTCATGGATATAAATAAGTCCACCTTAATCAAGTTCAATGTGTATTCTCAGTAATTTGAAAAATACAGTATTTGCAACTATAATTTATATAAGAAGAGACCATATTTTAAAAATATTCCATGTACTGGTAAAAATTTGCTATTTGTTCCTACAGACAAACTCTTTATGGAATTTTACCCTGTTTAAAATTAAAATTATCTAAGTAACAAATATAAGCAATGGATCACTAAACTACAATCTAAGGGGGGGGGGGGAGGGGAAAGAATATTTTTAGATAATTTTTGCTTTAAAAAGACCATATAAATAGAAGTCTATGTTGGACAGGCATGTTTACTGTACATGAATACTGGCTCTCAGTGGGCATAAAGACAATTTCTTTCCACTGATCTCTTTGTGGGTTAAATTCAAACCAAGCTGTAAAAATGTTCATTTCTTCATGTGAACCAATGTTTAAACCAATGAACTGAAGAAAAGCTGAGTGAGCGATGCAGAAAAGATGGAATTTGTCCTAGAGATGCTGATTGAGACCCAGATCTTAATATATACACAGAATATCTTCAAAGTATATAGCAAATTTATGCTATAGCCCCCTTTGCAATTCCAGTCTGGGGCAAGCTACATCAACTTCCCGAACAGAATATAAAAGCACTTGAAGTTTTAATCATTGTCTACTGGACATGCAAGGGATGGATCAGCACCACATGAAAACCACTGTGGGAAAGCAGTGGCAAGGATGGGGCTCTGACCTTCCCCTCTCTAAATATGATGGCTTTAGTGATTACCTCTGTGTGGTACAGAAAATGGCCAGAAAAAAGGTCCAAACCAAGCTCACAAAATCTCAAGGCTGCAAAGGTTTTCCTTACACAGAGTTGCCAGGGCAGCATTCCATTTGAAGGACAAAATGAGCTGGGCACAGCATCCCATTAATAAAATTATCACCAAAATTTTAACACATTAAATGGAAATAAAAATACAAGGAATGCCTATTATGAGCCCAGACATAAATAAATCTTTTTGCCCCTTTGCTTCAACAGTAGCCTTAGTGCAAAAATGTGATAAATCCTCTGCACTTAATGGCTATCCAAGAGGTATTTGCCAGAGCACACTGAAATACCTTATTTTAATGAGCTGTCTGTAGGGTTACTTCAAGTCAAAGCATGTACTCTATAACACACCTTCTTCCAGCACAGAAACAAATCCAGTATAGCCTCAGCAGCCTCAGCCTTTAAGAAAGAAGGGTTTTTTTCCTAACCATCTCCTTCTACTGAGTCAATAGTTCATGTGTCTCCTTTGGGATCCCCTTTCCTTTAAAACGTCTCTTTCCAGGAGATAAACTCAATATGTCTTCACGAAAGCATAGGCACAATCTGCGTTCTTTCTAATTTCACTATTTTTTTCCCTAAAGAATGATTAATGAAACAACAACAAAAAAGTAACACACTGACATGATTTTCCTATTGCTAGGATACCAAAAAAAAAAAAAAATAAATGAGGCAAAACCTGAACTCAGCAACTTGGGTCCCTTTCCTACATCAATGGTTTTTATTTGCATTTCTATTTGAGAGGACAGTGCAGATAAATTCAAAGGAAATATAGGGCTGAAACTGACATTAGTCTTGTTTTAATATCTGTAGTCGTTGCTATTGTACATGGCTATCCATGACTCTTCTGGAACAATTCATAGCATCAATTCATTAAATTATTTAGATAATGCTTTTGTAAGTAAAGAAAAGACAAAAACCAGAGGAGGCAACAATGTATATCTACCAGCTGCAGCTGTAACAGTTTCTGCCTGTGCATCCCATGTCATTTCAGCTGTGCAAGGCAGAGGATGGGCTGGCGCCCATCCTGAGCTGAGCACCTCTGCCAGGTGCTGCACTACACCCCGTGGATGTGCCAGCTCAGGTGATGTGACATTATTTCACTCTGGTTTGTGGTGGAGACATGTCCAGAGCAGTAACCAGACCACAGGCATTTTTAGATCCTGTATCAGTCAGAGAAAGGCTCTGAATCCCATCCCCTCCTATCAGACACTGCCAACAGTGCACAGCTTTAACAATCCATTTTTTAAGAAGGAATTAATTAAATACTTTATGTTAAAAATCACACTAGCTATAGTACTGCAAAGTATTTTATATGCTACTCTACTATGAACTGCTGCTTTGTAGGAAAACAATTTGTATTCTGTGAAGATTTCTTAAGTATTCACAAACACAGTTCTTACTTACCTTGTCCCATAAATTACAAAGAACATAACTTACAATGTTTCTGTTACCCATATGATTACTGTGTCAAGCATATAGTAAAACTTCAGAGAGCTATGAAAGCACCATTAATCATGAAGTGCTTGCCCAAATGTTACCTTACCTTCTTTTACCAACCCCAGTAAACCAGCTTGATTCAGAAAGAAATGCAGCATCATTTAAAATCTGAGGAACCATTGGCTTAAAACATTGACCATTTTAAACACAAATTTGAGTTTGAAATATAACTCACCTTCTTTGTTGAGAATATTTCCTATTTAAGTGTAACAGTGTATATATGCCCCTGAAAAAGAATACACGTTCATTATCACATCAAAATATTCTTTCTGCTTCCTGAGGTATGATCTTCACAGAGATCCCACATCCACTAATAGTAGTGGGACTATTTAATTGTCATCAAACTTTCCAAGGCCTGAAAAAGCACTAGAATGCTATACGTCATAGGCTTTGTAATTCCTTTAAATAACTTAAAATCACGAACCTGTGATTTAGCATTTTTTAAACCCATGTCTATATATGCATTTTCCAGAAAATATTTTGCTCAACACCTGCTATCAAATGAAAAGTTAACCTTTCATGGAGTCAGAAATAGCTTGTAAAAACAAACGAAAAAACCCAACCTGATCTCACCTGCAAAACCAACACATAAACCTAGCAGATTCATTGTATATTTACATTATTATTTCAGAGAGTAAACACTGTAGCACAGGTTTAAGGCATTGACCTGAGCAGTGCCAGAACAAGCAGAGAGACCTCTGGCAGGACCAATGCAGGTTCTCATGCCCCAGAGACACATCTAGGGGATATCACTTCTCCTGCCTGTCCCTGAACCCTCTACAGCATTTAAGCAAGGAGCCACACAAGACCACAACTCTCTGACTTTATTAAAACACTGTAAGAACAGAAAGAATAAGTCAGTGACCCTTTACTTGGCAATGAAAACAAAAAGAGTGACTGGGTGTGTGTAATGGCTTCATTCTGTTGGTTGCTGACTCCTTCATAAGAGACCAAATTTAAAAAGGAAAATTTTTAAATATCCTACGCTTTTTTTTTTCTGACAAAGAAGATGCAATACCTTTTCCAGTGCAAGAATCCAGGCTGCTGCATTCCTGCTGTCAGACTCCATGAAAGAATCTCTGCAAGTCAGCATAATGGCTGTGAATGGGAAAATGAGAAGACAGCAGTTTCAGAAAAATCTGCAGTTATTAAGTTAGGGTTTAAATGGTTGTAGTGACCTCAACCGAAAAAAAAAAAAAAAAGTTATGCAGTATAGGATAGAATAAAGGACTAATTCTACAATTTTAGGGTTTTATATTTAAAACCAAAGCAAATTTAATTAATCTGAGAAATTTTCAAGTAACAGCAGCCCCTGTTAAGACCTTGAAGGATGACTTCTAGTTTCTTCTCACAATATTTGTAAACAACCCTTTTGTTTTTATAAAAAATCCTGCATCATTCTCATTTCCTTTTATTTAATTTGTATTGACTGCCATTGGTACTAATTATCCTTTCTAGTACCTTATTTCACGTGGCTAATATTTGCTGTAATGGAAGTTGCATAAATGGACTCCCTTCTTAGATGGGAGAGAAGATTGGAAGATTTGTAGGGCAAGAATTATTCTTTTTCTATCTGAATAGTGTAACTAGCCTTTGTGTTCTTGACCAAAGGTTCATAGTCATTGCTGTACTAGAAACACAAAGCCTACATGCCATTGCCAATGCCTGATTTAATGTAGCTAACCTAGTGCAGAGGGAATTCTAAGTCCCAAGCTGGGACCACAAGAGAGACTGTGTTGCTGCTGTAATAATTACAAAAACAAATTTTATTGTGCAGCCTTCCTTAGCACTTACGACCAAAATCGTAGAAAAAATGTATTATGTTTGGTTGGCTTTACTACTATGAAATTTAATATAAGAATAATTTAGTTCACATTGCTGCTATGACTTATGTTTTACAATTGCAACCCATTCTCTCAACATTACAAAATAAATGCTTACATGCAAAATTGGTAAATTTATTATATTTTACATTTAGCCTCAGTGCAAAGTAAACATGTCAAATTTAACAAATCCCAGTGCCTTCCTTGCTAAAAAACATATAACCTAAAAAACATATTTTATTTTGATGAGTAGTTATGTTCAGATTTTTAAAAGTAAGCAGTGATAGAAATAATTCCTGAGGAGGCAAGATGACAAACAGGGTTAGAGGAACACCACATCAATCTTAATCACTGCACAGAAAATAATTCATTTCATCTGACCTGTACAATAGTAATGGGAATAACAGACTCCCTATACTTTTATATCCAGACGCTTATTAATGAATATAAGAAAAGCGTGCTTGTGCATACGTGCATATATCTCTACATTGACAATGCAGCCAGCATTTTACACAATGCATTGGAGAGAGGATTTCCATAACTGTGCTTCCCAATAAACACATAGGAATGATTTGCTGCAGGGGAGAGGGGTGAGACTGAAAGGAGGCATAGTGTAGTGCCTGAGCCTCCAGTCTGCAAATTCAGGTATCACAGCTGTATGCACAGTAATGTATCCCTCTCATTAGCAGTGAATAAACTGGGACACATGTCACAGAGGATTAAGTACAGGCCACGGCACAAAAGAGCAGCTGGAAAACAAAAGAAAACAGCTTGGTCCCCATTTGCTCTGAAAGAAATAGTTTTTCGGGGAGCTTTGCTTAACAGGAGCCTTTGAATACATATCCGTAGCCACTGGCATCTGGGGTGAAAGTCAGTTTTTCCTGAATGTAGGCCTGCTGTGCAGGCACCAGCAGGTGCATGAGGGTGTCAAGCTCTGGCTGGGATAGGAAGGAGATGTTCAGCAAAGTAGATGGAAGGCTAAAACACCTGTGAACCATGGCTGAACCACTACAATCAATAGCAGGGCTGGAATTCAACACCTGTCTGTCCCTCAAGCATTGGTGCCTGGGTCCTGCACCAAACTCTCACAGGGGACAGGATGGGCACAGAGGCAGTGGGTGCCCATCCCTGCCCTGCTGCTGCCCCACTCGCCTCTCCTTGGCCCACAGCTTGCAGGAGCTGGGGATTCTGATAGAGGGCTGAAGGACTGGCACCAGGTAATGACCCAAATAATCCAGATACACACACTGAAGGTGGTCAAAGCTTTACAGTCAATGTTGCTCTCTAAAAAGGAGGATCATACCTCCATCTTGAGGCATTTTTTCCCCACATAAATATTGCATCTTTTACAAGGATGTTCAGATGGAAAAGGTAAGTATACAAATATAAAAATGCTAAGTTATTAAATCTAACCATTAACTGACTTATTTTGTGCACACTTAGGGTGATCCAGTCTTTACTTACATTTTGATTTGAATGGTTGCTTGTATCATTAGCTAAGCAAGTACCTACTTAGTATGTGCTTTTCTCATTTGATCTATGTTCCTATGGCCCATTTAGCATATACTTCATATATAATTTTTTTTTTTTTAAATGGCTTTGTTCACCTTTCTGGAGAACATCATGACTTAATGTAAGCCTGACTGTTTGAAAAACACCCACATCCCTGATACTGGGCCTCTGGGGAACAAACTAATGTAAAATTTCATAATTCAAGAGAAAATTCAATTTTATGATTCCATTATTCGGCCACCCCTTAGAGCAAATGAATCTTGGGTTTAATCCTAGGTTCCTGACTATTGCTTGTATTTGGTTCTATGACTAGCTGCTATGAAACACAAATACAGTGTCTCCAGTACCCTTTGTTCAAACTTTTAATCACTAATATTGAAATTAATAAGGTGCTTAAAGCTGTGACTTTGATTCCCATGTTTTCTTTTCCCCAAAATAAAATGTTACTTAAATTCTGCAGGGAGAACTTGGAATATTATATTGTGATGGTATGTCCAGTTCAGCACGGAAAATCCTCACTAAAAATTTACTGAGAATATTTTTTTAATCGTGACAACAGGCTAATGGGACCCTTGAAGTTGTTTATAATTTGTTTTTATCATTGTTGTGAGATCATTATGATAGAAAGTGTGAGGCTTGAAGCCATAGGGAATGTTAAACTAATTTTAACTGTGTGCATGACCAGCAGCTCTGCCTGTAGGATGGTAAACCTAGGAGGATGTCTATTTGTGTAGAGAAATAGAAATTTAAAAATAGTTATTTATTAAGAAATAAAATCCCTCATTAATAGAATTTATATATAAATATTTGAATATATTTTTGATTCACTAAAATCTAAATCTTTATGCATTGCAAAATCTTTGCTAAAAAACACGAAGAGTTAATTTCTGTGTGTGCTTGCAATCTACATTTTATGGGGATGACTGAAGTCCTGATTAGTGATGGTTTACTGTATAACTATAGAGCAGAGTAGGAGTGAGAAGGAAGAACAAAGACCTCAAAACAAACTGCAGAATATAGTAACAATTACTTCTTTTTTTCATAACACTTGAGTAACTGCTTTTAGCTTTTCAGACCTGTGTAAAATGTGTTCCTCTGGAATGTGTTTTCCTTCAATATATGCATTTTCCAATACAAATTTCTCGAGGCTGACATATTTTCAGTATATTTTGCATGACTAGTAGTGGAACAAACAGTAGAGGGGCTGCCTTTAATGGAAAGGACTGAGCAGTAGCTATAAGAGTCACAAATTTGACTGTGGGAAATTATATTCAACAAAATCCAGTGATTGCACTGAAATGATTCTTCTCAAGGCTAAATTTAAAACAGATTTTTTAATACTCAGTAAATAACTACAGAAGGATAAGAACAAGTGCAGGAAAATTATTTCCAGCAATGTGCAATGATGGGACTGAAACGCAATTAATTGTGACAGCAAATTTAAAATAACTTTTTTAATGTTTACTTTGAGATTGGGTGGCTACTGAATGTCTCCTATAACATCCAATAGTTGGTTAAAGACATTGTTTGGGGTTTCTGTCATTTCCACAAAAAGAATGAGAGCTTTCCTCCCAAGCCCAAATTTCTGTGTATAATCTATTTAGTATTCAGCGATACCTCATTATCATCACAGACTAAATGAAGCAGAATGGTGTAGTAGCTTGGTTTGCATTATTTTACTCCATGATTCCTGACCCTAAACTTAATTCAGTTTAGCACAGCTGAATTGTTACTGTCTTTTGCAAATTGAGTTGATGTCCTTGCCTTTCTTCTTCTTCCAGTGCTGATTTAAAGCTATATTGTAAAACACTGGGTGGTGGGCTGACCTCAGTGGGGCACAAGGTGCCAAGCAAAGCTCTTCTATCCCTCCCCTCCTTAGATGGTAGGGGAGGTTCCTGGGCTGAGAAAAGGACAGGGTGTCATCTCTCAACAGTTACTACCACAGGCAAAACAGATTTCACTTGGGGAACATAGAACAATATATTACTGAGCAAATGAGAGTAGGATAATGAGAAATAAAAACAAATAACACGTCCCCTGATTGCCTACACCGCCTCCCTTCCAGTGGCAGGGGAGGAGGAATGGGATTGCAGTCAGTTCCTGACGGACACAGGGGAAGCTCCAAGCAGCTTCTCACAGAGCCCAGCCCTGCAGCCCTCCCTCTACCAAAGAAATGCTAATCAATACTTCTCCCATCTCCACAACCTGAGATTGCAAATATACACAAAAAAGATCTCTTTATGCTTTTCAACAACAACAAAAAATAGTAATAAATATGGTACAAGCCTTCAGAGGAAAAATAAACAGTATTTGTGCAGGTTACTGTAAAGGTTAGAGGCCAATGTAAATGTAGAAGTTAAATAATGACTTAAGAATTCCACAAAGAAAAATCCATGTAACTTTAAATTTTTTGGTTCATTTTTGTTTCTGCATAACTATAAAATTCAGAGACTTTAAAGCTACCATTCAGTCCTCAATGCACAATAGTAAAATACTACTATGAAAAACATGTTAGCATATATTATGTCTTGAATTTTCAAAGTACCTAATCTTCTATCTTACATAGAAAATAATGGAAGATCTTACTAATATAAAAACTAGATCACAATATAAACTGTTCTTTTTCCATAAGCAAAAATTTAAAAAAATCTTTAATTTCTCATACTTTAGTTTCACCATATAACTTTGACTGTTTTAATCTAGAGGTTGCTAAACCTGTATGTGTTGTTTATCTGAACCACCTTTCAGAAAAGAGGGTTCCTGCTTTTTCTTCTCCTTCCATATTAAAAGAAAGAGATTTCATTCATCCCTCTTAGACCCTGTAAATCCTCACAGCCAGCTGTATATATATATCAAAAGCGGGCCTCCGTTTTCTGTAAAAACAAGATCCTAACAAAGATTCCTTTGCTGGCTCCTTTGCTGAAAAAAGGCAAAATAAGTGACAAAGAACTGAGGGTAATTTTTTCAGATCCCACGTCACTCTCCTGGTAAGCTGCAGAAAACTGAGAAAGAGCCTGGAAGAAGACATTTCATGTTCTCCTAAATCACTCTTAAAGGAGGCAGTCTCACTCTTTCACTGAGCTATTTGACCTGCAAGACCACACACAGCTCAGGAAAATAAGGTACCTTGCATCATTCAATAATTTACTCCCAGATAACTTTTGTCTCCCCATCATGTTTATCTCCAAAATATTCTTTCTATTGATAAATGGAAAAAATGCTCTCTTAATTGTTTGCAGTCTGCTCCCAGTGTATTTAGAATGAAAAACAACAGAAAATAAATTAAATGCATAAAAATACTTCTGGGAGATTACACCAATTTTCTAATTTGGTTCCTTAAAAAAATAAGGAGAAAGACAATTATCTGCTCAATTCCACAGACAATCTTCTACAGAAATTGTAGAGTTGGTACAGGCACTGGATCCTTCAACATATGAAAGCAAGCAATGTGTGCTGCTTGTTTTAGCTTTCAAGCCTGCCTACAAGTCAGTAGGCAGATAAGTATTTCGGAATCTAAGACTGAGATCAGCCCTTGAAGTGTGCCTTCAACAAATTACAGAATATAAAAATAAATTTCCTATAAAAGTACTGATGATCTCTTCTGGGAGATGCTCAAAGAGAGCCTTTTGCTTTTTCTACAAGCAGTGTCTTCAATATCTTTCAAAACCACCACTTAAACTCCTTCAAAACAAGACTGTGAGTGAAAAAAAAAAAAAAAGGAAAGATTATTTACAACATTAAAAATGCTCCATTTCATTCAAATCCTGTGGTCTTTTATTACCTAAAGAAGAAGGCAGGTGAATGGAAATAACACTTGATTTTCTAAATGACTGCAAGCTTTTAAGAAAATCTGTCTTGGCTCCTTAGCCACAGAGTTTCAGATGCTTAGAGCGGCAGAACACTTGCTTTGCTTTTAACCAGCAAAGAGAGCCACACAGAGTATAAAAATCCTGTTTCTTACCTAGCCACTCTCCAGAGTAGCTAACTCTCCTCTGGTATGGAGCAGAAAAGAACTGCTTCACCATACAGATATTGGACATGTATGAGGGGATATGGATGCATTCATCTGAATGTCAAACTCATTTCTTGATTTCAAGCAAATGGATCTCAGGAAACATGACACATACACAAGTGCTAAAATGACAGAAAATCGGCGCTATCAGAAGTAGTTGGGAACATTTCCCAGGGAGAACTCTTTTGGGGCAAAGTCAGAATTTCTCTTCTCTTGAGCAGCATTAGAGTTGAGATGATGCTGTCCAGACCAGCTAATCTCTCTAGGCATCACAGATTGCAAACTGGCTTATGTGCTCTGCATTCAAATCCAGATGCAAAGGTAAAAGAGCTCTATTCCATGGTCCATGTAAAAGCAAAGACTATTTCATAAATATGCTAAATGCTTTACTCATATATTTGTACATGACTGAAAGTAAAGTTTGTGAAAAGAATTGTGAGGTGACAAGCCTCAGTGATTTCAACTGCAATCTCATTAACCTTCTTTGCTTTGGTTCTTGATTTCAATGGAGCTGCAAACTCTCCCCAGCAACATATATTTGAAATACAGTAGAACAGAGAGCAGTCCTGAAATAACAGAGAGCAGTCCTGAAATCAGAACCCAGTGTTTGGGACAGAATGATACATGTCCTGAAGTAAAAAAAGAGTTTAAAAACACTTAGTCTTGGCTGATCAAGCAAGGTAACCTGACTTAGTGAGATGGCTCTCTGTTGCTATTTAAATAATTCTTAGCTGATATGTCCTTTTAAAACTTTCTTTAATTTCTGTAATATTAGTATCATAAACTTAATTTTTAAAAAATCAAATAAATTGTGATTCACAGCAGATGTGAATCTGTACGCCTTCTTGGTACAAGTGAGCATTTCATGCTGAGGATATGGCCTTAGTAGAGGTCATACATAGATTAGAAAAAGGTTACCTTTTTTATAATTTTTACCACAACAGTTGATTTCCTAAAAAGTAACAGAAATAGCACACTGTAATTACTAAAAATTTTCTAGTTACTGGGATGGTACTTGAAAAAATCAGAAGGGCATTTTGCAATATATATTCTCCTCCTCTAGGGGAAACAACTATTTTTTTTAACAAGCCTTACCTAAAACATGGCATTAAATAACATTTTTGGACAAGATTTAAAAGCAGCCTCTTTCAGGGATATAGGGTGGGAAGTAAGGGGAGTACAAAGGAAAGATAACTATTATTAATAGGATTTAGTCATCCTGGAATATCTGTTTATATTTGGGCTTTTAATAAAAAGTCAAGATTTTAAAGATTTATTAATACTGCTGGCTAACAGGGAAGCCTTTTTTTCTCCATTCCTCACTACAAGATGATCTGATGAGAAGGAATTCCAACCATTACCCCTCTATAGTGACATTATCTTAATAAAATTTATGAAAGTTTTATGGAAATAAATGATGATGTGTGAAGGAAATTTTATCTTGCTAAATTCAGATGAGGTTGTAGTGGGTTGACTCTGGCTACTAGCCAAGTTAAGCCCCAGCTGCTCACTCACTCCATCTCCTCTAGAGAAATGGGAATAGGAAGACGAAAGTGAGAAAATGAAATGGGCAACATAAAGGCATTTTAATAGGTGAAGGAAAGAAAAGGAAAAAATACCCAAGCAAAGCGTTGGTTGCTGAGTTATCACTACATGTGTTTTTGGAAAACCCCTTTGGCCAATCTGAGCCAGCTGTCCCCGCTGTGTCATCCTCCAACCTCTTGCCCATCCTTCAGCCGAGGTCCAAGGGTAGTGACAGACTAGGAAAAGGAAAAGGTTTTGATGCTGTGCAATCACAGTTTAGCAATAGTTATCAATGCTGTCTTAGTCACAGATCCAAAATAGCCCAGGAGGGGCTTTTGTGAAGAAAATCAACAGCTGGTGAGCTACCCTGGGGTTCATTCTGCTGTGTGCATTGTTCTTCACCCTGATTACATATCAAACCATACTGAACCAACCAGCAGAGAAAACAGGTCTGCACAAGATTTTCTGATGCTTTGAAAAAAAATACCGTTGAAGTCACTGTCCAAGTTTCAAGATCTTTAGGAATAAACCTAGAGGGAAAGAGCCCTTGTAGATGGTTAAATGCCAGCAGATTGTCACTGGCTATTATTCCCCTAAGCTTTACGAGTAGCTGATTATATTATACACAGTTGTGCATTCATTAAACAACATAATTATTCAACTAAATTTTGCTGTTTAGGCTACAGATGTCTCATTCGGTATATAATAAAGGCTAATAAAACATAATAATATTGAATAATTGGTTCATGCCATAATTAGATTTGACTCAGCATACTTGTGTGTTTATAAAGGCTCTAGATAGAGATTGAGCTTTATTCTCTTGAAACAAATAATTCAATAAATGAGGTAGTTGTTTTTTCTGGTTTTGTTACAATTCCTCCATTTGCTGATTTATTTTTTTAAATTAAATTCTTTTAATTTGAAGATGGATGAAAGAATTTTAAAGGACACAGGAGAAAGCAGCCAGAATTCATTCTTCCAGTCTGAAACTGAAGAAACGAGATTATTTCTCTGTATCATTATGCATTTTCAAGCATCTTAGTGTCAATTAACAGTATAAAAATTACTTTGCCTATTACAGGATGAGGATGGCCACCAACCAATCCAGAAAATTGAAGGTCCTTTAGATCAGGTGCAAATGCAAATCTCTCTGAATTCTATACCTGCAGTGACATGTTAAGAGGTAAGTGTACAGACCTCCTGAAAGGAATATTGCATCTTTAGTGGAAAGATTAAAAATCAACAAGATCAACTCATAACAAGAAATGTTTAAATTCTCTGAAATTATCCACTGTCTTATGGAAGGACATAACCATTTTCAATTTAGCTAAACTGATGGCCTTATCAGTATTTGCCCATGATAAAAAGGACTGTACAGAAGTTTTACTGTAAGAAGTTTACTGTTACTTGGAGTAACTAAGTATGCCCCCATTCGGATATCCCCAAATGAAAATAATTCAAAATGTATAGAAGGATATATTTTTAATATGGATACTAAGAGAGACCATGGTATTTCTGCTCTAGACACATCACTAGAAAACTTGTGCAGTGCTACCTGATTAGCTGTAGCTTGGTGTTTTTTCAGGTTTTGCCAAAGAAGCGGATCCTTGGGGGCTGAGTTATTGGCAGTGTTGCTACATCTCCCTTCCACTTCCCTCCCTCACAATTTTAGAATATCTGTATTCCCCATTTGTTTTGCAACCCAAATGTCTTGTGGACTTGAAAATCAGAAGTCCCTTAAGATATTTTTAAGAGTAGATTCATTCTCTGATCTCCAGCTATTGAATGTAGGAATACACTGTTGTACATCGCTCTCACTACATAGCTACTTATTATAATCAGCTCACAGATGATACTGACACTGCCTAGAGAGACTCTAAATGGTAGAGTCCTGGTGTCAAATATTTATAATCCAAATACAGTTTGTCTGAATATAAAATGAGTGCCATAAACTGAAGCATTCTCATTTTGAAAAGCTATTACAATTTAAAATTAACTTGAGAAAATTACGTAAGACCTACTATATGTTTTTCCTCTGGCATTAGTGCTCCAGAAAAGGCTTTATCATTTTCCATGAGCTGTAAGGCTTGTGATAAGATTTACAATGAGAATTCATTATTATGAATATTTTGAATTTGGGTTTGTTTTTTTCTGTTTGCCTTCTTTTTAGGCAGGGTTTTTTTATTTATTTGATTTTTAATTTTTTTTAAAATTTTTTTTTGGACTACTGCCTTGTTTCTCATACACAATATTTAAAAATATGTTAGTTTGTGCTTCAACCAAATATTCCACAAAAGTACACTTTCTTTGAATGGAGAGTGCTTTGTTCACATGATAAAAAGCAATGTGTCCACTCCTCTTTCATATCAGAAACCATTACTACAGGTACACTGTTTATGATAGTATTAACAATAAAGACTACTTTTCTAAAGAGCATTTTAGTAGAAAAAATCCACTACACAATGCAGTTCTGCATGTGACAATGCAATAATTCCTTATTAGTTTGGGTGTTCCATTTCTAGTTTAACTTCTAAAAATGTCATTATGCTAGGTACCCTTAGAGAAGAATATTAATCTGATCCATTTTTCTCTCTGTTGTTAAGTATGAAACAAGGAGGATGATAGACACAGTTTTGTAGAGATGAAGAAGCAAGAAAGCACAAAATGAAAAAGAAAAAAGTCAAACAGAGGTTCAAAGCCTCTTCTCACTGCATATGAGAATGGGGTCTTAGGCTGTACCAAATGTGCTCACATGTGCTTTGTGCACTACAGCCCTGGTTCTGAAATGAAATCAAACATCACATGAAGTCACTTCTTTTAGAAACATTAGGAAAATCAGGACTAGCATCCATCTCCCACTCTGCTATGCTGCCCCAGGGCAGTTCCTGGCAAAGCCTGGATCACGGGTTCGTCACTGGAGACAGCAAACTCACTGGCCCCTCAGATGTGACCTCAACAGTCTGTGGAGACAGGAGTGATTCTTCTGTCCACTCCTCAGCAATCTCCATTCCACTCTGCCCCTACTCAATCAGCTCAGAAAAAAAGCTCCAAATATGTAATGTGGTCCATATGGGATAAACTGTGTCAGAAATATGAAAGTCTAATGTAGTTTCTACCACCCACTGTGTTTTAAACGATGAATTCTTCTTTTGGGATACATTTTAATAAAGGTAATATTCAAGATACACAAGACACATCATGACTTCCAAAATTCAAATGTGCTGGTAACGGCAGCTATTTAAGATCTGTAACTCTGATTTGTGGTCACATACGTGAGTTTTTTATGACTTTAATTCATATTTATACCATTGCAGTACTAAGTTACACTCTTCCAAGTCAAATAATTTCTATGACGTACAGGTACCTTGGAGGTCTTCATGAGTGGTTTCTTTGTATGATTCCACTTAGGACATCTGCCAAAACAAGTGAGATTTAGATGTTCTAAGCTGAAGCTGGATACACACTCCTGAAATATTAGAACCATGGGGTTCTTTGCTACAGCAAGGACAGTTAATGGAAATAATTTGCACATTTTGGAAAGCAAAAAAAAACTTAAAACACAGGCTCCAGTGATAAACAGAATAAAGAAAGTATTTTGAAAATAATACATTCAGTCTTTGCTTTTATCTATGCCAGATTGTTATGTTAGAATGATAATATTTGATGTAATGGTATTTAAAATTAGATAAAATGTTTATTTTGTGATAAATTTGATTTGTTAGAAAGGAAAGGTAGGTATATTAAAAAAATCACATCTTTGCATATGATTTTGGTCTCAGAGCATTTTCTGAACACAGTATATGTTTTATCATTGAGCAAAGAAAATTTATGATTAGAATAGAGGCTAACAGCTCTCTTAACTATGTAAGCACAAATTGGAGTTACAAATCATAAATTGCTGTTGCCAGCAAATTTAAATTTTGAAAGACATGTCTTCTGCATCTTGAACATTGCCTTTATTAAGATGTATCCTAAGATAGGAAGAATTCACAAAAAAAAGAGACAGTTCTATGAAAAAAAAAGAAAATAAAAACTCAAGTTTGCTTTAAAGAAGAGTAGACAAAACAAACAACAGCTGTTTATAAAAATTTCAGCTGTCATACGGTACAAATGAGTGTCCCTCCCTTCCACACAAATCACTATTTGTTTATTTTTTCTGAAGCCTTCACTATGTTGCATTTGTGCTAAGTTTTTTCTAAATCTTAGAAAACTAATCCCATCAGGGTACGGCTCTGAAAATGAAGTGCTTCTGGTTTTCAAAACTGAAAGCAAAACTATCAAGATTTGTAAGTATTGCCTTATACTTTTCCCGGTTACTTATACAGTAACTTATACTGTTTCCAGTTACTTATAGTTTTGGGAAATGTTGATGTTAGGTTTATCAAGGCTTCTTGTTAGATTCGTATGAAGAATTTTTCTTGATAAGAATCTATCCCTGATTGACTAACATGCATATAAATTTATACAAACACATACATTTATGTATGCATATATAAATTGCAGCCAAAATATTCATCACTTCAGAGAAGGTAGAAAAAAAAAACTTTGTTTGTCTTAAAAATCTGAGTCTCATATTGTTTGTAGAATGCTATTTCTTTGCACTTTGAAGCAAGTCAGAATTTGGCAAAGAATTCATCCAAGCGTTATGAAGATGATTTTATTGTCTTTTCACAAAAGGTCCTAAAAATCTAAAAAGATTTGTTTATTTTCTGGGTTCGTAAAAGATGTCCCAGAATTTCACACAGTTGAGCTGCCTAAACGTCCCACTTCTCCTAACTCCAGACTTCCCAGAGATTTCCCAGAGGGCAGACACTGAGTTTGAGCTTTCCTGAAATTTTTCTTCTCTGCTCTGGGAGGCATTATGCTACAAGACACCAGAACTGAGAGCCTGATCTCCCCTGTCAGGTAAGGTAGTATGCAAGAAAAAAATGTGTGTTCTACATATAAATAAGGAAGATGCTGAACTCAGGACAACAGAACTAAGTGTCTCCACAGACAAAGTGCACAGTGTTGCAGTTTCAAGCAGTAAGAGAATTGATAATAGTAGCTCCTGTCCTCTTAATTTTCTATACAAGTAGAAGTTCTCTTGACCTGCTTTGCAGATACACTCAGGAGAGAAAATGCAACTCATGACAGATCTATTTCAAACTTTAGAATGTATCACATGCTACCAAACACTCTGGGGAAAAAGAAAAAAAAAGAAAAAAAAAAAGCACCTTCGGGCTTCTGTAATTAGCATTCACAATTAATTATTTCGTGAAAATTTGGACATTACTGCACTTCAGTTCCAGGCATGCAAGTTGGTTTAATAATTCCACTTTTTTTTTACAGAGAGGATACTAAATTATATGCCTTAACATCTGCTATATGTTTTGTACATAGTGGAAACAGAAATCCTTAAAAAACAAGCAGTGATTTTTTTCTGTTCAAAATATAGAGAATATTTTAGTGAAAAAGAACATTTTGCCAAGAACTGACTGATGTTTATGAAAAGTAGTACTGACTAACGACGCATTCAGTGAAGAAACTAGAGACACTGGGACAAAAGAACAGAATGAGAGCTTGTAGTTGAAATCTGGTTTCCATAATCACAGAGGATTCAATTTAACATCATATTGACAGGAACAAAAATTATGTGCTTCTTAAAACTTGGCTGCTTGATCCAGCACTTAAACACCAGAAAGTCCTTTCAGAGTAGGTAATCTTTTGTGTAATATTCATATCCTTTAGGGAGCAATTATTCCCACTTATATTGAGTAAGTTGGTGCTGTGTGGCAGTAAATTTCATTGCAGCAAAATTTCTATGAGCTGTGCTCTGCTCCCCAGGTTGTCTGAAAAGTTAAAAATGAGGAAGTTTATATTTTGCCTGGCTGTAAAAAGACACACTACCTACCAGTCAGTCAGGAAACAGAATCTGACAGCCTCACCAAGATTCAGCATTCAAATAAAAGCCAAAGTTAATTGAAAGTTTCTTTAAAATACTGCCAGGATTTGAAAAAAATGTGATAGCATAAATCAACAATTTATTAATTCGTTATGAGAATCTTGAAATATTTATTTAGTATTATCTCTACATAATTCCTCCAGGAATTACTGTTTTGAGTTGCTCATTTGTTTGTAATCACAGGTCACCTACAGGAAAATAAAATACTTCTAAATATGAGACAAAGATGGATGAATATTTTCTTATGAGTTCCTGCTAAAATTTCTCTGCTAAACATGGCTATATTCTATGCCATTCTTCCTTCAAAGGTGAGATCATTTCATGTGCAGGAAGAGTCTGTTTAATCTATTTCACAGACAAAAGTCATTCACTTCCAGAAATTCCCAATGCACTGACTAGTGACAAACTTATCTATTGCACAGTATAAAACACATTCTTCAAATCAATCACGACACTCTGTAAAAAATGTGCAATTCAACAAAGTTTTAGAATTAGTAAAGATTGAAGGAAAGATGATATTTGAGCTATATAGGTAGGAAATTGCAGTACCTTTTGCACTTGTATGGGAGAGCAGAAGTACTGTACCAAATGAACTCACTACTCTGACTGACCTGGAAAGTGCTAATGTTTCTGCTTCACTTATTTTGTTCCAAGTAGAAATACAGTTTTGAAGCTAATCCCCTTCTTGTCCCCATTTACCATGTGCTCCTTCACTGCTGAGAGCAGATTTGGTGTTCATTAAATATATTTTTTTCAAATGCAACTGAATCAGAAGCTTTTCTCTATAAGTGCTTCAGTGCTAATGGGGGCATTATGCTCTGAACCAGTTTTACCATGACAAGATCTTCCACCACATACTTAAAATTTTTCCTTAAAAAAAGAATCTGACCTCATGAGTAACTATAACACTCAACCAAAAGAATGAGTTGAATCACTCAATCCAGATTGAATTTAAACCAAAATAAACCCCATACTATCATATGGAGGGAGTGGGAGTAGCCTGTTTCAGTCCCTTCTGTTTATACATTCTATCCCATTGTGCTGTTCTGCCTCCAGATCGAGGTATAGAGATAAACTAAGTTTAATATTTTATGACTCAAATGAACTTCAATGATTTTAGAAACTCTTAAGTTGAAAACCCTATGTCTTTGGTTTTTTTAGCAGTGGCAAGCACATTGGCAGGAAACTCACTAGTTTCTTTCCTCATTTGATCTTGAAATAGAAGTCAAAAGTAGTCCTATACTCGCTGTTACAGTTAAATGATGTATTGTAAAAAATATGGAAAGAAAATGGACTAAATTATTAACACTATTTTCTCAGTCATGTTTCCAATGTTTCTGATTTCTGATAATCAGAAATAAAGTTTTTTTCAGTGTCTCTGACTTCTTATGAAATAAAGATGAAGTCAAGGTAACTATGTACTGCTGCACAGAGAGTGCTTCAATAGTGCTTTAAGAAATCATTCTAAGAGTAGATATTTGGAAAACAATGGTATCACTGATCCAGGAGTCTGATTACAGGAAAGTGGATTTATAGAAACATTGATCTGCAAGGAGCCACAAAAAAACCAATATCTTTCTGTTGATAACAATAAGGTCCTACACTGGAATATACGGAATATACACATAAAAACCACTCCTACAAGGTCACGCATAGCACTTGCTGTAAGTTTTGGCATATCTTCATACATTACCTAGAAAGTATAACAATTCTTAGCTTCAGATCTTGAAGAGTTCTGGTGTTAGTAATGACAGTGATAATTTAGATTTAATTTAGAGAAAAATAAAATCCCAATAAAAACTTTAAAATTAGATAAAATATTATTTTAATTGATATAATGTTGCTTAATTTATATAATATTGTTTGCTGTGAATCTGCCTATTATTTGCTATAGTTTATCACATTTTATTTTCCCTCAGAATGAAAGGAATGATATCCTTTTTAAGCAGCTAATTTTTGTTGTAAAAAAATATTTAAAATATATAATGCATCCTGCATTTTACAAACTGTCAATATTCAGTGTATGAAAAGAGAGAGGTCGAAAGAGGACTGAAAGAGTTTGCTACTGAAAACTCTTAAAAATTAAAGAAAAGATAATTTAGTGACCAGAAGCTGTATCTTCTCTTCTACTAGTCCAGACAGTGTTGGTTAGATAGGGATTACCTATGTTTGTGCTCTCATTAAAGTCACTAGGAATTAGCAGTTGAAGTTGATTAATCAAGCGAAAGTCATTGGTCCCTCGAAGCAGTGAATCTGCCTGGCAGAGATCTGCAAGCACATGGAACAGCCACGGCTCTTGCAGGCTGGGGAGGGAGGTGGTGTGGGGAAGTGTTGCCTGGGTGAGAGACATGCCTTGAACATCCTCTCCTCTGCCATGGCAGGTATGACAGAAATGTAAAGAAAGCAGCAGAATGCTTTCATACAGGCAGACTGAGCCCACTCACAGCTGAGAAACAGAAGACTGAGCCTCCAAGGATTTTCGCACAACTCCTTTGAATCATGAAATATCTTTTTTATCTATTCACCAGCATGGCATAACAATAGGTGCACTGTAAAGGGATTTATTTTCCTCTGGAACACCTGATGACCACTTCCACAGTGAATAAGACCTAGTTTAGTCAGAGTTTTCAATTATAAGCCTGAATCTTTCACAAATGAGGCCTCATCATCTCCATTTTATAAACAGAGAAATGGATGTAAAAAGATTATTTGGTCATGTCATCGCTGTTGAAGCTGGAAAGGGACACAAACCAGGAAATTCTCCGCTTTTGTCTTGTTCAGAAGAATGGCTACATAATATTTGCAATACATGCATCTCAGGGTTGAGACAGCAAAACAATTGGTGGATTTTGCCTTAAATATTGTGGGAAAAATGGGCTTTCCTTCCTTGTTTTATGCTTGTTCAGAAGTGAGTGTTTAGCAGCAGTAGGGAATGAAGGTTTTGTTGAAGAAATAACAGCAGGCTGATGGTAGGCACTGTGTGGTACTTCTCTGGTCTGCATTCAGCCCAGCAGGAGCACCAGAACAGCAGTGTTTGCTCACTCATAGCTCTGTGTTAAAATACAGTTAAACCCTTTATAATATATTTTTTTAAATATTATTGTTTTCAATTGATTTTCAGTTCAGTTTTCAATGCATGGGCCTGTCAGAAGCATGCAAACTCAGTTCTCTCCCCACCTCTCTCTTCATCCACTGAACATCAAATTTTGTAAAATGTAAGATATATCTTCTCAACTTGTACAAGAAGTGTTCTCTTTTGATGCATTTGGGTGCCATCATTATAACATTCAAATGATGTTCAGCAAATCAAAAGGTGGCATGGTAATGTGTGTTTATGGTACATTTTCTCTGTGTTACGTATATGCTTTTTCTTTTCCTTATGAGCTGTCAGTACAAGTACTTCACTACTTCAATTCTAAATAAACCCCAATGCATGTGCAAAACTAAAGTACAGTAATTTCACGAATACAAGCGGAACCATTTTGATCAAAATTTTGGTGGAAACCCGGAAGTGCGGCTAGTACTCCGGGGCGGCTAATATATTAACAATATTCTAAAAACTACCAACATGAAAGTGAGAGCCCGTGGCAGCCCCAATCCAAGCTGGAGCCTGGCCAGCCCCAGCAGAGGTGGGAAAACCTGGCAGAGGCGGGGCCAGCGGTGCAGGGGGCGGGTGGCAGAGCGCAAGCCAGCAGGGCAGGGGAGCCCTGAGGCGCGAAGAAGCCCAGCAGAACCGGGGCTAGCAGTGTGGGGGAACCCGGCTGCACAGGGGAGCATGGCAGAAGCAGAAAGCCCGGCGGTGCGGGGATGCCCAGAGGCACGGGGAAGCTCAGCAGAACCGGGACTAGCAGTGCAGGGGAGCCCGGCAGAACCAAGGCCAGCAGCGTGGGGAAGCCCGGCAGCGCAGGGGCCTGCAGTGCCGGCCAGGGCGAGCAAACGCGGCGGCAGCAGTGCAGATGGGAGGGGCGGACGAGCGAGCCCAGCGGCAGCAGCGGCAGCACCACCCACCCAGCCCCGAGCGGCCCCGCTGAGCTGTAGCGCTGAGTTGGGCCACCCGGCCCCGTCGGCAACCATGAGCGGGTCGAGCCTGCCTGGCCCCGCCCCGAGCCAGTAAACCCTGCTATGTCGCGATCCCGTTACTAATTGGCAAATTTGTGAAAATTGCACATGGATCCTTGCTACGAATGAAGGTGCAGCTAATATTCGGGGTGCGGCTTATCTATTGACAAAGACATCAACGTTGTCGACGCACCGGAAGTGCGGCTTATACTCCATGCGGCTTGTATTCGTGAAATTACTTGACAAAGGACAGAGGCCTTTGTAGCCTCAGTGCCCAAGATATTGCAACAATATTTGCAAATACTAATCACTTTGTAGCTGTCAGTACTCAAAAATGTTTATTTATTAATAATGAGAATTTTATTAGGTATGTGTCTTTATTCTGGGACCTGTCATGCTTCAAGTCTAATATGCTGCTTCATGGATTTGGACTTTATGGACCTTGTCATTTATGTATTAGGACAAAACAGCAGTAACTCTTCTCATGGCATTTGTTTTACATTCATCTCCATTCACCACTATTCCAAACGACCTGAAAAGACGTATTAATGTCTGTGTCTGCCTATTCTTTATTTAGGACTGTTGCTTTCTTTTCATTCTATGACCCCTCTCAATCTTTCGGACTGAATTTTAAGGAATACTTACTTGAACCTGACAGTTTTAAATTTCCTCCAAGAGACTTTTAGATTCTGGTTTTTGAAGCTGAAATGAACCCATTAATTCAAATGGTAAGCCTAGTGAAACAGTGGCATAGCTAAATATCTCTCCCACTAACATGACCAGAAAATGCCTCTGGAGTACTTGTTCAAAAAAGGGAATATCTGACAGAGAACAAAGGACATACGGGCATTAACCAATGTGACATTTTTTGCCCTGTGATAAATATTGTGGGTAGCAAACAACTGGAAGTTATAGCACTCCAAACCAAGAAGAAAGCTCTTATTCTAGGATATATGTACTGGATGTTTAAAGTCTTGTAGGCTATTTAAGTGTAAAACCACTCAGATACACAGAAGATGCAATGTTTTCTTGGAATTGAGGGCACAGTGAATTACACATTTAATTTTTATATCAGTAGACTGTCTGTAAAATGCTATAGGGAGTTAACCAAATGAAATATTGCCAAGATAAAATATTTTCTTGCTTACTTATATACCCAAACGTTGGAGATTAGGTCTAATAGTATTAGGTCTAATAGTTTAACTTTACCTCTAATGAATAGAATTTCTAATTGTAGTAAAGAAATATTAGAAACTGTGAAATAATGCTGCTAGATTGATTACTACAAGTGTTGGCCATCAGCCAGTCAAAACACATATGTTGGGATAACATTTAATACAATAACCTGAGACAGAACTCCATCAAAAATCCTAATACATGTTGCCTGATTAAAGAATATCAAAATACATAATCTTGGAGACAATGACTCAATGTTAGGAAAACAAACATGCTATTGCTTTTAATATTCCTTGATTTATGCCTGCTGCACTTTACAGAATCAATAATAAGCGAACTATTTTCAAACACAAATTTCCTGGCAGGCCTAAATGCAAATTGCCATACCTGATAAGACCAGGGAGCTTCGGATCAATGCCAATGCTCCAGGAATTGCATGACCCACCTGAACAGCAGGGCTGTGCTCCACAACAGATGCTTGCTGAGCAATGCACAGCTTCCCCACATAGTAATCCAGGTTTGGAAAATGCCACAATACATGACTCTTTGCATCTCTTCTTACCTTCCAGTAATGTCTTCGGACACTAAATTTGCTGTCCTGACAAATTAAATATTCTGTCTTATCACAGTTTTACGAACATCAGTGATCAGTGCTTTTGGATGGCCATCACTTTAAGTCTTTTTTTTTCCTCCTGTGACTACCTAATCACTGTAATTCCAAACCCTCATTTTGTTTATAAATTTCAAAATTACAGGGCAATTATTTGATGATTTTTACGCCATTTTAGAGAACCAAACTTTCTGAAAAGCACAGAGGTCCCAAAGTCTCCTTCCCACTGTGTGCTAGATTGGAAGTTGTGCAGATCAGAAGAGTACTTTCACAAGTGGGGATGTCAAAGGTGAATTCACCACTAAAGACTTAATGCAGTATCAGTGTTACATGCTGTTAGTTAGGGAGCATTTTAAATGGGTTTTGTTTCATGCCACATGTTACGTCTATTTAGTGAAAATTGATAATGAAAATAGAGGCTGCAGGGAAAAATCCTCACATTTGAGCAAGTTCCTTCAGTCTTCTAAAGCAATTGTCCTCAGTAGTTATTGTAAAGAGGAAATTATCTGTGAGAAAAAAATACATGCACACACACACACACATATATATATATACATATATATGAAGGAAAGATATTACTCAAGTTTTGCTTCAGTAAAAGAATTGTTAAGACCTCTTCTTGACAAAATGTCAGGAAGCACCCTTGTAATATGGGTTAAGTCTTTTTGTGGGTTGCTGGCAGTCTGACCTTGTAATGTTTAGCCTGTTTGGAAAATTCCAGGAATTCGGAGGACTGCAAGTGAGAAAAATAAACAGTCTGTTTTGTGTAATTTGTAATTGACAGTTGAACTGAGACAAATCAGTGAGTAAATTTATTTTATGGCGTAATAACTACAAGTTAGTTGCTCACCAGTAACTATTAGTTAGAGTAAAAACAAATGGTGTCTGCTTACACTGGAAAGAAGAGGAATTTTTATAATGCAAATTGTTAGGGATTGTAGATTAATAATTTCTCTTCTAATACCTAAGAATTCTCAACTCTACATTTTATGCAGTTATAGGAAGCACATAATACATGTTATGTATTTTAGGTGAAATGCCAGCAAGTCAGTCTTTTAACTGAATTTTGACTACATGGCAAACATAGAGGCATCTATAAACACCAGATCTTAAAAATCTTGGTTTTAGGGGTGGAGGAAATGTGCAGGTGTATCAAAGACTGTAAAAACTGCATCAGTACTATAAAATATAACAGCAAAAATTAGAACTGATAACCAAATGTCTTTTTCAAAGGTGTTTTTTCTTGTGAGTATATCATACTTAACTCCTTAAGCAGTGAACTATATTCTCAAATGAAGCAATGTTCCAATGCTACTGGAAACACAACCTCAAAAGACACATGGAAGACAAGTAATACAAAAAATGAAAAATAAAAAAGAAATTTAAAAAGGAAGAAATAATTACAGTACATAAATGTATATTTATGATTGAAATGTAAAAATGATTAGGGGTTGTTACAACCAAAACAGCCACTTTTTGAAAATAAATGTTTCAGTAGCAAATTGGACCACCTGAATTTGCAAAGCTCATCTCCTAGTTACTTGCTTTGAAAATGTGATTCATGGTGATTTCCTGTAATGACTGAAAGATTCTTGAAGAAGAGAAACTGGTTAAACCTTAAACCATAAATTTCTTATGTTGCAGCTACCATTTTATTGACTATGGCTGCTGTTTGTTTTTATTGTGGCATCTGTGTTGCTTTAAAACAATTGCAAACTTGTTCCTGTGAATGATGGCTATGAAGCACATTGTAAAAATTGCCTTTTACAGTAAAATAGTTTTGTTTTAAATATTTCTTCTTTTTCTCTAAGTCCAGTGACATGATATTCAGCCAGTGCATATGAGCAAAATTCTGTGACCTTTCTCCAGAGCTGTAAATAAAAGCTATCAGGACAAGCAATAAAATGTACTGTTTTTACAGTCCAGTGTCCACAGGATTTGTTGTATCACTAGTAAACAATTTCTCCTTCAAGATGTTTTAAAATTATAAGAAATAATTAAAAGAACAATGAACTTAGAGGACAGAAAAATACTTAGGGTATCCTTCCAAGAATTCATACTGTTCACTAAAATATATTTTCTTACTTTTTAATCAAGTGATTCTTATGTTCACTTGTACTAGAATCTCTGCAGAATTATGATGTTGTCTTGTGTGTCAGCTGTCGATATGGATGGAAGCAACTACTGCACTGATGTTCATGAGAAGTGAATTTGCAGAGGGTAAATGAATAACTTGTACTGGAATGAGTGTTTTTGGTGTAATCTATTTTGTCACTGCTTGTTGACCATCTCTGCTCCTCTCTGGAGTAAAATCTAATTAACTGGTGTCAGTCAGTGCCTCCTGTCATTCTCAAAATACACCATGCATATTGTTGGAATTAATAGTAAACCAGAAAACAATTAAACTAAGCATCACTCTGATTTCAAACTGGCGTTACATCAGTGTATTACCAAGAGAGGCAAGAGAAGAGGACCTTGTTGTTGGGCACTGAGCTACAACTCAGAAAAGATGGGTGAATTTTCCAGTTTCTCAGATTTTATGAGATTGTCAGAAGTCACAATCTTTAGGCATCTTAAATTCTTCAAACTATCATAGAAACAATACTGTAACAGTAAAAAAAAGACTATGTGGAAATCAACTTTTCAAGAGTTTCTGTAAAAAACTTAGGAATGTACAGAGTGTCCTACAACTCAGAACAAATGTGTTTATTTATCTGATGTATCACTGTCTTCAGATTAAGAACCAAAAAAATGCCAAACATGCCTTTTTTGCCTTAGATTACCTTCACTGAACAGTATAGATTTATCTAAACCCACAACACCTATCTTTACAAATATATTTTTTCAAAATAGAAAATTGAAAATTTTCTTACCTGGATGAGATAATCTTACCAGGCATCCTTGGTATTTAGTCAATAATTATTGCAAATCAAAAAACAGTTTAATTTTTCTCTTGTGTGTCTGTTTGTAGAGTAGCTTTTAAATGAAAAGAAAATATTAATTTGTTTTCTCTTGTGGTAAATGGAAATCTCCAGTGTTAAACAATTTAGGTGTGACTATAAAAGTTTTCTCAAATGCCTATGAAATTTTCTTCAGTATTTAGAGTTTATTTCATGTTATGCTGATATGGGGAAAAAAGGGGGGAGAAGAAACAATTGTCCCTCAATTGCTAGGCTATATCCCTGGAAATACCTGAAATTTGAGCTTTTCTGTGTTTGACCACTTATGCAAATTATTTCTGTTCCTCAGTTAGATGGATGTGATAGCATTCTGTTGGCTTTTTTCAGACTGACAAGTAGTGGCTCCTAGGAGAATTGCAGATGGTGTGCCTAATAGGAAATCTAGCAAGGTGGAAAGGTGAAAAGTCTTAAAATTGTAAGCTTTCCTTTCAAATAAAAGGAATGCGTACTGTCTTGGAAGATGATGGAATTTCAGAATAATTTTAATAATGATACTTCAGCATTTACTCTGCAGTGTTTATTCATTTTCTTAGAAAAACTACATTACATCAAGTTTTTAATAAGGTATAATCAATAAAGGTTAGGCTTTCACATGGGAAAACATTTAACAACACAAATTTTCCCTAAAAGGCTGACATTACACTTGAGCTGGTAGTCTTCTTTTGGACTTATATGACGATTGCAATGTAAACCTGGGAAAAGTCCTTTACATCCATGCCCTGCAGGGCTGCCTCAAGACTGTTAGATTGCATGGATTTTTCTTCCTCTGAGACCTAGCTCCACGGCATACAATTTCATGCCACTGCTTCAGGAAATTTTGTGCAGGAACTGCTTTCAAAGACAATGGTGGTGTTTCAGACTTCACCCACTTTTTACTGTCTCTTTAATGTGGTAAACGATGAGGGCCTTCCCTTGATGTCATGGAGTCCCATGCAAGTCCTGGACCTCTTTTTTATAACAGAGACACTGTGCTATTTGCCTTTTCAATTTGAACTATGTGCTTTCCATGCTACTAAAATAAATAGAAAACTCTTGACAACAATGGGGACAGAAAGAGATACAGCAAAGCACACTTCTTTTTCGCAGTTGTGATGGGGAAATAATACGACAATTAAAAAACAAACAAAAAAATAATACAGTAGCAAAAGGAAGAAAAATCTAGAAAGGAATATTTTAGCAAAAATATTTATCTAAAGATTTATATTGACATACTTGTACATAAAAGTAAAAGCAATAATCCTAATTTCTCCTTTGTGACAGAAGTCCTATCTGAGACTCAGAAGAAAGTTCCACATTCTATTTTTTCCCATGTGCTCAGTATCTATGAACATTCCTGCATTAACTGCAATACAGCTCTTTCCCCTTGCTTATGAAGGCTAAATCTTAGCTTAACCTGTCGCAGCAGACCTCTCGTTAGAGGTAGAAATGAGCCAAGACAGACTCTTATTCAACAACATGGAAAGGGTCCCAGTTTATTCTTCTTTTCAGATTAGCCACTCTGACTCTGCTAGAGCAAGCTCCTGCTGTAGGGTCCAACTGCACACTGACTGCTGGCTGTTTCCTGCTGGGCTATGACTGCCAGTATTGGTTTGCAGACTCTGAGCGCAGCTTTCACCCAGCTCAGCTATAACTGCAGGCTCCATCAGCAGGCTCTGACTCCATCGGACTCAGACTGACCTCACGGCAGATCTTTTACTGCAGCAACTCTATTCTTTATTTTATTCTTATTTGTATCTCTCTGGATCATTCCTTCTTCCTCAGGGCTCCTCTACCTCCTCAAGGTCTCTTCCTCCAAGATCCTCCTGACCAGCCAACCCACCCCTTTTATCACACTTATCTTTATTAGTCATAGTGTGACCCATTAAAGGCAAAGCTATTCCTCTTCTTTGGAAATTTGTACAACTTTGACTTATCAGGGGCGAGGTCGTCTGTAAACTCTTCTACACCTACATTAACCATTTGAAGCTTAAATGCACCAGGTTGAATGTCACTTTTTGAAGAAAGAATAGTTTGCATTAGAGAACAAGTGAAGTGTCAATAATACATATTTTTTTTAAAAGCATTTAATATGGTAATAGTTCCCAGATGTTTGTGTCATATTGTACAGATGCAAAGATGAAACATAAGTACAGATTATTACCCAGGGTTGCTTACATAGGAATATGTTTGGAATGAGGACAGTAAATGGACTGAGAGAAATTATTAACAAACAGATTGCTCCTTGTGCAGCTGTTGTAACAAACCAAGGTGGATAATAAATTCATCATAAATCAAAATTTAAATCTAAATCAGGCAATCAATTAACACTCATGTAATTTTTACACCACTCTAAAATGAATGTATTGGTTCCTAATTCCTTTCAGGTGTGTACAAACTTGCTTAACTGTAAACCTCAGGGAGAGTCAAAGCACTCGATTATTTTCAAGCCAAATTATTTCTCAATTGAAATGGAACAAGACAAAATGCAAGTTCCTGTTCCTGGAAAACAAAAAATCTAATTTTTTTAATGTCAGGAACTCAACTGGATTTATCAGAAATACAGCAAAGAAACACCAGCTGATTACAAGATGATTTGAGGCCATGAAAGTAACAATATCCTCCCAAGATCTGAATTCTATGTATAATTCTGCTGAAGAAGGATGTAAGAATTGCTGAAGGATACAAAAAGATTGCTATGCTGATAAGAAGATTGAAGTATTTTGTACATGGAGGCTAAAAGAGGCTGAAGTTCTTTGCTTTAACAAATTCGAGTTGAAAGGAGAGATCACTATTGCACAAAATATGTGAGAAAAAAAGTAATGGGAAGAGAATAAAATCAACTCTGAGAGCCCAGAGTAGCACACAGAAAAAAACCCAAAAAATCAACAAAGGACGAATCTACAGAAACTAGAGGAAGTTTTGGAACTTACCTAAAATGGAAGTCTTGGGCCCCAAAATTGCTATTGTCCCATGAAAGAAGATCACTTAGCTGCACTCTGTGTCTCAGGAGGGTCATTCTTCTTTCCAGCCTCACCAAAATGACAAAATAAATTAACTTCTATGTTTTTTCCCCCTTTAAGTTTTTCGTGGTCTATCTGTCTGAAAATGATAATAACTTTCAGTCCTAAGTTTCTTGTGAATTAGGACAAAATTTAAACATGGTGTTTATATATTTATTTACTTGCAACCAGATTAATTCCGGTGTGTGAAGAGGACAGATGGTAATAAAGAAAAATTTGCAACAGTGTGCATGCATGTGCACACATACACTCACACACACTTTTTCTGCATAGTTGCATAGCTTTGTATAGAATAACTCTTCAGCTGATTTTCAGTGTCTGTAAGCTATTTAAATACATATAATTGAACTGGAAAATTATGGTAGCAGTCGTCCTCAGAGATGTCTGAAATTAAACAGACTCTGTCATTAAATCACAGATATGTCTCCTAATTGTCTTGTTTCAAAATAAAGATAATTATTGGTAAACCAATTGAGGGCTCTGTAAATGTAAAATAATAACTGTAAATGTACTTGTCAGTCATTTAGAATGAAAAAACTGCATAATTATATCTATCAAACAGAAAGAAGTCCACTAAAATTTTCATAGTTATCAAAAATTAATTCAGGCTTCACTCTAGGAACATTTATTCTTACTCAAATAGAAAAGCCCCACTACCCCAGTTAGAATTTTCCGATCCAGAATAAGCAGGCACAAGTCTCTGAGTATTAACACACTAATTTACAGTTCCATTTTGAAAAACAGCAGAAGCAACTGGACCGTGGAATAAATTATCAAGGGAAGTGGTCATGGCAACAACACTTCAGAGTGAAGCCTGTGATATTAGCAAGAATGGCTTAATGAACTGCTGTGCCAAATGTAGGTCGAGATCTACTATACACATAGTTGGATTATCTGACCCTGAAAATGGAGACTCCAGTTTCTGCCACCATCAGTCTCTGCTTTTCCTTTCCCCCAGCCTTCCTGTCTCAATCTGAGGCTTTTTCCAGCTGCTGGTGACTGCCAATGGTGAGGGGCGGCTGTGTTTATGCCTAGCCCAGGAGCACCAGCTGTTTGGGCTCCTGACTGCCTCCACTGCCTTCCATATCCCTGGAGAATCCTCATTTCTTGTTTTGCCCCAATGAAGAAGCCATGCACAAACCTCATGAGAACACTAGTCTGACAGCCTGCATTTGCTGGTTCAGTAAAGCAGATGAAGCAAGTGACATAAGACAGCTCTCCTTCCAGAGTTAAAAAAAATAAATAAATGAAAAATGGGGCTGGAATGTTTGAAAAGTGCCTGTACCTATAACACAGCCCATTTTGTTACTGCAGGTATATACCAGGGGTTATCCTAGCAGGTAGGTGTACTCTTCTGGTTTTGACACCATCACCTCATAGTTTTTATTTCTTGTCTTGGTTTTATGTTGTTGTCCCCAATGTCAAATTGATTGATGGCATTTTTTTACCTTTGTGTATTTCTGCACCTTTGAACATGCAGAGATGAGTGCAACCTCAGTGTCTAGATGAAACACATTGCATGACATGTATGAACACATTCTTTGTGAATATAATCATTCCCTTGGTCTCCTTTCTAAAACCTTCCTTTGACCAGGAAGCTCCTCAAAAGAGAAATCCCTACAAGGATTACTTTTTTCTATCTTTCTCTGAGCTTCCATTACTAACTAGAGCTGAAAACGAGATAGACGTTGAGTCAAATTTTAGGTCCTGAGCCAGTAATGTCACTCTTTTCATGCTCTACTCTTACCACAGTATTATACCATAGGACTCATGCAGAATTCAGTTGTTTCCTATTTTTTTAAATTGATGAAGTTTTCAATACAAATTACAGCATTCCTAAAGCTACAAAAGAGTAATTTTATTGAGCTATAGCCTTGAAAAGAAAGCCTTTGCACAATTTTTCAACAGCGTATTTCGTAGTTGAAGACTATAATTACTATGTCTCTTGTAGAACCTTAATAAAAACCGTAACAGAAAAACCATAGCAAAACACATCCCCAGAAGAACACTGAAATACCTTGAATATTTCCCTTCCAGACTGCCTTCTTGACTCAGTAAGTTCATACCCAAACTGTGAAACGAAACTTTCAATAAAAATGGCATATTTGCCACAATAAAAGAAGGGTTACATTCCACACACATGAAAGTGAAAAATGCAGTCTATGCCTCTGCATGTTGTGATAGGTACTGCTCTGGATGATGCACTATGTAAGAAGGTCTATGCAATTATATATGAGTGTGTGCCTGTTGCATTTGTTACAAAAAACAACAAATCAAACCTCTGTACCCTTTAGTTATCTGGAATGTGATCATAATTTCAGAATGCAATTTACCTCAGAAACAGTCACAGAGTAATATTCAGTCACTGGTTCTGTTGGGCAGGCAGGTGTTCAGCCATGTCCAGGAAAGAATGGCTCCATCACACATAAGGGTGTTTTGGGAAGACAAACATCACACTACTCCAAATGTTCTCCCTACTCTCTTCTTCTTGCGGCTTTATATGCTGAGCATGAAGCCATATGGTCTAGAATATACGTTTGGTCAGTCAGTTGGTGTCAGCTGTCCTGGTTGTGTCCCATCCCAGCTCCTTGTGCATCCTCAGCCTCCTTGCTGGTTGGGTGATGTGAGTGACAGAGAAAGCCAGAGGGCTTATAAGAGAGGGCTTATAAACAAGCTGAAAAGGGACTTTTAACCAGGGCCTGCAGTGACAGCACAAGGTGCAATCGTTTTAAGCTGAAAGAGGGTAGATTTAGACTGAATGTAAGGAAGACATTTTTCACAATAAGAGTGGTGAGGCACTTAACAGATTTTCAAGAGAGGTTGTGTGTACTCCAATTCTGGAAGTGTTGAAGGCCAGGCTGGATGGTGCTTTGACCAGTCTGGTCTAGTGGAAGGTGTTCCTGCCCATGGCAGAGGTTTAGCGCCAGATGATCTTTAAGGTCTCTTCCAACCAAAACCTTTCTATAATTAAGTTTATGTCTAGCCATTCATTTATCTATCCAAACCAGTTAAAAACATAATAACATAATTACTTGTCCTATAGTTTTCGGTTGCCTCTAAAGTGAGCAAAGGCAGACAGAAAACATGTAAAAATCATAGTTCAACTATATTTGCTCATGGCATATAAATATTTTTATTGAGGCTGTTGAGTAGGTCATCACTTTCCAGTCTAAAGCATTTTCTGTATCTTCATTCATTCACTGGAGAAAATAAAATGGGAGGCTTCAACATTTCGGTGTAAGTAAAATAAATATTTGTTGTTTTTTTTAATGTGTATGAACAAAATATGTCCATATTCTTGTTTTTAACAAAGCTGCACTAGTGTAGATTGTATAATGACATTATTATTTGCTTTCTCATTTTCTTTTAAGATTGATTCCTTATATTGAATTCCATGAATTTGAATTTTTTGAAAGAATAGAGGAGGACTAGAATTCTGTGCATGCTTGTATCTCCTGTATTCATTTATACCATCATCCAAAAATGGTTGTGCAGCATTACTGAGACTCCCTAACAGAATTTCATACTCACACATTTTACTGCAAAAAAAAACAGAAAGAGAAGCACAGTGCAAATCAAACCACTTTTGTGTGGGGACTATGTGGTGAGAGCCATGTGCTGATAAAGACCTGTCAGAAAACAGATGACTCCAGGCCAATCTCTCCCTCTCATAAGCATTTCATATTCTTTTGGTGAGCTCTGGCCACTGAGCTTAAAAAGATGCCTTCCAGCCTCTCAAGTCTTCAAGGCAAGTCGGGGATAGACTTGCCCAGTCATTCCTACAAGGATCTGAATTTGTGGTTTGAAAGAATTTTACAACCTTTTACTCATACCTTATCATTACATGTTTGTTTAAGTAAGTTAGCTCATTATATCAAAGCCAGCCTCACCTTGTCCTCAGAGCAGTCAACATCTGGTGCTGATATACTGGTTGTGTAGGATTTTTATTTGCTTTCAAAGAAGGAAGGGAATTTGTTCAAAGCAAAGAACAAACTGACTTCACCTACATTCTTCTCACTACAAGAGGTGGTTTTGTACCCTGTAATAATTGAGCAGAATTGAATAGAATTGTCTCTGAGCATTGTGCAGATAACAGCTGTAGTATTATTAGTGGAAAACAGCTCTGTTAGTACTACTGACAAGCTGTTTCTGTTTGTATGAGTTCTTTTCTTATAAAGCATGCAAATAGACTAACAGAAAATTTCCCTTGCTTTTTCCACTTATTGTTAAAGGACATACATACTTTATAATTTAAAAAACCTGTTTCTAATGTTAACATAAAAAACATTGCTTTAAAAAGTTTTTAAACAGGTGTACATAGAATCTTGTATGTTCAGGATGTAGTAGAAAAATATGAAAGTCCAAAGTGTTCCATGGGTAAAATTGAGCAACAGATTTGAATTTCATTTCTTACAGGTGATGTAAGTAGTAAAGTCTGTACTTTAGGATGCCTACTAATTTCCATTAGAAGACTCAGTTTTTAATTACTTTTAGTCTTGTCAGACCTAATGTACTTTTTAGTTTGGAATTTTCATACTATTCTCACTAAAGAGAGAAATTGGAGAGGAAATAGAATTTTAAATAATTCAGTCTTTGCCCAGAAAGATACTTGGAAAAATATTTTGATTCCTTACATTAATAAGTCTTTAAAGCAGAGATATTTTTCTTTCTTTTGGAATACATACTATTTTCAAATTTTATTGAGTATAATAAAGTAACTACATTTTAAAAAAAATACATATTTCTCTTAGTGCTCTCTCAAACTTGGACAACTTATAAACTTTTAAAAATTACAATAGGCAAATAACAATTAACATTCATCTCTGTCCACTGTGACCCATCCACTCTCAGCTGATTGATGTGAATGAGCTTGGACTGGGAATATAGAACATATCTAGGCTGTTGACACAGTAGCAACAGTGGTTATTGGTAAAAATTGGTTGCAACAGTGAGAATTACAAAGAAGAACTAGAAGTTAGGGCAAGGCAATAATAATAACAATAACAATAACAATAATAATAATAATAATAATAATAATAATAATAATAAAGTTAGTGATCTGAGTATCTCTGTTGCATCCATTCAGAAGCAGAGAGAACAAGGTATGGACTGATCAAAAAAATAAGAGATGCCCTAAAGGAGTGTAGGGTGTCCTTGCTTCTGCCACTGAATGTCTTTGTGAGAGGCTATACAGTTCACTTAAACAAGACTGTTAGTATGTGGGTTTGGGTATGTCAAAGAACTCACCTTAGATCTATTTAGCAGAAAAGAATGAGGAGTTCTGCTCACAGCATTTAGAGAGGCAAAATGCATACAAATGCTATTAAAGTATTAAGTACTCTGAAAAAAAATCACCTCTGTGAGCTTCAAATTAGCACTATGAAAAATGGATGCTTTGGATAATTTTGGCCTTAAGCTATTTTTGGCAATTCTCGAGGTATGGAGTTACCTCACAGAAGGACTGTGTGGAGACTTTTATTTGCATCTTTTAAAAATGCATTGGATGCACTGGCAAGCATTTAGAAAAGCTCATGAGAGAATGAACAATTCTATGTGCCTCAGTAAATAATGGATGGATCCATGCACCTAGAATAATGAAGAAGAAGCAAACAAAACAACATCAAGATATGCTGTCAAAGGATAGTCTTTATTGTTGCACTACAGCAGACAGTGTTCTGAAGAAAAAAATTACATATGTCTTTCAATCAAATCTGTATTGAGATGTAGGAAGCCTAGTTTATGTAGACTGAGCCAATTTTGCAATTTCAATATGCTTTTCAGGAGTGGAAGAAAATGCATTATTATGTAATGCTAGAGATTTCCATCACTATTTAATTTTTTTATTTGGATACAGCAAGTAAGGTTCCAGAAAGGTTTTCCTTTCCACATTGTTTCATTAAAAGAAAATGCTTTCTTTTGGGCCTTCACTGAGGTGGAGGCAAAGGTCTCATTTAGTTTCACATGTGGGAAAAATGAAACTGCTTAGTATGCTTTCTATACAGTACTTTTCTAAATTTTCTGTCATTATTATGAGTATTTAATGAAAGTCAGAACTCACAAATATATGTTTTGTAAACATTTTCTATTGTTTTTTAAATGAATAATATTTTCTGTGCATATCTTTGGCACACTTTTAATTTTTTTCTCTTTTATTAAGCACAGCATTTAATTATTCCATCTCAAATAATAATCACATCTTGGAATATATTGTTGTTCTAGCATGAGGAAAATAAGATAAATGTGAGCCTGCACACATATGAATGCGATTCTCTGCACATTGCACAAACAACTTTTGGCGGTATGTATTTGACAGCACATAAATGTTTTTTAAAGATTTCAGTGCAAGTAATAAATTCCTGTGCTTAGCTTCTCTACTTGGCAGTTTCCCCATGATCCCTTGTTACAAGCAAAAGTTTATACTCTAATCTTTAAGGACAGGTTACGTAAAAGAAAACACCCTTGAAGCAAAATAGTGGCGTAGTTAGTTGTGTCATTAAAACCTTCCTGAACATAATGATCAGTCAGGCACACAGCATTATAGACTACTGTGCTTCTTTCAGTTTTAAATTACAGAAGGGCTCAGACCATGTTATCTGAAAGTCATTGAGAAGAGTCATCAGTGGCCATCCATGCCATGAAAAGGTCATCATTTCATAATAATTCAAAGTGGTGTCAAGCTGGCAGTTCATAGGAAAGAGTGAAACATCTTAATATAGAAAGGTTAGTTTATTTTCTGCTTTCTATATCCCAATTTACTGTTAGTATGAGTGAGGGAGAGCTCAGAGAATGGAGACAAACTTCTGTACCATGGCTCAGGTGTCTGTTCAGTTCAGCCATGAGAGGATTTAGGAAAGTTTACCACTTAGTATTGACTTTTGGTTACTTATTACTTATTCATAGAGATTATGTAAACTCAACTTCGTGTTTTGAAGAATGTCATACATATGTTTTCAGGGAACACATTCTGTACTTGCATACATTGCTTTTATGTTACGTTGGTTTTTTAGAGAGTTTGAGACAGATTTGAGAAATGAATGAAGCCACCTAATACCTTATCCTCAAAAAACCCAGTGGCTTCAACTACATAAGAAGCAATTTCATAGCATGCAAATGGCTGTGGCATATCCCTCCCAGCCCAAATTATTCTATGATTCTGTGAAAATATCAGTGGAAGATCATTTGTAAAAACCTCAATGCTCTACATCACCTCAAATATTATTAACTTTGGAGCATATTCTTCTTGAGCATAATCAGACTTCTGCCTTCTATTTTTAAAGGAAGTGGTACACTTCAGTCTGAGATTCTGAAATCAACAAATATGTTCTGTATAGCTCCTTGTCTATTGGGAGTCTCTGTTTTCTACTTTGAGAAAAGTTGTCTCACTGAAGAAATACTCAGAGATACACTGACATGAATGAGATTGCTTATGGTCTTGTAGCTCTGTTTCCTCTTTTCAGTTAATAAAATATCGATTGAGGCTCCAAGAATGAATAAGCGCAATAAAGCATCACTTAAATTGCATATATGAAACAAAATTAGATTTTATGAAATTAAACATCTTTACATTATAGTATGCTTTGTAATTCATATACACAACCTAAAGGGAAGAAGATAAATGTGGTCAGATTCATGACAGCCCTAAACTGGTTAGTGTGATGCTAATTATTCTCGCACTTAGAAAAATTTATTTTGCAATCAGAGCAAGTGTGGGGGGCTTCATGAGCAATGTGGTATGGCAACAGCACTGCATGAATATTTGACAACACAGTTTTAATGGTACAATACCGATTCATACCAGGAGATAGGTCACCTACATCATGTCCTAAATACTTTATAAGCTTATGTAAGCAACAAATACTTGAAGAGGAAAAATATTAATCTCTCTGAAGAACAGAGATCTCACATAACAGTATTGTTTCCTTGTTGCTTAGTCGTCTTAGTTGAAACAAGCTAAAATATGAAAAGAAATCCAGAATACATTGCATTTGAAATTAAATACAACATTATGCAATGGTAAAGTTTCATATCATTAATTATCTTTCAGGCACAGGAGAGTCCAGCTTCCATAGTCTAACAAAACTAGAATTTCTCTGCCTTTGGAATTGAGTGTTACAGTTGAAATATTAATAGAAATCCTGAGGAAAAGCAGTAGCTTCCCTAATCACAATGCAAAGCATGAAAACATGAAGTATTTAGGATGTCTAAACATGGGGGTAATCTAATCAAGATACCCATGGATATAATAATGAGCAGATTTTATGACTGATCATCTTTAGAATAACTTTACTTTTGCTGTCTTTGAAAGTTATGCCTTGAAGATGTGAGAAGAATTTTTTAACAGTCCTTTTAATCCATTTAATACCTTCGTCTCCTTGTTATTTGTGCATCTCTAAAATTTGGGGTGCAAGCCTGTTTCTATCCCTGAAGCTGTGGTGTGTTTCCTATCTGTACCCATCCACCATGCTGGGTGCAGCTCAGCACTGCTCTGATCTGCTCCTTGCTTTGCTTTCCAGGGAAAGACAACAGCACTGCATGGAGCAGAAGGAGTGCAGCAGTCCTTGGCTCGGATCTCATCACAGTCACTGATATCCTGGGCAAACAGTGCTCATCTGCCAGTTTAGATCCTGCTTTGTTGTGCCTCTGGCAAGTCAGGCATATGACTAGAGACAGGACATACAGAAAAAAGTAAAAGTACAGAAAATTCATACATACACGCCCATATGTATAGATAGATATCTGTGTACACATACATCTTTTTCTATACCCAGAGGAAAAGCTCTGTTTTAACCTGTGTGGAAAGTTTTCCTGTTACAGGCATGGCAATACAAATCCTCAGGACAGCTAAACAGCATATATTTTTTCCTTTTTTCTCTTTTTTGTTTAGATTAAATAGACACTGTATCTGAATTTGAGATCAATCTATAGTGTTATCCAGCAGGAAAAAAAAAGAATAAAAATCCAAAAGGACCTAACTTTTTGAATGTTCTTGACATGTAAAATTAACATAGTTGCTGTGTACTGGCACATTGCAAACACAAATAACAGATGTTTTTAAAATTCTCAGAGGTAAACCATTCTGACAACTTCCAGCAATGATAAAATCTGACAAGACACAGAGTGCTAAATTGAAGTGTCTTGTGCCTGGCAAGACTCTCTGTGTATCCAAAGCACTCACCTGGGGCTCTCCTACATGCATCACCTAAAGAGTTTCCATAACCTGTATTGGGAAAGCTCAAGAACAATACCACAAATGGCACTAAATTCTCTGTGTGCAAAATGGAAACTTATGGGCTTGCACAGGGATCAGCATCTGCCCTGTGATTTACAGAACAGTATTAATTAAATAGGAGTTGAAACTCCCTCTCACAGAGACAAAGGAAACTAGACTAAATGTATTTCTCTAATCAAGGAACTTGACAAGACACGTTTCTGTCTTTGGAACTGCATACCTTTGAGTAAACCATGCATACTTTTGAAAACATCAGTTTGCCTGCATTGTGGTGATTCTGAAAGAATAATATCATGGAACCATAGAATCATAAAATGGTTTGGGTTGGAAGGCACCTTCAAGATCATCCAGTTCTAAAACCCCAATATGGGCAGGATCACCTTCCACTAGACCAGCTTATAGAAAGTCCTGTTCAAACTGGCCTTGAAGACTTCCAGGGATGGAGCATCCACAAATTCTCTGGGCAGCCATTCCAGTGTTTCACTACCCTCACAGGAAAGGATTTCTTCTTAGTAACTAATCTAAGTCTACTCTCCTTCATCTTAAGATGATTCCCTGTTGTCTTATCACTAGACGCCCTTGCAAAAAAAAACCTTCTGCAGCCCTCTTATAGGCCCCTTCAGTGACTGGGAGGTGCTAAAAAGTCACCCCAGAGTCTTCTTGTCTCAGGCTGAAAAACCCCAACTTTCTCAGGCTTTTCTCATGGGTAAGGTGTTTCATCCCTCTAATCCTCTTGGTGTCCTCCTCCAATCAGTCCTTCTTATGCTGAGGACCCCAGCACTGGTTGCAGATATATTTGATTGTGTACCAAACACATGTGCTCTGTCAGTATGCTCTGGTGCGCAGTTGACAAAATGACCAGATCATGAATATTCTTATTTGAAAGGGACTCACAAGGATCCCCTAGTCCAGCTCTTAAGTGAATTGCCCATGTGGAGATTGAGCCCACAGCTTGGTGTTGTTAGCACCATGCTCCAACTGAGCTACTGTCAGCAGTGTACTCCATGGAAAAGGAGAGAAGGGTACTCAAACCTGTCCCCACAAGAACGTGCTTGCACATGTGTAAATGGACAAAAAAATACGACTTGAACTCCAAGCAGGAGAAGAGGTTGAAAAGGCCAAATACTTTTTGTTTTCAAAGGAATGTTTCTGATTTGTGTGAAATAATCAAGCATCTGTCATTCTTTAAGATCTCAAGATTTCTAAGAGATTTTTGCCAGCTAATCTGCAAAGGAGCAAACACTTTGTAGAATGCCTTCTGTGCATGTCTGCTTTTCCTCTTTTTTTCTCAGGATTTCTTTTGGTGTAAATTCAATACTAAATAAATCTGTAGGGTACAACAGGACTGAAAATTTAAACCCATGCAAATCTGTAAAGAGACTTGAGGAATAAATTGAGATATGAAAATACATTTTTTGTATACTAGCTACATTCAAATAAGCAATGGCACAGATACACCATAGAAGTAAATAACCAAGCAACTACATTTATCTTTCTGTTGATTGAGAACTTATTTCATTAAAATACATGGTAGCTTAATTGAGAGCTTTAGTCTTTTAATTTCTCTTGAGAAAATGCTTTGATACCGGTTTATCTGACAAGGCAAGACTTCAATAAATGAAGGAAAGAGCTTAGCAGACAGAAGTGCAATCAGTACACTGCAGTTATTCAAAGCTCTGCATCTGCTCAAAAGAACAACTCATAACAGTGCAAGAAATACTAATTTTCTTTTCTGTTTTATGCAACTCACTTAAAAATTTTTACTCAATTATACAGAAAAAACCCACCAGCTTTGAAGTTCAGGGTAAGTAACCTTCCCATCTAGCTCCCATTTACTGAAGGATGGACAGTGTTAAATTGTACATACATGTATATATAAAAGATAGTTCTAAGAGATTATTAGACAGTAAGGATTTGATCCACTTTTGGAAATAAGAAGAGATTTTTTTTCATGCAAACCTACTTTGGAATTAGATATAAAAGGGACTTATCTAGATAGTGACTTTATGGACCCCAAGGATTGGATATGAATATCATTAACATTATTAGAGGTCATCAATAATGACAAAAAAACTTTGATATCAGAAATTCTGATAATGCAAAGCCAATGTTAGGCTATTCTGCAGTATGTATAGTAATAGGTATGATAACCTACAGATTTTTATGCCATAGTCACTGAAAACAGACTGCCTTATTTTAAACGTGAGTTTTTAAAAAATGAGGTCATTAAAAAAGAGTTGTAAGTAAAGAGCAAGTAAAAAATATCTTGGATTGAGTGACCATAGGTGGATTTTACTGAATTAAAGTATGCCTACAATGAAGGTTCTTCAGACTCAGTTCCATCAGGCTTGCCTTTTTTCAGGAGAATGTAATTTTTCATTAAGAGTTAAATCAGGATAGCTATTGGTAAGTAAGTGGGAAGGCATCAGAATGACTCAGAATAGTATCCCACAGCAAATATTGAGAGTAGTTTGAGAATGAGTCACTGAAGAGGTTAGTTCCACCTCCTGAATTCATTAAACTGTTTTTTCAATGACCTCAGTAAAAAACAAATAAAAGGACCCCAAAACACCAACGAAAACAACTCTCCCCCCCCCCAAAAAATCCCCAACAAACCCTAGAAGCCCAAAAGCAGGCTAAGAAACAGAAGCTTAGTCAAAAATGAAACTCGGGAAAGGAAAAGAATGTTAAGGGCTGTTCTAGGGACTGATAAAGAAGTAGAGAGGCTGTGGCTATACTGAACAGTGGAGTTCAGCTGGGACTTGCATTTGTGTAGGCAGTCTGTTGTTTTAAATACCTTTCCTTCAATACAGTGCTTGTACCTGATGTGATGATGACGATGATGATGATGATGATGATGATGATGATGATGATGATGATGAACGTCCTGTTTAGTCTGTTTATCACTGATCACAGCCTCCCAAAAAGAACATGCCTGTTAGCTAAGACCAGTGATCTGGAGGGCATTTCTAAACAAGGTTCTGCCTGAAAACAAGTAGACTGGGTAGCATGAGAAATGGAGGTTGGCAGCCAAGAAGCTGTCTGCATATATTCCTAAAACTGGATGCTGTAGTGCTGAAAGGCCTAGGAACTGGTTTAGACACTGAAGCCAAAGACCATTTGAGTGGTTGAGTGTCCACATTTCTTATTTGGCTCAAGGTAATTCCCACCCCATCCTTTCCTCTCCAAACTCTAGATAAACATTTTTTGTTTACCCTTTCCAGTTTGAGTACAACAATGCCTGCCAATGTATGCCAATATATGTCCTGTAGTCCTTCAGAACGGAGCTATTTCATATAATGAAGCTGAATCTATTCTGTCAGCTGTGCCATGGTGAGGGCATGAGAGTGTTTAGAGGTTGCAAAACCTGGTGGGAGGTTCTCACATTTCTACTGACAACTAGAAAGAAATCATAAAAACAGCTAATTGCAAAGACGTCAATTTAGGTGATTATTCTTTTGTTCAATGCGCAGCCTTAGGGAGGAAGAGGCCCTGATGCTGACGAGTCTTGCTGGTTCTCAGAAAGGAAGTGTGTTGGGTGGCTTCTGTCTGTTAAGGTAGAGAATGAAGTGAGACTTTGTCAGGAAATTATGAACCATGAAACTGTAAGTACAGTATACAGTAAAACAAGGAGGAGGGGAAAAAAAAGAAAAAAAACCAACTGAGTACATGGAAATACATCATTAACACCCGTCATGTGTAGGACAGTATGCTGCATGTATGTAAAATAGGGGGGAAAGAAAACCATATAACCAGACATATGCAGTGAGTCAGGCTCAGCTTGTTTTTCACTAGCAGAATTTGTTTCCTATACAGCTATTTTCAGGCAACTTGTAGAAACTTAATAAATTCGATATAATTTCCCTCCAGGGGAAACAAACAGACATACCACATACAGGGTGTAATCATGGAATGTATTATATTCAAAATGAAATAAATTTCTTTATCTCACCAGTGAAATCTTGTTGATGTAGTTAGAAGAATGAATTGTGGCTGAAGTTTTTGAATAAAACAATTAAGTTAGCTAGCAGTGATGGTTGTTTTATAGTAGTTAGGAGAGAAAACAGAAACATGGAATATGCTGAATGGGAAGGAATGCATAAAATCCAGTCAGGATTTACAGGATTTTTTTTATTTTTTTCCCCCTTCCTAAAATAAAATAGTATTCTAAATAAGCAATCTTATATATAACTACTTCAAATAGACAGGTAAGACAGTTCAAATTATATCTGTCCAACTTTTTACTTTAGAAAAGTCCGAAAATGAAAAAAAAGAAAAAATATGCTTTGCAGAATTGGAAGTAACTGGATTTAGACAAGATGTGTGGAAGCAAGTGATTTGAACAACCTCATTTCATAAACACCTCAATTACCAGATTTGCCTGAATCACTTGGAAATTCATGAGAAAATCAACTGGTAGCTCTGTTCAGATAATGACCAAAATTTTATTTGAAGTCCACAGTTGTCACAAAAAATCAGAGAAAAGATAGCCTTCAATGGAATTTGAGTTTAGTAATGCCTTCTGGAAGAGATTGTAATATTCATATGTCTTCATTTAAAAACAAATAATTTATTGGATTCCCTTATTTATACTAAGAAGAGTTAACATTAGCATGTTTCTCCATGGGAACACTAACAGGATTTCTTTCCTCTATCAACTAGCAATTTTCTGAAAGACTTAAGTAGCACTTAAATATTCTGAAGTGGCAAATTTGGTCAAAACTGAGCCAGTGGTATCAGAAAATATTAGGTGAAGGCAGAGGAGGTATCTCACAATAGTCAAGCAAACAAAAATCCATGAAAAAAACCAATTTGAGTGCAGTGTCTTCACTCAGCTATGCATTCTGGTTTCTGTCCTTGCATCATGTTGTTTTCAAGACCATGCAACCAAAATCTGAGTAAAACTGTCACAACTTTCTACTCAGTTAGACACAGAGGAAAGAATTTAAGTTTAAAAAAGACAGATATTGGGGAATGATAAAATGCCAGTGTTGGGCAAAGATTCCAGTGGGGAATTCCCCAGAAAAGAATAAGAGATGTAGGAACTTCAGTTTCTTAACAAATGCTCACTGAGATCAGGCTAATGAAAACAAGTTTATTTAGCCGTCAGCAAAGTGAACCTTTTAAAAATAAGATAATTTCATTCCAGTTTGTCTGAGCACATTGCAACAAGGTGCACACACTTCTGTAAAAATGTGCAGTTATATTGGGGCTGAAGGTTTTTGCTATATATCCAAAAACCAGAGTTTGAGTATCACTTCAGACTCATTTCCAAACTGACCTTCATTGGTTCAGCTCAAAGGGATGTAGGTTATCAGGAGGGGAAACAAAGCTGATTGGAGTGTTTCTCATACATCTCTGGCTATAAAACTCTTATCATTTTCTTATTTTTGCTCAAAAAAGGACCTAGGTTTAACACAAATTATTTTTCTGTGTGTAAGGAATGTCAGTGATGTGATTTAAACCACTTCTGCAGAAATTTGTAGCTGTTATATAATGGTTCACAACATGTTTATGAAATGATTCATGCTGCCGTCATAGTGCCCTTCCAAGCCTTCTGTTATTTTTGTAGCACATAGAGCACACAGTACACAGAGATCTCAGCCATACATCAGTGCCTTAACGTGCCCTCTGTATTTCAGTATATTAAGATTTTACAAGATACACCAAAAAAGAGGTGCCCTGCCTCAACAGATCTTGCAGTTGACTTTGATACGGTCCAGTCTTGCCCTTGGAGCAGCTTGTAGCACTTTTAGTGCTCTTTCGCAAAATTGCATGGGAGAAAATGCTGCATACTCATTTGGAACTGCATTGAAGGCAGTGTTCCATGCTAGAGAATATGTGAACATCTCCTACTAGCCTCAATGAAGTTGCCCAATTAATTAATCGATGTTTAAACTACCTTAAAAATTAAAAGCGTTGTGTGTGATTAGTGCTTCTTGATGTCTTACGATGATTGTATTAAATGAAAATATTCCAGTTAATTCATGAAACCTCTGAATGAATCTTGTGCTGAATGATTGTAATTTCACGATTCTAAGCCGCACTGAGTATAAGCCGCACTTTCAGGTGTCGGCAACTTTTCGTTCTTTGTCCATACATAAGCCGCACCTGATTATAAGCCGCACATTACAATACAGAGTGTGATCAAAGGTATCTATTCTATCACCATCTGTTGAGGGTGGGGGCAGAGATCCTTATCTCAACAGCAGATATTCTGCTAATGGAACATCCATTGAAACCAGGCAGGGCATTGTTCTTTATCTTTTCACAACCCATCCTTCCTCCAGCGAGGCATTTTCTGCTAATGGCCATTGAGTCCCACTGTAGGACTGATAAAATTACTGCATCCCATTGGAGTTGCTCCAGCCAGGAGGAAGAGCCCAACATTTCTTACCAAGATAAAAACAGAGGTTTTGGGACATTAAGGGAGCCCCTTTCTCCACTGGACTCCAGAGGAAAACCAGATTTCACCACATCACCACTGGACCTCCAGAGGGAAGCTGCACCTTCTACAGGAGCACTGCTTCAACTGAATCACATCTGTCACTGCAGGAGGATGCAGCCACCATTTAATGGGACTGCTACCAACACCCTGCCTGACAGGGTGTCAGGTTGTACTCTGACTTTGTCAGGGTTTGGAGTTTGTTTCTTTGTAGTACTGTATTTCTATTTTAATTTCCCTAGAAAAGAACTGTTATTCCTAATTCCCATATTTTTGCCTGAAAGCCCCTTGATTTCAAAATTATAATTTGGAGGGAGAGGTTTTACATTCTCCATTTCAAATAGAAGTTCCTGCCTTTCTCAGCAGACACCTGTCCTCCAAACTAAAACAGCAACTTTTCATTCTTTGTCCATATATAAGCCGCACCTGATTATAAGCTGCACTTCGGGTTCGGACCAAAATTTTAGTCAAAATGGTGCAGCTTATAATCGTGAAATTACTGTACAATATGGGAACATTGATTCTATGCGTAAACAGAAAACAAAATCAGGTTATTTGTTTCCAGCACATCATCTAAAAGATGAATGGATATTTTCTTTAAATTAAGCAGAAGAAACATGAGTTAAAATAAAATGAAATGCCTAGAAATGTTGCTTATTGTACGATATAATTTATTTTTTTTAAACTTCTAACAAATGTCTTCCATTCCCAAATAGTGAATCACTTTACATTAGTAACTAAATGCTTTTTTGACAGTTTTCAGTTGAATTAATTGGTACCATGATCAAATGCTCTCTGTGACTCTCTGTCAAATGTCATGGGCAACAAAATGCTGAGTGATTTTATGACCTGGAATGCCAGTAATCTCAAGTGCTAGTGCAATTATTTGCTAGATTTCAACATCAAATAATAAATTGACTATCAGAGCAAAGGTTTATTGTAAAATGCACTGATTTTAAATAAATGTGAGAATTTGCAGACACACAAAAAAAGATGCAAAAGGATCTGGATTATTTAATAAGCCTTTTTTTCAGGAAGGGGTAAAATTTCACAACCTCACCATTAGTAATATCAAGAAGGGGAAGCAGGAAGACAACTATTTTTTTTATTCTATGACAGGCCTGACATTAATTTCCCGAAGGAGGCTCCTCAGAAGCCATTTATACAATTTATAGATCAGTTTTAACAACTGCTCCCATTTCAGAGTGTGTTAGCTACATTCATTGATATGGTTGAGTATTGTCTTACTAAGGTTGTTGATTAAGATCTTCTAAAAATTTTCTAGCTTTTAAAAAACTTTTGTCTTTTAAGAATTCTAATTTTTCAAAATTCTTCTGATTCCTTTACATAGAAACATCCAAGTCCTAATTCTTGACATACATGGGAAGAAAAAAGTATGCCTGTTTTCAAATTACCATGTCTTTGTCTTTCCACCAGAATTTTTCTGAGTATCTCTGAATTTCATGCCTACAGAAGTGAAGCATTAGAGTGCAGGGTAGAGTTTGGATCCTGCTTGGTTGTAGCAAAATAAGTCTTTTTGTCTGACACATTTTTATTTTGTCTACCAAGCAGATCAAGTAGCCTAGTAAAATCTGTTCCTCTAATCTAGAGGAAGTCTCTGTGGCTTGAGACAGGCCCCCAAAACCTGCTGACAGCAGTGATGGGGCAGTGCTGCAACACCCTCCATGCCAGCCTGCTGTGGGATGAAATGGCTGAGCAATAACAGATTGGCAGAGGGCATAAATCTGCTAATGGTGATTTGATGTTCTGGGTCCTTCTCTAATGACAGCAATATTTGGGAGGCAGCTGGAAAGACATTTGTAAATAAGATGGTGAGAAAGTCAGGCTCCCTGGGGAGATGGGGTCATTTAACATAGAGCTGTGGTGGGCAGGAGGTCGAGGGCTCTGTGGCACCTCACCAGGAGGCAGGAACAGCAGCTTGACTGGTGCCTGGGCGGTGATGTGCATGTGGCTGCAGAAATTCCTGCACGTTACAGCAAATCACTCAGTACCCACGTAAACTGAACTGATGGTAACAATTATGAAAAGACACTAGGAAGCGGTTGAGAATTTTGCCACAGAAATTCCTAAAACAGAAAAGTCAGTTTTCTTACCTATGTTACAACTGCTTCTCTCAAAAGCATTGTACTTGTCCAAGATTATTAACTATATCTCAAATATTTTAATTCAATATTTTATAATAACAATATTAAACAATAACCATTTCAACCAAGATTTTATAACCGTATTTATTCTTGTATGTAAAATTAATCCCCCAACCTCTATATATGAGAATCTTTAAAATAAATTAATACTTCTAAAAGAGTGAATATGTAGTGAAATTATGATGTCGCTTCTTACAACAGTTCGTGGAAATACAAATATTCACCTGCCTGTAGAGATTTCATTATACACAAAAATAAAATTATTAATAGCAGGAGAACTATGAATTGAATAACTAATATTTCTCTATACAGATATTGATAATTTTCTCTAGATAATGCTGTTAGAATTGTAGATTGATGTGTTACTGTGATAACTGATTGTCCTTTAACTAAAGAAGTAAGACTCCAAAAGATTCTTTTAGAGAAGAAAAATGGAGGTACCAGGAGTAGAAAGAGTCTCAAATGGCTATTATAAAAGAACATTATTTGAATATAAAAGAATTAATTAATAAATATATTTAAAAATAATTAAGAGAAAAGCCTTACTGACATATTAATGGGAGAAAGTTGAGAAATATTTTGCAGATTTTTCCCTATTAAATTAATCACTGAGATAAAAAATCCAGTGCTTTCAAATATACTATTCTTAAACAGGAATGATAAAGGTGATGGGAAATCAGATGTTCATTTTGAAAAACATAATGATTTCAAATAATAATAAACCTTTCAATTCCAATCTCCCTGTTTACTTTTAAATTTAGCTATTTAAATCCTATTAAATTTTGAAAAAGAAAAAAAAGAGAAAAAGCAGAGAAAACGACCATATACATAACCAGAATCACTGGTCATTTGTCTTGCCAGTTATACCACAGAGTAATGCTAAAACCTGACTGGATATTAAAAAGTCATCATCTCCTCAAGTGATCTTTCAAGATGACTCCCCCAACACCCTTTTTCTTGTTTGTAAAAAAATGCCTTCGCTGAAGCATGTCTTTCTACAGTATGATTATTATAATAGCAGTGATACAGATCACAGTTCTTTTAAAGTATGAGCCTCTTTCTCAAAAATTGAAAAAAATCTCTCTTACCCATTCTGCTTCCATTCTGATGGCAATGAACATGAAATACTATGGCTATAAAATAGGCATTTTTGAAATCACCTTCAGGCCAATATTCTTGGGATCTATCTACCTATCAAGGATCATGCTAACCCTTCAAATGAGATGCATGAGCACAGCCTAAAAAGATATATTTAATATAGATCAAATTCAGCAGGTAAAGCAATCAAAAGTTATCAGCTCAGGTTTCCTTGTGGGCCTATGAGAACATGCTTTCAGAAACTTGACTACAGGTGTGACTTTTGTGCAATGATTGCTTCAGCTAGCTGGATGCAAGCAAGTTTAAGTATAGTTGCTGCAATCATGCCTCTACTTGCAATGTAGACATAACATAAAATCTCCTGTGGAGAGATAAATCAAATGCTGAGAGTCAAATACATTTGTTGTCTCAGGTATGATTCAGGTAATTTACCATTACTAAATTTGCACAGTAGGATTGCTGGTTCAACATGATCTAAGGTCTTTGGTTGTTCTACACCAGTTCTCTCTGCAAAAGGAAAAGCAAGGAAAAAAGTTATTTTAAATTAGAAAAAGAGATGCTGAAACAAGAAACTCATCTAAAAAAACACTTTCATGCAGCCACAGATCAAATAATCTGTGCAATTTTAAACTTCATCTTGAAAACATATCTTTAAAAGAAATCCAGGGGAAAGTGCCTTTTCCTTTCCTTGATTTTTGTCCTCAATAAATGTGAATTACTTGACTTAATGATTTTTCATGCCACAAAATACAAAAACATATCTGACACTACAGTTAGGTTATAGTCACATTAATTTGTGGATTTATATAATTAAATGTAGAAATACAGTATTTTTGTCATTTCCTTCCTCTAATTATGTGGAGGCAGTACAATATATGCAAAAAATTCTTTTGCAATAAATATAAGAATTTACAATGGAAGATAATGGAGTCCTTCACTGTTTTCAGTGACAGTTTAGAAAAACATACATTGGTTTCTTGTTTCATGCATTTTTATCATACCTATTACATAGAAAGATGTGAAGCTAATAAAATACTAAATAATAAAATACTTAATAATAAAATACTTATCACAGAATATAGACATAGAATCACCAAGGCTGGAAAAGACCTCCAAGATCATCAAGTCCAACTTTTGACCAACTTCTACCACAGACATGAAACCACATCACAAAGAGCCATATCTACTCCCTTTTTGAACATTTTCAGGGATGGTGATTCCACTGCTTCACAGGGACCCTGTTCCAATGTGTAACCACTCTTTCAGTAATTTTTCTTAATATCCAACCTGACACTCCCCTGGGCAGCTTGAGGCCATCTCCTCTTGTCCTGTCACTGGCTGCCTGGGTTGAGAGGCAGATGCCTGGCTGCAGCCTCCTTTCAGGCAGCTGTGGACAGTGATAAGGTTCCTCCTGAGCCTTCTTTTCCCCAGCTCCCTTAACCACTCCTCACAGGACTTGTGCTCCAGACACTTCACCAGTTTGTTGTCCTTCTCTCAAAAGCCTTCAGCACCTTTTCTTTGAAGAAAAACTAAGTTGATAACAGTCTGCTTCTAAATATATATATATATATATATATATATATATATATATATATATAATGTTTATACAAATTCGCAACAGATGTGTATCAGTAAGATACGTGTTACCTCTTTGACAGATTAAGCTAGAACACACTTCTTTATTTTAATTCAAAAGCATAGGGTACAAAAGCCTTTTGACCTCTATTGTGAAACAGGACTTCAGGCTAAAGGTAATCTAAAGCATTCATTAAACCAGTTTAAAAATCTAAAATACACTCTGAGAAAAACTTCTCCCGAGCTGCAGATGTTGAGAGTTATTAGGCATCTAGAACCACTAAAAAGAAGCTATGTTTTGACACACACTAATTTATACAGGGTGATAAGCTGATAAGAAATAATGAACAACCTAAATAAGACAACAATATTGCATGCACATGCACATGGTGACAGATGTTGTTGTCATGTTTGCAGGAGTTTGATCCATTATTTTCTGAAGTCAGTGGAAATTATCTGGCTTTATAGAGACTGAATGAGACTCACAGAGCTTTATGGATTTTTTAATATCGTGTTAGGTTCCTTTGTCTAATAGTTAAATTCATAAAGGTCCCCCTTAGGAGAAAAAACCCTGTAGTAAGAAGCACTCTGGTCTCTGAAAGAAATTAGCTCCTTACAGATATTCAAAACTATTTATGAGCACTTTGGTGTGGCTTCATGTACTTTCAAACACTAGTTTGTGTGTATGTTGCTCTCACCCCCTTGCAGTGGTAAAATACTGTTCTTCATTGTCAATTGTTTTAGAAATGTCAGTTTCATTTAAAACTACTGCTTAATCTAAGTACCAGCATGTAACATAGTACCCCTGGAAAATGGATATGAGCAGAAGTTATAAAAATTATAACATTGATACCAAAGTATCATTGCTGCCTTCTTGATGATCAAGATGAATATTTTGCGAAGAAACCAAATTTTTACATATGACATCACTTGGTCCTCTGTGAAATTAATGCAATGCTGTAAAGGAAGGGACTTAGAGGAAGTGAACAGCACAGATATTCTGTGTTGGTTTCAATTCTAGGGGATGTTTCTATGCAGGTAGGTGTAGAACATGATGGGTTCAACCCACACATGCCCTGAGCCAGCTGGCCTGCACCAGCAGGTTTGGAAGCCACGGAGATCCAAGAGCACAGAATGATGCCTGAGTCAAGGACATTGCTCCTTATTTAATGACATAATTAAATAATTAATAATATTATTAATAATGACTTAATTAGTCATTGTTAGTCATCCTAAGAAGCAAAAGAGAGGATAAAGTATGGAAAGAATTTGCAAGATTGACAGGAGGAATATATCAATATCTTCACCTATAGATCCTATGCCTGTAGTAAATAGGTTCTAGTACTTCAGACCTTCTGCTCCAGAGATTACCCCCAAGCTCTTCCTTCCTAGAACTTTCAAACTCGTCTATGTTCACACCTCCCTCATTCCATTTAATGCACACAGTGCCTTACTACTTTTCCCAAAGTGTCCTTAAGCTTATTCAGTGTATTTGAGAGCTACTCAGTGGTTGTCAAGTCACTTACAAAGCGTCCTCACAATGGACAATTCTGTGAAAGGCTTCTTTCCATATTCGCCCGATCCAAGACTTTCCACTGAGAAATGTGTTTTCCATTTGTAGCTGTGATCCTGGAGCAAATTCAAAGAATTACATGAAGAACTACCATGAATTCTTTGTACTAAGTGGAGAATTGTGTATCCTAATAGGGCTATGATTCTAAAGAAATGTAAGTATCAATGACTTACCAAAATGTATGGGTCCCAAAACTTATTTGATAATCTGGGCTTCAGTGATTTCCAAAGGGGACGGAGGAAGTTAATAGCAGAGAGAGGAATTACAGAAGAATGCAAATTGCAAAATAATCCTTGTTTTTGTAATAAGTGTCCTCTCTTTAATAATACATTGCAGAAAAATTATTGTATTTCTGGATATACTGCATGCAACTGTAAATTGTTCCAGTTCTTCAGATGTACCCTTTCTTCCAGGCCATGCCTCCTCTTTTATTCACAGTCTCTCCGACTGAATGTCCGTGTTCTATTTAGTCATTCATCAAACTACACTCCTTAGCCCTGCAAAAATTTGCTTTTTTGACCTGTGAACACTAATACGGCTCAATGCCACAGCTTCTCCTCCAAACAGCTCCTGATTGACAGCACTCAAAGGAATTAAAAGTAATAGGTCTCTATGTGTATTTACTCTTTCTGCTGGCTTTCCTTCAACCCCTTAGATAGACAGAATTTAATTTAGAGTTTCCAGTTGTCATGAGTTGCTACAGTCTAAAATCAGAGTGGGGTACCTCCAGGTTCTCTTCCTTTGTTTGTAGTTTGAATCTTTTTCCCACTAACTCTTTTGGTTTCCAGGTTCTTATTTTTAGTAAATGGGAATGCAACAGCAGGGTTCTGCTGCTTATCAAGCCCTTCTTTCACTTTTCCTGCTCAGAGCATTCCATGATCTCAACAGTACAAGTATAAAAGTTCAAAGTAATATGTATTTGTCCTTCAATTCACAATGCTCTTAAAAATTTTAAGCAATGTTTCTAAATCTGGGATTAAACTAAGAATAGACCAAACCTTTCAATCACAAAGTATCATGTTTGCACTTTATTTTTATTTTACTGATGAATACAATGACCAAACTGTCCTGTCTTCTTTTAGGTTGTCATTTAATCTTTTCTAGTTATGACTCATACATTAAAAATAGATGATCAATATTTATGTGTATTGAGTGTGTTTATGAGCACTGAGTGTGCTCTTATAAGAAGAGACAAAGATGTTCTTTCAGAAGACCTAACCTGTTCTGTAGGCAAGTTATTTTTAAAAAATGACATATTTTTGAGTACGTGGAGATTCTGCTACTGTGGCAATATTTGATGCCTACAGTGTTGGCATTGATTGCACCCACTTCAGGCAGAATTACTTATTATAACGTTTATTGGAGCACTATAGCTAGTTAAAAGCATAGTTTCCTTTTCTTGCTTAAGGCAGTAGAAACCTTTGCACCTTGATTTTTATTTTAATGTAGCTATCACATTATTAAAGAAACTATGCTTCACTTCTGGAAACTACAGAACTATGTGGATAGACTTATGATGTAGATTCTAAAAAAGTGTTTTCTTTCCTGACACTGAACACTCTAAACTCAACTGGAACACAACAATAATTGTTATATTGTTATATGAAAATTATTATATTGTTATATGAAAAAATTATAGTAGGCAGAGAGTCATCTTTCAGACTGATTTAAAATACATATATACATTTGTAAACAAAATCCTTTTTTCTAGTAGTGGATCTATATGTTGCTTATTTTACCTTGTAGCTGCCAAGCCACAAAGCATATAAAATGGTATTTTTGATGCTATGAGAAGCTTATTTTGGTTTCTACCCTATGTGATGGTACGGACATGCCCACACAGTTTGGCTCATTACCTCTAAGCATGACTGATTCATTTTTGATGAAAAAAAATGGCACAAGGTGGCAAATGAGTCAACTGAAGCTATAATTAAAAGTAGAGCACATGAAAGAATTATTTTGAATGCCCAGATAAATCCACTTGACGTTCACTACTCACACCTGACAAAGCTGACAAATACTCTGGTGCTATAAAAGCCTAAGACATGCAAAAGCCTTTGACACCCAATTTGTTGGAACAAGTAGTGGAAAATACTGTTTCAGAGTGGGAAGGTGAACGGTATGAAATGTGATAAGTTTGGTTTGCTAGTGCTATATCTGGGTTTTATTCAGAGAATTATAGTAAATACAAGCTCTAGAGATTTTTCTTGTCTTCACCCTACCACAACATTTTCTGTCTATTACAGCATCCTGGAAAATAGCCTGTAGTTTGCCCTGTTTTAATTAAGCAGCCTCTTAGAATTTACTACAGCTCACAATTTTTTCGTTCAGCATTACAACAGGAAGGTTATTGAGGACCTGAGTTGCACACAAGCTTAGGAAATAGAATTAATTCTGGTACAAAATCATGAAAACACAAAAGCACAGAAACACTTAACAGAAGATAAGAATCAATATAAATTACCAGCATCTGTAGATTCACAACAATCTTCCCATCTCAGCTGGGAACTAATAGAGATACCGTCTCACCAGAAATACAGATGACTGCTCCAGGAAGGTATTGATCCACCTTGTCTGAATTCCCAGATCCAGCTTGTCTGAATTCCCAGCCAATGAAGAAAGTGTCTCCAATCACCTACTGAGGCAGACCCAATTGTTATGTGTTGACCCTGGCTGGATACCAAGTGCCTACCCAAGCTGCTCCATTACTGCCCTCCTCAGCTGGGCAGGGGAGAAAAAAATAATGAAATGCTTCTGGGTTGAGATAAAGGCAGGCAGAGATCACTCAAACAATACTATCATGGACAAAATGCACTTTAATTGGTGAAATTAATTACCAATCAAAACAGAGTATGATGAGAAATGAAATGAATAAATTAAATCCCAATATCCACAGAGCCCTACTTGTGAAGCAGGTGATCGATCACTCTGTCCAAAGCAGCCTCTTTAAGTATCAACAACTAATGTTAAATACCAAGGGAACTACTAAAAAACCAGGAATAATCCTGGGAAGTAGATGAACTGCACTGCTGCGTACGCCAGAGAATTTTGAAATGGACCAAATTCCTAATTAGGCAGGATTTAGTGCACGACTGAATCTAAATGCACACTACTTAGACAATCTTTAAGAAGAGTCATGAGAGAGGTGACAATGTGGTAAAAAGCATTCTGAAGAATTTTCCTCCCAATTACAATTCATTGAAACATTCCCATTACAGAGTTACTTCTATCTATACTCCTTTTTTCATTGAGAATTTCAGAGGCATTATATTTGATTAGATGTACTTATATCCATGTTAATTATGCAAATAAAAATGTAAAATTGTATTACATAAATCTAGGATGTTACTGTGAGAGGTTTTTTTACTGTGATTTACATTTCTTCCATTAGCAGTTCATTATTTTTCACAATGTCTTAATGAGTTGTCTAAATAATTCAGCATTGCAGTAATAATGCTAATTTGAATAATACAGCATCACTGTTAGTTATCTTGCAAACTTGAACTTCTACCTCATACAAGTTTTCAGATCTGTTTGTTTCCTTTAACACTCAGCCTGGTTATAAGCCTGTGGACATGATTTAAAATTTCTGGAAATCAGAAAATCAGCTCAAGATTAAGGTTTTGTCATACAGTTTTAGGTAGGTTTGACTGGAAAATGTTCACTATTTAAAGAAACTTATGGCTTATACTTAAGCACTCAAACCAATGCAATTATTGCAGTTCTGAGTCTCATGATCTCAAACCTCCTGCCATCTCACAGAATAGCCATTCAGAATCAAACCAGAATTTGAGTGTGCAGCCTGCCAAATTCTGAAACAACTCTCCTAAAGGGAAAATCTGGAAGAAATAATTTATCCCTTTAAGCAAATTATGAATTGGAATGAGAAAACTGAGACAACTTAAGTAGCTACTCTTTATTTAAGATCAATGTCTAAATCTAACCAGATAGGTGATTCTTTCTGACAGAGATACCTTGATAGAAAACCTGTCCTATTAATTGTCCAGAAATTAGTAAACTCTTACGGACAAAATACCATTATGTATAACAGAATAGCCATTATCTTAGCAGTTAAAGTTTCTCAGGCATGTGAAAGTGCAGAAGTTTTATTTGAAACAGAGGTTTCATCACCAAAGTCAGTCTGAAAATCATTGGTCTGAACAGGACAACCCCCTTTCAGAGGTCATTCTACCTGTACTTCTTTAGTTTTTAAACTTAGATCCAAAAAAGGCAAGGAGGTATTTTGGTCTCAGTGTGCCACAGGTGAGGACTAGCCTCCACGTTACAATTCTGTCCCAAAGAACACTCAGTTGCAGAAAAAGGAAGAATTTTAACATCTAGGACTAAGATTTTATACTTTCCCATTGATCAACCTAGGACATTTGCCCAAAATACAAATTCAGGTAGACTAGGAATGTGATCCAAAACCTCTTATCTCAAATGGACTCATAATCAATGCAGGCTTTTGCCCAGGAGTTTTCTCTCTCATATGCTACATTTGGTAAATAAGACATCTGACAAAGTCCTGGTCACTTCAGGCTCTGGTCCTCAGAAGTTCATGAGCTGTGCCATCAGTTTTATTTAACTAGTTGTGGGACAGAATCAGTGCTTGAGTAATCTTTTCATCTGCTCACTGACATGCAGTCGTTGTTGCATAAATTCAAGGTGGAGCTAGGGACTTTGAAATGTAAATTGGATTGTAAGTACTTTGTTAATCTTGTCCATAAATTGAAATTATTCCTGGGCTTGCAGAGGACAGGACTTTTTGCCATCTCTTTACCTCTCTTTAGATTTTGACAAAAATAATATGAAATCCAATTTTAATCAATGTAAACAGTGTTGCTCCACCAGAATATATTAGACCATAACCTAGAATACAGTAAGTTCTATTTAGTTAATGTATATAGAGGACATATGAAGGTCTTACACTTAATGGACGCTTTCTTTTTTGGATCCTTAAGTGATCCAAAGGCAGGTGCAGCCCTGCATGCATAATTCTATTTAAATAATGCAATATGAGTTTAGGAAAATGAATTTTTTTTAAGATATATACCTTTGTGTATGGGAAAGTTGCAAAAATAATTTAATCAGAAGTGGGGATTTTTTAAATTTCTGTTGATAAAGTTGACCTTGTGGTGCTTAAGGACATGGTTTAGGTGTCGACCTGGAGCTGCTATGTCAGTGGTTGGACTCAGTGATCTTTGAGGTCTTTTCCAACCTTAATCATCCTATGATCTTATAATTTACAGAGTCTCCCAATACAATGAAATAATAATAATAACAACAATGGGAAATTTCTTAAATCCTCTGCAAACTACAAAGGGAGGTTTGTTTCTGCCTTACTATCGTCCACCACTCACATTCCAAGCATCAGAAAGGACAACAAAATACATCCAAATAAACCCATTTGTACAATTCATGAAACTCTGTAGAAAGGAACTTGATCTTGAAATAAATAAATGTTTTTTCTGTGATTAAAACATCTCCCAAGCAATTCTGATTTCTATTCCAAATCACTCTCACATCCTGCAAGGAGCTGCTAGGATTTTTTGAACTGCAGATTATACTAAGATTTATATTTCTTCCAGCTACATGTGAGCATAAACCACAAGGAGCTAAATTCCTTTTTATTTCAACCCTTGATAATGTGATCTCCCTACTGAATAAGATACCCATTCCTGGGTATAATTTTTAAGTATACCAACATGAGAGAATAATTTACTTCAACAGATTTAGTAACAGAACTTAAATCTAAAATTTATCTCATAACCCACAAATTTAATATATAGATTTTTTATTAATGAAAAAATTCTGCATATAGAGTTTTAACACGGAAATATTTTCCTCCTTTGATCCAGGTATAGCTCCTTCTTTGTTTCAGACCGCTTTTAAGATTTTTTCATAAATCCAGTCTTGTTAAAGCCACAAGTAGTAAGAGCCCTTCACATAATCTAATTTTCTATATTGTTCAGCTAAAGATAAAAGATAAAATTTCAATTAAAACAGTGCAAATGTCATATCTAGACAGGGCCAACTTTTAAAATTCCAACTGTTAAATATTTATTATTAGTAGCAGCATGACTCAAGGAGATACTACTTGCTTATAATTCCAAGTGAGAACACTCATGCTTTCTCATTCTCCTTCCAACCATATCTAACACTGTCCAGTTTCCAAGCATTGCTCATTTGATAAGGGATATTAAGCAGTAACAAAAATGCAATAGCCACAATGTTATTTTTACAGAGGCATTTTCAAGACCATTGGACATTTCTTAACAGTTCACAAATTTTGCCTGAATTACAAGCTATTTCATATTTATTTTTAAAAATTGCTTTTATATTTACTTTTATTATTCTTGTTAGAATTATATTATTTTTGATAATTTTAATTAAATTTTTTATTGTAATTTGTGTTTCCTGTTCTGAAAGCAATTTTTTTCAGCTTTCCCAGTTTCAATTCAATTTTTCTTCAAGGAAACTGCAAACAGGAAATATTTATACAGGTATCCCAAGGATTAAACACTTTTCTTAGCGCTCTTTCCAAAGTTTCTTCAGAACTTGAGTTTAAATATTTCCATGCATACACATGGTAGAAAAAGGAAAAAAACCAACTCTGTAGATGTTTGACTGATGTTTGGTTTAAAGATGAACAGCATTTTTCACACCTCTAACCTATGGTTCTGTCTTCCTAAAGGAATAAAACATCACAGATCAACAAAGGTTGCATTATTCTATGACCACAGCATAACTATACAGCTTTTTTTTTGGTGTGTAGGAAATAAAGTCCCATTTTGAGATGCAAATACTTCATTCTTATTAGACTACAGAAAATAAGTAATACTAAAACATCTCAGACAAAAAAGTAAAATGCATCAAACTGCTTTCACATTTGCTCTATACAACCAAATTATCAAATTACCTTAACTAAAGATACATGATTTTTAAAAGAATGAGGTGACTTTTATGAATTATAATATCTTAGCTCAATGCTCACAACATTTTATTGCTGGATTAAGAAACAGGTCATCTCACATTGCCACACTAACTTGCTGCTTCTTTGCTAGAGCTTCTTCTATTTTTCATTCTTTGGTCCATTTTTATTTCATGTCTTTTTTGACTGGGCAATTCAATTCTCTATTTTTCTTCATTCAAACTATTAAGTTTTTTTTTTTTTGCATCCGCTTTTAACCTTGATTTCTGTTGCCAGTCCATCCTCTACTCATCCCCACAGATGTTGACCATGCAGAATTGGTGTCATCCAAACTGAGTCTTGCAGATGTAGCAACAAGAAAGGTGACATTGCTGTTTCCTCAGCTCAGGTGAGTACTTGTATAATTCCACCATATATATCAGCACAGAACAGGAGATAGAAGCAAAGGTAGGAATGTTCACAATGGACAGAAATCCTGTTTTCATTTTTGCAGACATTATAAGGATGGGTTTGCATTATTTATGCTTATTTAAAGTCAGCTTTCCTGATCCATTCTAAAAGTTTTCTGTTCATTATGTAAACTTTCCTTCCAAAGGAGATGACATCATTCTGCAAATTGCTGAATTTCCTTGTAAGTATACAAACTTCCATTACTGATTTGGTGGTTTTGGTGGTGATCAAAATACCTTCAATGCTAGCTCTAGTACAGTGCATACCAACACTCATTATAGAATAATGAATAAAGACATGTCATTAAAACTGCAATGGCAGTTTAGAAAAATGAAAAGGAATGGGCACAAGCACATTTCTCACAGGTACAGCAGCACTCCTCCATTGTCCAAAACCAGTCTGAACTCAATCTTTTGAGGGGTCTGTTCATTCAGGTTTTTGAGCTGAGGAAACTTTTTCCTGTACAGCTGTGTTGGGAACTGTTTGGTAGCTCACTTTTTCTTTTGGTATAATTTGGGGGGAGGGGAGGGGTGTTTGGTTTTTTATTTTCCTACTACATTGCATAAACTACTCCACAGACAAAAATACAGTAAGTATCATGCAAAAATTAGAAGTGATAATGAATGTTCTGTTTTCCTCTGCATAAAAACTCCTAAGCAGACTAACCAACCCAAGTTTCACACAACTAAACCAAGTTGCTTCTAAATGAATGAATTCTAAACATGCCATTAATCCACAATTAGACCCACTGTCTTCAAGCTGGGTTCCAAAGTAGTTATTGAAAAAGAATGTTCAAGCATGGTGCAAAGAAAAGATTAATATACTGATATAGTAGTATATGAAAATGAAATGCAAACATCATTCTGTCTTGAGAAAAATTTTAATATGAAAGATTTTTTTTTTCTGCTCTATTTGCTGTTTTGGTGTAGAAGATATAAGGGGAAGAGATGATTAATTTGTTTTGAAAAGCAATATATCCATTGCTTTATTTGCTGACCATCTAGAATCCTATTCTGTCACATTTAAACTTCTCTCTGACGAGTATTTTACTTTGAGAACAGCTTCATTTATTTTTGGTCTGGCCCTGATTCTGAGGAGAAAAGTGTCTGAGAAAAGTGTCTTGTATGTGCTTGGGCTTAGTTTTCCCTTACATCAGTGATGCAGAAGGAAGGACAACTGATATGTCATTTGAAAAGGAATGATGTCAAATCAGCATGTTTCTTGCTGATCTTCTTCCACTTGCTGAAGAATCACAAGGATGTATTTAGAATTTTGAAGACTGAGAATTCTTTCTTGAATTCTTTTTCGTGAAGGAAGACCAAAGCAAAGGTCTCTCTCTGCTCCTGCTGCTCTCCCTTTCTCTGTTTTTCTAAATACCAGAGCAATTTCTACTAATGGAGATGCTGCTTATATCTACAATGAAGGACACAGGAAAAATGAACAGGACTTCACAGTGTTGCAGATATAACTTATTCCCACTGTAACCATGGTTTCTTCAGTGAGTACTTCTATTGTTAGTACCTAATTTTAAAGGCAAAGAGGAAAACACCAAGTCTTTCTGATAGTAAAACAGATTTGAATCCAACATGACAGAATGTCTCACATAAGGAAAACACAAGACTTACAGGAGATATATCACATCTCTCCTTATTGCTAGGACATTCTTGAATTACTAAAAAAAAATAAAATGCTTGAAAACATTATATGTCTTTACTGATTTCTTGATACATTGTAGAATACTCTGAAATTATGAAGACTGGTTCACGCAACAAAAAGATCAAAAAGATAGTTTGTAGTATGTTAATTAGTATCATATACGTTCATCAAATACTTTCTTTAATAAGCAGTTTTTGATTAATTATGGGAATTTTAACTACATTTACTCCCAAATAGGCATTTTATAGCAAGTCATATTAATACTGGCAGATACTTCTTTTCCTCTTGAAATTGTATCTGAAACTTGGGACACTCCATCTTTAATTCCCATAGAAAATATCTACTTCAAATATAATAATAGTAAGGATTAATTCAATACAGAATTAAAAGTAAAATCATTAGATGAAGTTGTCAGAAATAAGCAGAGATAAATACATCTCTGTTTCCTACAAATATTGACTACAAAATAATCAAACCTAATATAGTAAGAATGGTGAAAATTCAAGCACATGGCAGGTAGGTAATTTCAGACATAAAGACTAAAAAGCAATCGCGTATGAATGCACACACATATATATATATATATAAACAATATTTTATGAATCCATATTTTTAAAATCCCTATCATAAGTTACGTCTAAATTTCATGATTTATGACTTGACTCTCTGAAACATAGTCAGGGTAGTAACTGAGTAAGAAAGTTTTCTCTCTTTTATATACACAGCAATAAAAGTCACGACAGACTCTACCAAAGTAATGCAAGCATTTGGAAATTCTGCCACAGGAGTTTCTGTTTATCATCTGGAAAACAGATTTGGGCTACGGAACAAACAGCTTTTACAAACCCAGAACAGTTGAAAGACAGATGGACAGATGTACCTCTCTTGGCTTTTTAGCCCTTGTATTTTGAAGATAATATTAAACAACACACAGATGATGTATCTTTAGGCCAGTCTACCTGCTCTGGAGTTTGCTGTTTATGTGGAGAAGTCAGGACAAAGGATTAAAGATTTCTCATGCTATTTTTACCTTCTTCCCTAATTCTCCCAGACTGAGCTCACAACTTCAGTCTCATTGGAACTGTTTCCTCCAGGTTCAGAAGCCCTAATCCATGTATAAAATGAAAATGAAACAATATGAAAGAAGAGACTTATGTGCTTAATTTTTTTTTTCACAAGCATCATTCTAGTTGTCCTTATTCTGTCTCTTTCATCCTCTCCACTCGGAAATCCTAGTTAAACTACAGGTTTGACATGCCTATCACTTCAAATCCCAGAGTCATAAGATTGCATGAGAACAAGTTTATTTTTAAACAAAATATGAAACTCTCGGGTTCCATTATGCTGCAAAAGAAGTCTTGAAAATGTGGCTAAATGTAACAAATACAGCCATATGCACAGAAAACCTGAAACTCAAGTTCTGAAATCTGTCACAATGAGGTACAGCTGGAGAGGAGAGCGCAGACCTCACAGCCCTGTGTTCTCTGCAACCCTGTGCTTCTGACAGCGCTTCTACCACAGATGGGCATCCCTGCAGCTCAGCACATTGCCAGCACTTGCTGCTCCGGGGACCCAGCGACACTGTGGCAGCCGCGACAGGAGACGACAAGATGCATCTCCGGAGGTGGAAAGGAGAGAAATGTCCTCAAGCAAAAGCCTGTCTTGTCCTGAGAGGGGTTCTTCAGGAGCCATGAGTTGTACCAAGGCAGCTGCAGCCCAGCTCTGGCCTGGCAGGCTGATGGGCACACCCGGTGACACCTCGCTTGCCGCAGCGCTGCATCCTACGCTTCTCCCTGCAAAACTCTGTCACCTCAAATGAACCCTCACTTGAAACAACAACAAACCAAAAAAGCAAGAAAGCTGCATGTACTTCAGTCTCCTGTTCTCTAACTTACACCTCATTTATGTGGCTCCCTATTTAAAGGAATCAGTCTTTGTGTACAGTCAGTATGAAGTTATTTGTAAAAATAATGTGTGGTAAATTGGCAGACAAGCACAGTTTAAAATATAGGCAATCTGTTGAGTGATTTAGGAGAGCTGCCATAAAATTTCATTTCTTATCATATGTTTAGCATTTCATGCAACATAGTACTTCAAGAAAAATGATAAACAGTAAAGATTACTTGAAAATGCCTTGTAGGGAAGAACACATAGGGCCATGTCAGGGCAGAGTGGGGCTCAAGGGAGAGTCTGGTGCCAGGGCCCATGTCATCTCCAACAAGAAGTGGGCATCTGGGGCATACCAGTGCAGCCCCAGCCCTGGGCAGGCAGGGTAGCACTGCGTGGAGCTGGAGAGCTGCTCCTGTGCCAGCGGCTAACACAGGGTTCTGTGCCCCAGGCAGGGTGGGGAGAAGTCAGGGAGGGGAGAGGGACGGTCAGGAGAGATGGTGCCTTGGGGTTCACTGAACTTTCAAGGAATAGAGAAATATCTATAAACAGTCCTATTTTAACTTTCAGAAAATTAAAACCTGATATTCTATAATCCGCAGAAAGAAAACTTCATTGCAATTTGTTCAGGGTGAAGCTCATAGTACTGTGATATAGTGAGTTTATGAAATAACGGGATTCCACTTCTTGCACTGGGCTACAGAAGTTTCCAAATACCTTGTAATATATTTGGAGCCTGAGGGCCCTGGGACCTATTAACAGTGATGGTAACTTTCTCCTTAGATTCCCCACTTGCTCAAATTGCATAAAGACTCAGAAAACCACAGCCATTTTCTATGGTCAGATATTAATACAGGAGCAAACATACCAACTTTTTAAAAACCATGAGCAAAAGGGAATATCAAGTGTTTTTGCAATTGTAATTAAAAATTAAACAGACATAATAAAGAATGATACTTTTGAACACGTAACTATTGTGAAATCCCAAGACTGCTGAGGCTAAAATCCATGACTATGTATGCCAGAATTTCATCCCAGTATCTAGTACTCAACATAGCCAATTTGTGGCATTGTCCTTCTGTATTAAAATCTATCTCAAGAAAAGTAGCAGGTCTAAAAAAAATTGACTTTATTTAATTAAACTCAATAGGTTTGATTTTTAAAGAAAGTAAATGTATTTTTTGTTCAGATGTTTATTAACATATATTTAAGTTCAAGTTCTGCAGAAGATTTCTCCATGTTTAAGAATGTAATTTATGTTTGGTTGGCATTAGGACTCCAATTTCTTGTGTGTTACACACATACAGATTTTCCTTTATCAGTAAAATATTTTCTATGCCAAACTCAGTACTTTTTTCAATAATTTTGTTGACAAAAGTACACTTGAATATTTTTTTCCTCAATTTGCATCTGTAGCACTGAAGTTCCATATTAGGGAATTTCTCATCTTTTTAAGATCTAATTATACCCACCATACATTTTAGGCCTGAGTTAAGTGTTAGATGAAGAGGTATCCTACTGCTTCTGAGAAGAGTCACACAAGAAAATGAGCTATACATGAAAAGGAAACTGTGAAGGAAAACAGAGTTTAGCATTCTAAGAGGGCCATACTGCATCATGGGATGAGGACCGCCATTAAATATTAATTAAATCAGTAGATGGGAAAAGAGCATCCTATACCTTGTGGGTGCTTTGACCTCTGAACCCTGCTTATAGTGGTAGTCACGGTCTTTATTCTTCTCTGTCCTTAACAAAAGGACTCATCTTCTGAACACAGCTTCAATTTAATTAAAAAATAACTGACTAATTGTATTGATCACCCTATGATGATAATGGTTGTTTTTTTTCTTCCTGAGAATCATGTAAATGTTTAGCTACATCTCTCTCTTACCATCGTGTGTTGTGTTTCAAATAATTCCTTGTATAGAGATTATTTTTACTTTAAAATGTACATTTTTCTTCTTTGCAAATTTCAGATAGTAATTTTCCTATTTTTTGAGAGATTTTTTATATTTTATAATAGTTATCTATGTGTATTAGATTTTATTTGCTTTTGTATCAACAAATGAAGACAAACAGAAACTGACCATCTAAAAGTAAAAGGTAGAGTAGCTCTTTAAGAAAATTATTCCTAATCAGTAATAGCTGTTAATAGCCATCTTCAGCATTCCCATAATAAATTGGAAAAATATTCTTGCCAAAATCAAAGAAATGCTGAAAAAGTAGGAAGAAAGAAGAATGTGAACAACAAAAATAATTTCCTAGGTGTGTGTGAAAAACCATGAAAACTTCTACTGGTCACATTTTACAGTAAGATTTGCTCATTTTCAATATTTTCATTAATTTGTGATTTTGACAAATTTATCTCATAATTTTCTGGAGATTTCTTATTGCACGGAGATTTTGTTTTAAACTCTTTTGGGGATATGTTGCTGCTTGTGCACAGAAGTATGTGCATGGGCATGTATGTCAGGTCTTCAGCTGGGATCTGGAATACTGCAAACAATGAGTTTTTGTTTGTCTCCGCTCTTCTACTTGTCTTTCCTCACCATATGTTAGCTAATGGTAGAAGTGTGAAGTTTGCCATATACATACAGATGTTAAGAAATCTTTGTCATGACAGAAAATAGTTTGAAACTAACAAGATAAATTGCTAGCAGCAATGCATATAATTAGCAGAAAATATGACTCATTTGAGGGGTAAAATTTAAAAATATTGCAAATACATACATTTCTCCCTACTACTCAATTTCTAGACCATTACAGTATTTTTCTGTTATTTTGTGTAGATACTTGAAAAACATAGAATTAGCATTTTTATATTTTTCATTAAATTTAACAAGCATTAACTAGCACTTGAACTTATAAGCAAAAGTAACATATTTGACAATAATGCATAATGCAACATATGTTGTAGAATAACTTCCTTTTATCTAATGTAATCTATAACAATCTAAGATATAGACAGCAAAATAAGGAGTAGGCTCAACATAACTCAGTTTTGTGTAAATTTAAATTTGTAATGCTGCATATTTAATGGCACCACAAGCAGTCATAGTTCTTGCTTCATGGATGGCTGAGTATTCATGTTACTGAATCTGTGTGCAGAAAAGAGCAAAGCCAAGAGCACTGTATTGGTGTGCAGCGTGACAAGGGGAGAGGCTGAAAACCGGCAACCCTCTTGCAATGCACTTAATGCTCTTTGGACCACACTGGTAAATAAACTTCTGGTTGCAAGAACAGTTGCATGCCACCCACTTCAATTTCTCTCTCCCCATCCGCCCCCCATTTTTTTTTGTTTGTTTGGTTTTTTTTTTTATTGTTGTTGTTTTTGTTTGCTATGTTTTATTTTGCTTTTTGTTTGTTTTGTTTTGTTTTTTTCTTGTCAGTCATTTTGTATTAGTATTTGAGATTCTCTGTCAGGTATATTTTGAGGGCAGCAAACTCAGCAGGTACATAATAAAATGGTTTGGGTATGACAACACATGTGAGTGCATGACCAATCAAAACAAAGAACTAATAGTGACTTTCTCTACTCCTACACCTTCCACTGTTTTCTTCTTACTGATGCAAATCTAAGGCTGTATGGTATGGTCCACATACTACCTTTTCTTCCTCAGTTTTACATCAATTAAGGAAATATTTTGTACAGATGTAACTCCCAAAGTCAGTCTCCTTTTTCCAGAAAAGAAACTGAAAATCTCTCCAAAATACTTGGTATTATGAGGTCTACAGGGCTGTTAGATGCCACAGTAAATAAATAATTCCATTTCTTCTTCTTGTTCTCTTTTTTAAAAGGCCTGATTTTGTAACTGGCCCTATGTACTCAACAAAATTAATTTACATTGTCCAGAAATCAAGAAAATTACTTTCTTTTGCTTCAATGTAATTTCATTAACAATTTGCACATAAAAAACCAAATAAAGAAAACCAAAACAAAAAACAAAAAAAAAAACCCCAAAACAAAACAATACAAAACAAAACAAAACAAAACAATACAACCCATAATGCAAACCTTAAAAAACTGTGAAAAAGCCGGTACACATATACGGTAAATCTAAAGAAATATCTCAGTGGAGAAAGATTTACAACTGTATAGTTATTTTATGCTCTGTAAGCATATGAGTATTTTATTAAAAAAAAAAGAAAATAATAAATGTTATTTTGAATACCTATGAGGATTTTTTCCCAGATGTAACACAGCCCCACAAACAACTCAGCATTCTCTAAAGTTTTTTACACCCAGCAGGAATGAACAACAACTGATATCAGGTTGTAGTGCTGGAATCTCCTAAATTATTGACTTTGCCAATTGACAAAGCAAGGAACTATTCTGTTGGCAACCAATTATCTTATTAAATTCTTTCATAGTACCAGATGTCATCATTCTCTTAACTGCACCAAATGGAAGGGGACACACTTTGGCTATATGTGAATGGTTTAAAGATGCATTGACATTTTTAAAGTAAACAGATAATTTTTTAATGAAAATTTGGTTAACTTTCCAGATAATGCATTTAACCTATGGTTTGTTATATCCTATTCTCCCTGATAGTATTGATATTACTTTCAAGTAATTCACTAATCATTTCCACTAACAACTGTTTTAAATAGCATCTCTTGTGCATTTTTTACTTTATCTTGTCACAGGCAGGTGGTGTACAATGAATCGTCTTACTTCAGCATCTTTCCTTGTGTGTCTTTGTTTTGGCATCTTTATACACTGCTGCATTCAGCCTAGAAGCTATGAAAATCCTGTGAGAGTCCTTCATTTTATTATTTTTGCTGAGCAGATGAGATTTTTTCCAATAATGACGCATTCTTTTTTAATAATAAAACATAACTCTCAACCACTAAACTTTAATTAATTCAAACTACAGACATGGAATATTTGAAAACATTGAGAATCGGGGCTTGTTTTAAAATTCTCTCTCTCTGTGCATAAAATCTGGAATAAGAAGTGGAGTGTGCATTTTGGCTTTCTCTGGCTAACCTGTCTAGCTGAGGAGCAATATTGCACCACAATGCAGTAATGCAATTTCCTCGTCATTGAAGGATTTTCATCCAGATGGACGGTGCTCTTGCAGCAAAGTTGAAAGATGATGAAATCCAACTAGTGTGAGCTATCTCATAGAGATAGAGTTACCTGGCAATTAGTGTGGAAATTCGGATTTAAATAAGGCTTTATGTGGGTTTAGTGGCAAAAGATTACATTTATTTATTTATTTATTTATTTATTTATTTATTTATTTATTTATTTATTTATTTTATGTGCCAGGCATGACCTGAAACACCTGTGTGATGCCTCAACATCTTGAATTTTTCATATGGGGAGGTTATTGGTCTTTACCTTCTAAACATTTTCGTTTGTGATGGAGCAAGAATCTAGGGGCGGACAGAGAGACTAGTGGTGTCAGTTTGTTGTGATGCCGGTTATGATATCTGTTTTGCTACCAATGGCATTATAGATTGGATTGTTTCTTAAAGACAAAATCTTTCAGCAGCAGCAGTTATGTGTTGTGTTATTCTTTGCTGATTCCTCTGGTCAACATGTACTTTGTGGTGCTTGAGCTTTGCTTTGGGATTAGTTCCTCCCTTAACTCACACTATGTAATGAAGTGGATTATGAATAAAATGACCTTTGACAAATGCTTTATGATCACAAACTTGAAAATGCTTGAAGTATTTTTAACACCATTATGCACTGTTTTTTTTATTAGACTTGCTGTTTTCATGGTCTCCATGTTTTACATTTTCATGGACTAAAAGGATGCTCCATAGATGAAGAGTGTGCATACAACACAATTTTCTCTTTCACGTTTTCATTTCAGCAGCTTTTAAAGACATCGCTGTTACCACTCAGATCTGTTCCACACCACTGCCAAAGCTTAATCTAGGGCACTTTGTAAAATACATGAAACTAGACAAAAATTATGCCAGAAATACAAGAGGTATCATGCCTCCACACACTCTTTTGCTTGCACTTATATATTGAAAATACTTAAAATAATAAATAAATGGTATTCTGAGAATCTGATAGCACAGCTAGCTACTCTCAATACAGCTGAATGGCAAGTTTCAATTTTTATGGTAATTAGGTAAAGTAAAATTTTCTATTGCTGCATAAGTATTTCAATAACAGACTGAATTAAAATGTTTACTCATATCATATGCCACTTTGGTTGCAAGTGACAGTGACACTTCAGCTGACCAACAGGAGACAGAGTGGAAAAAGAACAAAACTATTGTTCTTGAAGCCACTCTTAGATCACAAAAAAAATTTTCCCCTCCAGTTTCAGGTTCTCAAGTACAAGTGTGTGAGTAACTGGGAAACTCAAGCAGGTTTTCACCAGCCCTTAAATCCAGAAAAATCACACTAAAGGACCAATAAGACCAAAAAATTCCAGTGGCCCAATCAGCCATCCTGTAGCTGCAAACCAGAGCCTGCCCTGCAGATCAGACTGAGACAGAAATAAAAACTATCCTTTCCCAGCTAAGGGCTTTGATCTGTACCAAAAGGTGGTAACTATGCTATAAAACTCTCAGGCTTGTATTTTATTGATCTTTAACTGGCTTTGAGTAAATCACATCTAAGCTAAATGTATATTCCTCCTTTGAACTTTCTCCCTCCCCATCAAATGTCTGCAATGAGAGACTTTTAAGGCTGTCATGTTGATTTTTGAGGCCACATGTGAATTCTATATGTGGGGTGTGTGTGAGAGAGAGTGAGAGATAGAGAGAGAGAGAAAACAGAGTTTATGACAGTCTTCTAGTAAAATGCAGCAATCAAGTTCATAGCTGAAACAGGTAAGCAATTTAAAGGGAGGAACTACGAGGGAACCCTTAAAGCTATGATAATATGCAGAAAGCTTTTGGGAAATAAGCATGAATGTAATTGTAAAGTACAACTGGAATTCTAACTCAAATTACACTGGAATGTTATTTATTTACACAATATAACATTTTTCCTAGTCTTAGCCAAGATCTCCTGAACTTTATTTTTGTGCCTATCTCTTAGTCCCTAATGGTTTCTTTATAATTCTAAATACTGCATTTTTTGTTTTGTTTTTTTCTTTCTATGTAAAATTTCTAAGACTTATCTTCTTCATTTTAATATAGAAACCTTAATCGGGCCTTCAACATGCTGTAGTACCTATTAAAAGGCTTTAAAAATTAAAATGGTGCATCATTCATATGATTCAGGTATGATTCAGGAATCACTTTCCACTCTTACTGTGTTAGCTGAATCATGTAAGTTTGCCACCATTACTTGTTTCTCAGTTTGCACTGTATGTCTTCAAAGCAACAGCAAACCTTTTCCAAGTTGGTCTTCACCTCCCTTCATCATGATCAGTTATTCCTCGAGAGCATGGTGATGTCCTCTTTTACCATGTTCATAGCAAAGGATTTCATTATTCTCTACTCTGCCTTTGTTGGAGACAGCAAATGAGAAAGCCCCACGGCAACACTGACAGAGGCAAGGAAGACAGCTTTCAGATGTGTCCTCCTGACATATGATTATATATTTTTTGAAGTAACCTGAATAATGGTAAGGAGGACTTCCTAAGGTAACAGAGAATTCAGTCTCACCATATTCTTCCTACCAGTGTTCACTGATTTACTTTATCAGCTGTTAGTTGCAGTTACTCAGACACCTGATGCCAGTACATACATACACAAACACAGAACCTCCCAGAGCAACAGGGCATTTCATATTTCTGGGGTAATTAATGGACTGATTATAATTAATATAATAGAATAGACATATTAATAGATAATAGAATTAATATAATGCTTGGAGCTTAGATAAGCAAAACCATGTTTTGGAGATCTAATGGTCAAGTTCCATTCAAGGAGCTTTTAAGCTCATAATTAAAATAATATACTAAATACCTTTCACTACTAATACCTTTTCATTATTTCCATGGAATATATTATTATGCTCTTAACCAAAACTCTCCACTTAGGTTTTACCAAAAGATGTCCCCTACTGTAGGGAGAATTCCTTTATTATTATCAAGCCCAAATATCTTTTTCCATCCCAGGTTTTGTGGTTTTTTCATAGTTTTTCGTTTCCAATTCTTTAGGAGTTTTCCCTTCCTCCATCTTATTGATCTCAAACCCCTACATGCTTGAAGAGAAGGAGGCTCTTGTTTAAATTGGTGCCACAAAGCACAGGTGCTAATTGGCAGCTTCTGCACTCTGCAGTAACCTCAGTGCTGTGAAACATGGTCCTTCAGCCACTTATTCATCTGTGAATCTGCAATGGAGAAGATGAGGGCAGCAGGTCAACTAGTACAGGTAGCAATCCCAATACCTTGAGAAGCAATAATAATCTTTCTGCGCTGGGCTTTTGCTTTAATGATTGAAAGTCAGTAGGGAGGATGGGCATGAGGAGCTGAGGGGCCAATAGACTTCCAAAACTATTCTATAAATGTTTGTAAATCAAATGGCTGTGAAGGAGTTCTGTCTGCTATACAGCTTGCAAATAATTGCCTCCTCCAGTACATGGAACAGGGACTGGAATATTTTCCAAGGTGAGTGATGAAAACAGTCACATTGGGTGAACACGGACAGATCTCTCACATGTCTGACAAACACTTTATGCAGCAAAATGCTGTTTGAGAGAAGGAAAAAGCAGGATGTCATCAGTAGCACCCATCTTTATCAACATTTAGAACAGAGTGATACTTCCATGCATATAGATGTGTTATAAAAAGTAACAGTGGTGAGTTCTAGAGAGTTTGAAGCTGCAAACCATGATCTTTAATTTCAAAGAAAGGGATAAAAACCCTTAAACAAATAATGTAAAATCCTCCATCAGCTATGTCCGCCTTTGAAAAAGTTCATACCACCTAGTCTGGGCGGTGCCTCCTGAGGATGACTGCTCTCAGCAAGTGCTTTTGAGTCTTTTACTTTTTCCTTACTTGCCTAACTCAAAGGATCAGATTTGTGATAGTCATGCAGTGGAAGAATCTCATAGATTACAGCTCTTGCCCTCAGCTACAGTGAGATTATCAGGCAACTGCTCTAATGGTTTGTATGCTGATAATTAAGGCAAGATAATGATCTGAAATGTACAAATGAAATGACAAAAAGCTGCTTGGAATAATGGCACAGGTGGAGAGGAAGAGTTGTTTTTTTTCTCTTTTCACCTAGGCATTGCACTAAGAGGCCAAGCTCTGGTAACACACTCTGGCATGGCACCAGTATTTTCTTTGCACTTGGATTTGGAATGTCCATGTTGACAATTCTTCTCAGCTATCTGCCTTACAGCGCAGATGCGCATCCTCCATGCATTTATATTTCCCACAATACGGTGTCACACCTGCTGTGAAGCCAGCTCAGAGCAAGCATCACTGAGTCTCAGCACACTCCTGGCTGTGGCTCCCTCCTCTCTCCAGCACATGAAGAGACTTCAGGCTTCTGAAGCAACAAAGTCAATCCTTCAGGGATGAAATTCTTCTTCTATACAGAAGAAATGTAATATTTTTTGCAAGAACAAACTTTGAGTAGCTCATACACGCACATCATCATCCTCAAGGTGGGCTGAGCGAGCATCCTCAAGCCGGCTCTGAAAGCGCCGGCTGGTACCGGTTCATTGACGATGCCGGTTCCGCGGACAGCCGGCACTGTCCCGCTCGCCGCCCTCGCTCCGCCCGCCCCGGGTGCGCCAGCTCGGGCCCGGGGCCGGCGCTGCGGGAGGTGCTGGGGGCTCGGCTGCCGCGGCCCCTCCGGCCCCTCCAGCGCCCGGGGGCAGAGGAATTGTACGGGCTGGAGGCAGCGCTGCTCAACATCCACGCCCTCGCGTCCTCTTTTTTCTTCTTTTTTTCTTTTTCTATTTCTAAGGAGTGGGCGTGAGGGAATTAACGCCGAGCGAGCCGCGAAGCAGCGGCAGCAGCATCTGGGGAGCCGCGTGCGTGAGGCAGAGGAGGCAGACGCGATTACTTCAGAATTTATTTAAGGACTGGTGAAAACCACTGCAGCGGCTCCAGGGGAAGTCCCCGCGCCGAGGAGCGCGCCCAGCCCGGCTCCCTCCGCCTCCACCCTGCCCTCCGGGCCCGGCCGGGTCTGGAGCCCGGCCCCGGGCACAGCCTGCCCTTCCCCAGTGTGTGATGTTAATTACCCGCCCGGAGCACTGAGATATGGCAGGTTTTATCCCTGCTTTCTCACGGTCGGATGACCGCAGATGATACATTTTATTACACTCTACGGTTGGAAGAGATGTTGTGGCGTTTGCCCGAGCTCCTCAAAGCGCAGGCTGTAGCAGCGCAGCGCTGCGGTGCCGCTCTGGCTGCCGCTGTCCCCGGGCCGTGCGGGGCTGGCAGCGGTGCCCGGGGCGCGGCCACGTGCCCTGTGTGACCGCGGCTCCCGGTGCCGCTCCCGGTGCCGCTCCCGGCTCCGTGCGGCTGGCAGCGGGCTCTGCGCGGTGCCAGCCGGGCTGCGATGTGCCAGCCAGCCAGCGGCTAGCCGTGGGCAGAGGATTTCTCTCTGTAAAAGCAGAAAACCGCGATTGCTTTTTGACCATGCAGGCAGTCGTGCGTGTGTGTCGACTTCAGTCACGCAGAGGGACATAATTAGCTTGGGAGGTATCGAGGAACCAGGGAGGGCAGATACCGCTTAGTTAAGTTTAGCAAAGGATAAGAAATAAAAGAGAGATGCTTTCGCCCTGCCCCCTCCCCCTGTGATCGTTTGCCTCCAGCTGCAAGGATGCTGTTGCTCGAAAGGGGCTGCTGGAGCTTTAAGAGCCGCTCCCCCCCCTCCTGCTCCCGACAATGGTCTGAACCGAGCTCTGCTTCCCAAAGCAAAATTTGTAATATGCCATTTTTCCCATGGATGCTTCTCCTCTTGGCTGCTGACGAAGTGACCGAAGAAAATGTTGAGGTGCCAAGCAGCGAGACTTGCCGGAGGACGGGTGCGGGGGCTTGGGGTTCCTCGGAGCAACGCCTGTGTCACCATTGCTAGGAAGATGGTCCAGGAGTGCTCGGCTGTGTGAGTCCCCGCTCGAAGCCGGTGGAGACTGCGGTTGTTATTGATCAAGTGAAATAGCAGACGCCGAAATAAAAGATACTAGGTACTGAACCTTCTATTTCTGAGTTAGACCTTCCTTCCTTAGCCCCTATATCCTCGGGGGATGAGGTGCAAATGCAAAATCTAGCTGTCTGCCTCTTGCTGTAGTACTTGTCTGGTATTTAAATGCATTTCTATAATGGGAGTTGGGGGATTTCAGACTAAAAATGTGAAACCAACTTCTTTTTTTTTTGGTTGTGATTAAGGGAAGTAGAGGGTCAGAGGAAAAAGATACATAAAGATCAGATAGTTGGAATGAGTCCTTTTTCTAAGGTACTGTGCTGACCACCCCTCCTGTGAAGGAGAGCAGGATGCTTCTGTTAAAGGTGATATCATAGTTTAGTGGAGACTGGCAGGTAAGGAGTTAACTAGGAGGAGGAATATGCATGTAATGCCACTCAGACAATAGGAAGGATTTTCCTTATTGGAATTACACTGTGCTTCGAGTGATCCTGCTGAGGACATCTGAAGAGACATAATTGCAGTAAGATATGGTTTTATCAGTCACTATATCTATTTAACGATTTGGAAAAAATAGCTTGTAAATGCAAAATACCCGGAACAATCCAATGAAATGAGTTTTCAAGCTGATGTCACTGTGGACAGGCTAGAATGTATGGTAGGTAGATTTAGACTTCTTTTTCCTGCAGCAAAATTACAAGTAACTTGAAATGACTGCTCAACCTTGGTGTGCAAATCAAACATCAGAGTAAACAGAAAAGAAGCTTTTAAAGCCAGTTATGGCTAGAAGAGTGAGGGACTAAAATTAGATTCACATCTAAGGTGGTGGCCTTCAAGGTGAGCAAAATGAATGCTTGTCTAAGAGCCTTTGTCAGGCAGAAACCAAGTAGCTTTGTGTCTTCTTATTCCCAGAGCTTCCCAAGTGAAAGAACTCCATCTGGTAAATTATTTCCAGGCTAAATGAGATTGCAGAGGAGTTTGTTACAGTGTTCACTTAAATAAATATTTCCAAGACTCAATTAAGACAACAGAAGATGCCAAATAGGGTGGGGTCCAGTGAGAAGAAGAAAGACAACTTTTTCTTTTCTACTTCTATGGAATATGTACCACAGAAATTTCAAGTTGTCTTAGAGCAAGTCAGTATTGAGGACATACTTTGATACCTTGTCCATACATGATCATAATTGGAGAGAAGTTAATATAAGAGAGCTACTATCAATTAATTTGTTAAGGGAGTCCCTTCTGAAAAGAAGCTTTATAAAACTCTTAACCAAGGATGGCCATATCCTGTGCTCTGTGTAGGAATTTTTGTCCATTCCCCTTATCTGGATGTTTAAACTGAGCTGCAGAATTCCTAATTGAGCTAATACGGAGTTCACTCTTAATGGAGACATAATGCAGCTAATGCTATAGATTTGCTATGACATTTTTGCATGAAAAATCTTAATGTAATGACAGTGTAATGTGGTTACATTCTTTCCTCCTCTAGTAGAATGGATTACTTTAACCTGTAGTTGCTTTTTACCAGTTGAGCTTTGTGTGTTTAGAGGGGAAACTTGTTCGTGATTTCAGGTGATATGGTAGGCAGTGGTCACATAATATCCAGCATGCTCCCTGGTATCACATAACAGGCACTTGTGATATTTATGCGTTTGTTTGGAGGGAGTAAAATGACAGGAGATTGATGGCTTGTCTATGTTAGTGACTTTTCCAACCATCTGTAATGATCCAAACCCACTGAAGTCCATGAGAGAATTTCCATGAATTCGAGCATTTGCTGGATTAGATTCCATGCAAATGACTGGAGAAAACACTGAACTAGGAATCAATCAACCTGGAAAAGGCTTTGTAGTAGATGCAGTAGATACATGATGGACGAGAAAGATGATGTGTTTAGAGAACTTCAGTGTACTGCTTCTCAAGCTGCCATTGTGTATGGCTGGGTTGCCTGAGCACTCAGGTCCAGAGCTACTGTTAAAATAAGAGCCTCGGTTTTGTTTCGAATTGGAAGAGTCCTAAAATCATGACATTACCTAAAAGTCTATTTCTAGGGAGTGTTTATGTGCTCCATAGATTTCAAAGAAAGCAGGTATTTGTCAGTATCCTGGTCCCCCTTCACAACCTCTCTGGGGGTTTGGGATAGTTGCAGGTGCTATACAAGTTCTCTATGTGTTGCAGTTCTTGCAAGTTTTGGATGCTGTGGGGGCACCCTGACCAAGGGAATTGCAATGTCTGCTCTGTGGCTCAGGATGGATCTAAGGAACAGTGATTATGTACTTATAGTAAAATGCTGGTGATTTAATGCATCTTTCATTGAGGGGTTGCTTTACTTACCTTCAGGATACTGGGTAAAGTGATAAACTTTGAACTGTAGAAGTACTAACTTCAGTATCAATGAAGCTTTTATTTTTCTATTTAAAGAAAGAGAAACATGTTTGAAAAGTCTTATTTTTGTTGGCTTAGATCAGTCAAGCATAACTTTAGTTAAATTGTATTACTACAGGGCAAGTAAGCCTTTTTCTGACAAAGAGCACAAACTTTCCTTCTCTTCCTTTGAATTAAGAGGCATATAGTCATATAGTGCACATCCAACTTTTAATGTCACCTCTTTAAGTTGAAGAATATGTCACCTTGTCTATCCTGCCCTTCCTTTTCATTGCAAAAGAAAGCACTTCCTGGCTGCATGGGAAGCCTTAGCATAGAATGATGTACAGGAGAGCTCAATCAGTTATCATGGACTTCTGTGGTCTTGAAAATATGGGACAGAGGTGTTTAATCCACCACCTGTAGTTCTTAACACCGACTGGAAAGAAATTTCAGCTTCCTCAGTGTTCATTCTTTGCTGTATGTGTTCCACTCAACATACCTTTAGATTGAAGGAGATGAGCTCCAGAGGTTCCTTGCAACCCTAAGTATTCAGTGATTCTGTCATATCCTGACAGAGCAAGGTGGCTGTCCACTCACTAGTGGGTTGCTGTAGTTAGCTGGCCTGTACCTCACTTTCTCCTGATGACAAGGATGGACCGTTCAGGTCTTAGTTACCTGTTCCCCCTCTACTTCATTCCTCCCTCGACTTCTTTTCTTCAGTTTATTGCGACAAAAACCTGCAACTCTCTGCTGGCACAATGAGCTGCAGTAGCTTGCTAGATGCATGGTTAGACACCACTGGTATAACCAAGCAGGATTTGAGGTGTCAAGTCTTGGTAAAGAAATTCTCAGTAAAATCCGTCAGTGGGAATTTACTCGGTCTCTAAGAAGGTGCCTTCTTTTATGGCTGGGTATAGATACCTGAGTTTACTCAATTCAACACCATTCATCATTCCTTTGGAAAGAAGCAAAGTCTGTGTTTCTGGGTTCTTGGATTTGTTTGGTAGTTGATTCATTTGATTCCTATCCCATGGGATTATTCTGTGTGGAAAGGACCTTTGTAAGTCATCTGTGACAACCCCTTGCCCTGTGCTGGGCCAATGCAAAATAAGATTAATCTACTCACTGCAGTTTTGAAAGATAAAAAGATTATTAGTGGTAACTGTAATTTTCTGGATATTAAGGCAGATATTTATGCACTCGAATTTTGTCAAATTTAGATTTTGTAACCTTACCTGAAATTTAAGAGAGGTTAGTTTGCAATTTAGAGTTGTGGCAAGGCAATTCAAGGTTTCTGTTTTAAACTTGAGAGGTGGGATGCTAATGCTTCATGTACATTGTTGATTGTCTTTGCTTATTCTCTTTTTTTTGTCACTGTCAACTCTGAATTATTTTTCACTAATAGGACTCATCAAAGAAATGTAACTGTAATTGCCTCATAGGAGTTGACAGGAATGTACAGATTAGGGAAAGGGATACTATGCTGCGATAACAAATACCTGAACATAGGAGCTGGTGTGTGCAGACCAAGTGGAGAGACTTGAAGATATTTATGCATCTGATTTTCAGTGTGCATTCAGAGTTGAATGAGAAACTAACAGCCTATTACACTGTGTAAAACCAATTCAAAAGAGTAGAGGGCTCATTCCAATCTATGATCTTTTGGGGCCATTCCTGGGCATATGGTTATATTCCATCAATCATATGACAGGCTGATAAACACAGTTAGAAAACATGGAATATCCAGATGTCAATTTATGAATGTGCTTGGTCTTTCCAGCAGTTATGGTTTGAAAAATCAACTTGTCTGAGCCGAGCCAGTTTTTGGAATGGTAAGAATGGAGAACAAAAAGAAAGCTTAATGGCAGTCCTTTATTAATCTTGTTCAGTTCTGTTCTGAGTAGAATTGATATCTACATGTAGTTCTACATGTAGAACTGAGTACCTGAGACAAATACCTGCTATGTATGCACAGATCTGTTCAGCTGTACATTTATCATGTAGTCCAGGATGCAGCTTTGATTCATGCATATATAGGGTAAGATATCTGAGTTTTTTCAGAAGTTATGTAAATTCACAGGTCAGCCACAAAAGTATGTGTGGCATGGGAGTTCTGGAGTGTAATAGAAGTGGGCCTGCCAATATCCTTATTTCGATCCTTTTTGAACTGCAGCATTGAATGTGGCTGTGTCTCCCTATTAATACAATTGAAAAAGAAATATATTTTTCACAGAAAGAATGACTTATTCTGGTTAATTTATTAGAGAGATCACTTTCAGTGTTTAATGATTGAAATCCTTCCTTTGTAAAATATACTTCAGCTTAACACAGATTTATGGTCTGTGATAAGTGGGGAAGAGTAGGTAGATAGAGTGATTGCTTCTAATTTAATTGTATGAAATATTTCAACTGATTATATTATGAAACCAGACTAAAAATTGTTGGGGTCATGGAGGCTTTTAATCACCAAATTTAGGTTTCAAATTCAAATTCAAACAGTAGGAAAATCAGAAATGGCCCTCTTTCCCTACTGGAAATTTTAAAATACAATTCAAGTCACTCAGGATATCACCACATAGTGATTGGACCAAATTGATCATAGCAAAACAATTTTTATTTTATGTTTTAGCATGAGTCTCTCAGTTGTGTCTGTCTGCATGTGTTGTCTTGGTCCTCTATGTGCTTCTGGTGTATACAAACTCAATTCCTTTCAGTGATAGCTAAACTGGGAGCTGACTCTTAAATTTAAATCTCCTGACCCCATGTGTGAACCACATCATCCTGTGGTTAGCCAAAGGTTGACTAGTACATGCACACACCATCAGAAAGCTCAGGAAACATCAAGAGCTCTTGTAACTCTGTGACATAATTCACTTCCTATATAACGATCAAAATCATTTGTGCCCTTCTATTTGTCCTCAGCTTCCAATCTTATACTCGTGGATTGTGATCGGTCTATTTGCTGACCCTCCTCCTCTGTTTCTGTGAAGCTCTTCCTCTGCTTTGCCTGTCCTAGCTTTTGCTGCAGTCCCTCTAAATAAGCCTTCTTTCTTTTTTTTTTTTCCTTAATTTAAAAATTCTTCAAATATTCTCAGTATTTTGATTCTTTCCTGCTATCAATCAGGAAATTCATAAAAGGTGTAATAAGGTTCTGGGGAAGTAGCTCTATTCTTCAGCTTGTGTTTGGGGGCAATGCTAAATGGTGGCTGCCTCAGGTCATTGAAAGCATCTCCTGTGTTGACACATGTAAGAATGATAAATGCAAAAAAAGTTTAAAAAAAGGAAAATGAAAATGCTTTTCTAAAGGCAAGAAGACACAAATCATAGTAAATTGAACCGCACTACATACTAGAAAGGCTCTAAGAAATTTTTCTTCGAAAGCCCCACAGCAAACCTCCAGTTGATTGAGATTTTGTTCTTTTATTTATGGCTTGGTGACCCAGGAGCACTCTGAGAAGCCATATTTCCTTTAGAGTCGTTTGGGGTCCTCATGGGCCCCCACAAACAATCTGTGTGAGGGCGTGGTTCAGGATTCCCATATATCCCACTCCTCGCTGTTGCAAGAGTCAAAGCGTCCCTATCAGCGTTTCTGTCTGGCTCAGATTAAAAGATTGCTTTACTGTGTTTCTTTCCACTCTCAGGGTGAGGGAGGGAGAGGATGTATGTGGTTCCAATGGAATAATGGCATTGATCTCTGAACTTCCAGAAAGTGATGTACATCACCAGGCTGACTGCAAGAAGTGCTGTACCTTTTAAAGATTCTCCTGGGGCTGTGAGCCGTGGGAGAAAACTTCCAAATAGCAACTGCCTACACCAGGAGCTGCCCACCCATTCCCTGCCTTCTCTGCTGTCTTAGTCATAACCCAAGTTTGTTACTTCTGCTGTCAGAACGATGCAGTCCAGGCATTCAAAATAAGAGTAATGCATGGCCCCCTGCCTTCCCTGTACGCAATAGCCGAGACGGACAAGATGTGATAGTAGTGACATGAGCATTCATCTCATGGATTCCCTTTCTACTCCACAACCACTTACATATATGGCTTCCCACATCCCCATAATGACTTTAAGAGGTTTCCTATCTAGTTTGAATGCAAGGGGCTGAGGTAGCAGCAACTGTCCACACAGAGGTTTCCCTTCCTCTTTTCACAGTATTCCTGCAAACTTGTACCACTCTCACTCTGCCAGAGCCTGTGTGCCAGGGTAGCAAATGCTGTGCCTTTCACACCAGAAAACGATTTGCATGTGTAGGACGTTGGAAGTAATTTCTTGAATGGCAAAGCTTCACCGATGAGAAACCCCTGGGACAAGAAGTGTGACCCATGAGATGTTGATGATTGTGAGACAGGAAGAGCTCAGTGATATCCAAATTGTTAACTTTGCTCTTGAAGAATGGTCATGCAGAGACCATGGTCTCTGGCCACCTGCTGCGTACTGAAAAGTTATGATTGAACTGAACAAGTGGCAGATGGCCTTGGAATTTTTTAACTATCCCTTTGCTCACTATGAACTTTTCCATCCCAAACTGGTTAGGCACAGGTGGGAGCTGAGTGGAGACTGGTGATGGCCCCTTGCTGAGTACAGTGTACTAATATGATGTTGTGAGAGGTTCCTGGAGGCAAGACAGGCTCTTCTGGCTGGCATCCTGCATCCTGAGGTCCCTGTGGACAGTGGACAAAGCAGTTAACATCAGAAAGCTCTCCCAAGAATTCCCAAGGCTTCTCCCTGTGTATGAGCAGGGGGTTTGAGATTTACATAAGAAGCTTTGTAGCTGAAGCATGGGACTAGGTGATGCTATTTGCTCTGCTCAGGACAGATTTAAGAAACAAACTAGAGTGGTTCTGCTTCTGGTAATTCAATTTGCACAAGATATCACAGGGATGTAATTAGCAGAGTTTCTAGTTCTTGACCTCTTACTGAGCAAGCTCACTGGAGAATAATTTCCCCTGAGGATGGGAATAACTAGATAGAAAAATAGATTAACCTGGCATTGTTAAGGCAGCATGATACTGGATCAATGGTTAGCCTGAGCTGTACTGTAGAATTGCCTAGAGGAGGACAAAATCTGGCATTTAGTGGCAGCTATTGACATCAATAACAACAATTCAACAATGAAATTAAGTAAGAGAAGGGAGAAAAGCAACGATAAGGGAGACTACAATTGCAGAAGAAGTAGTTTCTGTCATTTTAGGAGAACATTATTTCCAAAACTATTTATTTAAAATATTCTGTAACACTCCATATTTTTCCAGTCAGCCTTCTTTAATTTTGGGAAGCACATTCAAAGTCTTTGCTCTGTGGAAGTAGTCACTGTATTTAATCCCTCTCTATTGACCATCTGATTAACATTGCACACCAGTTTGAAAGTGGGAACAATGCAATAATCTACTAACTGTGTCCATGCGACAGTTTATTCCTCTTATGAAATATCCTCAAATGTGTTCTCTACTGAAGAGCTCTTCCTTGATTTGTGTTCTTTTTAAAGAAATGATGTGTGAAGTGATGCCAACGATAAACGAGGACACCCCGATGAGTCAACGGGGGTCCCAAAGCAGTGGCTCGGACTCGGATTCTCATTTTGAGCAGCTGATGGTGAACATGCTGGATGAAAGGGACCGTCTCCTTGATACCCTTCGGGAGACACAGGAAAGCTTGTCACTTGCACAGCAACGCCTACAGGATGTCATCTACGACAGAGATTCCCTCCAGCGACAGCTGAACTCAGCACTGCCTCAGGTATGTAGTTAATAAAGGTGCTCTTTTTTTGTTTAGGTTCACTGATCTTTTACTTGATACCAATTACTTTAACCCTAATCAGTATGTATTCCTTGAGATCCAAATTTTGCTCCCATTGATGTCAGCTGCAGGACTCCTATTGAATTAATACTACCTGGTTTGGCCTCTCTGGGACCTCTTTTCATATTTAAAAGTAGGAGTAATGCTGTTGACTTGAAGGAGAACAAGATGAGGACTGTAGCTACTGGTTCTTTTGGCTGTTGCTCTAGCATTTACTACAGGTGAGGGATCATTTAAAAAAAAGATCTAATTGTAGAAATAAAGCAAAAAGAATGAGAATGTTTTCTGGATAAGAGTTACTAATAAACAACAAATAAAACTGACCTATGTAGATTAAATAAGGTACTACAAAAACCCACAAAAACAACTAATACCTTAATATTTAATGAAATTAAATTTAAATATTTATATAAATCTCATTATCTGAAGTAACCCTAATCTTTTTTAGGAACTTCAAAATGAACTATTTCAATTAAAATACTAATGTGATATTATATTTCAATATTCTATATCAATATAATTGTTTCTTAGTACACTAGAATTAAAAGCAAAGAAACATCTTACTTCAGTCTGTCTATGTTGCCAGAGGTTGGAAAGATACCAATTAAAAATTCAGGTTTTCTCCATGCTTTTTAATTCCTGTCTCTCAGCTGTCACTTATTAGGAAATGTGACCACGGGGCCTTGGGAGGAATTATGTCAGTGTGTGGTTGGAATAAAGAGGTAATAAGGATGAATGAAACGAATAAGAAAAACTTTAAGGACAGAAGAGGAAAATGACACCCTCTGAAATAAGGAACAGAAGTTGTTCAAGGGCTAACCTCAGCAGGTTTTTGAAATATCTTGGGATTAGACTAAATAAGAGTGAGAGAGACTGTAATTGTTTGAAGAACAGCATTAGCAACTTGAGCATTAGCTCCAGACAATAAGAATGCCTGTAGCTGTCTTGTGACAAACAAAAAGTAGTAGCAATGATCTTGATGTACTGTAAAATCAAGGTTGGTTTCTTTTTCTCCTTTTTGCATTTTATTTGTGGGAAGTTTTAGCTACATTTGTACAGGTGTCTCTCCATAGAAGAGTGAAAAGAGTAAGTGAAAGACAGCATACATTTTTTATTCAAATATTTACTGCTGGAAATCCAAAGGAGAGAGGATGCTCTGCATCTGTGAAGTCCCATTCAGCGCGCTGCTCAGTGTGCAGAGGCTCTCTCCACTGAGCCCATAGTGAGGTACTTTTGTTGAGCACTAGCAGGTGTCTAAGCCCTAATGATTCTGTCTTGCATATGCAGAACTCCTGCTAAAATACTGGAGACTAGCTAAGGAAAATACTATTCAGCATAAATGTCATACAGAGCATAAAAAAGAATTCTAAGGAAATGGATCACAATAGTATTTTATTCTTTATTTTTCTAGTAAGAAATAAAAATTAAAATCATACTGTGTTATGTGGTTTTGAATGATAGCTACACACCCCCAAAAAGCAATTGATTTGTCGGGTGAACACTTTGGTTTATCATGAACCATTACGAATGTTTGTTTCAGGCAGCATTCATCCTTATGTCTAAGACAGATGTAGATTTTCCATATGAGAAACTGTGTGACCCACTGCTTACACTTAAAAGAAGAATCAGGTTTTTTGTCCATCAAATATGTTTTCTAGATCTTGATGTAAGTGATTAAATTCTGTAGAAATCTGTTCTTATAAGTACAGAACACTGGCTTAGTAATATAACATTCTAGTAATAGAGTCTTTCAAGAATGTGATTTTCACATCATTGCCATACTATTTAGTTTCAATTCTGGACTTGAGATATTCTACATAGTACTTTTATTGTTTTTTGGTTTATGGTTTTATGAATGGCAAGCTTGCCTTGTTAACTGCCTGTTAGAGCCTTCTGAAAAAATACTACCTAATGGAGACAAAGAATTGTCTCTTCACTCAATTTAGGAAAAGAATATATAAATATAAGATATCTAAATGATAATTATCATATAGTTTCAATTTGACATCTAATGAGTCTTGCTTTATCAGAATTTATTCTTTTAGCTCTTGATCCCTCGAGTGGTTTCCAAAATTCAATTATTTCTTAGTATTTGCATAGTGCTTTGGGTGTAGAAACTGTGTATTGACACGCTTATATTCCAAATCATTTTTGTTAGGACACTGTTTTTGCTTATTGTCTGTTTAACTGTTGGCAGTGAAAAATATGTTCTGGAAAAATCATTAGACTTGTAATAAATAGAACCTGAACAAAAAGAGCTGGCATGAAAACTCAGCCATTGAAAAATCTTGTCTGATGGGAAATAGGAAATCATAAATAACATTAAATAGGAAGGTTGCATTATTAGTTAATGCTGTTACAGCTGTTAATGCTGTAGCCAATGACTGTAAATGTCTTTAAGTTTTTATACTGGTCTGCACTACAACAGAGCAATGTATAATTAACTATGTCTTTCAAATCTGAGTTACAGAAATACAGTTATCATGCTAAGTGCTATCACTGAAATAAATTTTATTTCCATTAGATTGGCAGTCTTAACTTTATGAACATCTGTGTGTAACTGAACAGCTATTTTTAAGGAAGGAGGGGAAAAGTGAACAGAGAATTACAAATCAGCTAGTCTAAATAAAATAACAGGGAAGACTTTAAAACTTGTTTTGGAGGAAAATCTAGTAACATGACAAAAATCTAACTTAAAAATATGACAAGGGCTTATCAAAATTATCTTTATACAGAGTAGCTCATTCTTTTGAACCAGAATTTTTAAAGTGGGGAACTACAGCATCCCTAAAATGGTATCTTTTGAAGTAATCTCATTTAAATTATTAATAGATGGGAGGTGTGTAAGGAAAAGCAATATAAAAGTTAGTAAGGTAAGTAGTAAAAGAGACATAAAATTTTCACTTATAGTAGACTGACAGGATGGAAGGAGAGTAGTAGTAGTTAATGTATTTTGAGATCAATTTTTATTAATTTGAACATAAGAAGCAGCATGCTAGTGGAAATTTCAGATGACACAAAATTGGATTGAATAGGCAGCTAAGGGAGTATTACAATACACAAGAGATGGGATGGTAGTGCATGATACAAGGGTGAGCACCCTATATCTAGAAGGCAATAAAAAAGTTCATCACCTTCTAGGTAACTGTAGTAAAGAGGGATAATATATGATTTACAATGGTGGTAGGCAGCAAGTGGGAGGTGGGAAAATGGAAAAATTGAGGTAAAAAATGGAAAGTACCATTTTGAAATGTCTTATGTAAGAGACTTCTGTTGGAAGCAGGTAAATATTAATGCAGTTAAACTAAGGGGTGGTTTGTACCTTATTTTCCTGAGTTTTGACTCAATAGTGATTGGGAGTCAACCTGAAACTGAAAGAGATTAAGAAAAACACTGCTAGAGGAAAGAAGAAGTAACTAATATCTTCTGCCTGAAAAGACTAATTGAAGTTTTCTTATTTCTGGGGAAACTGATTTGAGAGGGACCTTGAGTGATTTCATAGATTTTCGTGGAGAGACAGGAAGATGGAATGAGAAGGTGAAGGTGAAAGAAATGTTTTAAACCAAAAATAATGTTGATGAAGAAATAAATTATTATAGGGTACCATGAATAAAGATAGATCATTCATCAAAAGAAGGTCTTGAATTATGAAGTAATGGCATCTTTCTTAGACAAAGACATGGTGAAAACCCCAAACTGTTTTCAAGATGAAGCTGATATAAAAGACATTGTATGTCATAATACCTTTGGTTAACCTGTGAACTTAACTCAGAACAACCCTTCAGGTTCTTTATTTCAGACTTTATTGTGGAGATATTCAAGTGATCTTGTTTATTCTTCCCAAAGCTTCCTGTTGACAGTGGAAGCCTCTAAGGAAAGTGTATTTGGGTCTGCACGTTCCTCAAAAACAAGAATTTATTGCATTTAGGTCATGACTCTTGAGTCCAGAAAAAAAAGAATTGCTAAATACAATGAACTACACTGTAATGAGGAAGCATCTCAATACGTAATAGTGTGTTTTTACTTTATTGGAGAAAAATTAGGTCTTTTACTATAGCATAAGAAAGTGTTCTGCTAAAAAGGTTAGGAACTAACTCTGTTTCTGAGTGCTAGAAAGGAAAATGTTCAGTTACAACTTTCTCAAACAAATTTAACCATAATCTTCTCTAAGCTAAAATGTCTAGAAAATACCATCTTGATTAGTTACCTTGTAAATAAACTGGAAAAACACAGTGTACATCATTGTAAGACTTCGAATGACACATAGTTTTAAATGTACACTGGTAAACAACACTGAATGAGTCTTGCTTTTTAGTTGTTTTATTGTTTCTTTTAACCTTTCAGGAGTAATTTTCATGTTATGGAAGATATTACTTAAATGAAGATGTTAATAAGTTATCACTCTCTACTCAAGTTTATTTTGTTCATTAATAATGTACTTGCTCAGTGATTTACTTAGAAATTATTATTCACTGAATAGTTGAGGTTGGAAGGGACCTCAGGAGGTCACCTTGTCTAGCTTGTCTGCTGCAGCAGGGTTACTAAGAACAGGTTGCCCAGGACTGTGTCCAGATGGCTTTTGAATATCTCTGAGGGTAGATTCCACAGCCTCTCCAGGCAACCTGTGCCAGTGCTCAGTCACCCTTACTGTAAAAAATAAAAAATGTTTCCTGATGTTCAGGAAGAACAGACTGTGTTTCCATTTGTGTTCATTGTCTCTTCAATATTACATTACCAGGAAGTCCTGACCTGATCCTTTATGGTAGCAGATTTTTTTTAATGGCTATAAATCTTTTCATGTATTGATCATCAGAATATGCACATATGGTATAACTTTTTCAGTACTGTTGGCTGTCACCAGTCAACTCATTTTCCTCATGCTCTAGTACAGTTTCCAGGAGGATCTGCTCCATTATCTTGATGGTCACTGAGATGAAACTGACTGGCCTTCGTTTCCCTAGATCTTCCTTTCTACCCTTCTTAAAAATTAGGGTTACGTTTCTGCTTTTCCAGTCAGTGTGGACTTCACAAAGTTGACACAGCTTCTCAAATATGATGGATAATGGCCTAGACACTTCATCCACCAGTTCCCTTAGGACATGTGGATGCATCTCATCAGGTGCTATGGATTTGTGCACCTTCAGGTTCCTCAGATGTACATAATCTCAAACCCAGTCTTCAGTGGGTGGTTCTGCATTCTCCCAGTCCATGCCTTTGCCTTCTGCGATGTGGGATGGTGTGGCTGGAGCACAATGCGTAGTTTGCATGGTTCTAAACAGTTTAACTTATATGAATTGAATTCTTCTATGCATGGGTATAAAAGCTCCTGTCTTTAAAATAGACATTATAAAACTAAAGCAGTCCAGATATGTTATTCTTTGGTGGAGATAATTGAATAATTTATACTGAGAGAGACCATTGGAGCTCTATTTTCTTTGTTTTTTAAAATTTAAATTGTTCATTTTCAGTGAGTTTGAATATGTTGTGATTCGAGTGAACCTCTCTGGTGGAGATCTAAACACCTAGTTCTAGCTCAGTTTAAATTCTTTTGAATGTTGCAATTTTTTAAAAAAAATCTGCAATAGATATTTTTGTCAGCACTGTTTGCAAATCATTCTGGATATAGATATTAAAATTGTTTGAAGTGTGGAACTGCAATACTAAAATGAATCCTTTGATATCCTCTGGTACCCCATAGATTTCTACTAAATTGTAATTGTTAGCTACAACAATTCAGTAATAAAATCAGTAATAGAAATATAGTGGTAATCATTAAGGTTTTATTTGATCTAATAAGATACCACTCATTTAGAAATGCTTACTAGAGGCATGATAGAAGGGAAAAACCAAAGAGGGAAATGTAATGGCCTTGTTTTATTGAACCAGTTTATGTAATTTGATCAATGTTAACCTTTAATAGGATTGTGATTAGAGAATTTTGTTGATAGACTTGCAGTTTCTTCCAATACACTGAGCAATGAATTTTTTACTGCCAGACACAAGAAAGGTATAGGGAGACAATAGTGAGTCAGTAAGGCCTCATTCTGACGTTGTGTTTTCTGTTTAGAGGTGTGTGCATATAGTACATGGATACAAAACAGTGGCATCACACAGATACATATGTAGATACAAAAATTGAATAGCCCCACAGAAATAAATACACAGATTTAAACAGTCATAATTAAAATAGGCTTCATTTATTTAAGAATGGACATTTGCTGTTTGGGTGAAAATAATAGCTTGACCCACAGTATTGTTTTCAAAACAGCTCTTGTTCCTATGATGAAGATGGAATGATGGCTTTTTTTTACTATTTATTTCTTTCTGGTTGCGCTGAAGAACATAGAGTACCAATGGCATCCTGTATATTTGAATGAATAATCAGTACTTTTCTAAAGTTCTAAAAATATCCTCGTGTTGAAGGACTTCTGTAAGTTCTCCATCTATTTTTTTTTTTATCTTGCAAGATTATGCATTTTTCTCAGATTTTCAGGGAATAATTTAAAAATAATTCCAAGCAGTGAAATGGAGATCTGAGTGAAATGTGTCTGAGGTGAAAGTTCCACGTTTTCTGTCTCAAAAATCCAGTGATGTACTCTGCATTCATGTGTGAAAACTAAAGCTTCACCCAATGTTTGTTTCTATACCTGAATTTCCTCTATTTTATAGTTTTGCGGGCTACTGAATATAAACATGTTAATTTTCAGGTGTTCTGAATCCATGCAGTTTCCACTAAAATCAATGCAAGCAGCAAGTCTTTGTGACTGCCAAAAGCAGTTTAGATTACTAAATAATAGAAATATTTTCATGAAGAAATTGGGATGGTGCTTTTTTTGCTAATTATCTTAGCTGTTTGTCTCAAGATATTAACACTGAGGGGACCATATTGAGAGGTATGCCAAAAATCAGGTACTAACTATAACTATTAGTTGTAATAGAGGATACAGGATTTACATGTATAGAGGGAAGACAGAGTATCTGGAAATTGAAGAAAACTTGGAATTATAAAGTTGCAATGGTTTAAGTCCAATACAATGCTGAAGTATTACTTGTGTCCAACCTAACAAATGTTTAGGAAAAATTTAAGGTTTTCCTTCCTCAGTAGCAGAACATATAACAGCACATGGCAGTTCTTTTTTCCACATAAAATTGAATGAAAGTTGTTTTCGTAATGTTAAATACCCATTTTGTTCTGGTGGGTGACTCCTAACTAATATCGGTGGTTTACGTAAGACAGTGCTTTAGCTGGGTACTCTCTGGACTGTTTTTCTAAAACTGTCATCATATTCCCAACAAAGCCCAGTTAAAGGTATAGTTATACATACAAGTAACAATTTGAATTGAGTTTATTTCCTTGTTGTTGTGAAATTCTGTGTGTTCAATAGCATACTGCAAATAATTATAAGCTGGAGATTTTCTCTTAAAAGCTTTGGACTTAATAAATACTTGATGACTGAAGAAGACTGATGTAGCAATCCAGAAGAGGAATAAAATGTGGTATGGGGAAAAAAAGACAGAAACTTAAATATTTAGAGGAGGAGGAACATGTGGTGAATGCCTAAAGCAATCGTCAAGACTATGTACTCCCATTTCACTCTGTATCTGCTTCATAAACATTGATATCAATTATTTTAGCTTGAACCAGGTACATCAACTGCTACATTAAGTATTGATGGCTCATTATCTGAGTGTTTCAAAAGACACACAAATATAAGAAAAAATATAATGGTGCTGGTCAACAGAACAGAGCACAGGTGGTTGTCCAAGTCCCTATAAATTAAGCTGTTGCCATCAAAACTGTAGACACTGTAGTTTTAATAACAACCATAGTCATGTTTTTTTCCCCTAGTTTTCATAACAACTATAGTGATGCCTCTCAGTGTTTAAGAAGCATTTGGACAATGGCTTGAACAAAATGATTTAACTTGGTCAGCCCTAAACTGGTCAGGTAGTAGAACTAGATGATTATTGTAGGTTTCTTCTAACCAAAGTGTTCTATCCAGTTACACAGTGAGGAAAATCTGGGAAAAATAATGCAATTCTATAGAGCTTGAATTTGATAGTTTACTTTTTGCTCATGTCCTTGAAAGTGGATGGTAGAGGCTGAGACATCATCCAAGAAGATCTTGAAAACATACTCCCTTCTTCTTAAGTTCTCTATTGAAAGCAAAGGAAATGCAGAATATTTAAGAATGTTTGTTTGTATTGATGAATATGGATCTTTCATATGATCTCCAGGAATCTGAACTTCTGTGTATAGAAGTTAAGGGCCAGGTAGAGTAGTAACTTTATTTTGTGTAGTGTAACATTTCTATAGTCTACTCAAGAATCTGCTCCAAATCATCATTTGCTGAGTATATCTTATCCTTTAAGTTTTTTCCTATATAGGATCAGATTATAAGCATTTTTTGTTTTAATGATTGTTGGTGAACTGCATTCTTTACTGGGTATGAGTTCTAAAAAAATCCCAATTATACTGTGACAGTTGATTTGTTATGACAGTCAGTCATATGTCAAAACTGAAAATATTAAATAAATCTTGGAGACTTACAGTAAGGTTCTTTGTTGTAGGTTGGTTTATTTGAAATTATGAAGTAACCAAAATTACAGATTTTTTTTTTTTCCTTCTATGGTATTTTTTTAATGATGCTCTAAGCAGAAGGGAATATAGAGTTAAATAAAGGGAAGAACCAATAAGGAAAAGATAATGAACAAGTAGATAAACCATACTTCTGTATCAAAGGGACAGAATTCTCTAAGAAGGGTAGAGCAAAAGTCAGTCTACACAGGAAGTAAAGCCCTAGACCAGAGTTCATGAAAATCATATGGAGGTTTTCCCAGTTATTTCAATCAATGATAGAACTAGTCCATAAAGAGCAAGTAGTGAAGGAACAAGTTGAGCAAGGGGACAGAAAGAGGCCTGGGGATGATGGTGACAGTGGGTGAACATGAGCCAGTGTGTGCCCAGGTGGCCAAGAAGGCCAAAGGCATCCTGGTCTGGATCAGCAATAGCGTGGCCAGCAGGAGCAGGGCAGGGATTGTCCCCCTGTACTTGGCACTGGTGACCCCACACCTCCAGTTCTGTGTCTGGTTCTGGGCCTCTCACTCCAAGAAAGACACTGAGGCTCTGGAGAATGCCCAGAGAATGACAACAAGGCTGGGGAAGGGTCTGGAGCACAAGTCCTACAAGGAGTTCTGAGGGAGCTGGGGTTGTTTATCCTGGAGAAAAGGAGGCTCAGGAGAGAGGAGAGACCTCACTCCAGCTCCCTGAAAGGAAGCTGTAGCCACGTGGGGGTTGGCCTCTTCTCCCAGGCAGGAGGAACAGGATTAAAGGAAGCAACCTCAAGCTGAGCCAGGGAGGTTCAGGTTGGACATCAGGAGGAGTTTTCTCACTGAAAGGGTGATTAGTTGTTGGGATGGTCTGCCCACACCATCCCTGAAGATGTTTAAGAAACGGCTGGACCTGACACTTGGTGCCATGGTCTAGATGACAAGGTGGTGTTTGGTGGTAAATGGGATTTGATGTTCTCAGGGGTCTTTTCCAACCTAATTGATTCTGTGTTCACAAGTGCCCCTGGACATTCTCACTATCAAAATAAGACTCATGACAGTATCTGAAGTGCAAAATTCTAATTTTTGTGTTTTTTTCTTCCTGTCATAATGAGAAATTCTTTATAGGTATTCAACACTGAGAGAATTACTGCCTAAAAAAAAGATTTTTTATCCTGGAAAAAAAGGCAAAACTCCTTTCTTTAGTACTATACAAGTGCTATTTGGGGAAATGTGTTTTGGAGATGGAACTTGGAGATTATATACAGTAATTTCACGATTATAAGCCGCACCATTTTGACTAAAATTTTGGTCCGAACCCAAAGTGCGGCTTATAATCAGGTGCGGTTTTTATACGGACAAAGAACAAAAAGTTGCTGTTTTAGTTTGGAGGACAGGTGTCTGCTGAGAAAGTCAGGAACTTCTCTTTGAAATGGAGAATGTAAACCCCTCCCTCCAAATTATTATAATTTTGAAATCAAGGGGCATTCAGGCAAAAATATAGGAATTAGGCATAACAGTTCTTTTCTAGGGAAATTAAAATAGAAATACAGTACTACAAAGAAACAAACTCCAAACCCTGACAAAGTCAGAGTACAAGCTGACACCCCATCAGGCAGGGTGTTGGTAGCAGTCCCATTAAATGGTGGCTGCATCCTCTTGCAGTGACAGATGTGATTCAGTTGAAGCAGTGCTCCTGTACAAGGTGCAGTTTCCCTCTGGAGGTCCAGTGGTGATGTGGAGAAATCCGGTTTTCCTCTGGAGTCCAGTGGAGAAAGGGAAAGATAAAGAACAATGTCCTGCCTGCTTTCAATGGATGGCCCATTAGCAGAATATCTGCCATTGAGATAAGGATCACTGCTCCCACCCTCAACAGATGGTGATAGAACAGATACCTTTTATCACACTCTGTAATGTGCGGCTTATAATCAGGTGCAGCTTATATATGGACAAAGAACGAAAAGTTGCTGGCGCCCGGAAGTGCGGCTTATACTCAGTGTGGCTTATAATCGTGAAATTACTGTGTACTAAGTTTGGGTTTTTCTACTTCCTCTGCTTAATATCAGGCTGACATTGGAAATAATAAATATTCAAGACATTAAGATATACCGAACGCATTTGCAATGTTTTCTTTTCTCAAAGGTCAAGGATGAATACTATCTCATAATTGGTGCATAAGCCTATTGTCGTATATCTTTGGTCAAAATATGTAAAGAAAATTCTTCTGAATTGGCAATACTAGGTTTATGAATAATTTCTCCATTAAATTAATTTTTCGTTTGCAGTAAAATCTTGATATTAGAAATATTAAAAAAAGGTGGGGTATTTTAAGATAGAGAATTTCTTCCTGTTCAGTAATTGATAGACATTGATATCAGATCCTTGCTTCTGAGAGGATTAAGAACACATTGTAGATTGTCCATGCAAAATTTTTCTGTTGTCACTTTTCTACAGAACATACCCTTAAGTAAGAAGGTAACCTGCCTGCCTTGTCTTTTTCCATGAGTCAGTTGTGACGCATGATTGTTGTACATCATCTTCCAGAAAGTGAGTTATTTTGTGAGTGTAAGATGTGCTATGTATGAAGAACTGTGACATAAGTCAAAGTCGCAGTAGATATTATTGGAATATTTACATGGAAAGTTGTACATCAGCAAAATTTTAAATAGTTTGTGACATCTTCTGTTTTGAAAAGGATGATGCTCTACATGCTGAAGTTAAATAACATATTTCTTTTTCTGACAGGGTAGTAATTTTTAATGTATTAATACAAACGATATAATTTGTTTTGGCCATAGTATCCTTCAGGATCCTTCTTTTAATTTATATTAGTAAAATCCATATTTGTCTCTGTTGGACACTTGAGGTTCTTTTCCCAAATCGGACCTTTTTCCCAAAACAGTTCTTCAGCTTGTGCTTTCTGAAAGAAATTGTTTTCATAACATACAACTTGTTGGGAACAGTTTTCATCACTCTTAAGAATGGGTTTACCAGGACTATAGATAAAGCACTGGTGGCTGAGCATGCCCAGTCTTTGATGAACTACCATTACTGGAGGAGTTCTTATAGTAATAACACATGTTCTGATAACCAAGAATTTCTATTAAAATTCAAGTGGTTCTGCAGAAAATTTTATACTGATTTTTATTTTTAAAAAATTACAAAATTAATTTCATTTCATAATCAAACTGTAAAATATGATTAGTTTTCTAAAACATTTTTTAAAATCATACATTGCATTTTCAATGAAAGAGAAACTCTTTAAAATATTTTCAATCTTTAATTCTATCATTTTAGAGGAATATTTTGGAAACATTTAATTCAAATGCATCTTGGAAAAACAATTTTTTTAAAAATGTAGAATTCAGTTTTGGCAGCAGAGTCTCCATTTAGAGAAGAATGAAATTATTATTATCTAAAATTACTGTTTTGACAGCCAGACCTATTTTCCAGAGCTTTTCGTGACTAGGTTATTGTTTTTGTTAAGAAAAAAAAATAGAAAAGTTAGACATTTCTTAACAGACATTGAAACATTTTTTATGTTAATGAAAACGAGTGAAATGTTTATAGTTTTCATTTATAGATAATCTTCTACCTTGAATCTGCCTATTTAAAAAGGAAAAAAAGCAGCTTCAGCTAGAATAAAACATTGCACCTGAAATGAAAAGAAAGTTTTGGGTTTTTTTCAGTTTTTTGTTGTCAATGAAAGCAGAAAAAAATTTGCTCTGTAATGGAGAAGGTAAAAGCAATCTGTTAGAAATTAAAACAGTTAATTGGTAAATACTCAAAAGAACAAAATCATTATGAATATGGTCTATTACTTAGTATTCTCTATTTACTATTGTCTATTTGTGAATTCTTCTTCCCTATGAAAATATAAAGGTTTAGAAAGAGGAGCAACTAGGACTCTGGCTAGCCGTTCACACTCCAGTTTTAATAAGGATTACTTTAGGACAATATCCACATATGTGAGGTTTTTTGTCTTCTGTTATAAGATATATAATTCATCACTACTTCATGTAGGTGGGAAAATCTGCTCATTTCTCTTCTGTTTTAGTAAAAGGACACATGGCAATTATTTTGCCTCCCACAAACATTCCAGTTCCAAATATATTTATGTTTGTCTCTATTCATTGCTTGCGAGGAAAAAAGATAAGAAAATACTATGGACTGGCTTGATCTCATTAATTCTTTTTTTTTAAAGCAAAGTATTTAGAAAAAAATGAGGGCGTGCTTCTATTTAATTAGTTCTTGTTCTGTAGTTTAAAATAAAATGTTTCCTCTTTTTAAAAGAAAAAAATGAACTCAGCCTATATGCCCGTATAAATTGCCAATATTTAGGTATTTTGCACCTGGTTTATGTAAGAAGCTTCCCGGAAATTATTTAAGGAGCTTTATGTGCTTGCTCTCATCTAAGCAGTCTGGTCTCCTAACCCTTTGTCTCCAAAAGTAATTAATGCACTGCATTTGACATCAGTGGCTTTATTTTTGAGTCAAAGTCTAATGTTTTTTCTACTAATACCATGGCATATACAAATGGCTGGGAAATCTGATTAATATTCTGTTTGGGATTTCAGAGATAATTGGCCTTTAGGACCTCCAGGAACTGAATAAGGCCATTTCTTACCAACTTTTGTATAGACAATTGTCAAAGCTTATTCAATCACATTCGGTTAATGTGGAGTTCAGCAAACTAAAACTGTACCTTATAGTTCCTTCCACATTTTGGTCATAGTAGGAACTAAAAACCTGATTTGTCGTTTAGTAGCTATGGGGTGTTCAGTATTACTGAGCACATGGAGGCAAAAGAAAGCGAACAGAAAAGTTCACTGTGGTTGAATGATTTGCAACTTCAGCAAAGTGGTTGGAGTACGCAGAGAATAACAAATAGCATGGTTTCTAAGTTCTTGCCTTATGGCATTTTGGTAGAGTTTAGTTTTAACTAATTAAAGCAAGCTGTCAATTTACATCTTAAAATATAACATGAAGTTTAATTTAACGAAGTTATGGAAATAAGAGTGATATTACTGCAGAGCAGTTTAATTTTTTTTTTTTAATACAGTTTACTCTGGTTTTTTGTTGGTAGAAATACTTTTGAATGATGAAATTATTAATTTGTCTATCTCTCCCCTATAGAAGGTGCTTCTTTTCATTCATAATTTACTGTCTCTGAAAAACTGAGGAACGTATTTTTTCCTGTTTCGAACAGATAAACATTGCTTCCATGTTTACTTTCAATAAAAAACTAAAAATTTATTTACACAAGGTTAATCTTTATTTCTTAGGACTGAGGAGCAATTGCATCAAGGAGTGAGGTGACAACCTGCTGTAGATAATTTTTTACTTTCTTTGTTCGGGTCACTCAGCTGGTGGAAATGTTACAAGAAAATTGAGAGTGATCTTACAACTGCATTCAGTCAGAGATGAACAAATTGCCTTTGTAGACTGCACATGTGCTGTTCTTGTTCTAAGCTGTCTCCTTGTCCTGCAAAGTGAAGCTGAAGGTAGTGAAGCAGTTCATTTTTTAAAAGGAAAAAAGTCTTACATAGCCTGAAGCCTAAATCTCACATACATTACATGGGTAAACCCCCCTTAACATCAACCACGATTGTATAATTTTTGAATTCAAAATGAAAAATGTGAGACTATATGCTTGGGAATCTGTAAATGGGATGTAAGTGCACAGTGAAGAAATGAGACTTGTTAAAAAATACACTTGCCTGTGATTTATAAAAGTTCAGGTGTACTTAGGTCTGCCTCTGATGTACTATGAAGCCATAGGTCAGTCATTTTAATTTGCTGTTTATCAAATCCATTAAATAATTTCCTTTCAGTTTCTTTATATTCTCAGCCCATGCTTTAATCTATCTGGTCATTCATTAATTTTCACTGTCACTAAAGAAAACAGAAATTGTCCATACATTATGGTGCACATTATTCTAATTTCTTGATATCAAACTATGTTCAGATATACATTAGTCTTTAAAAGAGAACAGCAGAGTGATATTCACTCACTGTTTGATAACAGGCTGAAAAAGTGTTTTAATTGAAACTTTGAGATGGTTTTTGAAGTAGATTATTTGGACACTCTCATATGAGATTTCAGAATCTTTTCTTATTCAAACACAGGAGCAGAGATTCATCAAGAAGCCTGTTTTAATAAAGCTTTTAAGCAACTTTTGAAAGGGGAGTTGGGAGCAAATTGGTGTTAACAAGTAAGGGAAGGATAACCTGTGCACCAACCAGGCAGGTTTAATGCCAAGTCTGTGTGACATTAAGTGAAGCTCAAATTTCTGATTTAGGCTACAGGCAAAGAAGCACTGTAAGTTTTATGGAGTGGAAACTATTTATGAGATAGCTAAGGAAGAAGAATACTTAGCAAGTTTTCCTCCTTTCACCAAGCTTTCTCAGAATAAATGTTTGTATTTTAGTCTTTTTGCAAAAGTATTTTCTTTTTATATCTTGTATCTGTTCAATTTAGGTGTTTTTAATTTTTTTGCTTAATATTGGACCATAACCTTGGAAAAAAGGGAGTTGCTTGCTGTCTTTTTTGAACATCACTTTTAGGTTTAGGTGTGTAATATTTCTAGCCGTCTTAGAGCAATAAAAAGAACCATATATATGGTATACTGAAACAGCTGAAAAACTATAGTGTTCTAGCAGCATTGGTTAACCAATCTGCATGGGAAAGTGATTTGAATAGCTATTAAATGGGTGTATTTAATACAGAAATTAATTGCACTGATGCACAATCTTGCCAGATTTTTCTGATGTTTTGCTTAGTATGCAAGAATAATGCAAAAAAATAAAAGTGAGCTTTGAGTTATATACTTGTGGCATTTATGCTGCATATTTCATATTTTATTAGCAGTCCATATTTAGTGTGGCTGTGTACTTTAGATATTTACTGTAGATATTTACTATGTAATGATTTAAAAAAATATATAAATAAAAATTGAATAGATGCTTTTCTATCATATGGCTATATAGTGCCAATTGGCAACAAGAGCAGGGGCTTCCTGGGGATTCAGGGATCTGTTGAGGTGGGATCTGGCACCAGAGTCCATCCCACCTCCAGCCAGGAGTGGGACAGGTGAGAGTACGCACATATACTGTGACCTGTGAAAAGGTTTTTGTTGACTATGTTAATTTCTTTATTTTTATTGTTATGTTAATATGCTTTTTGATTTTTTTTTTGCACATTTCTTATTTGAAAGGGTAATTCAGAAGGAATTTCTCAATCCAGTTTTTACACTGACGGTTACATTCAAAAAGTATGATCTTGGAGGTTGAAGAAACTGGTGCACAGCCCATTTGACTTCAGCAGGATTCAAATACCTGCTAGGGCAGAGTTCTTCTGAAAAAGCAGGGGGCCTTGAGGATCTCAGACAAGTAACATTCATTGAAGTTTATGAAAATCTGAATTCTGTCCCACAGAGATTTAACAGTCATTTGGCTATCTTTTTAAACTCTGCTACCACAAATGTGATGAGTCCAATTTTATATGTAAGAATGACAAAACAGTATAAATTAGTGGATTTTGTTATCAATACCTAATTAGGTTGCAACTGTGGTTTGTTAGGGATGACAGTTATTACTGAGATTTTACAAAAAAATTGCTTCTCAACTAAAATTTCTTGAAATTCCCTCATATGGGAAATAAATTAGTCATTAGTATGTTTTGAACTTTATCACACATGATCTTACCTTGTGGTTTAGGGCTTAATGATCTGCACATGTTCTTTTGTTATAACAGAGATACTTTATGTAATTGACTGAAGAGATATAGTCAATGATTTTTACAGTAGTTGTTACATCAGGGTTTTAGTGGTTGTCCAACGTGCAGAAAGAAAGGACACTTCATTTCATGACAAAAAAACCAAAATCATCATGAGGCAAAATAGAGTCTTATTATCCCTACAAATGATTAAGTTTGATGTGTACTTCAATCTTTTAGAATGACTACCCTTCCTTTCAAAGGATTTTAGATGGGTGGGATACTCTCCTAATATAACAGCCATAATTAGAAAAGTGTCCCTTTTGGAAATGAATAGACAATTCCATTTTTACTTCAGTGATTATATTTGTGAAGACTGTCTAGTTAATTTAAAGCTGCAGAGGTACAGGATGCTATTAAGTAGCAGTCTCGTGCATTTTAATAGTTGTGTAATTCTGAATAATTTCTAGGAGGTTGTTAAAACAGATTCTGTGATACTGTTAGCGATGCTTTTAGTACAGTAGATTGTTCATAGCTTCCAAATATAAATGGGAAAACAGGTATAGGCTAAATCACTTGAGAGGCTGGGTGATTAACCTAGTTAGCAGGCTCACACAGTCATTGCAGCTCCACTTAACAGAGTCAGATGGGCATACATCAGTAGGGCGACTCTGTGGCCTAGTGGGACAGATTGCCCTTTTTCTTTGGGGCATCTGAAGCATTCCTATTGCTTTCCCTGACTTAAGGGAAAATGGCTCAGATCCTTTAAAGTATCTTTTGCCTAAATACCTTTGATTCCTCAAAGACAATAAGCTTCATAGAAACTGTTGAGCATAACCCAAGTTGTTATCCAAACCCCCAGACCTTCCCCTCCCTGGCTTTAGGTAAATGCTTCTCACTGTGCCAGTAATTAGCTCAGAAAGTCCAGCAGCTGCAACCTCTGCAGCCAGCAGCCTGCACTGCTGCAAGTTCTTGGTAAAGGAACCTTGATTTTCATCTGATCATCATCTGTTTTGTGAGAAATTAAAAACCTATAATTATGCTTCATTGCTTTAATGCTGAAAAATCCAAACCTGGTATAAAATGTAGGTTTCTAGAGTACCAGATGTTATTTTTTTTATTGCCTACAGGCTGGCCAATTGAGCATAATTGACTGAGAATGTATTTATTTTTTGGCTTCTCAGGCTGCTCAAAACTGAACGCTGAATTGTATAAGAGAGGTCATAGAAAGAGCACAGTATATTATGCTGTTCATCTCCTCTAGGCAGATATATGCAAATATATGTAATTTTGCATTCTGTTGTCTTTCTTCTGTGTGGAATTATTTCAAAAGAAAGTTGGTCTTTTCTGTTTTTTAATAACTGCTTGTAGTTTAGGGCACTTATCCTATGACCACTCTCACTAAAGGAATGCAGTTTCCCGTAATGTAAATGTAATTATGGGTATTGGTTTCATCTAAATCTGTTTTCCTGATTTTTTTTGCCTTGTAATAATAGTCACATGGTACAGAACCAACTAAAAAGAATAAACAAAGCATCTAAAAAACTTAGTCTACCTCATCACTAATGAAAAAGTCTTCAGAAAGTCTTCCTTTTTCATAGAGAGAGAAGTCTGTATCAGGAATATGTAAGTAAATCTATCATGTATATGCGCACAGAAACACTCTAACTGGACTGTTACTCTTAAAGAGCTATGGTGAGGGAATATGTTTCCCTAAAAATCTTTTGAAGTATGGACTTAGGCTTACAGTAACTGTGAGTTGAGTGTTGTAGTACAGAACACATAATGTAATTTATGAAACACACCACCAGCGTCTCAAAGTCTGGATATGAAAACAGGACAACAAAATCTGAAAATTTAATCTCTAGTAAATCTTTTTTCTAGGCTAGGATGAAGGACTGAAGTCACTAAGTCAGATGTAGTACCATGCTGATGCAAAATGTGTCAAGAAATATTTTTGAGATTTATTGGAAATTTTTTTTTATTCCAAAATTGCTAGTCCATTAATAAGCTTTCGGTTTCAAACCTATTGAAATTGTCTGTATTTTAGGTGCTAAAAGGATATTTTAAAAGTAAAAAAATAATTTATTGGATAAATTGAGGTTGACAGTAGTCTGGAAAAAAAACCAAAAACAGATACAGGGATAACATTTCTACTTTCTAATGGACTCATGAATTTCCTAGCAAGACCTGTAAGGTGATGTAAGATACTAAGGATGCTTTTCAAGGAATTTGGTAGATTCTCTCTTTTTTTTTATTATTTTTAATATAAGCTGCTCTTTGTTAAAACTGAAGACTTCAACCTTTTTCAGTGGTTTCTCAGTAAAAGTTTACATTGCAGCTAAAAGCATATTACTTCAAAATATCAAGAAGGTAGGAGGAAGATGCAGTAATTCAAACTAATGCCACATGAAGTTGTAAACTGGACACAGAGGTAAGGAAGCCTTAATGAAGACAGTTTACTTAACAATGAAAGGATTCTCAGGTATTGAAAATAGAAAAGTAAAAGACTACAACTGAAAAGGGACTGTTTGAAGTAACAAATGAAATTTGCAGCTGATGGTGAAATACCATGATTAAATATTATATAATTAATTTCACGATTATAAGCCGCACCATTTTGACTAAAATTTAGCTCCCAACCCAGAAGTGTGGCTTACACTCAGGAGAGGCCAATATATGAAAAAATTTCGGATATTTCCCTACCCAGAAGTGGGAGCTCGCAGCAGCCCCGAACTGGAGCCTGCCTGGTCCCAGGTGGCGGGGCAGCGGCAGCGGCAGCGCAACCCGGCTCTGGCAAGCATGACGGCTGGGCACGCCGCTCCCCTGCTTCCCGGCAGCAGTGGCGAGCAGGGCCAAGCCAGTAAACCCCGTGATCATGTGATTCTGTTACTGACTGGCAACTTCGTGAAAGTTGCACGCGGATCCTCACTGCGAATGAAAGTGCGGCTTACAATCCGGTGCGGCCGAAAAGTTGCTGACACCCGGATGTGAGGCTTATAATCAGGTACGGCTTGTAATCGTGAAATTACTGTAATTTATTTCCTTAAGTAAATCTAAATCTAGGAGGGATCCTGCAATATGGTAGTGCTGATAACACTAGGAAAAGTAAACAAGAAGTGTGTTAATCATAAAATTTAGAATGCCTGTGGAAAAGTAAATTATTTTTGTGTGTAATTAGTCTATATGTGAATAAAAGCAATTTTTTTCAGTCTTGAAAGTAATAGAAAAAACTGCTATAATGCCAATATTCTGGTGAAAATAATTCCATAGAAAATCATGTGTAATAATAAAATGCAGTTAGTATCTTAGTAACTATGTGAGTGAAAATCAAGCTAGTCTTACAACTGTTTTCTTTGTTTATGATCATATATTGTGGGTAGGAGAATGTACCTTAACTTCTTTCCAAAAGGTTGTGTTACATTTCCTCATCTGCTTAAAATCATAAAAATGCAAACGGAAGTTCTGAGTAAAGATGGTGTGGTTGTTCTGAAGCGCTTGGTAAGCTTCTGTAAAAAGAGATTTTACAAGAGTATGGTCCATCACTAATAATTTTTGCCATAAAAATCAAACATTCAATTGGTGTACTGTGAAGTGGAAGAGCTGTGATAAAAAGGAAGCACAATAAAAGTATCAAGCAAACTGAAAGAAAGTCACACTGATATTTAAAGGCACATCTTAGAACATTATTAAACACAAGCAATAAAAAACCCCTAATGAGCAAAATGGATTCTTTGTGGATCCGTGGTCCTTTCTGCTGTTGCTTTGTAATCAGTTTGGTTTCAGTGCCCTGAATTTATTAATGTGTTGTAAGGTAATCTGTATGCAAGTTTCCCTATTCTGCTCCTTTTGTTTCTCTACTATGAATTATATATCAGTATTAATAAAACAACGCTTTTCTCTCGAGAGCACGTTTTTAACACAGTGTGGGGACAGTAAGCAGTAGAATGTGCCTCACACACAAACCCTGCTCCTGCCATCCCATTGTAGTTCATGTATGCTTAAAGGAAATTCTGTGGGCCTGTGTGTAAATAGAAACAGCAGCTTCACAAAGTGTTTAGCTTTGTGTTGTTTGTTTGTGGAATGAGAACATGACCTATCCCAGACATACAAAATCGCCTAGTTTAAAAGGAAAGATTCTGGCAATTAAGTAATTTTTGATAGTTTGGTTATTTTATTGATGTTATATGGATCTTTTGAGATGTAAAAATGTTTCTGATTTGATACATTTTACTCATTTTAAAACAGTATAGGAGTAGCTGACAAGGAAGCAAGCAGAGGTATTTTTGACATTACTGGTTTGTATCACAACCTATTGGGCACTTTTCTTCCTTAGATCATTAATTTAGTGTTTTAAACCCTTATCAACTACTGTGTGACACACTTATCTGCAAGTTCCCTTACAATTATGTATTTCTAAATGTTCTTTTATTATTAGTAAAATTGCTTCTGGCACATGATATACGATATGCTCCAGTGCAGATGAAAACTTTGATATGTTTTGCTTTGCAAGTTCTTTGGCATAAGAAAAGCAGTATCTGAAAATGTCATGAAGGACTAATTACTAGTGGAAATTAAAACATGGCTGGTGATGGAGTAAAGAACCAATGTTAGAACTGAGTTGGAGCAAAATCACAAGTGCTTTCCTATTTATTTTAAGAAAACAGACTTGTTGCGTGCAACAAACAGTTTTTTTGCATGTTCTGGAGTGGTGAAGAAGTAGAGGGCTGGCTAGCTACACCTGAGTGAGTTTGAGGTTTCTGAGACGTCAAACAGAGGACAATGGCAAAGTGGTTGCCAGAGGCAGCAAACAGTTGGTAAGGGGAAAGGAAGGCACACAGCTGTGTGCAGGCAGAAGCTCAGTGGGCTAGCTCTTGTGTCAGGGAAGAAGCTGACCCCACAGAGTTACTGAGTGAGAAAGAACCTCTTATCAGGTAGTTTTCACTGTCAGCAGGATGGTTTTGCCCTCGGTCTACTTGCAGGTAAAGGAGATTTGAAGGGGGATTCTTCAGCACTTGAAGTTAATTCTTCTTGAAGAAGTCACGTTAAAATATCAGGAAGAATAACAGGGAGTGGTAGAAAAATGGTTATAGCTACTGAGAAATGGTTATAGCTACTCTAATCTCAGTAGGTTAAAATTCCCTGCTGATTCCTGTGACACTGGTTACTGAAGTCTGCATAATACATCAGGAGTGGTGTTGCTGTGAGTTTCTTGTGATCTACTGGATGGTGAAGTGCTGATATGGTGTCCTCTTGAAGCATTGTCACACTTTTGCATCAACCATGAATAATGCAGACTTTTTCCCTGGTACTTCCCTACATTAATGCTCTCTGCTTCATCTCTAATTTGCTTTCTTGTGGCAGTGCTGATGTTTTCATTAGCTGAGATTAATTTAACAGTGCTTCATGCTGATATCTAACTATAGTTACTCTATATTTTTTAATAAAAGCTCTTAAGCATGATTTTCAATTCACAACATTGTGTTTTAAGAGTGAATATTTTTATTGTGATCTCACTAGCTGTAAAGCCAAGTGGAATCTTTATCAGTGTTCTGTCAAGATTTTATAAGTGACCTTCTAACTTACAGAGAGAACTTCTTATCTCCTTCCACAGGGAAGGCAAATTACCTATAACTAAATTTCTACTGTCGTTTTACATGATTTATCTATCATGCCAATGTCTTCCTTTGGTTTGTGTTATGTTTGTGATTCAAAATCTTGATGATGTGCTGTTTCTGTTCAGAACCACTAGTCAGAACAGTTTCTGTAGGGCTATCTCACTCCATTGTGTTGGTGTAAAATATGTATAATTCTGATACCGTGCTATCTACTGGTGGCAGTAAAATCAGAAGTATGTCACTTTCTTCTACACATGAAAATAACTTCATTAAAAAAGAAAAGTGGTATCAGGATGGGCCGTTTTTTTTTCCTGATCTGTTGTAGAACTTTTGTTAGCCTTGCCTCTAATAATAACACTCTGGATCACTTGTACAGTCTTGAATTTCTGTTACTTTCAAAACCTATTAGTCTCTCCTTTAATTTTTCATTTCTTTGAAAAGGTCATATTCATTTCTTTAATTCTTGTAAGTCCAGACATTTGGATTGTGCCTTGTTTTAGTCAAGCAGTGACAGCTGTCTGCTACCAATAGCCTGAAGAAATGCATGTATTTTTTTTCTAGTAGCACCTTTTTTTCCCATTTCAAAGAAATGTTTAATATCAAATGAAGAAGTTAAAGCCTTTTAGTTACATATTTATGCTAAGATTAAATTTCTGCAAAGAATAAAATACTCGGTGTTTTGCATACTGATGCATAGTTTGAAGTGCTTTTTTAGAAAAAAGGCATTTGTCTAAGTATGTAGTTTGCTGGAAATAATTCAGCGAGCACTCAAATGTCCTTGTGGGGTTGTTGCAGATTCTACAGTTTTGTGCTATATTCTCTTTAAATATATGCTATGCCTTCTGAAGTTGTTAATTGTATTTTGTATTATCATTAAGTGATACAATCCCATTAATTAACTTAATTTTGATAAGAGCTTTATGTGAAGTAACTACCTTGTATGATGATATAGTAAATGCAGAGTACAAATGGAAGGGAAAGAAATTTTGTTTTAAGCTGTTATTTAGATTTGAGATCACTATAGATTATTGTTTGAACTTAATAATAAAATAATCTAATATTAGTAAATCAAACAGTGTAAGAAACATGATTAATCTGATATGCAGACCAAGAAGTCTAAATGTTAATTCTGGTCATTTTGTTACATTTTATTTTATCTATTTGTTGTAGAAATTTGTATTCAGTTGAATGTACCACCAGAACAACTTTTTGTCATTGTTTCCTGAAAAGTGCTTTTCTTACTGATAAGGCTTATAGATATTCAGAACTTTAAGTGGTGAAGTTAGGATGGTATTTCTATTAAAAAAGTAAACCATTGTTAGTTGTCCTTTAGTTCATAATGGAAATGGGGGATGGTGTGAGAGACTGAAATGTCAATGACTCAAGGAATCATTCATCTGCAAAAGCAGCAGGTGCTTTGTTGAGGCCAGGTTTGCACCCCTAGCCGAAGGGGAGGAGCAGAGTGCTTGGTATGTGGCGGTGAAATTGTAAGACAGAGGAGGCGTGGACCCATCAGCTGAGAATGACCACAACAAACCAAGCTTTCTCAGAATCACAGAATCAGGGAATAAGCTGAGTTGGAAGAATCCCCAAGGATATCAAGTCCAGCTCCTGGCCCTGCACCAGACCATCCCCGAGAGTCACATCATGTGCCTGAGACTGTCTGAGTGCTTCTTGAGCTCTGTCAGGCTTGGTGTTGCGACCACTTCCCTGGGGGGCTTGTCCCACTGTTGGAGTCAATGATACAAGAGTCTCCCTGAATTCTTCAGGGAGAGATTAGAGTGCAGAGGTTGAATTAAAGCCCTTGGATGGATTGAAGTATATTAAACTACTCACACATAAAGTAGAAGATTAAGCAGAAGATTACGTGTCAGTTTAAGTTTAAGTTAAGTTTTAGGATAGTAAGTGAGTCAGTAAGTAAGTTTTAGAAGGAGCTTCAGTGCTTTCAGTAAATAAAAGGTTCAGATGCCAGAGTAGAAGTGTGAGTTCTAGTGAAGGTTGAAAAACATAGTAATGTTTTTAGTAGAGGCTCCAGAAGCTCAGTTATAGACAGTGCTTAGACATTACAGAGCTCTAGTAAAAATATTGCTTACATTTTTCAGATAGAACAAGATAGGTTGTATGTGTAGTTTATACATATCCTAGCGTGTTAAGAAATTAGAATTCTAATAGGTTAAGAAGTGGTGGTCCGAATTTGTGTCTTAGCTTGTTGGAAAAGTCCTATATAAGAGTATACGCTGGGGAGAGCTGGTGCTTTTTGCCATCTGCTTTTGCCACTGCTTTGTGCCATGGCTTTTCTATTTTGCTATTGCTTTGCTTTGCTCACCATCATCTCCAACACCCAGGAAGAAGATAGGAGCAGCCACAGCAACATCAGCTTCCTGGGATCTTGACAAGAGCAGCTTCTGCTTCTATTTGGGACTCTATGCCAAAACTATGCATAGACTTTGATGACTGTGGCTTTGGTTTTGAGACTGGTGCGCTTTTGCAATAAACAGTCTTTTAGCAAATATTAGCTGCTTTGCTCATTTAAAATAACCCAACATGAAATTAGTGCGTTAAGAGCACCAAAAGTCATAACCTCGCATCCCACCCTCTGGGTTCATTGTTTAGCTGGGTTTTGAGACAGATAAGGGAAGAGGCTTAAAAGAAACAGATCCTGTGAGGAAGGGATCTGTCTTTCTGTCTTGCCAATATCCTCCTTTACACAACTGGCTCAGGTGTAAAACACTCCTCTGGGGGAGATATCAGGACATTCACATGTTAAGCCTGAAGTTCTCGTTGCATCTGATGAGTCATAACTTGCTCAACCACGTTGGTGTGAGAAACAGGAAAGATCTGTCTAAGAAAGGATCATAAACCATTGAAGCCCCCAAAGTGCCCCAGGGCCTCTCATTTCTGGCCCTTCCACCAGAGGCCTGTGCATAATCCACAGTGTTGGAACAGACTGTGTTAAATTCCCCCCCAGGAGAGGTACCTGGGCATTCCCACCTGAACCTGAATGTATAGTAAGCATTGAAGTCTTTGTTTTGTGGGCTTACCCTACCCCTAGCAGATCAAGACTGTGACCATCACTTCAACCAATGGACATTTGAAGTGAAACAATCAAGTCTCATCCCTGGATTCACAGGTGGTGTTTTCTTTCCTCTCTACTATCTTCTCCTCTCCTCTCCTGTCTTTCTTGAAAAGAATGAATTTTATTGAAAGAATTTTAATTTTTTCCCCTTAATGCACAGATTAAGTACAATTTGCATAACTGCAGAAAATCTCAGATCTCCACAATCAGGAGAATGCAAATTTTCTGTTTCAGTGACAAACTCCTTCATTCTTTCCCTGTTATGTATTACATTAAAACAATGGGATGTCTAGTTTATCTGAACTATTCTTTTTTTAGTGATGTACTATCCACAAAATTACTGAGAGGAAGAAAGTGAACTGTTTTGTCTCCTGTCTGCCTTTCTTACTTTAACAAGATAATATAAAAAGAAATGACAAAAAATCCATGTTGGACTTACAGTATGGTAATTTTTTCCTCAGATCCTGTGAGGTAGCTTTTCTAGCATAACTAGTTTTTTATAAATCCATGATAGTGAGCACTCGAATTTGTGAACACTCAACAGTGTTCAAAATCAAAACAAATATCATTTCACCCAAGACTCTTTACTAATCATTATCCTCTTGTTTTCTGTTGTTTGTTCTTTAACTATAGGAGTGTTGTAACCTGGTACCCAAGACGTGGTAACATAGGAGGATTTTTTCAAGGACCTTGTATATTTATGTATGTTACCTGAGTGCACATCAATATCTTAAAATATGTCCCTGATGAGAATTACTGTGGTCACAGCTTTTTAACTGTGAACATATTTAGTTACAGTCTGGTTTTGCCTGGTTGGTTTTTTTTTTTTTTAAATTTGGATCAGGAAATGTACACTGTGTTCTTCCTCAAATATAGTAGTATTTTAGTTGTCTGCTCATTCCCACTAGTTCCATAGGAGAATCTTTGGCTGAAGGAAACCAAAATGGTCAGCAGACTCTGCTGTGTATGCCATGGTTGTCAACATTAAATCAGAACTTCAGTTTAATAAAAGCAAATGAGATTGAGCACTGTTAATCTGATACTATTTGTCTGAACTTAAAAGATCTAAACATTTTTATTTTGAGAGATTGATAATGCGTTTGCAACAACCAAAAAAAGTCTTTTAAAGTACTAAACCCACTGGATAAAAATAAAATATTGAATCATAAAATTGTAGCATCATTTAGATTGGAAAAGACTGTTTAGGTCATAGAGTCCAACTGCTAACCCAGCACTGCCAACTCCACTGCAGCCATGTCCCTAAGTTCCACATCTATGTGACTTTTAAATACCTCCAGGGATAGTGACTTGACCACTTCCCTGGACAGCCTGTTCAAGTGCTAGACAACCCTTTTGGTGAAGAAATTTTTTTTTTAAATATCCAACCTAAATCTCCCTTTGGCATAACTTGAGGCCATTTCCTTTTTTTCTATTGGTGGTTACCTGGGAGAAGAGACCAACCCTCACTTGGCTAAAGCTCCTTTCAAGGAGTTGTAGACAGTGATAGGGTGTCCCCTCAGCTTCTTCTCCAGGCTAAACATCCCCAGCTCCTTCAGCTGCTCCTCAGACACTGGAGGGCAACTTAATTTTATTCCTCTAATAGTGAAATAGTTCTGATTATCATTCTATTTGGCATGAGATATAGAGTGTTCTATTTCCCTTCTTCCAGCACATTTAAATACAGCTTGATTTTCACTGTAGTTTAGAAACACTAAATCTATCTGTCAACAGTGAAACATAGATTATCATGGCCAGAACTTGTCTAAACAGATGACATGGAAGTGCATTTTAGTTTGTTGAAGCAACTGGGGTTATTACACAAGAGAAGAATTCCAGCTTCCTTGCAACACTGAAATGCCACAAATTACAACATGGTTCTTTTGTTACCTTCTGAATTTAATACATTTTGACATAATTGCATAGATTCTGAAGTCTTATGTAGCAAAATACTAAATATTTAATCATATTCAAGTTATACTATGCTGGCTGGAAGCAAAAAACTACATGGGAGATGCTCTGCAATATGCACATTCGTGGTACTCAGTGCTGAGCAGTTTCTCACAGATGCATGAGTTTCCAGACTTTCTACCACATTTTTTAATGCATTCTAACTGTATCACAGATTGTCATTCATATTGTTGCTCTTTTTACTATTTCATCCTATCACTGACAGTTTTTGTCTTGAAGGTGCAATGGCTGTTGAAATCTAATTCTCTGTGTAAAAATTTTAAAGAGTGATGTATGCTGACATGCAGAAAAGCAGATAATGAAGACCTCAGAGTCTAAGGACACTTGTTATCTTACCAAGCCCTGTAAGAAGGACACAGCTTGTAACTGCCAATGTATTCCATACAGGTCATACCTCCCCCCTCCCGTATTTACATGCCAACCATGCCCATTTCAGTGACTTAGTAGAGAAGGTTATGTGTATGCAAGCCAAAAAAAAAAAGTTAACTGCAACTGGGAACTATGGTGTAGATCGATTTAGATCAGAGCTACCAAACAAATAATAAAGATAAATTATTGTGAACATTTCTCTTCGATCTGAAAGAAGACAACGTGTTTTAACCATAGGAACAGTATTAGTACATAATATTATACAGCTAATAGAACCAGACAGACCTTAGAAATTCAGTCTTAAGGAGGCAGGAGGTCCTGGTGGTGATCAGAAAAGGCTGTCTAGTACAATGCCTCCCACTCTTCACTGTTCAGATTTGATTTCATTTAATCAAGAACTTTTTCATGCTTCATTATTATACTTCCCTCCTGGTGAATTAGAAACTGTGAGAAACTTTGTCTGTATTTCTAATGCCATTGGGAGAATCTCTGACCCAGTAGCCCATTCCAGTGTAGTCATGCTAACTCTGAATTAATGTGTGGATCTTGTCAGTCTTAAGAATGTAGATTAATAATGAAAGTGCAGAATGAGCAATGGATGATGATCTGGCTACTGTAAGAGAAAAACTGCAAACTGCACTGCAGATGAAATAATTAATACTGCTATGTCATACACCAGTTTTGCATTGTTCTCCCCTTACCCCTCCCTGACTATAAATTGCACTGACAGGCTCAGAAGCAGACATTCAAGTTGCTCTATGCTTCCTGGCTCAGGTAGGAATTCAGTTTGATCCAGTGTTCTGCCTTCTAAACGGGGTGTGAGGGATGATCAGATACATACGAGAGCAGTATGTGCTGCTCCTCTGGCTTGTGCTGATTTCAATGCTGCCTATGTGGATTTTAAAAGAACTGTCCCTGTCTGCAGTCACACACTACAGCTGTGCAAGAATTCCTGATCTGTATCTTATTTTCCAAGGAGTGTATTTAATTAAGAAATGGAAACTGCATTGCTCCCTTTTAGCCTATCAATGCTCAGTAGATCCATAATTTTATCAGATGTGCATTTCTCTCCCTTTTTTCCCTCCTCCTCCCTATTTGAATTGTTCTGTATCTTATGTTAGAAAGAGATACTGTTTATAGTATAAAATAGGATTTTATAAAGCAATAGTAAATAAACCTGAAACTTTGTGTAAACAGTGGAGGTTAATGAAACAGTGGGAGACAAGACTTTTTCCTGGTTATGAAAAGTTTGAAAAAACTGGTTATGAAAAGCTTTGGGTTTTGTTTTAATTTTGCTTTTTTCATGCTTTCCTTTTATATTTCTAAATCATACTTGTCAATTAAAGTTTTCTGGATCAGCTAACTCAGTTTTAAATGCCTTAGTCTCAGGTGTTACACTTCTTTCTCATATTTTCCAGTCAGTGAATGACAATGTGTTGGCTTTCTTTGTTTTCCAAGTTGATTTCTTTCCAGTAGATCTGTTCTAACATTTATCCCCTAATCGTGGTGGTTGGGAAATAAGTTGGGAATTGAGATGAGTGTATGTGCTTGGGTTCTTCTGTGCCCCATTTAAGAATTCTCATTAGGAATCGACTCTTCATTTGATATTAGGTTAAGAAGTTGTTCACTCCTTATTTGAAATTAACTTTCCTAATTTGCATATTTTTTCTTTAGTTGTATTTTTCTGGAAACAATGTTAATACATTATTTCTGTTGTATAGAGTTAATAATTTTGTATAATTATATCAGCTGTTTTGTGATAGGAAGTAAATGTGAGTTTGGGAACTGCTTCATTTGAAACAGGGAATTTCAGTACCACTCTACTGCTCCAAAAGCAACTTCAATATTCTTCTCCATTTCATTTATGTTGTGATTTTAGAAAAATTCCCTTGGGCCCCTTTCATCCCACTAGGAACAGGAAGGCACTAAAGCAAAGGCAAGCCATGTCAAATGCCACACAAAATGGAAGTGTATCAGTAGATAGTGCTAGTCCTGTCAGTTCATTTTTGTGGTATGAGGGGTTTACATGACAGTGTTCATTACTGATGAACCCTGAAATATAGAAAATTTGAGTTTGGGCAGGGGAAGAAGAAGAGGAAGGCTCAGACTATATCTAGCCTTGCTCATTAATATTGTGTGTAAATCTAACCAAGTTTCTTTCTTGGAAATTGTTTCAGAACACCACTTTTTAAAAACATGTCTATATGAGATTAATTTTTTTTTCTTGGGCTTTAATCGGCACTTCTGGATACATCAGTTTTGCAGATGAATCAACTTCTTACACTTAGTCAAGAACATGCATGTTTATCACATTCTATGAATGTATTGATATTATTGTCAGTTTTGCCTGACCATATATTTGGACTTGAACAGTCCGATGTAATTCTTTTCTTCTTAATGTGTTAGATATAAAATTTTTAATGTGGAATAGAATACAGAGTAGGCAGGCAAAATCCTGAGAATTTCTTTCAAGACCATCTAAAATACAAAAGGATTGTTGAAGTCGGTCTCAATTTATTTAAGCAACTTGTAAGCAGAAAGCATTTGGAATGCCTACACCATTTTGATGTCCTACATGTGCCTATGTAATTTTAAAAGAAAAGAAAAAAAAAGACAGCAAGCAACCTGTTACTGAGAGACTGCTCAGGAAGATTTCAATTTTTAAGACAGTCACAACTGCAACACTGAAACATGACTCTAGAATTTTTCTAAGCCTATGCAGATTTTGTCCACCAATAGCAGACTTAGAAGTGGTTTTATATATCTATCCTTTCCTGTGATGAGCCATTCAACATTGTAAACTGTTTCACTTTGTGGGAGAATAGAATGGCAATTTTGTCAGTTGACTCCACTGTCGTTTGAGTATTTTGTGTGTATTGGTGTATTCCTCCCACTGATAAATGAAATGGGTATGCTGCAGTAATTCTTCCATACTTAGAGTAGATCATAAGATTTGAAGGTGAGTTTTATTTACTTCAGTATAAAATTGTCTTTATTTCCTTATTGTGCATCTGGTTCACTACAAAAAGAGTTATAGAAAATCACAGCATCTATAAAAGTGGTGATTTTTGTGTGTCTGTAAAACTCGGTAGTTAATTTTTGAAGGCTGAGGTTTTTGAACTCCGGTTCAAAATTTTGTGATTACCTGTGTTTGATTCCTAGAAATTAATTTTCTTTTTCATAAAATTAAAGACTGCCTACGATAAAAAAAGATTCACTTTTTACTTGATATTAAAAAGTGTGAAATGGTCAAGGATAAAGGGGCCTCTGATGACTCTGATCACTCTGGATTTCTCAGGCCCACGTCCAGTTGAGTTTTGAATATCAGGGTCAGACTCTCCTTACCTGCTCTCAATAAACTGTTCCAGTGTTTGTTCATGATTGCAATAAAAAAGCATTCTTTTAATGCTTTGTTCAATCAGAATTTTTTGTATCCCACCTTGTACCCCTTGTCCATTGACTGCATTGCAGGAGCAGTCTGGTTCCATCTCCTTTTCACATTCTTCTTCATTATATATACACATTGATAAGAGCCCCCCAGAGCCTTCTCTTCTCAAGTCTGAACAGTCACTTTGAAATCTAAACAAGTGAGATGGTACTGTTCATGAATGTACTTAGAATTTTCTGATAAGTAACAACTTCAATGAAGACATGCCATTTCCATCTATTTGGTAGCTTTCTATTTGGCATCATGCCTGTACCTTGTGCCTGATGTTTGCACAGCTGTTGGAGTGTGCTCACAAAGAGACTTGCAGTAGGGAATCCAGCTCATAGTATGACATATTTCAAAATTACAAATTTTCAATCAAAATATAAAAAGAAAAAAATTTTAAGTATTTCAAAACTCATCCTTAGTAATGTTAATTCATTGTGCCTCAAGACAGTGCCCTGTGAAGTTTTTAAAAAATATGTGTTTGCTGTCAAATTTAGGGCTACTTCTGGCATCTATTAATTCTCTGCAGTGAACATGGAGATGATTTCTTCAACAAAGATGTGCTGTTAAGGTGGGGCAGTGGGTTAAGATAACAAGAGGAATTTAACTTGGCAGTGTTGATTAGCGCAAGGCAATATTGATCACAACAGTACTTTACGTGTTCTTGCATCAACCCTTGCATAATTTTTTTTTCTTACAGCAACAAAACATAACTCAATTAATATATTTGAAGGGAAATAGTAAAATCACAGAAATTTGTGGAAAATTCCTTTCACAATTGAGAAATAACTTCAGATAAAAATCAAAGATGTAGACTATCACAAGGGGCATTTTGTATCATGGTATACTTAAACGTCAGCTCCCACTGACTCCTCCATAGAATTCTGTTTGGTAATTCAGGTAGCTATCTTTCTTGTACTGTAGTTGGAGAAAGAAAGACGTCAAGAAACATCATTCCTCATGGAAGATAAATTCATTAATAATCAAAAAACTACTTTCATAGTTAGATGCACAAGAGAAATTATGAGGGAGGTCATTGTTTTGCTTACTTTTCATTCTGGTTACGTAGTCCCTGTTATGTCGCTGTATCTTGGTTTAAGGGTTTGTTTTCTGTTGCATTCAATCTGCATGTCAATATCTGGTATTAACAGGTTGCAATTTGATTTACTGGTGGGTAATTTCACCATGTATTTGAGACATTACAATAATTTCAGGAGTGAGTGTGGGTGGGAAGGCTTAACTAGAAACTTCGTGTGTACAAGAAATGCTTAGAGATTTTCAGGAATAAGTTTTTCTTCTGGTTCTGAGACATGACTATTTTTTCTGCTTTGATAGCAGGACTATTTTCAACCAAATGGTGAGGGCTCCCTTCCATCTTTGTTTCTTGATGCTTTCTTGTAGACACTCAGAACAGGAAGGGAAATTTGAAGAGTTTCACTCTTGACAGAGATCTCAAAGCAAACCTGGAAGTTCCTAGTTCTCCACCCCGATGGAAATGTATGATTGTATCTGATATATCCTTAAATTAGAGTTTGAAGGAAAAATCAATGTGAATACAATCCATCAGCTGGGGTGTTTGTTTTTTTGTTCGTTTTTTTTTTTAGTTACAGACATCAGTGTTCTCTTCTACAGAAGGAAGGACAATTTCTATTCATAAACCAGTTTATAGTGCTATTGTGTGGTTGTGAGAAATACATGATTAAGCAGAGCAAGAAAGAACACCCAGAAGCCTTATTTATTTCTCTGTTTCTGTAAACACTTCTGTATTCTGAGTTAAATAACAGAAATCCAAATCCTCAAATCCAAACTGCTCCAACTTCTGGTCCAGGTAGTGATGAAATTTACTGGGATTTTGATGTCACATTTGGTACAAAGTTCTGTTGTATTGCATGTTTAATGATCTGCTTTAGGGTCTGATCCAAGATCCCTTTTGAGCAACCTGTCACATTTCTGAAATGTCCTGGCAAGAGCAACCAGATTGAATGAACACAGATTAAAGTCTATTGGAGAACTTTGTAATTAGCATTTCTACCATTTGGCCAAAGATTTGAATTAAGACTTCATTATCTTTCTGTTATTTTTAGCTCCACACTTATCTTTACTCTGTCCTTTAGACTTGTAAAAAGCTTTTAACCACAGAGAGGGCTTAGTGGAATATTCTTTTGCCTTGGTAGCTTTGAAACTGTAGGTAGGGAATGTAATGTAGGGAAGTGCATCAGGAGCAGAAAAAATGGAGTTGCAAACTCTTGCACATCAGCTTTGGACAGCCCTGCTACCTAAGGGAGTGCGGTATTTCCTGCTGTACCTTAGATGTGCCAAAAGCCATTATGAGCACTGGCGCAGCACAAACTTAGGAACATGCAATGACCTTGGCTCTCACCTCCCTCAGGCCTCTCAGAAACAGAAACAGTACCATACAGTGAGATTGTCTTGTATTTCTGGAGCCCATACAGGTACTAGTTGTCCCCAGTGAGGGCTGGTGTTGCTTGCAATGCAGATCTGAAGCTGGGAAGTAAATGCTATAGACTTGTATTCTTTCCATTTTCATTGCATAATACCTTAATCTGTCCAAATCCTGTCAAATATAAAAAAGTGATATACTCACCAAACTTCTTAGTTCTGCTTCTGTGTATTTGAATAAAGGAAATAGTGAAGTGGCAAGGTAAGAATACACAGATGCTGCTTGCCACTGTAGGGAGAAAATTTTTGCAGTCAAAGCTCAATGGGAGTTGAAACTAGCAAGAACTGTGGGGGACAATAAAAAGATTTTTTTTTCAATTGTATTAATGGAAATAGACAGTGTAAAAATAACACTGTCTTGCTACAAGATGAGGATGGTCACCTCCTAAACAGGGACAAGGCAGAGGTGCTTAATGCATTCTTTGCATCTTTCTTCAAGACAGGTGATTGGCCAAGGGGCTCTCAGTATCCTGAACTGGAGGACCATGACTGCTGACCTTGAAATTGTGTAGGATCTGCTGCTTAAGTTGGATCTTCACAAATGTATCAGGTCTGATGGGATCCATCCAAGGATCCTCAGAGAAGGCAAGCCTTATGAGGAGCAACTGAGGTCACTTGGTCTGTTCAGCCTGGAGGAGACTGAGGGGAGACCTCACTGCAGTCTGCAACTTCCTCATGAGGGGAAGAGGAGAGGCAGGCACTGATCTATTCACTCTCATGACTAGTGACAGGACCTGAGGGAATGGCCTGAGGTTGTGTCAGGGGAGGTTTAGGTTGGGTATTAGAGAAAAGCTCTTCACCCAGAGGGTGCCTGAGCACTGGAACAGGCTCCCTGAGGAAGTGGTCACAGCATCAAGCGTGACTGAGCTCAAGGAGTGTTTGGAAAATGCTCTTATGCACATGGTGTGACTTGGGAATGGTGCTGTGCAGGGCCAGGAGCTGGACTTGATGATCCTTTTGGGTCCTTCCGACTCAGGTTATTCTGTGAAGGTATGAATATTCTGGGAACTTCCTCATCAGTCTTCCATTGTCCAGAGAAAAGAAAGTTTAGATTCTAAGGAGAAGTTATGAAATGGTGTCTTTAAAAGGGCAATAATTAGATTTGTTTATTTTGCTTGCAAACAAATAAAAATATCAAAAGAACAAGATAAAAATCTGTAACTTCAAGTTTAATTAGAGTGTAAATAATTACAGTATGTGAATTATCACTCATCTGCATTTTGTAATTTTTTTCAGATTTCTTTGGGTTTTTTACATCAAATCAGAATAGATTGCCTTCAGTTTTACTTGTCCAAACATGTGAGTAATAAAAATTGGATAAACATAGTGTTCTCAAAATACCCACTCAAAAATAAAGGACTTTATATTAGAAAAAGCAAACACCCATGAATAATCAAACAAAACTCTCCGTGTATATTGGGACTTAGTAGGAGGAAGAAAAAAAGAATCATTAGCAAAAGAACATCTGTCAGAAACACATGTTTATTCTTTATGTGTCTCATGAGATATACAACTTTCTTTTCTTATTGGAATATTTAAATTAATACTCTTCTTTGTAATAAAAACAGTTCATGTAGCTTGACTGTAAGACAGTAAATTCTTTCCAATTCTTCAGTATAGTTATATCTGTTAATAACAATGAGCATTTACTAAAAGCCACAAAGTGACAACTACATACCAAATATTTTAGATATTTTGTTTAAAATTAAAATCTGGAATAAATATAATTCTGTACCCATCTGAAGCAAGATTGTGTAGGGCAAAAATAATTTTTCTCACAGCTTAGTAATATAACCTTACTCATAGTTTCCTTAACCTATTCCACTTCAGTTGTAGCCATTCCTTGAAGCAAAACACCAAAATAATACTGGCTGTGATTTTGTTTTATTTCTAAATATCTGTGAACTTATTTTTGTAAATGGTCTTGAATAGAGAATCAATTGGTCATTGAACTGAAGGATCATTAGTAACAGATATTCTGTGCCGTATCTGAAGGGTGTGATATTTACCATTAAACTATTAGTAGGATAGATCCTCTTAACTTGCTGTCCCTCATTGTCTTTTGTAGATACATAAAATATCATTAAAGATTCTACTAAAATGAGTAGCTTACTTGGTGTAACTTCTGTCATGTTCTGCCAAGACTGAAAATCATGGATATGTATATGGATGAAGTATTTATCAAGAATTTATGATCTCAAGGGTGTAACTTACTGAACTGGTGTTCAGCAAGGGTCAGTTTGACACAACATAGTTTCCTCTGAGTCCTGCTTGGCTGAAAAGAATACAGATTGTTGCTGTACACAATCTTTTGTGTTGTGCATACCTTTCCTTCACTATTTAAAACCACATGACTGAAATACTGGTGCGTGCCTGGGCAAAAGGGCAAAATATAGCTTGGTCCTTTTTGGTTTGGTTTTTTTTTTTTTTTTAAATATACATACAGCTTTGAAATGCCTACTTTGAATTCATTATGCCTCCTCAATGTCAAACATGTTCATGAATAGAAGAAAACACAGCTTATTAATACTTAGATATGGTTGAATATTGTTTTTCAAATATGTGATGCAACAAATTTTTGTTGAATAATTTGAAAAAAAAGAAGAAAAAAAAGGAAAAAGCTTTAGATTCTTTTATATGGTGCTGCCAGGGCTCACTTGAAATATATAAAACTGAAAATACCCTATAACTCCAAATTGTGTTGTGAGTGAAGAATAATAAAGGCAGATTTGGCAGTGGCAAACCTTTAGTTATTCTGATGGTTAAAGCAGAAGAAATGGAGAGGTTGGTTTTTTGAAAGACATATAGGATAACTGAAAACCTGCATCCATGCACTAATTGTTGCTTTACAAAGAGATCTTTGTAATGTGGATGAAGAATAAGTAGGCTAGAATGAGATGGATGCATATGAAACACCGAGTCACTTTAAATTATTGTTCCCGTAAGTGAAGACTTTACCAAGACTTCTGTGTTACAGTCCATTCTTCATCTGTCTTTTCAAGTTGCCTTGTGACTGTGACTTCACCAGTCTGCTCCTGTGCAGGGTTTGTCCTGTGTTGAATGATTTATTATTTCTTTTGAGGAAAGTAACTGGCAGTGCTTGATGGAAAGTTCTCCTGGTTGAATGGACAGTCCTTTACTGGAAAAGCCTGGATTCATCGTTTCCCAGGCAGATTTCCATCAAACAGCTCTTCGTCATGTGTAGTTAGCCTGTGCCAGGAGCTGCAGGCAGGAAAACCTGTCTAGTTTCTCTGCTGCATAAGTGCCAAGGTGATCCTTTGGGAAAGATACTGCATCCTGGCAATTACCAGGAACTTCTGTTTTTCTTCTCCAACCTGTCTTGGTTATAGTTGGGCAGTTCCTTCACTGAAAGAAGAACATAATCTTCAAAAGTTCAGATCTGTTGGAGGTATTGACAGCTCCTGAAGCCAGGGTTTTAGAGCTTGCCCTGAGTATGTGAAGTCCAGCCAGTGTACTAGTCAAGCATTTCTGTGGATTGTGTGAAACACAAACCTGGAATGAGTGCCATTATGGCACAATTCAGGTGTAGGATACCCATGTACTGTGATTTAGATACATCTCTTTTCAACGTTTTGTTGTCAGCAGCTGTTCCTGAAAAGCTGTGAGTCATTGCCTAGGGATACCCAGAGCAGGATTGCTGGGTTTCCTCACAATTAGGCGGGAACTGCTGGCAGTGAACTGCAACTTTCCTTCAGATCTGCCACCATGGAGTGGAAGGACACGATTCTTGTAGTGTAGGTGGAGAGATTCCGTCTAGAGAACAATTTTTCTTCCTAGCAGGCTAGGTGAAATGTGTGGCTGTGCCAAAACAGCATTGCTTTCTATTAATCAAGGGCTTGCCAGGACAGTATGCTCAAGGGTAGGACTTCATTGCAGGTAACATTTTGTTTTGTTTCCAGACTGAGATGAATTTCTATTGAAAGTTCTGCTTCCAGTGGTGTTTGTTTATTAACATGTAATATTTAGGCTACCCTGAAAAACATTAATATTTAGGACCTTACTAAATCATGCATATTTGCATGAGCTATATCTGTAGCCATGTTTCTTTTGTCCTTTGAAGAAGACGCTATAACATGGTACTATAATGTCTGAACTTCAAGGATTACTAAAACAGTTACGAACCCTGTGTTTTTTTCTATAATTTCTTTTTTGATTTCCTGTGAATACATCATATTAAATCAGTATTACAAATGGCCTTCCCGTGAGTTTTGTTTTAGTAGCATTCCTTGTTTGTCTGGTGTAAAAACATGGAATTAGCTTTGGGAGTTTTGATATTCAGACAAGCTCTTTTTTGCCTTGTGCTTAAAAAATTGATATTTCCTTTTCCCCTCCTCCAAAGTATTTTAGCATCTTTGCAACTCTTCTCAATTATCTCTTCCTGTGGTATATGAAATCTTACCTTGTAATTTTGAGAGAGAAATTTTCAAGTATGGACATTGTAATAAGACACTAGTTATCCCAATACACATTTAGTATTAAAAATTAAATGTGTAAAAGGCTAAACTGAAAAACAGAGTTCACACTAATAACATAAAAGTCTAATGTACAACCATTTTCATAAAGTGCCTGCTTTTTTTGTGATTGATACAATAAGTGAGAGGAGTAGTTGGGAGGTACTGATAAATATTTGTCTATAAGGCTTTGTTCTTTTCTGTAAGAAATTATTTTATAAAAAATAATAATTAATGATTGCAATTCTCATATGTCAGGATTTAATTTGCATTAAATTCCAGCATTTGTGAGTATGAATGTTTTAAAAATGTGCAAAAATGCTGCCTAGTACTGCTAGGAAAAAAAAAAGGTGAAATGCATCAGGGCATTAATTGTGAAAATTCTTTTAATGTGAAAGCTAGAAGGTATGTGATGTTCCAGAACTTCATGTGCCTAGTACATTGATACATAAACTATAAGGCATCATCCACTAGAGCTCATTAAATGTTGCATTTCCATTTTCTATACAGTGAAATAGTGGGTGAGAGGATGTTTGATTCAGACTACTTTGAAACTAATCTGGAAGAATTTTCATGCAAAAATTCAAATTTTGATACTTGATCCAAAAAAGAAGCATGTTTCTGAAAAAAAAATCAATTTAAGACTATCTGGGGCTAATGCTGATTAAAAATTGGCAGATTTTTTAAAGAATTACTATTTCTGTCCTTTATTTAATGAGTATACTTGCAAGAAAAAATTTTATCTGTGATTCCGACTTCGATTTTGTTATGTTGCCATTTTGAAGAAACGTGTGCTCACCATACCTCATTAGAATGCAAATGTGTGATAATGCTAATTAATGCTTCTCGAGTTAAGATCTCAAATTGGAGAGCTAGCTATAGTTGGTGTTTTAGAGGAGCTCATTTTAAAGCTTCTCATGTGGTCTTTATGAAACCAACTGGACGGGTTTGTCCTCTCATTGATGCTTCTTACTCCAGACTAGTACACCTGGGGCTCCCCTCACACCAGTGTGAGATAAAGTCCTTTCAGTGTAGGGTAAGTGTGGATTGTTTTAGCAGGAAAGATGAGGCCTAAGATGCTAATTAACATTAATTAGGAGCAATTTGTTTTAATCGGGATTTTTACAACCTACTCTAAGTGGTGCATTCCTCTCTGCAGCAGCTCTTTTCAGGAATTCCACTAGATGAACCGTGTATAATGCTTTGAATAAAGGTTGGATCTGAATATCCGTGGAATCTTAACCTGTGCAGAGTACATAAACCTTTATTTACACTGAATGACAATTATTTGCATTTTTTTATAGTAGTAACTCCTGTTACATTGCATTTTTTATTGTGCTCTGTTACAAAGGTAACATCAGCGCATTGTACACACATTTGAGAGGTGGAACTGAGATTGGTGGACACTAGTGTTTTCCAATTAAAAAAAATTTTATTTAGTTTACAACAGGTATAAGGAATTCCATCCCTGAATATTTGGGTAAGGCTTCCTCTGGTTCTACAGCATCTGAGGTCTAGGCTGCAATATTTTGCATTGTATCAGGGACATGAGATCTGTTGCATTTAAAGGATCATTCTTAATTTTCATTGATATCTTTGTTATTATCCTGTTAATCCATATAAAGAATAGGGGAATAGCTGACTTATTCTTGATTATAGCTTGATGTCTGAAATGAGACAATGGAATCCAAGGAACAATTTACATAAATTAAATTGGAAGGGGAGCCAGTAACAGCTTTATAGCACTTAAATTTTAAATTCCAAAATTAAGCAAAAAAGTAAGACCCTTAATACACTTTTCATGGTGAAAGCAGACATGTTCACAAAAATGTATACAAATATCTCCTCTCATTTTACAAATGCTTTCAATTGAGATGGCAGGATGTAGTGGTCTTATCTAGTGCACAGTAAAAACACCTGACAGGTCTCACAAAAAACCCCAAACATTAGGTTGAAGACTGGAAAAAGTTGCACTATTGTTCATATTGTTACTTCCTGTTTGAAATTTTCCTGATTAACATACTTTAAGATCACGAGTTTTCATCACAGTCAGTTTTTCTGTGTGAAAATGAAGGAAAAGGAGTTAAGGCTTTAGGAGCTGAGACCTTCTGAGAGCAGAGTTGAGCTTGCTCACCCTATGTGAGCTGGAACAATCCCAGCTGGTAGAGAGTTCATGCACTGTGATTCCAGTCAAAGGAACTGAACTGTAAGCTGCTGCCCTGGATGTCATTGTCCTTTGGAGAAAGAATTATTCTGGTGCCTGCACCGAGACATCAAATTGCAGCAGTCAATGAGCGCAAAAGAGAGCCCTGTTCTGGGGGTAGGAGGCACAACCTCACCCAAGGATGGTTTGGAAATACAGTGTCTGGCTTGGTGAACCTTGGAACAAACACATTGCTTAAGGTGCAGCAGTCCTTAATCCCTTCTTGAATCCCACTTGTATGAGGAATTAGGGGAGGGAACAACTTTCAAGCAGATTATGTTTGTTACAGTACGCTTACAGCCAGTAAGATGAACAGTCTCCAGCCCCAGATCTCCTCAACACTGGTGAATGCCATCTCTCCCTTCAAACTGAATGATCCTCCCATAGCCATATTCATGTGGATTGTTGGCTTATTGTTTAAAATTAAGTCAAGAAGCTGGGGAAGGAACTAGTGCAGCCACAAGTCAAGGAGAAAGCTACTAAGGGGCATGTGAACCAGCAAGTTCATTCTAATGGGAAGATAATTTTCCATTACAGGTTTTCAAGGCAGACAAATAAAATGACTGTAAGGCATTTCCTCATCCTGTTACACTCTAAAACCATCCAAGTGCCATTTATGTTATTGAGAATTCAATTTATTTCACAGCAAGGTTTAGGCTCCTCTGTTTCTTTCAAAGTGGATGGAGTATTTTATTGACATAAAGACTGTAAAATACTGCAATTCTTTATGTGATCCATGGTGTCAACATAGTGCACTGCAGTGAGACACAGCTTATCAGTTTTCCCACTTCATATTCAAGGGAATTGCTTGCTAAATTTTGTAGTCACAAATAAAACCAAGTAATAGAAAATAACTTCTTAGAAGGACAAAATTAAGACGATGTCAAAATTGATGTTTTACCTATTTTTCCTCTTTATTTTCAACGTCTGTATTTTCTACTTTTACTGTGGTAGTAAATTACCAAAATGGTTGCCTTTCAAATCTCTGTTGTTCGCTTTTGGCAAGACTTGGGGGTACTTAAAGAGGTTAAACAGGGCAAGTACTAAATAAAGTCTATCAACAGATGTCTCTTACTAATGTGAGAAAAATTATGCAGGCTTCAATTTGAATGAGAAACGGAAAAGGTAATTTTATAATAGACCATATTACTGTAGCATATGATGTAAATGGCTTGGAGAAGTACGATGGTATGTTGGAGAATGGAGTATGAATGAATATTTTTTTTAAGCTTGTTTCAGCCCCCATCCCACTCTGAACTGTGAAAAGTCTGATATTGCAAAACGTTACATAAATTAACAGCTGTTCATAGCAGTTAAAAAGTGTAATTCATTAAATAAGATCTCTTGCATCTCCTAGTAATTCTGAGAGGATTAAGAGTGTGGTGGGGTGGGGAAGGGGAAAGCTGCACAGAGCTTGGTCAGCATTTGTCTTTACTGGTACTAGGAGGTGGGATTGGAGCAACCACATTCCAGAAAATTAATGTGATAATTTAAATATAAATCAGAATATTCTGTGGATGTTGCAGTGAGCATATTGCACTGTTGAAACACTTGTTGGAAAGCAATCAAAACACGGAATAAAATCTTTTGTTACATTGTTATGCTGTCTCTTTTTTCTGTTGAAAATCAGAAACACGTATATCAAAGAAGCAGAGGAGACAAAGGAAAATGAAAGTACTGCACCTAAGGAAGAAATAAAGTGACTGTGATTATGGAAAAAAAAATAGTAGTCATAATTTTGGTTGTGCTGTGCCTTTGTTGAAATTGCTACTGTCATTTTATTCCAACCTTTGGCTTTATCAAAGGTGTGAAAAAGAAGATGGTGCTTTATGAAGCCCAGTGGTTGTGATTTCAGCCCAAAAATGGCTACATTAGGCATTATGGAAGTGCAGCCATTGTTTAGAGCTTATTTGACAATGGTACTGTTAATATCTTTAGACCTTTTAATTTGAAAGGTTTATAAACTTCACTGTGATATGTGGGAAATTGAGAAACTTACTACTTTTAACTGGTATAACTGATAATGGGAGCAAGCTGCATGAAACTGTGTTCCACCACAGACACATTCTTGCAAAGAAGAAAGTCTTCTGCCCTGAAGGTAGTAATTGGTTTGGTGGATTTTAGTTAGTCTAGCCAAATGAAAGAAATGATTTGTAATAATTTATGTATTTGGCGTATGTATGTCATAAATTAATATTTCCATCAGAACCATACCCACTTTCATTTCCATCCATAATCTCTGTGAATCTCTTTAAATATGTACTAGGGTTTGAAATGTGCCCTCCCTAAGTAAATACTAAAAAAAAATCTATTTTATAAAGTCACCACTGGTTTGAAATAAGTTGAATCAGGTGCAAGTTATGTACATTATACACACAAAACAAACCTTTTAAAGAAAAATACTTGTGCCTTGTGTAACAGGTGATGCTTACATGTTTACTATGACACAAAGGTGAGTGATTTTATGTTTGCATGTATTTTTTCTTTTTTATAGAAGCATTGCAATTATTACTGCATCAGAAATCATTCCTGTTAGCATCACAATCACATGGAAAACTTGCGTCCTCTTGAACACGTTGTTATATAGGAAAAAGAAAAAAATTATGAAACTACTCTTTGCTCTATGCAGGCACAATTTTCTGGATAATAAATGCACTAATTATTTTAAGAGTCAGAAAGCAATTAAATACTGTGAATTAATGTATTAAATAATCTTGAAGCTGATGTAAAGAGTATTAATTTCAGCTATTTCATAATAAGTTGATTTTTCAGGCTTTTTCTGGGTTTTAAGGGAAACCATAAAGAATATTTCTAACTTTGCCATCCTCTTTGAAACATATCCAACAAACCTAGTGCAACTGAAGGCTGCATTTTATTTCTCCTTTTACACTGTTGATAGAGCTCTTTTGGTGTGACTCAGATTATCCTTAATCATATTCCCTTATCTTTGCACCTGAGCATGAATTCTGTAAGTGCTGTCAAAATTTCTTCCAATGTGTTAATGCCCTTTTTCTTTTAAAATTACAGTTAGTGTGAATACAGAGTAAGTTGCTTAAGATGTTAATATTTTTCTGCTTAAATTTTCAGGCAATACTTTCTCAGTGTGTTACTACAGATTTCCTCCAATTTAAAAGGTAATAAAGGGGAGCAATATTTCTCTCAATTTTTCCCCAGTGGGTACTATAAATTACGAAGAAACAAGTAATATGCTGCAGTTGAAGTTTTGAAAATAGAGACTTTTTGTAGAGCTTAATTCCTTAAAATAGTGATGTTCTGGAGATTGTGACAAAAATATACATTTTGCATTTGCAAACAAACACACTTTTCCATCTGAATTATCTGGCACTTATTTGAAGAATTGCTGAATTTGTCAAAGGGCAAAGAGTTAATTTTGTTGTAAACAAATAAACTTCTGCATAAAAGCCACCAAAGTGTAATCTTAAAAATGATGAAGTTATGATTACAGCATGTTACTTATCCTCAGGGAGGGGAATACAATTTTTCAGATGTTTATTCAGGAAGAAATTGGACCTCTAATTTTTTGGGACTATCTTTGTTGGTTCAGAAGCAGTGGCACTGTCTAGTCCCTGAAAAGAAGGTTTAACACAACATGTCAGAAGTTCTGCCAAACCTTATTCAAGGTTCTGGGCTGTCATCCAATGAACTTTTCTGGATTTTGAAAAAAAAGTGTGTCAGTCTAGACTTAACTGCAGGTAGTGAATAGCCACAGAGAAAATTGCTACTGTAAAAGAATAAAATTTTATGATCAGTCCAATTCATATATAAGTTAAACCCCATAAAACCTCTTCTGTGCACTGAAAGTTTTTAAGTAGAAACTTGTATTCATGTTATTACTTTCTGACATAATCTATTGTAGAAAAAAAGAGAGAGGTGATGTTTCAATTCTTTGACTTGATATCTAAACATTACACGGTGTCTTCACAGCTGGGATTTTATTTGACTCTCTGAAATATATCATTCAGGTAAATAAAAAAATCTGGTTTTTTTTCTGGGCAGAGAAAGATATCACATAGTCTGTGACATAATCATACATATTTATAGGGATTTCAGAAGTAGTTTTGATGGAAGTACTGTTAAGCTTTTTCTATTGAAACTGAATTTATGATCCTGTGCTTGAAAACCATCTGTTTCCAAAATACAAAAAAATTAGGATCCAGTAAGTGAGAGACAGTATTTTATTAAAAACACTTGAAAAGTAAAAATAAAGCACTAAAAATAAACTATAAATACAAATGCAAATATGATGTATATATTTACACAGACACCAAATTCATAAATACCTACTAGGAAAACCAGGTACTCCCTACCTGGTAACCCAATGGAGATGAGCTGCTATTTGTAGATAGTCACAAAAACTCAGGTCTTGCTTTCATACCACTGATTCAATAGAAGTTCAAGTAATTAAAATTCTCTGCTACAAAGTCCAATTAAGGATAGATTTACAGGGGTGGTGAAGTTGGAATTTATGTTTGGCCAGCAGCTCAAGTCTGTTGGTGAAACCTCAAAGGTGTGAACAGAGCTAATTAATTTAAACTTCCAAACCCATGGCAGCTCCAAGAGGCTGTCATCCCACTAGCATGAGGCTGCACAGGGGGTTGCCCACAAACTTTGGCATGTATTGTTAATTTTAACTATGTTTATATTTAATCTTTTTGCCCTTTTCATAGAGAAAATCTGAGAAATCAGTGTTTCTGTGGAAGCTGCAAAGACTATGTGATAGGCATGAGTGAAAACAAGGGTGAATTTATCTCAAAATATTGTCTGATTTGAGCATTCAATAAAGAATGTCAGAGAAAGCTTTGTCCTCTCTCCCTGCTCTTTTGTGTCCATAATTAAGAAGCAGTGATGAAATGCAAACAATGAGGTAAGAGATATCTTATGCCAACTATAGCATGTCTTAAAATCCACTAGCAGTTAACTAGTTGTTCATTGCCTCAATTATATCTATTATCTAATACAGTATTTGTAGTCGGTGTAAGGATGGATGAAAAGCAGATGGTAACTTAATAAGATACACAAGAATGATCAAACCATGTGTTCCCCTACAAGCCTAAAACCTTAATTGAATTTGTGTTTTAGGAAGCATAGAAGCAAAAATACCGTCTTTAAATTTGCCATATTGCATAAAGATAAATCAAATATTCCTTCTGTGTTGACAAGTAATGCAACATATCTGGTTTAGCTTTGCAACTTTTAAGGTATTAATCAGGTTTCTTTCTCTTATTAATAATAAAAATACCAATGTCAAGTTTAGGCAGAGTTGTCAGGAAAAAAATTAATTTTCACTCACTGCTATAATATGTATGGATGTGTGTAACTCATGCATCTGCATTTTAGTTTTATAATAGGTAGGGAGTACTAATGAGATTCCAAGCAGAATTCTTGTCATTAGAGTCCTGAACATTATACTGCTTCCAAAAAGATCTCTGATATTGGTTTAAAGAAGTTAAATTATGTAGACAAGAATGCTCTTTCTTTGGAGAAATCTGTAGTTCTGTTAAACACACCTTTATTCTTCTGTTTAGTAGCCTTGTACTTTGAAGGGGAAATCCTGAAGAGTATGCTTATGCAGGGAGTAAAGCATCACTGATAGATAGAAAGGTTTGTGATTTCAGCATCCTTGTGAAATAAATAGTGACCATGATCTTAATCTTCCATGAAAATCTTTCACTTACAGAAGTACTTGAGTCTTGGTCAATTAAAAAATTCAATTTGCATTTGAATTTATCACAGTTTTCTATTTCATGTATATTTCAATCTTATTGCAGAAATCCAAAATGTTTCATTTGGAAGAATATTAATGGACCATTTCAGCGTAATTTCTTGTGTGAGATTTTTGCTCAAAGTTCAAGTGAAGTTAGAAAATCTGCATTCATTTAAAATGGTTTTGACAAAGCAACATTTTTGAACAAAATAATACCCCATATTTATATATTTATATATTTATATATTTATATATTTATATATTTATATATTTATATATTTATATAGTTATATAGTTATATAGTTATATAGTTATATAGTTATATAGTTATATATATTTATATATCTTATTTTAAAACCGCTTTACTTCAATAAAGAATTTTTAAAAATAGCATTTTTAATTTTCTGGTGCTGTACTGCCTCTGTTCTTGTATCTGCACAATGGCATGTGTTGCACATTCTCAATTTGTTTTACCTCGCTCCTTCTTTCAAACAAGCAGTTTGCATTTTTCTCCACTGAATTATGTATTTGCATTTAAGTGATCAACAGCTGAATTCCCAGCTTCATAGTAGCCTCTCTTGTGCTTTGCTTATGCAGCTTGTCTGTGTAACACTATTCTCTGCACAGGTGGAACACACTTTTTGCAACTATGAAGTGTGAGGTTGTGCCTTGTGCTATTCATCTGCAAACACCAACCTTACTTCTTAACTCTTTGGGCCTAAATATTCTGCTGTACTAATGTGCATTGTGATGAGATAGAAAAGTCCTCTCTCTTGGAACCGTCTGTGCCCAGTCTGTGCATTGTGAGTGATAGAGTTACCTATAAACTAAAGTTCTAGGAATCACAGCTGTCTTTCTAAACATAAATAAAAATTATCTTGGGCATGAAGGAGAGAGATTAGTGGATATATATTGGTGTATCTCTCTTTTAATCTCCCAGTATTAGATAATCTCTTCCAAATAATCACAGCATGTTGAAAGTTCATGAAGTTCCTGAGTTGCCAGCTAAATCTTCTGCTAGTTAAAGGAACTACTAAGGTTATTTTAAATTCTACTGGTGGTGCTGCTGTTACCACTACCTGGAGTTTCCCTCACAGATATAGAGACTACAACTACTGGACAAAGTTTACTCTAAAAGGAGTCGGAAAAGGATAAGGATGTATCTCTGACTAGCCAACTAGAGGAGGGTATGCAGAGAAAACAAAGAAGAACAATGGATTTTTCACTGTGATACTAACACAAGAAGCTGATGAGCTGCTCTGGGCTCATCAGTCTATTCCCTTATGTGAACCCATGTCCAAAGGGATAAGAGTAATTTCTGCCTTTCAAACTCTCCCATTTTTCCTGATTATCCTTGCACCACTGATTCAATCATCTGGCATTCTGTTGCAGATTAATTCCCCCCTCATGGGTTTTTTTATATTGTTATTTTTATGGAGACAGGGTATGGCTTCAATATAGAAATGCATGTTACAATTTTAGGAGGTCCATTTGCAGCTGGATGCTTTCATATCAGCTAAAGGGAAAGGTAAATAGGATGGAGACAAATGAAAGGAGCTGAATGGGAGAGAGAATGTAATGGAGAGATTATTTTCTGGATAAAATGTCAAAATAATAGGAATGTGGAAAGTTGCTCTGGTTGTGGCACTCCCAGAGGATTTTATGAAAAAATTAAGTCATCTGCAAATAACAGGCGAGTGACCTGTCCTTGTGAAAGGAGCACACAAAAATGTTGAACTTTTTTCAGGTTTATGTATGATTTCTCATTTCCTCTTATCAGTCAAAGCTGAGCAATATTAATTACAAAATTAGACAACCTGTAGGCATCTTAAAAACACATGGCAACTCACTGTATTGGTATTAATCATTTAGGAGAGTAAGGCACAAAGAAGAAGCTGAAGCATGGATTTTTATGTTCCTCTCTCCACTAGTATCCAAAAAGCTAAAAGAAAGGGACATATCACGTGTATAAAAACTGAAGAGGGCAAAAAACAGTAAACTCATAGATTACCAAGAGAACTGGGGCTGTTGACCCCTGAAGAAGGCTCCAGGGAGACTCTGTTGCACCCTTTCAATATATAAGTAGGGATTATAATAAAGGTGGAGATTTTTACCTGGCCTGTAGTGACATGACATGGGACAGTGGTTTTGAATGGAAAGAGGATAGATTTAGATTGAATAGGTGAAAGAATTATTTCATGGTGAGGGTGGTAAGACACTGGAACAGATTGTCCAGGGAGTGCATGTCTTATCACTGTAACTGTTTAAGTTCAATTTGCAGGAGAAATGGTTGAGCCCTGCCTTTCTGATTCTGTTATTCTGTGATTTTTTGAAGATTCAAATTCTGTACAGGACCGTATTCAGCCATAACAATAGAGCTAAATTATTCTGGTGTGTATAGTATACATAACAATCATAGAATCATAAACCAGTTTGGGTTGGAAGGGACCTTTAAAGATCACCTAGTCCAACGCCTAGTGAGCAGACATATCTTCAATTGGATCAGGTTGCTCAGATCCCCAACAAATCTGACCTTGAATGTTTCCAGATTTCCAGGGTAAGTGATGCAACCGATGTTTCAGGACTTTGAGCACAGCAGAAATCAAATAAAAGATGAGATGCCCTTGGAAGGCTTTAGCTATACATAGGAACTTTTATGTTGATGGTGTCCAAACAGAAAAATACCAGATGTGTCTCCTATACTGTATTTTTAAAACTTCATTGTGTAAAATCACCATATGTAACAAACTTTTTCACCTTCTTAGAGGAATCCAAGTATAGATACCAGAGAAGACATTTAAGAATCACCAAGTGTAAGTTCCATAAACTCCAGACAGAAAATGAGCCTGCATCCCATCTGTTGAACTTTTTATCTTCTTTTGTAGTAAAAGTTCAATTCCTAAACAAGCTTTTTTAAACAATTACCTATCTTAGTCTTTCTTAGGATATGTTATTTAGATACATTAGCGGGGAAAGAGCTATTCATTTTCCAGAATCTTTGGTAAAGATATGATTTTGTATATTAACAAAAACTCAGAGTTGATTTTATATAAAATTTTGACACCAGAAGTTACCATCTCACTGAAAGGAAAGTAGGTTATGCAACCACGTTGGATAAAGCTTTCATCTGAAAATAATTAAGAAGAATAAACAATCGCACTAAAAAGTGATACGATTGTTTACTTGAAACATGCAGTAGATAAGAAGCTTAAGATAGTGAATATATTTGTATGGAAAGGTAAAATTAACAGCCAAGTTTAATGTCTCACTTAGGAAACTTTAACCATTATGAGGAACTTGAGGCTTGCATTGGCTCTTCATATTTCTGAATCTTACTGCAATTTCATAATGCTTTTCTGTAATCATCCCATGCCAGCTACATGCACCATGGCATCTCAGCTAAGTCATGCACAGTATTAGGAGTGGAAATATTGCAGTCATTAAACTGCCTGGAATAAAATATTCCATATATTAGGAGCACTGTGCTTTGTCAGTGAAACACAGTGAAACAGTACTGGAGTGAATGCAAGAGGGCAGTGTGAGATATTCATGTGGGAGATCCTCTAAGGACATAGACTGTAATAATTCCTGCAGTGACTCTGTGATCTCAGCTCCTATCAGCAGCAGCCATGTGTTGGCAGTTTTAGAAAATCCCTAAGTGTAGCATATTGGCCCCAGAGAAGATGGTGGGGGGGAGCCCTTTGTAGGTTTTAGGGGTGTGCTAGAACTTCGTGCCTTCTTCAATTAACATGGAAGGTTGACTTAATGTTCTTCAGCTATGATTCTGAATTGTTAAAATACAATTATGCCTTTATTATTACAGTATTATTTAATTTCTTAGAGAGTGATTTTTTTCTCAAACATGATGAACCAAAACCATGCTCCCTATGAAGGTGTTAAGGATGCCTAATAAAAGTGATGTGCTTGCTTCAAGCTAGTGATTTGACTGACATTTCTCTTAAAAATAAAATAAATTCATTTTAATGTGCATTTAGAAAGAAATGTAAATACTTTATATGTTATGCATGAAAAACACTCTCAATAATTTCTACTTTTCCAGTTATCCCACTTCCCAATGGGAGCTGGGTATGTATTTCTCTTTTAACAGAAAAGAAAAATATTCCTACTAATGTATGGTCGTCCTGAATCTGGATATGTTTATGAATACATACTTATAAGGGAAATTGATACAGTACTCACAGAGGCATGTAATTTATTAAAAACAATTTAATATTATTTATGAAGTTTAGGAACAGCTTGATGCTGCCTGTCATTATTAAAGTAATTGCAATACTTAAGTACATAATAAGGCAATTTTTCAATGTTGGAAACAATAATCAAAAGATAAAATACGCTCAAATCAAGGAAATTTTGAGTACATCCTTTACATGCTCCTGGCTCTTGCTTTTCTTCAAAGAACTCACATTGTTACTGTGTTACTTTCTAAATACAAAATCGTATTTTTAACTGATCCTCTCAGGAGAATTTAGTTATATTTGTATTCACACTGCTTTACTGCACATAGGTATAGAGATAAAGCAAGGCTGTGCCTGTAAGACATAGACCCAAGCAGAGAGAACCACAGACCTCAAGGAAATGCAGAGGCGCAATTTGTGCCTCTGGGAGGGAGGGACAAAAAGAACAACTTGTTCAACAGGGAATGTGCTTATAGCAATGCTCTGAGAAAGATGTCATCCACTGCTGAAGGTGATGTGGGATAGGAATGATTTGCTGCCTTAATGGCTTGCATTGTTTGCAAGGCTACATTCCTATTTGTGCTACAACTGAGGGATCTGAGAGCTCACATTGTTGCAGCTCTGCTTCTCCTTGTATACCTGACTTTTAATTATGCCCTGAGAATGACTCCTGACTATATATTACACAGAAAACATCATGGCATGCCGTCCATATTGGACCTGCTCTGTCACCAACAGTGAAATATGAGTACAACAGCGGTGGTTGTTATGTGGGGGAAATTCGCAGTATGACTGATTAGATTTTCTTTTGACATTTTAATCATCATAAAGGCTCATTGCTGCTTTGTTGCACTGGAACCTTTGTGAATTGGATAATAAATACATGTCATATATTTGAAGGATGACTCCTTTCCCTGAAATGAGTTAAGCTTGACTAAATGTTGAAAATGCTACAATGCTATCAATTGGCAAATACGCTGATTTCTTAGAATTGGTCTTAGAGTGTATGGGACATTTCTTTTAAAATATCCTACAGCAATTATAGTAAAACTAAGACTGTGTATTTTCTAGAAACCAAACTGCTAGTGGGCAGTTTATTTGAACAGGTAACTAATTACTATGATAACTAATTTAAGCTATTGTAGTTTTTCTGATAAATGCTTTTGGGAATTAACTTTATCCTAGTACAGTTTAAATGCATTTCAGAATAACTTGCAGTAGATTTGGATAATATCCATTCAATCAGCATCTAATTGGCAGGAAAAAAAAGATTATAGTATGTGAGTAGTTCTTAAAAAGATAGATCGTTTGTAAGTGTGCTAAAATACCTGAATAACTCTGCAAGGCATTACACAATGTAAATAGTCCCATCAAGCTACTAAGACTCATGAATTGAGTAGATTTAACTTTCAGACATTGCTAACAAACTATCTTATGAAAGTCGCATAGGAAAAGGTTCTCAGTCCTGTATCATTAGATACTTTTTTGAGATTCAGGATTAGGTCTTACTCTCTAGGTAGCCCTGAGTTATGAATTGCTTGTCTACATGCACTACTAAATAAATTTGGACTTTATATTCTAATAACAACCCAGACATTATTTCTAAAAGTTGACATTTGCCATGAGCAATTTTATTACCTCTAGTTGTTTCTGTATAGTACCTAATTTTAATGTCCTGCTTAATATGTGTCAGTTTGCAAAAATATGTACATAACATATGTCTTTTCTGTTTGGTCATCTGAAACTGTTTTAGCACAAATTAGTATGTAAATAGTGACTATTATTAATGTTGGCATTAGTCTGGAATAATTTATTATACCCACTCATCTTTATTTCAGATACTGATCATGTTGAAAATCAGTGAAGCATGTGAAATTGCAAATGACAAAGTGGAAGCATTTGCAATTCTGTCCACTTCTGCTTACAAATTAACTGTTTTAATCCTCAAAAAATAAAGTCTGCATGATATTGAAGCCAACAATATGAGTCCAGCCATTGGAAATTTTTCATGTCAGCAAGTGGAGAACTGTACCTGTTGTACCAAAATTTCACATAAGGAGGTCACATGATAAAGCAGTTATAGGCATGTGTATTCATTTCTGTTGTAGTTGTTCTGCACACGTTGACTTGGTCACATAATGTTGCTCTTACAGTATGTAAGTTGGTGTTGGCAAAACAAAGGAAACAGCTACAAAGAGTGTAGCTGATTTTGCTCAAGGTCATTTATGAAGTTAGCAGCAGAGGTGGGACTAGAAGTCAAATGTTTTCATAACTGTGCTCCAGACCCATCAGTCCCAAAATCCTATCTAGGTGATAATATCCACGTTACATTACAATGCCTTTCCTAAAGGGCACTAAACTCCAAGCTTGATTAATGGTGACACATTACTTTCTGTGACAGGAGCATAAGCTCTGAATGAACAATTATTTAAATGTTCTCAGCTGAGAATCATGCCCTCATCATCCATGCTTGATGTACAAACATGGTCTCCTGACTGTCTACGCTTTTGCCCATCTGTTTGGATGGCATGATGCCTGTTCTCAAGTAGGTCAAAACCTTGCCATAGGGCATGTATGCCAGGCAACAATGGATTTCAGTGGAAGACTGCATAACCCTGAAAGTCTTCACTTTTAGTGATGTTAGTCCTTCCTTTGGTAGGATTCCATCATTAGCTCCTCAGGAATGTATACTCATTTTCAGATATCTGAACAATAGCAAGGGAAAGGAAGAAATAGACCAATAGCATGAAAACGAGGTGATAAAGCATCTTTAGTTTTATCTCCTATGAACTCTGAGATAAAACAGTATCATTTTAGCGTTCTAAAGGGTGCAACCCACTAGTCCAAGGGGAGAATGTGGTGTGGTCTCTGTTGCATTAGGCTTCTCTGTTCATTTCTACTTCATCTGTTCAGTCCCCTGAGGCTGAAAACCAGGCAACATTGGTCAATGCACAGACCTCAGATTTCTCAGGAAGGCCACTTGCTGTACAAAGTATCACATGGGGAGCAGATTGTCTTAAAATAATTCTCATTCAGTAAATGTGTGAGTATATACACACAGTTTTAATTTCTCTGACCTAAATACTTGGCTTTTTAATATCTGGTGCATAAAAAGGAACATACAAAATGTAGTAACGGAACTGCCATGACTAGCTCATTGTTTGAACACTTATTTATAGACAGCAACATACATATCTCTTTCCAGAAGATAGTAAAATATCCTATATATATGTGTCAATGTAGGTCTTCTCTCAACAGAGCGACAGGAATCAGATGATCTGAGCCTGATGGCCACTGTACTCTGCAAATTATAAGCTAAGCTTTTTTAGGTTATATTAAATAGTGATTTAAATTTTCCATTACAAAATACTTTAGAAGCTATCATGTTATTTTATTTTTAGCCAGTATATACTAGTATAGCAATATAAGCAAAAAAGTAGTTAAAGCTGTGGTTCAGTACCCTGAAAGTCATCAGAAGGATTTAAACTGGCCGTAGTCCAATTTTTTCCCCCTATAATTTAAGATCTTCAGGGTTGTCTCAGATATGTGTTGCCTGAAATTGGTACTTATATTCATGTACTTGTTGAAAAAAAACCAAAACCAAAACCTACCAACACATTAAAAGCTTCTGGAATTCAAGTACTGCAAAAAACTTCATACAAGTAACAGTGCACTAATTCAATGAAATATAAGAGAATAAGCAAGGTGCCCTCTAGTGTAAAAATCTTAGCAATGCCTATTTATCGAGTATATTTTATTTCATATATATATATATATATATATATATATATATATATAATCATCCACTCTCTGAACTTTTAAAATTCCACTGATAATTCATAGCTGATTTTTTCGCTAGCATATTAGTCTGATTTATTGATGGTGAAGGCAAGTTCAGGCTCAACACCAGGACAAATCAAACAAAAGAATAAATAGCTCGAGTAGTTTTAGGCATGTGCTGTCCTAAATAACATTGGTTTCCATTATGGAATACTACTGGTCTTTTTTGAACAGTGTCAGTCCTGATATCCTCAGCCAATTTGTTGTGTTTCTTCCTCTCCCCACTTACTCCTGTGTTGAAGATTGAACTGTTGTATTCAACAACTGTGAAGTTGCTGCTGTGATCTAGAATCTAGAAAAAAGACCAATATCACCAAGGTTACTGCTTAAGGCTCCTCACATATACCTTATGATTGGTCAGCTGTTCTGTTCTGGATATAATCCAATGCACTCTTTTATTTAAATTGTCCCAGTTCTAAATATGAACAATATATGTATGCATACATATTTGTATATATCTTCAGGTGGACAGTCCGGAGTGCTTAAACCAAGACCCAAAGTCTCCAGATTAGTTTCACAAGTCATCTTGCTCTGTAAAGGGATTCAGTACATCTTCATGTTAGCCTGGAAGTCTGAAGGCAGCTGGTAGGAAATGTTAACTCAGATATTTCTGTGCACACTTGTGACTCAGTGCTTCTGAGAATTATTCACGACATGTTTTATCTTCTGAGATGATGGACTCTTGCTTAGTAGTCTAAAAGTAAGAATAGGAGATTTGAGGTAGTTCTTCTCATCCTAAATGAATGACCTGGCCACCAGTCTGCCAGCAGCTGTCTGGGGGCCCTCAGCATCCTGCCCACGTGGAAGCTGTGGTACTCTGCAGCCACAAGTGCAAGAACCTCTCAGGTAGAACAAGGGTGAGCTGGGATCCAGCAAACGGCAACCAAGTGCCCCATGTTCTCACAGGGCTTATGTAGCAAGGCTCATTTTGCCTTATTTCTGTACCATTGCATTGTTTTGCAAGTCCTGCATCAGCAAGAGCCATGGCAGGAGCTCCCATGCAGAGTAGGCATTTGACTGGAATTTAAGGCTGCCTTCTTGAACTGGGAGCTCTGATTTACAACCTTCTGTGTATTTTTACCAAAAGACATGACTTGGCTTCATATTTGGTTGGAAGGGACCTTAAAGACCATCTACTCCAACTGCTTGACTTGACAGGGAACCTTCCACTGGACTTGAGTTTACTCAGAGCCCCATCTAGCCTGGTCTTAAACACTTCCAGGAATGGGGAGTCCACAACTGCTTTGGGCAACCTGTTGCAGTGTCTCATCACCCAGAATTTCTTCCTAATACCTAATCTAAACTTACCCTCCTTCAACTTAAATCCATTCCCATTTCTCCTTTCACTACATACCCTTGTGAGAAGTCCCACTCCAGCTCTTTTCTAGGAGTAGGTACTCCATTAGGTACTGCAAGGCTGTTAAAAGACCTCCCAGAGCCATTTCTTCCCAAGGCTGAACAACCCTATCTCTCTCAGCCTGTCTTCATAAAAAAGGTGTCCCAGATCTGTGGTTAACTTAGGGGCTTCTTCTGGAATTGTTCAACAGGATGTAGCCTTTTACCTATGATGTACCTGAAGAATCTTTTTTTATTTCCTTTGATGTCCTTGGCCAAATTTATTTCTGCCAGTCTTTAGCTTTCCTAAGCGACTCTCTGTTTAGAGAATTTTTCTGTATTCCTTCTGGGATACCTTCCCCTGCTTCCACCCTCTGTAAGCTACCTGTTTCTGTTTAAGTTTTTCCAGGAGCTCCAGGTCTCCTGGTATTCTTCCCTGTGATCCATTTTGTAGGGATGAATTGGTCTTGAGCCTGGAGGAGACAATCTTTGAGTATTATCATTATTATAGTGTGTTGCTCCATATACTTCAGCTACATCTAAACATTCTTCAGGTACCTGACTTCCAATAATGGAAAAAAAGGACCGGGAAGTGCTGAGTCTTTGGAATGCATCACAATATACCTTCATGAAACAGCAAACTGTCAGAGAATCAGAACCAATTCAGAGTCATATAAACAATTTCCCTAATGGTTTTTTAGAGCTGCTTCAAAACCACTTGTCTAGCTTGAAGGAACATGCAGGGCCTTGAATATTCTTAGAGCAGTTTAGAAGGACTTAAAAAAATGCGATTTTGTCTGCTTTCTCTTGCTGTATCCCAGAAATAACAGGCAACGTTCAGAGAAGCTTGAACAGTTGTGCTCAAAACATTAGACCAAATCTTTCTTAACAAAGTTAATGAATGTGCCCTGCTGATGTCTCAGGGTACATTGGCAGTGATGGTCTTTTTCATCCAGAGAATTGTTATGATAGACCACAGGAAATGAAGCATCCTCCTCTGAAACACTAAGGGAGAGTTCCTGTCTCCCTCCACTGAACTAATACACAATGGTGTGCAATACAGTTCCCAGTTTCATCAGAACTTTCTGTAGGTTTATCTCTCCTACAACTTTACACCCCCCCCTTTAAGCATATAATTAATTTAAATTACATAGTTTGGAGGTCAGTCTGCAGAGGAAGAACTGTAGAGGAAGCTCTAGGAAAACTATCTGGATAAATATTTTGGTTAGGGACTATGAATAATCCTCTATTATTTGCTTCCTAGATTTAATCCTTTCAGTGGTAGCATTATAATAAGGGTCACCTATGATTTGCCTTGCACTCATGTTAATAATACTAGGAAGGAGAGAGTCATTTTACAGATCTTACAACTTCCCAGTCAGCAGGTCTGTATTTAGGGTTGCTATTCTAAGATACCTAATTTCCTGTGCGCTCTGTGAAGCCTTTGGTGCCTTAGTACAGGGTTTTGGATTCCACCCCAGTGACCAGATGCCTCCAAGTTTCTTACACAAGCTCCTGACACTTTTTTCATGTCTAGCCATTAAACTAGAGAGTTAGTCACGGTTGAACTCCAAAGGTCTTATGTCTCATCACGTGAGATATCTGGATATTGGGAAACAATATGGTGAAGAAGTCCCTGATCAGACAAATTGGACAATTTTTACTGAGGAAAAAATACTTAAGAGACAATTTATTTTCATAATCATAAAAATTCATAATCACAGCAATCAGAGCAGTACAGGTCAAACCCACACAACTACATATATGTCAACCTTAATTTAAATGTATTATTAAAGAGATTTTATAGGATTAACATAGCAGAAACTTGAATTCAAAAGCAACTCCCTTTGAATGAAAAGTAGTTCACAGAATGTCAAAACTTTGTATAAAAATCTGAAGATACCTGGTGCAGGTCTTGTTAATATCTGTGAAACATCTGAACTTAATCATTATTAATAACAATAATATATGTAGATATAGGAACTATTGCATGTATCACAGGAAAATCAGTCAGGCTCCTGGAACATTAATGACTGTCAGGCTTAATCATTCCTGGATTCACTGGATAGTGATGGATCTGATAAAATGTGATTTAGTCTCATGAAATTCTTTCAGGCCAGGTTGCTGGTACTGAAAATCAAAAATATTTGATCTGTGGCAAAAGCAGCTTTTTGCAGTAAAGGTCAAGTATTAGTTGTTCTGAAAACTCTCCTACCAAGTGAAACAACTCTTTTTGTTGGCGTTCAGTAGCTCTATAAAGTGGGGTGTCAGGGGGATCTTGCTGTGGCTATCAATAAGCAGCAACACAGACAAAAGCATCTTTAAAAATGTAGGTTAAATAAAAACTCAGAGGGAGGAAGTGGTCTGTGGTCTTCCTGCTACCATCCCTGCTACTTCTGTAGCCTTTCACCTTCTGTGCTAGAACTGGTAAACTTTATAAGGTGAATCCCCATGTGATGCACTTTTGATTGCTATTTTATTATGTGCATCCCATTTTCAGCATATTTTTTCCTTGCTGTTTATCTCTCAGCTAAATTTGGAAAGCTCTCTGCAGGCTGGTATTCTGTTGAATAAGCTGACTGCATGAATAGACAAGTGACGTGATTTTGCACCAGTTAGGAGGGACTGTAAAGTAAGAGTACTACTCTCTGTCTTGTCAAGGGTCTCTCTGTCTATATTAAATCTTGTTTCCTCATGTCATGTGAAAAGGCAAAACTAAACCAATCATCCAATTAATTCTCAGACTTAGCACATAAATCATTTGGAATAAGGGAGAAAGGGGAGATGCCCCATGCTCCAAAATAACATAATCAGGTCATATTTAACAAGTAAGTCTGGAGAGGGACCAGGAAGATCAGCTACAGAGATCTGCCCATAGAGCTCCTCTTAGGTACTGTTGTGTCTGAAGTGGCTGAAACCACTTCATGTTAGAGATTTGGGTTGAATGTGTCACATTTTGTGATAAATTACTCTGGGTTTTAATTTCTAAGCAGAGAGATGTTCTTGCATCATAATTCTAGTTTCACTACTGTGCCAGATCAAGAGTGAAGCAAATATGTATCTCACATCCAAAATCTTGAGATTTTGCCTTTTTTTCTCTCAATCAAAATTAACCAAATGTTTATTTAAATTTCATGTATATTTTTAAAGATGTCCAGGCTTGAGTTCACAAAGACATTATTTCACAAACTTTTATCACAAAGGTGCTTCTGCATTAAAATATAAAACCAAATGAAACACAGTACTAGAGAAGAGATGATGAGCAGGAGAAGATGATAGAGAAGACAGAAACAGGGCAGAGCTCTGAGGCATTTCAGTTGTGAGGACTTTGCCTGTGATACAAAAGGGAATCCGAGATGTCTTTGCTGCCTCTCTGGCTAAGTTTAAAGAGCTATACTTTGATGTCTATACCTGATTCTAATGGAGGTCCTTTGGGAATCCTCTAATCTTTTCCCTTTTGGTCATACATTAACCACCTTGTGAGAACATTCTCATTTCTTGTCATCACCTTTTGTGAAGTACATCATATACTGCTTTCCCAGTATCTCATTTTAGATATTGCTCCTGTAATGTTTCCTTTATTGAGTGAAGAATGTACCATATAAATGTCACAGTTTTATATAATATTATTGCAATTCTATAGTACAATAGGAACAAAATGAAAACACATAACTTTCTAAAGGTATCTATTGTAACTGCCACTGGCAGATACCCAAAAATCCTGTAAAAGAAGCTGCTACATGCTGCTAGCAGGTCATAACAAGCACACTCAAATCTTTGCATAATATGTCCACTTTGAATAAGCGGCTTTTAAATCTGAAAGTAATGCTGAAATTACTTCTCCCTGATTCTTTTCTGAAGAATATACATACATTTCCTAGACCATTCTTGCTTTTATTAGATGAATTTACTAACAGGAATGTTCAGTGATAAGAAGAGTTTTATTATTTATAAAAAATGAGTTTTGTAATTACAATTGTGAATTGATGACATCAGAAATTGCTTTATGTTATATAAAGATATAAATAAGCCCAGTTAAGGGACCAGAGATGTCAGATGAGAATACTCATACATTTCCAGAAAAAGAACAACGAAGAGTTGTTAATAAAATAATTAGAACACCCACGACATTGAGTAAATACTGAAAAAAACACTTTTCTCAGATTTAAAAAACAGCAGTAGAGATACAGTGAGTGAATAATTGTTCACTGTGTATTAGTCACCCTACTGCAGTAATTTTTATTACTAATAGTAGCTGTTTGGACCCCGAATTTGGATAAACTTTTCCATCCAATCGTTGATAAAAGTCTGCAGTTACACGGAGACTTGGAAAGAATTATTAGGAACTGTTGACTAAACACAGCTAGGGATTTGTGGAGACATGAGCTGTATCTTTCACTATCTCTTCCAGAGCAAGGGCTACCCCAAAGTCACAGGAGATATTTTATCATTTTCCCTGTGTAGTGATTGTAGGATTTCCCTTGCCTTCTCGGGCCTTTGTCTCTAAGAGCTGCTCACAAGAGTTCGCAGGATAAAACTGATACCAGTAGTCCAAGACTTGAGAAGATCCAGCTCAGCATCACGCTGATCTTTTAACCAGCCTTATGGTGAGAAGCAGTATAACTTCTCATTGCACCATATTGAAACGACCATCCAAGTGATGTTTAAGGGTTGAAATGTGCTCTGCATCATGGCACACAACAATCCATGCACACTGTGCCGGCTCTAGAGGAGTAGATCTTTCCAATTACCTGGTTACTTTATCCTTGTAACATACAATTCCAGACTGAGAGGAATGAAAGTGAGGTGTATGAATGAATGAGAATGGTTAATGAAAGTGTTACTTTCTTTTTTTTCTTGCTTGCTTGTTTTTCAAGGCTACAGAAAACAATATATAAAATTAGAACCTTAGTTTTAAACATTTGCATTTGATTTCAAGAATGTAGCTTACTGATTAAAAAAAAGTTTGCATTTTGTGGTACAGCTTCAGACTATTCCATATTTCTGCAATTAAAAAAAAACCCCACATGTTAAGTTTCCACTGTTCATCAAAAATACAAGAGGAAACGTAATGGTTTTTGCTAGCATGGAGCTTCCTACTCCTCTGTGCTCCCTGTTTAATTGGTTGCCTCTTCTCCCCAGCTGCTTAAGAGATTGTTCTGTCCCTGTGGCTTTGCTCTCTGAGGCTTCACACTCCTGACTTGCTCTCTGCAGTTGTCTCCTCTGCTGCTTCGCTCTGCATGTGAGCCGCCGCAAACTGCCATTGACAAATCTCTGAACATTAGATGATGGGATTTTTCTCTTTTCCTCTTACTGTGCCTACATGTGGAAAAGCAAGAAAACAAGGATGGGGGAGCATATTTGGTTGATGTTTATTCTGTTTCCCTCTCTATCCTGTCTAAATGATGATACATATTGTGCTTATATGTGCCTAAAGCATAGCATAATCAGGGTACAGGCAGTAGCATTGTACTGAAACTAAATAAATAAGACAAGAGTTTCTCTCAAAACCTTTTCAGTGATTTTCTTTAAAAGATTGCCATAAATCCCTATTTGCTTCAGAAAAACAATCTCTGCAGCAAAGTTGCAGAAAGACAGCCTTAACACAATGCCAGATTGTTTTTCTGGCTAAGTCAAACCATTTTCATAAAAGAAAATTAAAATTATAATCATATTGGGAGATTCTGAGATCCAAGTTAAAAGAAATTACATTTGAAACTTAGCATCCATCCAAGACAAAGCGATTTCCACTATTGGTATTTTTATTGACAGTATATTTCAAGAGAAATGCATTTAACTTAATTTCATAGAATATGGTTGCCTGAATTTATTGAGATGCAAAAAATGTCCTGTGTGCTTGTGTAAAGCTTTCTTATTGCTAATATATTTAATTTAAAATTAAATTGAAATTTAAAATTTTAATTGAAAAATTATCCCAAGCCTACCTATAAAATAGAATTCCTGCTTCAAGTTTTTTGTTTATCAATAAACATATTTCTCAGACAACCGCAATCATAATCTTAGGGGAGGACTGATTACCAACATACTAGGAAAATTTAATTGTATAGATGTCTTAGATTACGCAGGAAGTGACAGCTAATTATTATTTCTGGGAGTAACCTTTGTATATCAGTAGTGCAAAACAGCTCCACTGTGCGGCTGTACATATCACAAGTGGCGCTGCCCGGGGCTCAGTATTGGGGCCAGTCCTGTTTAATATCTTTATCAATGGTCAGGATGAGGGGATCGAGTTCCCCCTTAGTAAATTTGCAGACAGAAGTAACTTGGGCAGTAGTGTTGATCTGCTGGAGGTCAGGCAGCTCTGCAGAGGAACCTCGACAGGCTGGATCAATGGGCCAAGGCCAGCTGGATGAGGTTCAGTAAGGCCAAGTGCTGGGTCCTACACCCCAACAACATGGGGTCACAGCAACCCCATGCAGTGCTACAGGCTGGGCACAGAGTGGCTGGAAACTACCCAAAGGATAAAGTAGCTGGGGGTGCTGGTGACAGTGGGTGAACATGAGCCAGTGTGTGCCCAGGTGGCCAAGAAGGTCAAAGGCCTTCTTGGTCTGGATCAGCAATAGTGTGGCCAACAGGAGTAAGTGAGGACGCATCATGAAACCTGTGTTCAGTTTTGGGTCCCTCAACCAAAAAATTGACATTGAGATGCTGGAGTGTGTCCAGAGAATGACAATGGACCTGGTGTATGGTCTGGAGTGCAAGTCCAGTGAGGAGCAGCTGAAGCAGCTCTGGAGAAAAGGTTCAGGGGAGACCCTATCACTTTACATCTCCCTGAAGGGAGGCTGTAGCCAGGTGGGGATCAATCTCTTCTCCCAGATAACAATCTATAGGACAAGAGAAAACAGCACCAAGTTTTGTCAGGAGAGTTTCAGTCCGGATCTTAACAAAGCTTCTTCACTGAGTCGTCAAGCATTAGAAGAGACTGTCCAGAGAAGTGGTGGAATCACCATCCCTGGAAGTGTTCAAAAAATGAGTAGATGTGGCACTTCATTGTATTATTTAGTGAGCATGGTGTTACTCATTCAAAAGTTGGACTTGATAATCATGGAGGTCTTTTCCAAGCCTAATGGTTCTATGATTCTATATGTAACGTGAAGGCAGAGGACCCAATATTAAGTCTGAATCTCTCCACTTCAGACTGTAACTTTGAATTCTTACTTAGAAGATTTAATAATTTATCCATTGGTGAATTCCCATTTTATTGATTACACGTACTACTGAATCAGAATTAATTGGAATTACAATCTCAGTGTGCATTTAGATGCTCAACATCTGTAAATGATCTTGGACACAGCTCTGTTGTGAATGGGGAGAAAGCTTAGATCTTGTGGTGAGGGTGGCCCTTCAGTATGAGGCTTGCACTTGACTTGAATTCCTGATTCCTATGACATGGTCTCACTGAGTTTGCAGCACTCAAGTTTACAAAAGGGTTGTATGATTTCTAATTTACTCTGGGTGAAACAGCTAGAGAGAGCTGCAGGATTTGCACAGCATCAGGTTGATGGAGCTGGCAGGGATGTGAAGCCCCGTTTCTCTCCCCTGGTATTCTTGCACACTGTAGCTACAGTGATGGAAAGTATCCTGCCAATTGAGCTCTCTTGATACTAGAATTGAGAGCTAAAGGAAACCAGCCACCTGGAGCATTAATTATTGAGACATTTGCAGCAACTCAGAAATCTTCCCTTGGCCTTCTGGGCCTACATCAATGCTGTAACTTCAAATAATTATTGGGTCATTCTGTTCACTGACCCAGCCCCCTTAGAACATGCGAAGACTTTAAGTTATCTGAAATTTGAATCACTGGTCCTCATTAGTCATCCTGAACATTATTGATCAGAAAAGGATGTTGTAAGCTTACCTGACATCGGATTTCAGAAAGGCTGAGCCACCTAAGGCCAATTACCTCACTCCAGGAGGGAGAGCAAAAGTGCCAATAGCAGCACCCCGTGGTATCAGAGGTAGATCACTGCTCCTGGGAACTGGCACATGCTTGGGGCAAAACTGCTTTCCAGAGGGCATGGAGGTACAGGTTGTGTTTTGTCTTCAAGTGTCTTACAAATGTATGGCTGTCAACATGTGATAATGCTTTCACATACTGGCATCTCTTGGATACTTTGTTTGCGGGGAGAGGGGACAGGTAAAAAAAGGTTGTGCACAATGGATAGAGCATCCTGGAGCAGTTTCCTGCAAAATTAACTGAATATGTGTTTCTCCTTAGGCTTTGTCCACTGATATAAAGATCAGATTGTGTATTTTCTGTGAGCTGATGCAAGTCACAGCCATCACAATACAAAAGACAGCTTCCAATGTCATGCAATATTATTTTCTGTTCAGCCTACATTCCATAGCACTTTAGCAAAATGAAGACTTTCTGATGTGATTGCTACAGTGTCTGTTACAAATTACAGTTCAAGTTTATTTGTTGATAAAAGAATTTGTAATCTGACTGAGGGCAGTTCAGGTCACAAGCAGAAATTTTTTTTCAGGGAAAACAAATGTCAACATCTGCAAATGTTGTTAAGTTAATGAAAATGGTCTGAGTTCAATAAATATGACATATCCCTCATGGCACCAGAGTTTCAGGTTTCAGAGATGTTTGCACAATTCCCACCAAAGCCTGTCCTTTTCATCAAAAGCAGAACATTACCATTCTATTAATATTTAACCTTACTATGTGTGTTTTTGTTATTTATCTGTCCCTGTGAGTAACACACAGCTTTATTGGATTTGTGCTAACCTCGTTCCCGCAGGACTCTGACATGTAATTGTCTTATATTTCCCAAGTGAGGAAACAAAATGAAGAGAGATCAAAAACCTGGATTTGACAATTCTGCTTACCCTGTAGAATTCCTGAACTCTGAGAATGACCCTATTGGTGCCAGTGAAGGTTTTACATGGAGCAAATTGCAGCTGTTACAGACTGGAAGAGTGTCTCTGAGCCAGCTCCTTAGTGATAGATTCAAAGAGAATATAGGAGGTTAACTCCAGGCTTCCTACACCCAGTCTGACACTCTGAAACCGGTTTCCATCACACAGTTCTGTAGCTAACCCTTGCAGCTCATGAAAGGAGTGGGGTGAAGCTCCCCAGACCAGAGCTCTGGAGCTGCCATCTCCTCATGGGGCAGGAAGCAGCAGCTCCACACACACTTGCCGCTGCTGCAGAACTGCTGTCGAGCTCTCTTGGCTTCCCAGAACTTCGCCATGGTGAACATCATCTTGGGAAACAAGGCACAGAACACCTTTTATCTGACCTTGGCTGCACTGGCAGGAGTTCACTGGCCAGAGACTACAGTGTTTAAATCACATGTTCCCAAGCAAATTGGTTCCTTTTGGGTGTTTTTCTTCATTGTTTAATAGTCAAAACATTTTATTAGGCAGGCTTTGGCAATGTATCATTGAAAATATTTGCATAGGTAAAATGGAGTTGAACCTTTGCAGTTTCTTGGCATTTTTCTTCTTAGGCACAGTAAAGTTGGATTTTTTAAGAAAGAGCACCATCTTGTGGAGGTAGGTGTTCCAATGTGCAGAGCAGCCAAAATCCTGTTGAAAGCTGTGCAATTTAGCTTGGGCACTGCATATTTCAGCCAGTTGTACTCTCTATAGTTTTACCACTGATGAGGTAACATATTCCTTTTGTAATATCATAGAGATTCATGAGAACTTATTTGGAAGCATAAAATTAATTTCAGAGCTTATTGAAGTAGATAAAGGATAAGATTAAGTAAAGTGATACTTCTATACATACTCTAGAATGACAAAGTGACAAAACTAGATTTGAGACTAATTCCTGAGGCTTATGATTCCTGCAAAAACCATTTTAGACTGTAAGTTTGGCTGTAAGATTTCTTATAATGACCTTTGGACAGAAGCCATGGCTTTTAAAGCGAAGACAAGGAACTGTCCTTTGCAGTAGAGAGAGCTATTACAGCCCGGATTTGAGCCTATAGTGCATTTCTTGTACAGCAGTCACTTCTGTTCTAGATGTTATTATGGTGTAGGGGAATTGCAATTTTCGTAGACCTTCTGCTATGTTCGATATTTGTGTGTATCTTTCTGAACCAGCTCTGCTTCATGCTTTTTATTCCAGAGTCATTAAGCCATAAATGTCAAATTTAAGTCATAAAAATGTAAGATAGAACTGCTCCATTAAATGGAAATGAGATGATAAATTTATGTGAATTGATCAGTTTACTCAAGGTATCACTTGTTTACATAAAATCTAAATAAATCAGGGCTAAAAATTCACTTTCTTTACTGTACTTCATATGTATGTGGCATGTTCAGACCTTTCAGTGTAGTTGCTATGGCTCTGAACAACATAGAGTAGCTGTTGAAACCAGACCTGGTATTGCAGGTCCATGATCAAGAGTGGTCAACTGTGCTAGCATCTGTCAGGCAGCTGCATCACACTGACTTTGAGCATTTAGTAATAAATTAAAATCAGAAGTAAAACCTTTATCTCGGAGAAAAAATGTCTCTTGTTTAGAAACTAAATACAGATTTCTTTCATCTTCACTTAACCGCAGGAGAGATTACCCTATGGCAAACATTCTGTTGCACTGATATTATTTTAACATTTTATATAAATGTATATAATAATTCCTAAATATATATAATACAAACACGTATTTTCAGTTAGAAATAGATATATATATGTAGATATATGTGTGCACAATAATTTCCAAAAGTTTATTCAATAAGTGAATAGATTTATATTTTTATGTTTCTTTCTGAATATAACACTTTGCAATAACTTGGGTTTTTTTGGTGTAAGTGCAGTTCAAAATGGATAGCTTAATGATGTACTGAAGTACTTAGAAATACTTAGTATTACTAGAGCGAACTTCATAACCATGAAAATAAATTTTATATTCTCATTAAATGTCCCAGCCATCCTATATAGCCATTTATTGACACTATTATTTCATGTCAAATGGTTTGTGTTTAAAGTGAGCACTGACTCAGACTGAAACCTATGCTTTGATATGTGAATCACTCTTTAAAAAGAAAATTTCCTGAAAGGTTCCCTTTTGGCTTTAGAAGGAGTCAGACTATTTCTGATGGTTCCTGAAACACTTCAAACTGTAGATTTCTTTGTAGAAAGTAGCTTGTTCTTACTATCGCTGAGGGTAGGCTGACGCGACAGATGACAGTGTACCTTTGTTCCTATTCCAGTAGGTGTATTTTGTCTGTGCTCTGCTAAGGTCTGTGTATTTAGGCTAAAGGCATATATTAAAGTCCTAAAGTTTTAGCTCCAGTGAATGCAGATCAAAGTAAGTGCACACTATATATTACACTCTCATCCAAAAGATCAGTAAGGGAGACCTTTTGACCAAATGTAACAGAAAAATACAAGGAGAGAAGACTGGACATCTGACAGTCTGATATGCCCTTTTACCATGCTTAGACATACCTACTTTCACAGAAAACACAAGAAATTTGGTAGGACAGTTTGACTATCCATTTACAATACAAATTAACTTTTTGTAGGGGTATTGTTCTGTTTTAAAATTTGAAAGTAAAGATTTTTGTAAGCTCTGATTTTTTTCCAGAATTTAAAAATATTATCTTGCAGTGCTAAATGCTTTTTGCATGAAGGTAAATGACCAGTCTTTAACTTGAAGCTTACTAAGTGCTGTAAGTGAAAACTCACAAAAATAGGCTGTGTGTATTCTGAATTCTGTGGCTTTGAATGACTATTCTAGTGGAATTGGCATTTGTTGCCTTCCCCTATTTAGCAGTTGCTGCTTTGCAGTTTTGGGAAGCATGTTTCCTCTCTTATGTTGCTCAAAAAGCTATCATATGGTGTTCTGAAACAAACGCTTGTAGCAGCTTCAGATATTGTCACCTCTCCAATAGGTGAGAGATGCCTACTCTGGGTTTTGGTCACCTCATGTTTTGACAGAAACAAAGACGAATATTCACCTCAGCCACTGGGAATCAGAATCCCGTTCAGCAGTGCAAATTATTTTGATTAGTAGTTTAAGCTAATATTGAAGCCTACAAACTGTAATGTGGGACAGTGAATCTCCGTGAAAAAGGCAGAATACTATAAATGAGTATATATACCACTTTGTCTAGTTTGAGAAAGTCATTGCCTTTAGTCAACGTCTGTTCATGTTTAAGATGTGTGAAAAGTTTCTTCGTGTTAGGAACAACTTTTCCTCTTTTGGTACGTGTGATGGATGCCTCCTTCTGAAATTACACATAGTAATACATCTGCCTGGAATCTAAGAGCCACAGCTTTACTGGAGTTGTAAGGAAGGTGGTGCAATTTTATGTTTATTTTGTCTGAGGGCTTTTTATCCCATGCTTAATTATTTCTTATTTAGAACACTGCTTTAAGTTTTGTTTTATTGTTTTTTCTCTTTTTATATATACTGCTATTACAGTATAATATTCAGATTTTAATGTGCACAGCAAATACATCAAAACAAAATCATAAAAAACCCAAATCTTCTTATATAAAGAAAATATAAAATATAAATATTCTAGTTTCTTTAATGATCCTGGCTTTGTAGAGTTAGAACTGTAAAAGGCTGTGAGATGTGTATTCCTGCCAAGGGTTGTTATCTTTTATTATGCGTATCAAAATAATTTCAATAATTTGGCCCTGTATTTTGTAATGTCAGGATTGATACTCATCCAAAGAGGTCATTAAAACATGCAAGCTGACAGACAAGCTATATTTAAATATTCTATATGAAGCACCTGATTTTACGAACGTTCATAAGGAAATGTTTCCTTGGCAAAAGCTGGGTAAACCTTTCCATCATGGTTTGCTGGGGTGAATGTTAAGGTGTTGTCTGTTATCTGGTGAACCAAGAGAATGCAGCCATCAACTACTTAAACTAAATTGCAGTCTTTGTGTGGCCAAGAAGGCACAATTTCCCTGCTGTACTGTGTGTTATCTTTGATAAATTTCTGTAGATTTGTCACAGCCCTGCAAGCACAGTCACTGGCGCTGCTGTCTACTACTTCTACTTCTTAAAACCCTGAGTAAATAATCTTCAATTTACCTGAGTTGCTTTGATATAGAGCAATTTTTGCCCAGTTTTTACAAATCACAGTTACTTCCGAGATCCAACGCCTTTTCAGCCATGGCCACCTTGATTCCACTCCTGCAGGCAGGCTGTGTTTGCAGATGGGCATTTGAAAAGTTGAAGCATATATGTAGAATAGGACACATCTATAGAGGTGTTATGTGTGAGATGATTATTTCTGACACAGAAGTCTAGAGAAACTTTGCATCTTCCACGAATTTCCCGGTTTCGGAGATCCTATTCCTTCCAATTTTTTGATCATTCTTGATTGGGGACTTTGAGGTTTCTGTTTGGTTGCTGCAGGTTTTCTTAGTTCCCTTTGGCCTGGTGGGGTGCTGTGACAGATCCCCTGCCTGTGCTGAGCTGGTGGTGCTCTGCATGGTCCCATGACTCAAGAGAAGAGGTGACTCCCACCAGAGTTTGCTTTCCTTGTCATGCGCTTGCTTCTCTTTCTATTTTGCCACCCACTTGCAGAGAAGGAGAAAACGTTCTCAGAGATCACCAGTGCATAATTTTGTATGTCATGAATCAAGAATACTGGCAACAAATGGCAGAATTTGCATATTTTAATTCTCTGATTGGTGAATTTCACATTAATAAATTCAACAGAAATCGTTAGTGCTGACTTTTCCTGCAAAGAGCTAGAAAATTTTAAAACATACTCCTATACTCCTAATACAGCAACAATTCAGATAAAATTTCAGCCTCATTGCACTTTACAGCAGTGTTGTTACAAATGTCGTGTACACAATAATACCTCCAGAGAACAGACGTTACTGTCTTTTGTACAGTTCTTTCATGAAACAGAAGGACACACAGTTCTGTACAAATTTTTCACGAGGGATATGAATACTTGTCCCACTTGTGAGCTTTAAAGTTCAGTTCAGTAAGACATATATTTGCTATCTTAATGAGTTCAATAGTCTAAAAACGAATTTTTAAAAAAATCATGAGAAGTACTTGGTATTCCTATCTATTAGTGATTTTGATGGTTCATCTTAAACCTTTACCTAAAGCGGTTTAAGGGCAAATATTTTTGCAAGACTGGAACTCTAGAGACTTTTCATGAGTTAATACCTGGCCTTTTTGCTGAGCTTTAAAAAAATCCAGAAACTAAGAAAATGGTAATCCAAAATTATGTCCCATATTTTTCCAGATAAAATATTTTATGCATGTATTAAAAATATTTAACAGTTTACTTTATGGTCTTTTCTCTTGAATGAATCAATAAAATTTATTAAGTTTCATTAATAGCCATAATAACACTTCAAAGGACCCCGATTTACTTCCTTTGTAATTGCCTTCAGCATCCATTAGAACTGTTTATCACTCATTTTAAGCAATACGTAACACAAAGGATTTCAAAAATTATATCTGTTTGCGTTAGCTGTAAAAAGACATGTGAATTAGCTAAACTTTGTCATGCCTTTTCTGACAGGAAGAAATGAAGATATGGCTTACAGAAAAGTATTTTTTCTATGTAGTTTATATATATATTGCATCTAGGTTAAAGTAATAATGAAACAGGACCACTGACCAAAATAAAACTTTAATAATTAAATGGTCTCAATTTAAAATTTAATATTGAATAGTTTCAATAGGTTTTTTTTTAATATAAAGCTGACACGCTAATGCCAGCAAGTCATCATGACATATTCCAAACTCCTTCCTGTTTTTTTGGTGTTTTTAAATCTGCACCACTGTTACGGATTGGGCACTCTGCATTGTGCAGCAAGGTCCCATCCATGGCTGGGATTTGATTTTCCCGTGCGGAGAGCGTCAGCCAGGGTAGAAGCCCGGCAGACATGGTGTTTTCCAGTACTGTCCTTGCTCCAGCCAAAGGCCTTGCGTGTCCCTGGGATGCCTGCCTGTCTCCAGAGGTGCCAAGCCCCTGCTCCCCTGCAGAAAGGGCATCCTGGATGGTGCCGCGGTGGCCGGGCGGGCGAGGGACGGGTGGCGACCGGCGGGAAGGGATGGGCGAGCGCTCGGTCCGTGCCCAGGGCTGGACACACCGGGGCTGCTTTGGGCTCACAGCAGTGTCACGGCTCACTGGGAGGATGCCTGCTTTTCTAGTGTCATTTAACAAGTGTTCCTTGCTAGGAACAAAATAAGCTGTGTGCATAAATCTTCCCTTCCATGTCCATTAAAATGAAAATAGGCCTCTAAAGCATCTGTGTCAACTTGGCTGCTCTCTAAAGATTGAGTGCCTGAGTGCTGGCAGAATTTGTGACACGTATCGCTGTGCCTCTGGGAAACCATCAGATTCCCTTTGCTGACTGTTTGTAGGTGTGCACTCGGTGCTTGGCAGAGATTGGAAAGTGGGTCCTTACATTTTAAATAGGAGATTATTGTGCTTAAAGGAAAGCCTGCTGAGTGACTGAGGGGCCACTTTCTAAGCTCAGATATACAGCATGCTATGCCTGTTTACTGAATGTGGTGAACTGTGATACTGGGCAGAGATTAGTGCGCAATTGAACCTGTGCTTTCTCAGATAAGTTTCCTGTAAGCTGATAAATATTTTAAAATAATTTCTTGAACCATAGAGGTCGGGTGTTTTTTCCCTCTTTATAAGTATATCAGCAGCATTCCTAAGCATTTTTTCTAAAAAGCCAGTGTGCAACTCTGATGTGACCTTTGGTAGGATGATTCACAAATTATTTTGGCATGAATAGTTTCATAGCACACTTGTCCTCTTTGTACTTACAATTGCAAGTCATATGGGGATAATTGGTTTCATTTTAGAAGCAGCCACAATTCAGTGAGAATGTTACATCTTTCACATAAGGTGAACTCCTTTGAAGTATTTTCCTATTTACTTTATTTGGCTTTGTTTTCCTGTCTTTCTTCCCAAAGAAACATCCTCATCTTTCTGAAGATGAAACTTTGTTTTCTTAGTACTTTATAATCATCACAGAAGGCTGATTTTTAAAATGTCTTGATTGACATGAACCCAGTGCAAGACACAGTGGACAAAGTAATGTTTAAATATTTGTAAGTCTCTTCCAGTTATGCAATCTTTCAGCAGTAGGAAGTCAAAAAGTATTCTGGGTTTTGCCGTGAACCTTTTTCACTTTGCACAGTGCTGTTGTGCTCACGTGCTGCTCACAGAACCCTTCCTCTGCTGATTAGATAGCATAGAAAAAGACTAGCTCTGGCTTTTCATTAGCTGAAATAGAAAAATATAAATCTTCTTAGTATTCATTTGGTTAGATGATTCTTTTGATCACTTACATGTACATTAAGATGCTCGTATGCTGAATTACAGGGAAAACCCAATTCAAGAGGGTTAAGTCCTCACTTGGATGATAAATTAAGTCTTTTTTTAATGGCAGTCATGTAAACTGTCCACTGTTGTTGCCTCATCATTTTATTTACATAGCCTAGTTTCAGGGGGAAAGTTCCTTATGTTCCAATCTAAGCCATTTTTTCCCTTAAGTTATCTTTGCAATATCTCTGCAGTAAATATTCGGTGTCAGCAGAAACACTGTTCTGCCAGGCAGCCTTTGCTTTGTAACAGTTTTAAAACCTACTCATATTGTTTGAAATAGCCAAGTTTTTGTTTCAGGGTGTAGGTTAGTGGTGTTTTCTGTATTAGTTGGAGGAAAGGAGTGAAAGTATTTTCTTCTCTGTGTGTGTATTTCCAGGACTGATACATCACAGTCAGTACAGTAAAACGGGCTGCACAGAGCTGTACCATTTTGGACTTTTGAAGGGATAGGAACATGTCTGAATAGCCATAGACACCACTCCTGCATTCTGCCATCTTCACAACAAAGCATCTACAGATCTGAGCCAACTAGACTTTAATGAAAGCAAGATTTTCTTAATAGTTTCTATAAAACTAGCTTACCAAATTCCTGAAGAAGCCAATATAAAGAGAAACAAACCAGTAAACAAGATAAAGCCCATGTTTATCAATGCCTAAACCAAACCACATTCATTGTATAGCCTACCAAATCCACGGAACAGAAACATTTATGTTAACTGTTCTGATAGAAAAGGTCTGATGTAGTTTTGACAGTAGCATTTAATAAGCATTATAATTAATTACTCTTTTCTTAAAAGAATGAATGAACAAAAACATTCAGTGCTCTGAATTTAGTCAATGATCCTAGCCCAAGCTTAGTAATAAATCCCCAACCAATCATGAAGTAAATTATCATGAAAGCATAAATATTACAACTTTAAGACTTGACCTAGGAAACACTGAAAATTGTTAAATATGAACATTCTGTCAAAAGTTATTTGCTCTTACAACTGACAGAGTAATTTCCATTCTGTAATTCTAGATTTTTAGGGCAATTTTATTCACTACTGGAAGTAATTTCTTTTAATGACGAACTAATTAAAAAATAAAGGCTTATGAGTGGAGACTTTTCACTTAGCACAGCTCAGCTGCCAGAGAAATATCTGTGTCCTCCCACTTACCACAGATGCTGAGCACCCACCTTTTCTGTGAAAGGTGATAGGATATAAGCATGCTCAGAATGTATTGAAAAGAGCCTGTAGTTAGCAACACCTCCTGGCAATCATTAACTGAAATGAAAAGGGGGAGAAACAGGTTTTAATTAAAAATTGCTTCTCTAGAGTCAGCTGCTTGTAGCTGCATATTGCTGAAGGGTAAAATGATTTGTGAAACAAGCAGACTGAAAAAAAATATCAAATTTATAAAACCTCAGTCTTTTCAAGTAGAGGCACTACAGTTTTATGTAGTACTTCTGTCCTCGAGATGAATATGATCTGTATTTTGGTGATTACATCAGGGACACTTCTTGAAGGTGGTTGCCTTTTGAACTCTGCTTTGCAGAGTTAAGATACTGGAGCGTGGCAAGAGAGAGGAATGAGAAAAATCCTGCATTCTCTCTGTAGCAGTTGGATGCTTCTCTGCAGCATGCTGTACTGCCTCTGCTATAGACTACTTGTGAGTGTTGATCAAGATAACAGAAAATCAAGAGCTGGTCTCAACACATGGTCTCCATTCTTAACACTTGAGACCATCTAAGGTTTGCAGTTGTCAAGAATTCCCAGCAAGAATTACTAAGTTTCTTTGGTCATGTAATATCACTCTGATTGTCAAATAAGTAGTTTTGGCCACAATTTGACTCAATCAGTCTGGATTACTGATATATAATAAAAAGCAAAATAAAAAGCTCACCTCAAGTTACACAGAATAAAAGAGAGACTGAATCACTGGGATGCAATGGCAATATAGAAAAATACAGATTTTTCTGTATGGGTGCTAGCAAGATCAAGTTATTTATAAGGCCAAACCCTAAGAAATTCCGTACTTTTTTATTTAAAGAGAAATATCAGTATGTCAATAATTTTAAAACCCTTTCAGGAGAAAAGATTTCAGGTCACAAGGAGTGTTATCATCCAGAGTAGTTCATTATGGTACGTTTTAGGAAATAACTCTCATAATACATTAATCTAGAAAAATTTTCATGATGAGCTGACCTGACAAATCAAGAAAACAAGCCAACACAAAAGTGCTGTGTAACTACCTCTTTCTATTTCCACAAGGTAAGAAGCACAGCCACACCACACAGTTTTAAGGCTTAGAATAGAATAAAAGGAAAACATGGACAGGCTGTATTGATGGATCAAGGCCAGTTGCGTGAGTTTCAACAAAGCCTAGTGCAGTGTCCTGCCCTTGGGTCACAACAACTCCATGGAGTGCTGCAGGCTGGGGACAGAGTGGCTGGAGAGTGGCCCAGGGGAAAAGTAGCTGGGGATGCTGGTGACAGTGGCTGAACATGAGCCAGCGTGTGCCCAGGTGGCCAAGATATTCAATGGCATCCTGGCCTGGATCAGCAATAGTGTGGCCAGCAGGAGCAGGGAAGTGCATCCTCCTGTATCCAACCCTGGATAGGCTGCCCCATGAATTCTGTGTTCAGTTTTGGGCGCCTCACTAAAACAATGACATGGAGGTGCTGAGTGTGTTGTGAGATTGACAACATAGTTGGGGAAGGGTCTGGAGCACAAGACTTATGAGAAGTGGCTGAAGGAGCTGGGGTGGTTTAGCCTGGCTCAGGAGTGACCTTATCCCTCTCTCCAGCTGCCTGAAAGGAGGCTGTAGCCTGGTGGGGGTTGGTCTCTTCTCCCAGGCAAAGAGCAGAAGGACAAAAGGCAGTGGCCTTCAACATCAGCAGCTAGGGATAACTGAGTGAAATGAAAAGTAACCATTATCCATGGTACCAATCTGCATTATCCATGGTACCAATCTGCGTTCTTTTCCCAAATACGTTCATCAGCCAAAAATGCAACTATGATGCTGCATCCAGTCTGATTTATCTTGACTGAAGTTTTAGAAATAGTTGGTTGGTATTGATCATTCATTTACTATCTCTAATTTCCCTAAACACCAAATGATTTTCAACAGCAAGACTGAAAATGCGTAAAAATTTTTACTGTTTTCATAACTTTAAACCTTCTGGAAAGGCTTAGCATGTTTATATGCAAGTAGTTGAAATACTGCTGGGAAATGTTCCTGGATGGTCAAACACAATCATCTGTAGTAGTAATCTGTTGGCCCAGACTCTGGCACACTTTTCATTCATACTAATTTATACTTTTTCCAGGCAATTGCTAATTATGGTGTGGGAATAGGACTGTTGCAGGGACCATTCCCAATAGGCACTTTGCATGCAGGCTCTTTGGACACTTCAGTGTTGACTAACATATTTGTGTACTCTACTGTGCCAGTTGGCCACAACAACTGGGAACTTTCCCAAGCAGATTTAGTTTACTCCTATAAATATAGCTTTCCATTTCCCTCTAATGATGTCACAGCCTCCATGCCAACTCTGTTACCTCTCCTGTTTTAGCTTTGACACATTATGCCTGCCTCTTTCTTGCTCCATTAATTGCAACTCTAGAAATGGGCAGTAACAGCGAAACACACTGATGTTTGGGATGGGATTGCTTGGGAGGATGATCTTTGTCTAAACTGAAGCAACAAGCAAGTGAACTGAAAAAGGAGTTATTTGAAAGGGTATCCAGGAAAGAGACTTGTGTGTATTTTAAGTTGATGGTAGTATAAAAGCTAATTTTTAGCCCTCTTGAAATGGGATGTTTTTAGCCATGGAACTTGATCAAACGTATCTTTTTAAATTTAAGTGTAGCACTCTAATAGCCTTTTACTACATTATCTTTCAGATGCATTAATTGCAAAAATAAAATTCCAGAAATTAGTAAGCATTTTTGAAGTTTCTTGTAAAGCAAATTAAGAGTTCACTGGTTATTTTAATATGTGAACAGTTCAAAGACACATGAAGCAATAAAATATCTTGGTTAATTTGCACATAAACCAAAGTAATCTGTTCAGATATTAAGAGGTGGAGTGTATAAAATGGAAGTTTATATGGAGATAATTGTGAATGAGTCATCAGATTTTTTTTTAAATAAAATCACAAGTTTTATTTTAATTGTTGACTCATCTGTGATTTATTTTCCCAACTGTTCTATCTTGTTTCTCTATCAAACCACATCCATGGTCATCTTAATCTTTTCAGTTAAACAGACTGTGCAAATATTGAAAACTGTTTTACTATTTAATAAAATACCATTCTTGGTCAGTATCTGAAAACTTTGAGTTAGAATTGTATTTGTGCTGGTCTAGTTTGTGCTGGTCTAGTTTGTATGCCACCTATTTATTCTGAGGTGCAGTGTTGTTCAGTCTTAGGAAACCACACTTAACTGCAATTTCAGTGCTGCTAGAAGGTTTGGAGTCTTGGTAAATGGGCAGGAGTAGGAGTAAGATAAAATGTTTGCTTTTGATTTCCATCTGGCTGTGCAGAGAAGGAACAAGATATATTCCATCATGGTAAGCTACTATCTGGAGATGTAGACATAGATAGTGAAAATGATCAGGGCTAAGAAGGAATTTTTAAGTGAAGAGAGGCTGCCAGGATTAGCACTGTTTAGCTAAAGATGAAGGAAACCAGGATGTATTTATGTAAAAAGCAACTTCTGTAGAGGAGCAACACTAAAAATGTATCTATTTGTTTTCTGTAGAGGAGAGAGGTCAGTGGGTGAAGAGGAGAGATGATGTATAATTTTTCCTGTGGCCATTTTTCCTGTAAGGCATTGCTGAGAATATGTCCTACATCAGACTAAGGAAAGGACTAAACCTTTATATTGACAATGCAGGTTAAACCTGTAGTTGGCTCTTTTTTACCACCTTTTTTTTTCTTTGAAAGAAAATTCCCAATGCACTAATGTTAGGGGAATTTTCTGCATATGGCAAATGCGACACTATTCCATTTATTATTTTACTCTTCCATTTACCACAGGTATATTTTGTATACATTTTAAGTTCAATATATAGTGTTCTACTGTTTTTTAGAGATTTTCGGTGCCACGTTAACAACACACTAATTCACATTACCACTACTTGACCACTAATCAAAATTTAAAGCTGCTGCATGAAATTGCATGAAATATGTGAAACTCTGTGAAGTTCTAAATAAAAAATCCCAGCTTTGAATTGTAATAAATGTCTATAATATCTGTTGAATGTTCATAGGAAACATGTTCATGCTGTAGTGAAGGTGAAAGAAGCACAGATATAGTACTAAGAAATTAGGAAATGCCTGACCTTATTAGTTAACCTTGTAATGTGATTTAACGTGTTTGTGTCACTATATCCTTTAACAAAATATAAATAATTTTGCAGTTAATTTTGCTGCGCTCCACAGTCTTTTGTATCTTATTCTCAGCTATTAATCTTCCCTGCGATTATAGCAGCAGACTTAATCTGGATGTGATTGTGAATTCATCACTGCAGATGTTGCTTTTCACATAATTTATTTCAGAAAGTAGGAAAAGCCATTTTTGGGGTTTGTGTGGTTTTGGTTTTGTTTCACATAGTTATAGAAATAAGTATTTCTGACAGTAATTTTTCCTCAGGTGTACTTAATCAGTGGTGGGGGTTTTGTCATTGATTTTAATATCTTCTTGTCATATTTTGATAACTTCTTTTACATTCAGTTCAGGCTCCCAGGGTAGGATCCACTGCACCTAACTTCAGATATCTAGAGCTTAGGCATTTCTGTCTTTACTGCCTCCCACCTCTGTAGTGTGATTCATCTCAAACTAAAATAGACATCTAAAATAGGTCAGAAACAGTGCCCCTTGAAAGTGCCTGTCTTTATTGACTGTAAAGGGAGCCTGTGGTAACACACAAGAGACACAGACACTTCCACTGCAAATAAAGCCCACCAGAAGATGCCAAGGTTCATTTCTGCCATTGCTCCCATGAAAGAAAGAAATGTAAAAGCTACCTTCCCTTGGCGAGGAGATTTCAATGTGTCCTTGCTCAATAGCAGCCACATAATTCCCAGCTTTCCATCTGCTCTCATTCCACCTGAGAGTCTCTGTCTATGAATAATTTTCTTCTTCTGATGTAGAAATTTTATAGTCTTACCACTAAGCTTTCAGCAGTTTTAAAATGAGCTGTGACTGCAGAACACCAGGCAATAGTCATCTGCTCCCATATAGAAGGGACAAAGTTTTGTTAGATGAGAACAGTACTCAGTCAGTATCAGTGTTTAATTTAGGTTTCACTACATTTTTATGCTTTTGTCTAGTAGCACATTTTCCTGTCCAAGAGTAAGCTTTTAGAATGTGGTCCTTAATAAAAAAGGTTCTATCTTCATTTAATATTGGCACACAGGCTTGTTGATTATCAATCCATCTTCATATCAGTTTTCTACCTTGAGATACAGATTCAGCCATAAGAATGTTAAGAACGTAAACATTCTACTGCTTATAAGTTCATGGCACTTTTTAGATGCATGGCAAGATGAATCATGAATAATGCTGCTTAGTCACTTGCATGATAAATATTGAAGTCATCCTTACTGAATGCAGAAAGGAACGAGATAATACTTTTACTTTTCCTGTATCCTAGAAGTACTATCTTACTTAATATCCTATCCTACTTTTTTTTTTCCCCCAAAGCATATTTAATAAAGTAAAAAGGTGATTATTGTGAAGATTAAGACATAGAAAGTCCTTTTTTGGGGGTTTAGCAAGTTTTGAAGCCATTCAGCCTGAAGATGGGAAAAATGGTGGTTTTGTACTGTTGTCTGTTGACTTTCCTTTTAGAATTTACAGGAAGATAAATAGGGTAACTGAAAATCAACATTAAAACAGAATTAATCAGCACCGCATATTCTATGATTGCCCAGGCCTGAATTGTGAATTAAATAAAAAATGAAAACCAAAAATAATTAAATTCAATGGGATTCACATTTTCTAGCCCTGGGAAAGTAACTTTCAGTTGTATTTGTACCTTTTGGGTTTTTTCACAGAAAAATGCAACATTTGCTTCTCCTTCATATAGCTATGCAGTTGCTGGATCATTCTATATTTTTATAACAGTTTGTAAGGGGAAATGAAAGGGCGCTGAGTCAAGATCTGGAACAGCCATTTGCCCTCAGGATGGTATTGACGGTTTTGTTTTATAATCCTGTATCTCTTCTCTTCTGGAAAGATGAATTTAGACAGTATCAGTGCACAAACACTGCCACTGCACTTTTAGAAGGGAAAATCGTGTCAAGTGATTAAGGACAAGCACAGACAGGATTTTTAGAAGAAACTCTTTCTGCTTTCTACCGTGACCACTTATAAGGCTGTATGTATGCCAGTGAAGAGCTGTGCATCATAGTAGTCCTGAGATCTTTTCAAACTGCTATGTTATTCCTGATTTGGGGCATGTACTTAACAAAAAAAAAAAAAAGGACAATAAAAGGTTTTATTGCTTGTATCTAGCTATAAAATTTTACATTGTCTTTGGGAGACTACATTTTTTGAATAAATTTGGAGCAACAGGTGTGACATTTTCAAACTTACTTAGTCACTCCAACTGTTTTGGCTCTTAAGTGTACAACAATGAGGCCTAAATGCTCAAAATGGCATCAGCAGGGCTGATGTGACTTAAGAGAGGCTAATCAGGGACTGAGCATCCCTGAAAATTAGATGAAAGACTTCATTAATTAAACTATTCCATTAGTTACTGCTTTTGGAAGTATGACTGTCCTTCAGCAGATTCCAATCCCAAGGGTTGTTGTCCCATTCAGGATTGTTGCTGTTATATATTCAGGACAGAAAAGCTACCAGGGTAAACCTACTTAAGGGAATTTTATTAAATCATCACTAATATTTCAATTTTTTCACAATGTGAAAGAAGGCATAATTATGTGATTTTATGGGTTTATTCTGATTATTTTCAGGTTTGTGTTAATTTCATTCAGAAATACATTCACTGACAGTATAGAAAAATTATGAAATTTTAATCAAGAAAGTAAACAAACAGACTTCCTTTTGCAAAGGCCTGCTGATATCCACAGTCCTTACTCAAGAGTTTGTTTGCAGTTCCCATGCAACGTAAGGGACTAATCAGTCATGAATTTTATCTTTTGATTCATTTCTGTAAATTCTTACTCAAAGGACCTGTTTAGCAACTTGCATCAGTCAATATGACAAAAGATATTTTCCAGACTGAGCAGAAATAGAAATAAATAACAAAGACAATTGCCTTGGCACAAGCTTTCCCAACAGCCTTTATCTTTTAGATAAAATTCTGTTACTCATTTTCATTAGCAGTTTACTCTCTGAACCGTTTTTATACTTCCAGAACAGGATACATCTCTATGTAAAGATTGCAGAACAATTGCAATATAAAAAAATATCAGAATTAAAATTAATAATACTGTTAGGAAGAAAAAGTATTTTTCAAAGGGAGGATAAGAAGGTTTGAGAGGATATCTATTCACAGTAAGTTGTAGTGGCTGAACACATTATCTCAAACTTGTATCTTCTGTTTTTTCCTCATAGGCTTTCATCCTATTTTTATCTTCAGGATGAGGCACATAATGTAAATGTTCACTTAAAAAGAAAAGGCCACTCTGCTGATGATGATACATAGGCAATGATTATCATTTTATGCTCTTTCATGATTTCAGTCATCCTTAATGTACTGTGATCCTTTGCAGTAAAGTACATTATTTAGATCCTATGTTTGCTGATAAGAAGCTACTTGTATTTTGCCAAGTGCCATGATACCGCCGTGTATATGTGTATATAGTGCAATATAATTAGCTTAAGGCATAAATAACAAAACTGACACCTAAATGATATGACATATAGTGAAATAACAAGCTGACTCTTTACATTATTTCTTTTCTATGATCTGGGATCACATTACTTTGGAGGTTTTAGTCTTGAGTCACAAAGAGTTGAAGATTTGACCGAAATGTTAAAAATGTTCATAAAGACAGTCACTTCTGTGATTCAACTTTCATAAAAAGTTGTCCTTGATTCCATGGACCATCTAGACTTTCTCATGAAACCTACATGTCAGAAAACAGAAATGTAGTCCGGGCGTCAAAAGTGAATGGCAGTGTATGGATATGTATAGCAAATATAGCTGAGTATCTGTGCTTTTGGCAGTTGAAACTCAAGGGTCACGGAGAAAAGAAAATATCTTTTCAAACGAGGTATGAATTAACTTTAAGAGATAAATCTCTCAATTTTTTATGATTTGATTCACTACAGTTTCTCACAGCTCTGCTATCCTCTCCTTCAACTCTCACATTATGCTTGAAGTCCAGTATACTTTTCTATATACAAGTATTAAGTTTTCATTCAGTTTTTTTTTAGATTCACTCAGTCAGTGACTACCATTAACACATAACTTAAAAACAGATAAAATCAGTGTTTATATCAGGTTCATTTCAATTTTCTAATAAGCCTCAGCGTACAATCTTGATTTACTGATGGGTCGAGTTATACAGAGGAAGCACATATCCAGTGCTGAGAACTTGAATTGTTTCAAGAAAAATGGAGTGGTTCTTTGGACATTCCATCCTGGCTTTGTTGAACCATGTGGAAAGGGAGTCAGATAGAGAACTATTTAATTGTTAACTCTTCAGATTAGGAGAATTAATTCTTACACCTGTGATGACCAGCATACTGCAGGGCAGTGCTGCACAAGAGCCCTAGTTGTGGTCAAAAATTCCTTGTCCAGAATACAAAAAAAAGGGAAATTTTCCTCCTGTGCAAGCAATCAAATGGTATCTCTTGGATTTAATGACATTACAGTTGCCTTCCATAATTGTTGATTATGGACTGCATACTTGATAGGTTATACAAAATCTATTCTGAATGAACAACTGTACTCATAATCTCACTTAGATACTGAATGAGCAATTTTAATTTCATTGACCTTTCACAGCATGGAGAGATTTAGTTCATTTAGTTAAACAAATTCTCAAGTTGACCATTTAAAAGCAAAAAGGTTTGAAGAGTTTGAAGTTGATAAGGTGATGTTGACTGGTTTTATTTTTTTTAAAGTAAATGCAATACTTCGTAAAATATTTTAGTATGTGCAAGATTACTTTAAAAATTAATTGTATTCATATTTGCACTTCCTGTGAAACTTTTGGCATTGTTCTCATGTTTGAAAGGGAAGCCATCATACAGAATAGACTTGTTGGGACACATTTTATCCTTTAGTATTTCTGATATATAGTTTTTACTTCTAACAGAAGATATTCTGTTTTGAAGTGTACTTGTCCTCAAGGGTTATACAAATCTGTATGTTCAGAGTTAAAGCGGGACTTATAAGTTCATTCTGTCTTGGTACCAGCACTTGTTCTTGTGAGACAATTGCTGCTACAAGTGGGTATTTGCATACTCAAAAGCAACAAAGTGATGGAAATGTTGATAACTTGCTCTTAGTTACTGAGATGATGAAAAACAGGCTTTACTTATTGAGAAGATAAGCTGATCTATTTCTACCAGTTTTAAATTCTATAAGGATTTTCTCTTTGTACTAGAAACCTGAAAGGGAACAAGAGCTGTTCTGTGTTTTATTGTCTTTAATTCTCTCACTTTGCTTTCTGAAAGCTATACCAGCTGGAAATGGTTAGTTTCTGAAACTTCATATGTGTGAATTTTGTAAATTCTTTAAAGTATATTCATCAGATTTTGGTTTTGTGTTGCTTTGTTGATGGGGGAAATAAAGAAATATTTTTGGTGTAGAACTTCATTAAATAAGCTGAAAGAAACTGTAAATAAATTTGGGTGTAAAAAACAATTAGACTTCATTAGGATTGTCATTAAAATTTGATATGCAATTGAATATCTTTTTTTGGGAAATGTAGTAAAAGCTTAACATCATTTCCAGCCATTAATAGTTGGGAAATAGAACTCTTTAAACATTAGCATTCTCTAGTTTAAAGCAAAATCAGGATATTTTAAGCCAGATAAATAACATATCATATGATTTTCTCTCTATTTTGATGTCTACAACAGAAGATAATAAAGAAACATCAATTCAAGTACAGTGATGTCAATATTGGAAGATTAGTAGGTTTATCTGAGTCTATGAAGTAGAAGTGATTAGGTCTAGTGGTTTAATGTGAAAGCTCTCTAATGTTCTGAAAATCACACACACTGCTCCTGGAGGAAGGCATGTTTCTTTAATGTGGTTTTCCCTGATAAAGACAGAAACGAGAATAATATGTGATACAAAGTCCTTGTTTCTGGATAATTACTCACCTAATTGAATAAGAGCTGGTGATTTAAATCTTAACTCAAAACATCTGCTTTATATTGCACTACATATTCTGAAGAGAAACTATATATCACAAGGACCAGCACATTAAAAAGCTAAGTGTGTTTGTCAATTTTAAAAGTGCATCTTGTCTCTGCAGTCAGAAATAGAAGGGTTTGTATTAGTATCCCTGAATTTTTAAAGTACTTTACATAATCATCTGATATATATATATAATATATATATGCCTTCCTTTTTGATTTGCACCTTACTGGATTTTTTTAATATATGTATATCTCTGATATATATAACATATCTTGGGTTTTGTACCTACTATCAAAAATCATAGACTGCACTGAAATTTTGGAGAGTAGCATCTAATCAAAATGTAAAGCTCAATATAATTCATATGATACAGATTCAGTGCTTGATAACTCATGCATTCAAAAGTAACTGGAACTAAAGTAATCTCAGAAGCATTGCCATATTTCATACTTTTAAACATGTAGAACTTTTTCATGTTGGAGATTTTTTTTTCCTCCACTGCAAGTCTCAGCTTATGGAATAATTAAATCATTAGTTGGAATATTTATAGGAGCAAATATTTGAAAGGGAATTGCATCCACTGTAAGCACTTCTAGAACTGAGCTGTAGTCATGGTCTTTAGGTGTGTTACTCTGTTTGTCCTGTTTGGTCTCTTCAGCTTCCTTCAGTTCCATTTTCTGCTCTCTTCAGTTCACGCTGCTAGTCACCCTCCTTGGTCGTTGTTGCACTCAATTAGAATGGGAGACCTGGTTCCAGCTCCTTGTTCTGAGGAGATTGCTGAATCCCTGCTGTGGAGCTGCTGACTTTTCTGAAATGTGACCCTTTCCATAATTATGAACACTCATTCTGCCGTGCATCAGTTCATGCTTTACTGACTGTACCTGTGCTCTAACCACTTCCTGACAAAAGGCTAGTTTTATATTTTTCAGAAAAAAACTGCTGTAAACAAATGTTTCCAATCTATTTTGAGAGTTACACCAAAATGACATTCTGTTTCCATGAGGATCCTACAAGAAAATGATGTTGCCTGTATTACAGTGAGAAAGACAAAAATTCATAGTCATTACCTTTCCTCACAAGGTGGAAGTTAATGGAGAGTTAGAACAACAGCTATGCCTTCTCTCCAGATTTGTACTGATTAGATAGGGAGGTATGTTTTCTTTGGAACTGAAATGCAGGCATGGGGGGGGGCTTTTTTTTTTTTTTTTTTTTTTTTTTTTTTTTTTTTTTTTTGTGGTGGCGTTGGTGGTAGGTTTTTTAACTACAAATTTCTTCACCTAGGCAGGAAAGCCAAAACAGCAGATAAAAAGATCAGGAAGAGTATTTTGAAAAGCATTTTTCAAGTAAAAGGCAGCCAAGCGATCCCAGTAAGTCCTCCCAGTGGAAGGCTACAGCTAAGAGAAGATGCGCAGTCCTAGAGGAGCAAATAGGGAACTAGCTAAATACAGCAGTAATGTTATGATCATGAAAGGCATTATTCTGACTAAAGCTGTTGGGCTAAACTGTGAATTATCAACCTTAAGATTTAGCACATGCCACTATGAGAAAATTAACTGCATTTTCTATATTCCCTGGTAGAAACAAGGATTAAAAGTTATGAAAGTTGAAGCAAGGGAAGTTCAGGCTAGTAGATTCAGTTACTGAGAAGTAAAAGTACTTGTCTCTCAGAGTAATGTACATGGGATTTTGCACATGAATTCTTCAAATTATGCATTTGTTGAGGAAACTGATGTAAACTTTCTTCTTTTTCTGGGGCAAACCATTTTAAATGTCCACAAAAGAAATTGTATTCATTGCACTGTGGAGAAATAGCATGTGTTTGGTAGGCATATTATGAAGAAGAAAATATCAACTCATAATAAAAGGTCTTCTACTCAGATTATAAACAAACTGATATCTTTCATTTGACCAGTTGAGGGGCCTCTTTGCTCATACAAGCATCTAGATCTTCTGGAAGAAAAATCAAAGAGAGAAGAATACACTGTAATCTCAAATCTAGGTCTTAAGAAAATGTTCCACACAGTAGTTTTTCTTTGATTCTGTAGATGTTATAGAAGCCACATCATGGTAATTATAAAAAATTTCTAGATATGAATAGGATCTGAGAAAATTTTTTCTCTATGGCTTACAAAGCATTATTGCATTATACACCACTCTGACATACACATTTAAACAGACAAACATCTCTACATCTTTTCCAACTCCTTTCTTAGTCATTTTACTTTAGAAACTGCATTATCTCCTATTGCTAAAAGCATTAAGATAAAACAGAATAAAAAAACATAGGAAGCCTGGCAACTCCCCAGGCTTTTAGAATTGTGACAAGTTCCTTTCGAAAGTACCATTTCTTAAGTGGTTTTTTGTCTTTTAAACCTTGTGAATTAAATACAAACTGCTTGACAGAACATGCAAAGTTAGTTTTGCAACCACTTTACAATTTTACCCTTTTCTGTAACCCTATTTTTCAATTTTTCAAAATTGAACACTTTTTTTTGTTAGTGAAAGGCGTCAAGTTCTTTGAATATTACTTTTTTTATTGTCTTCATGTAGTTCAAATTATCTGTGTTTGAAGAAAAGATGTGATGAATGATTTTAGAATGTTCAGTGCAGGTGTTCACAATTATCAGCCTTAAAAATAACTCCTTTAAAACATCTTGTGTACAGCTAATGTATTAAGTTGTAGGTATATAGCTTTGCTAAGCACAGTAAGGCTCAGAATAAAATTCCAACCTTATACTTAACAATGTTAGGTAGACCTTTCTTCAAGAGAGATTCAGACTGAAGATGAGAAAAAATAATTAGAAAAAAGTGACAAAAGAGAAGCTTATAATGTGTATTATATTTAAACTGACTATAGCTCTGTAAACAGCCTCACAAATATTTATTTCTCCCCAGCAGTAGCACCAAAAATTAAGAAATATAAAAAATAATGATTTGGAGAAAAATATACAGTTTCTTTTTTTTTCTAGACAAGACAGTTAAAATGACAAAAAAGCCACCTTTGTGTTATTTAAAGCAAGTTGTATGTGTTAACATAGCTGTCAGCAACTGAAATGATAAAATTGTCGTTGTTATCAAATACAGCTATAAACTGAACATGAGGCATGCTTCAGGTTAGTCAGAAGAGGTCCTCTGTTTTTCGCTGTGCATGCTTGCTTGAAATGAAACTGTGTTTTATTGGTTAACTGGGATGCTTAGCATAATCACTTTGCAAGGCTGTGGTGGAGGGAGGTGATTATCACTGAGAACAGATGGGCAGGTCCAAAACGTTGCCAGATTCTGCACAAGCTCCATGTACTGTAGATTCTGGCTCTCTTTTCTTTGGCATTTCTAATTTTTATTCGTCGTGCATATTATGGACTAGCTGAGCTAGAGGTCAGGGAGCAATGACCTTACAGTTTAGCTCACAGACACAGGAGTGAGGAATTCAAAGCACTGTCACTCTCCAGCTGAACGGATGGGGCAGACGGAATTTTGTCCAATTGCCTCCCTAAATGTATAAAAGGATTTGTCTCCGAGCTTAGCACTCTGCTCTGCGTCTGTAGCTCTCTGTGGATTGTATTGTGTGTGACCAGAAATGATATTCTCTGATATGAACACTGTCTCTGCCTCTCCTAAAGTGCATCCTCCTAATGGGACTCGGTTTTATACTTTTCAGGTAAGTGAACTTCAATAAAACTGAAAGGATTTTAAACAATAGCTGAACTTTGAGTAAGAGTAGCTAATATGTTAAAAAGCTTATGTATTCATTAGTTTTGTATAGGTAGGAGAAAAATCAATATCATTATAGTAAATTTGCTGCCTTAAAAAGAGTCAGCATGTAATTGCTCCTGTACTGACACAAAATTACATTTATTATGATTTTGATATTGTTTGGGTTTTCCAATGATAGTCTCATCTTGCAATTAATTAGGTTTATAGTTCCTTACATGGACCCACACTGTTTTTCTGTTCAGTTCAAACAAGCACTCTGTTGAAATTAACAGAAATTCCAACTCATGTTATGCAAAATATATTTTAAAAACTTTGTATATTGTACCTGTCTGCATTTTTAATATTAATGCTGAATGTAATTTAATGCTAGCTGATGCTTAATTTGATTCCTGTGAATAGTAATACATGTGCAATTGATAGAACAGCATAATCTATTGGTAGGATTATTAAGATTCTCACTTTTAAGGCAAGTTTTGCCTCATCCAGGTAAATAAGCTTGTGTGCTTAGCTGAAGGTAAAATGTATTTTATGCTCTGTATCTTAATTGCAAACCAATATAATTATAACCATCTTCAAGTAGCATTTCATTATAGCATTTCATTATAAGTAATCTCCAGTACCTTGGCTCTGAAAAACTATGTACTCCTACATTAAGATTAAACAAGAACAAAAAACCCCTCACCCACACCCCTGCCCCAGATGGTCCTTAGAGCATCTTGGCCCTGCAAGGCAAATCAAACACTTCACTAACTTAAAGTGGCAACAGCTTTTACAGTGCAGCCTCTGATACAGTTAGGATTTAAATATCCTTTTTGCTCCTGATTGCTTAGCAGTTTTGTCTTTTTCATTACTTATGCTACTGTAGACAGATTCTTTACCATGTGATAAACCCTGTGTATATGACCAGAACAAACAAGCTCAAGCAAATATGATTGTAAAAGTTGATTACAAAATGAATGGCAAACTTCTGTTGCAAAATCTAGGTACAGCATTGTTTAGGTCCAATAATTGCACTTCATTCTTGTCTCCTTTTAAATCCATTGTTTTTAATTGTACCGTCTTGCCCTTCTTGCAGTGGTGTCAAATAATAGTTGAGGGCTGTGCAGAAAGAATGGCATCCTCCTAACAGTGAGGATCTGCTGATCCTGGCAGTGATTCAGAGAATGAGTGCCCCAGGCCTGTTCCTCTACTTTTTTCACACACTGACATCTAAATATTCTGTACAGCCTCCTGTAGCTATGCTCTTAAACACAGTTCCTGATGTCAGGTATTCTTTCTGAGTATGTCGAGTTGAAAAAGTCACAAAAATTAGGATGCTTGGTTGTGATACCAAAACTGAGTATCTTATTTTGTGATACTTTATGAAAGTGCTAAAGTATATATATATTTTTGATAATATGTATTATTATTATTATTATTACTAGCAATCCCTGTGATTACTGTAGATATTATCCCACAGGCAAAAAATTCCCTTTTCAAAATGATTTCTTCTGCAGATTTTTGAGCTAAGGGGTCACTAAATAAAAGGAAAATAGAACTAAATTTCCTGTTGCATCCTGGATACTTTAATGAACAATGTAGAATTAAATGACCTTGGAATGTAAAGCTGTTAATTCTGGACGGTATGTCTTTGTGTTCTAGAACAGCTTGGTGTTGTCCATGCAAAAATAATCCCATAAAATTAAAATAAAATTTTAAAAGAACAAACAAAAAACCCCCCCACAAACAAATAACAACCAAAGAGAGCCTGTATTGTCCTGTGATGTCCTTTTTCAATCTGTTCTCCATTTATTAATTTATATATGTGCAATATAAAGTGATGTGAAGCAACTTTCCAGTTCTTGCCTTGGCTTCATTGTTCCTTGTCTCCTAGCTTTTGACCACCATGTTTGCCCTACCATCTCTTTCCTCTTGAGTTACTTCAGTCTTTGCTTACAAATGTAATAATTGCTGAGAAGGACTTCATAGAATTACTGTTACCTACTGTGATCTGTTTTAGAGTTACTTTCACCTTTTGCTTTCCTGCCTGTTTTATTGTTTCTATATGTTACATTGGAATCTCTTTGAGACGGAGAATATCTTTTGTTTAAATAGTTTTCAAAGTTTTGGGATGGCTTAATGGTTCTTAATTTGAAATATGTACGGTGGTATTTAACCTAAATATGTGAAAATAATCTTAGCAAAAACGATTCTAGCATGTTCAAAACTGAACAAATACAAAAATTGTGAGATGAGGGCCTGAGCACAGATTGATGAAGGACAATGAGAGATTAAGCTACTGATTTCATTGCACATTGATGTAATGATTAAATAGTTGAGTTAATTGTGCATTGATTCAATAATAAAACATAATACTTTTTTCTGCAATGAAAATGGTACTGAAAGAAGCAAAAAGCAGGTGTGCAAGTTGTAACTTTATTATCAGCATTTCACGGATGTTCTCAGGAAGTGAGACCAGGTTGGATCCTAGTGGCCAAGGAATCAGACTGGCCATACAGGGACTCATCTAGTTGAGCACTTGGGGTGGGGATAATCAGAGTTGGGGTTTGACAAACTAACCATCTGAAGATTCTTGATGCTCCAATGTCTATCTCTAATTACATCAATATCTGTGATTATCTAGAAGCTATGATGTTCCTAGTACCATGGTTCTGCTCAGGAAATTCGTACTGAAACTCTGCAGATATTAAAAAGATGGTTTGGTACAGTGTATTTCCTGAACCACCTGCTATAATTCGAAGAAGCTTAAGTTTTGATCCATAGACAATACTTCATTAAAGCAATTAATATATAAACATATATATATGAGAAGAGTTTATATAAAGAAGTTATGTATTTTCTGAAAGGAAGGAGTTGTAATGCTGTTATGAACAAGGTTTAACTTTATAATAACCAGGGCAGTACCAAAATTCAGTGCTTTGTATTTCAATATCACTATGTTTCATCTCAATTTTTGTGTGCCAACCTGGACAGACTTCTGCAGCTATACAACAAAAAGCAGTGATTTTCTTTATTTTTGCATTCATCAAGCTTGATAAAAAGATAGTATTTATGCTACTTGAGGTGGATAAATTAGTTTCCAGGAGTCCCACAGTGAACATCTTTCATGAACATTGTAAACAGGAACATTAAAGTAGTAACATTGCCTTGCTCTCTGCTCCATCATGTATTTTGCTGTATTTTATGGTTATTTGCGTATAATATTGATGCAGGTGGAAAAGTTTGGATTAGAAAGGAGATAATTTTAACTTGATTACTGATTGTGAAATTGGAAACATTAATTCACTTAAAAAATATTTTTATCCAATTTGTTTTTGCTGGGGCCTTGAGCATTGCTCTTCTTTTTATGAAATTTTAGCACAAAGGAACTTAATTTCAAAATTTCAGATTTTGCTTGAAAGTTGAAATGCTGCTTTGGTCATTTAAAAGCAACTTAACTTTATGTTGGTCTTTGTCATATCCAATAAATGTTTTTTTGTCTTCCTAAATTGGTTGTATACATTGACATGTGTGAATACTAACATGCACAACTTCTGAACATTCAGCGTATCTTCACATTGTACGTGATGTTTATTTCAAAGAATTCAAGTTCAAAAAGAATATTTTTCTCTTTCAGTATCTATGAACACTATTTCTAGCTCTTACAAATTTCAGTTATTAATCTAAGCATACATCTAAAGCCCATAGCTATGCACAGACCTAAATGGAAAGTAAAAGGAGTTGCCAGTAGGTTCCAACTTAGGAACTAGGCATGTGCAGGAGAGAGAGAAAAAACATCCTCAAATTCCTGCTGTACATGCATGGTTCCAGCTGAATCTTTAGCTTTGAAATCAGCACAATGTAGTAACAGTTTCCACAAATTTTAACCACTTCTAAAGACTTGGAAGCAATACTAACCCATTTTACAGTCAGATGAGATTTGTCTTTTATAAATGCACTCTTAGGACAACCAGGGTGTACTCCTTATTGCTAAGAAGTAGCAAAGTGAGGGCTGATCTTTTCTGAAAACTGGAGAGATTAGAGCAATTTTTTAAAGTTATCTGATGATCAGAAGGTCCATAAAGAAATAAAATTACCTTCTTACAAAACCTGCAGAGAAATCCTAAAATATTAACGTGACATAAAGTTGTAAATATACTATGAAGTACTGTAAAACTGCTTTTCTGATCGAAGGTGTGAAACTGGGTTACTGGGAAACTGGGAAACGTTTCTATACATAAAACGTATCTATCACCATGATACTGATTTCTGCTGGCTGTTACTTCTTAGCAACTAAAAGTTACCAAGATACAGTGAATTAACAGAATGCAAGTAAAGATGTTGCCTTTTGGTACACAATGCGCCTTGAGCTCTGTGGAACCCCCCCCAGATTCTAAAAGAAATTCTAGATGTACTCATTAATTGTCCTATTAATAACTATGTTAGTAATTTAGATTATCTGTATCCCTACCCAGAAATTATTTTTTATACTGTTTTATATTTTCTTCCATGTATCTTATATGAAAATAGTGTATGTAACAAAAAAGTCACTTCTATAAAAGCAAGTATCTTATTAGAATTTGTAATTGTACTTATTAGCATACAGTTAGTAGGTATGTCATGCTAGGCTTGTTTAGTAGGCCACAGCTTTTCAACTGTTTTGTTGCTCCACATATTTCAGTGCAATATAATTTAGTATCAAAGGAAACAGCTTTTAAGTTTCTTTGGAGAAATGACCTAATGCTATGAAAAAAATATATATATTCCAGGTGATGGAGATGGGTTATTAGTCACCTTGTATCTCACCACTTGTACCGCAGCAAAATTCTTGTGAAATTGGGTGACTCTGTTCCTACTCTGTGCAGGATTAATTGCACAAGTAGAAAATACGCCATGTATAACGTGCAGAAGAGAGCCAAAAAATTGTGTATACTTTCAGAACTGTGTCAACTCATCCATGGGAGAACTGTGGAATCTGATTTTACCTTGAACTTCAACTGGCTGAGCATGTGGGCAGCTCCTTCCAGCAACCCTCTGCCAGGCGTGAGATTTCTCCCTTAGTTTTGCTTAAATAAAGATTTTCCTGTTCTTATTTATGGCACTGGCACGATCTCTTTTTTTTCAGAAGCATCATGTTGAAGTTCTAGGGGCATGATCTTTGTGAAATCTGCAAGTTCTAGCCAACTGGTAACTTGCACCAGGAATGATGGTGAACATCACTGAAAGGCCAGCTATGGCAGGGAGTAACTGGGTTGGTGTGGCAGAAGTTGTGATGCACATCATATAGGTTGCCATGGCATTCAGAAGCTTTGAAACCTGTGTTAGTGAATATAAATAACAGTGGCTGAAAGGCTGACAGTGAAGTAATTTTTAAAGACTTCAGACATGTTAACAGTGGTAGAAAATAGTAATGCTGGACCTGCGCTTTACCACATAGCCAAAAAAAAGTGACTTTAGAAAATATGGGCAGTGTCAAAGGCAGGAGACAATAATAAAGTGATTTGCATTGCAAATACTTTGGAAATATTTATAGCTGTATAACTGGGTTTTATATAATTTTGGAATTTAGGAATTCCAGAGGAGTGGTATGAGAAATATGCTTACAGGCTGTTTTATTCAGAAATAAATGAAAAAATGACAATAATGTTGGTCTCACATTATAAGTTAGTGTTATTTACTATTATTTTATTATTCTGTGTTATGTATTTTTATTGGCTGTTTGGTGAGAACAAACTTGGAGCTTTTCTGCTCACATATGGACTTGGTAATGCAGTCTTATTCTAACAGTAATAAAAAAAATTAATTTCTCTGTACAAAGCTATAAAATTTTGAAGGAGAAATATTTAAAAATTTTATACATTAAAACATAGTATGGCAAATAAACTTACAATAATTTTAGTCTGGAAGAATTGTTTCTAGACTTGAGAATGTGAGCATTTGTTAATCAGTTCAGCTATACTGACAATTAATAAATTTAATCATTTTACTAAGTTGGTGAAAATGTGGCACATGGACTCCAAAAATGGAACAGAATTATTCAGTCTGACAGGAAATTAAGAACATTGTCGAACTGTTCAGCTAAAATGTGTTAAAACTGTGTTACTGTGAAGTATTTAATGTGCCTTGGGTATCTGGAGAAATAATTTTGTTTGCACAATTGTCGGGGGGAGGGTTTTGCATAATTCTGTTGTGGCAGAGAATTGTAATTTGTGGCCATCAGAGTGGTCACTCTCTGACATTTTTTTAACCACAATCCACACCTATGCCACATAGAACATCTCTTGTTTTCTGCTTAGCTTCTGAGTTTTAGCTGGAATTGGGCTGAGAGCTGCCCCAGCTGTGGGGCTGTTCCACCATTTACCCTCTTCCTGCTTAAAAATCAGTAGTGCTGCATGGACCCATATTTTCCAGTTTGTTTTTCCAGCCAGTCAATAAAATGATCTGATAGTTTTTATGAATCTGCTCTGCATGCAGTGAACTGGGAAGGGTGACTTTCCTGCATATTAACTGACTGTTTTGATCTGTAGGTAACATTTGCATCCTTCTCTGGGAAGAAACACAGGTTGCTTGAGGAAAAGCTTTGAACCAATATGTTTCTAAGATAAACCTTATTACCATGAATCTGGTAATAGACATCAGGAAAATTTCTTACCAAAAGCCACAAGTCAAAACTAACTGTATGCACATACATACAGGCATACACAGATGCTTTAAAAAAAAAAAAAATCCCAAATAATCAAGAAAGTAATTGAGCACAGAACTGTCTATAGTATTTTCCAGTTGTAGAGACTTTGTAAATTATGTTGCTTACTCAAAAATACACTAATTAGAGTAAGCAAAGAATACAGGACCTTTAAATACATAGATACAACTAAAAAGAAATACAGAACTTAAAGTCTTTGTCTTAACTAAATATTCATGCAGATTTTGCTTTTGCTTGTCATAAAAACATTTTTTCCTACATAAATATTTAAATATTATTTGTTGAAACTAAACAGTAACCAAGCAGAGCAGTCAATGCAACTTTCCTATGTGGAATTCCTGTCATATAGAGTGTGGCCACTTCTACTTTGCAATGTAGTGAAATAAAGTCAGAAAGTACCTTTTCTTTCTCTTCCTGAACCAGTGGAGCTAGACCAGAGCTACTGTTTCTTTTGCAGCTGAGTGGATGTGACCAATAAAAGCAGGGCGCCAGTAGGAGGAATAGCAATAGGAGTGCTTTCCTCCTATTCCAGAAATAGGATCATGGTACAGTTTCTGAATCATAGCTAGAAACCGTGTTTCTGCCTCAATTTCAGAAGAGCTTTCAGTGTTGGATTATTTTACCATAATTTGCGTGGAAAATAAAGAATTATACTGGCGCTAGTAAGGATACTAAGGGTTATTACACATTTTTCTGTTTGATATTGGTTGTTCCAGCTGAATACAATCTGTGTAGCATTTCAGATAATATGCATTCTTTATAGGGAAAACTGGAACAATATAGGCATAGCCTTTTCTGAGAGGGCACAGACTATTTCTCTGTGAAGGAATGTTCTCAATATCCTGTGTAAATTGTGATGATAATCTGTAGAAAATGGCTAGGTTTTCCCCTTGATGAATATTACCAATATTGCTGTGCAGTACTGATGAAACTTTTTCATCCCTGAGAGGAGAGTGTAAGTAATTGGCTGATTTCATTGTATGTTTCAAATATATTCCCAGTAGTTATCTCAGATCTAGATCATACTGCTGCCACCTTCTTGATTTGCTACATATAGGACCAAATAGGGGATGCTACCATCCTAGAACAGTATTAGTTTTATTTTGTATAAAGCACTTTGTCCTCGAGGTCTTTTTATACATTGTTTAGAAATTTATAAGGCGAGAAGATCTGTTGCCTGCCTGATACTCATAATCTACTCATATCATCAGCTGCTGATGTTGAAAGGTGGGTGATCTACCTGAAAATTTCTTCTTTTACTTACATGTGTCTAAAAGCAAGGACAGAAAGCAAGTGAAGGCAGGAAATGCAAAATACTTGGCATGTTGAACTACCCCATGACTGAAGGAGGCAACAAAGTGCTTAAGTGATTGTAATGGTTTTAAATATTTTGAGATGTGAATAAAGGTTTTGCTGAGGAAATTATGAGGAACTATGCCTATAGATATGTCATTTTTGGGGGAAATTACTGTGATAGAAACATTAAAGTAAATAATTCTTCCTTTATAGGTTGTACTTGCATTTTGAACGCAATAGTGTTAGTATACATCACAATATTTTTAATCCTAAATTTCTTAGTAGTGATTTTAGTAAATAGATTTTATTTTGCCTCATCTATTCCTGTCTAGTACAATATTAAATTGGCAGCTATGCTTAGCAGAACATTTATGGAGGACTATGAGGCTAGGATTGTTTTAAAGTGACAGCTGGCATAATTCAGTTGAATTGTGATTCACTCAAAGATGTAAACTAATGAGAAGAATATGGATTTAGTATTTTCACTGGAAGAATTAGAATTAATGATTCATGGAAACTTAAGTGTTCTGTGTTATTTTTACACTAGGAGGAATTTTACAGTTCTGCATGACTAAGAGTGCTTATTCCTATGAAATGTGTTACTCCTACTGATAGGTCTAACAAAGTATAAATTAAATTTTATTTATATTTTTAATTAAGTATTCTACATACATCGTGGCAGCACAGTGTGAGGAATGAGTTTTTCTACACCATCAGCCTCAACAGCGTTGGCACTGAGCAAAGCTTTGCAAAGGGCAGTGAGGGGATGACAGTAGCTCTGAAAATGCTTTGAGGGTGTGGTTATCTGGAGGGATATTCTGGTGCTCTGAGCCTACCCAAGGAGTAAGGGAAGGCATTTGATCTGCATTTGATTCTCGCATTTATGTTTCCATTAGTATATAGTGTGGCAGGGTGAACGTTAATCTGTAGAGCAAAAGAGGAGGATCACGTGTCTGTCATCTACAGGGAAGTTGTTTTGGAATGGGTCATCACGTCCTCAGGCTGTACACCCACAAAGGGATGGAAAGCATCAGATTCACTCTCACAGGTCATCTTTCAGTTTCATTTTATCCAGGAGGTACCCAGGCACTCTGAAATCACAATGCAAACCAAAGTGCATTGCCACAATAGGGAATTTTGCTTCAGATTGCCTGATAGAAAAGAAACAATGGCAGGACTTGATAAAGAGGATTTCAGAATAAGGGCCATTACATGTCAATCCCAAATCAGGTTCTGGGAGACTGTATTTCTCTGAAGGAGTCCAGGAACATAAGCTGCCCAATGCTGAGTTAACCTTTGTCAATGCAACTATATTGATAAAGACTGTGTGGACTCTGTCGTACAGTCACTTCAGATTAATCTCTTCCATGCACACTATTTGCAGTGTGTTTTATTGTTTTCTTAGGACTCTATTATAAAAATAAATATCATGTGGAGAAAATTATTACTAGCATCTCGTATTTCTGAGCAAATAAAAAACATCTATTAATATATGGTTTTGATAAAACAAAGAAAAAATTTCTTTTGCGTTGTTATGGAAACTGCTTTTCTTTGCCATAATTTTATTTTAGTAGTAGACACAGAAAATTATTTCAGGTTAGTAATTGAACCTCTCTTTCATGTGATTTGGAACATGAGTTCCAGATTGACTCAGTGGATGGCTTTGATGCATCATCATCTTGAATGTGATCACATTCAAGGGAACACCCAGGGGATCAGACCCGGTCAGAATAGATTTAGGAGGATCAGGTCCTGACTGACCAATCTGATCTCCTTTTATGATGAGGTGGCCCACTTGTTGGATGAGGGGAAGGCTGTGGATGTTGTCTACCTGGACTTCAGCAAAGCCTTTGACACCGTCTCCCATACCATAGTCCTGGAAAAGCTGTCAGCTCACGGCCTGGACAAGTGCACCCTTTACTGGGTTAAGAACTGCCTGGATGGTTGGGCCCGAGGAGTAGTGGTGAATGGTGCTGCATCCAGTTGGTGGATGGTCCCTGATGACATCCCCCACAGACCAGCTTTGGGCCTGTTTAGTGTCTTTACTGATGATTGGGATGAGGAGCTTGCGCCGACCATTAGGAAATTCACAGACAACACGAAGTTGGGTGTGCGTGTTGATCTGCTGGAGGGTAGGAGGGCTCTGCAGAAGGCCCTGGACAGGCTGGATCCATGGGCTGAATCCAACAATAAGAGCTTCAACAAGACCAAGTGCTGGGTCCTGTACTTTGGCCACAACAACCCCATGCAGCACTAGAGGCTGAGGCCAGCATGGCTGGACAGAGACCTGGGGGTACTGATTAACAGCTGAACATGAGCCAGCAGCGTGGCCAGGTGGCCAAGAGGCCAATGGCATCCTGGCCTGTATCCAAAATAGTGAGGCCAGCAGGACCAGGGCAGTGATTCTCCTCTGGTACTCAGCACTGCTGAGGCTGCACCTTGAGTGCTGTGTCCCATGCTCGCCTCCCCACTTCAGGAAGGATGCTGAGATGCTGGAGCATGTCCAGAGCAGGGCAACAAGGCTGGTGAAGGCTGTGGAACACCAGTCCAGTGAGGAGCAGCTGAAGGAGCAGGGGATGTTTAGCCTGGAGAAAAGGCTCAGGGGGACCCTTTCACTCTCTAAATCTCCGTGAAGGGAGGCTGTAGCCAGGTGGGGATCAATCTCTTCTCCCAGATAACAAGCTATAGGACAAGAGCACATAGACTGAGGCCATGCCAGCAGAGGTTTAGGTTGGACATTAAGCAGAAATTCCCCACAGAAAGGGTCACTGGGCACTGGAATGGTTTGCCCAGGGACGTGGCGGATTCACCATTCCTGGAGGTGTTTAATGAAAGACTGGACGTGGAACTTAGTGCCATGGTCTAGCTGACAAGGTCATAGATTGTACTTGATGATCTCAGAGGTCTTTTCCAACCTAATTGATTCTGTGATTCTGCATCTTGTAAGGTTTGAAAATATAATATGGCCTCTGTTGGCCTGAAACCTTGGATAGATTGGCTGGCGCTGTCTTGAACAGTGAAGCATAAAGCTAAATATCTGCTAAACTGTGCTCAGCAAAAGAATGAGATTAATAACTTACAGTAGTGTGGATGTTCATCTCCTGAGACTGGGAACATGGTAGAGTTTTTGAGCAGCCCAACTGCACTGCAAATTTGAGATTTGGGTGAAGTTTCATCCTCTCTCTCACTTTTGACTTGTGAGGAGATTTGTAACAGGTCTCTAAAACCAACTCTCCTTCCATTACTTATGATTTTTTGTCATTAAAAGGCAATTTTTAGAGGGAAGCTTAAACCTCTGGAAGCACAAAACTATCAGTAATGTATTAATGTCAAATTTAATCCATAATCTTTTCAAGTAACAATCTTTTTTATTCAGCAGGTAGAAGAGTTCATTGAATTATCTCATTTTAAATGCTCTTCTTCATATAGGCATATACACTCTCTTCATATATACATCTTCTACTTAAAGGCAGTGTTTATCTGTGAGGATTTTTACAAGTTATTACTAAAAAATTGAGAATAAAGGGAAAATACATGTTCCCCCAATAATTTATATTTTGCTGAAATTTGCATTAGCTCTTTGCTTTCCTTTATAAAGAAGGAAATTGGATGTACATTACAGCCTCTAACACAAGCTCCTGATTCTGTTTTTGTTTATGTTTAGTTTTAGAGCTGTACTGAGAATTTACAACCTTCTGGAGAAAGAGAGTTTTGTACTCTTTCAGTCAATCAGAATTGCTGAATTAAATAATCATGACTCCAGCATGGTCTGTGACTCTGTCTCTAGAGTATTTGTGAAGGGATTTATTAGAGAAATATTATACTTAGAGTATTTTATGCATTTAAGGAGAAAAGACAATCCAGAAGTTCAAAGAAAACGCTTATGGAAAAATCCATGTGCTTATTTATCACTTTTAAAATAAAAGATAAAAGGATGAGTTATCTGTCCATTTCTTTAGTAAAGTAATTTATTTTATTAACTTGATAAAGATCCTAAAGCTGAAAAAAAATAAATAAAGTCCCCTGTCTATATGACAGACTATTGATTTCCAGGTATTTATTCCCTATCCTTTATTATAAGCATCCATGTATCTTCACAGGACAAAAGTCTGATTGCAAAATTTGCTGTCTATCCAGTTTATGATTTTTTTTTTTGTCAAATTAAGTGAAATCAGTGAAATTGTTATTCCATCAACTGTCAGATACTTTTTTAAGAGAAGTAGTGCTTGCAGGTGCACCTGTAGCTCCGTTTGCATGGTCACTAGGCTCAGTAGCATAAAGAAACATTGTTGCTCTCAAATATTTTCTTCCTTCAATACAAGACTTGTATATTTTAATTGTTTGATTGGTTTGAGGCTTTTTTTCCATAAAGTGCCATAATGAAGTTGTGATACTTCAACAGAAGTGTTTTGGAGCAGTTTCTAGGTCAATGGTTAATTAATCCATTTATGCTTTCAAGAGCTATGAATTTTTAAAAATACTAGATATTTTGTGTTTTACGGTAAGCCGCATGAAGTAGACCAGTACTTAGCATGTTTGTGAGATGATACTGTAGGAGATTGATTTTTCCTGAAATGTATTTTGAAATGTCTTGATAAAGCTTTATCCTGCAAAATTTGAGAAATTCACTTGAGAAATCTTTCTCACAGTACCTATCCAGTCACTTTTCCATTGAAATTTTTGTGCCCTGTAAATATATATGAATCAAGTATATAGACATGAATTTGAATACGTACTTGTGTTCATATACATATATTTGACTGTGAAAAAATTGCACTTTGGAATCTGTTATAAATGGCAGGGCATCAGAAATCTTTGGAGCACTGAAAGAGTTTTTAAGAATAGGAGGAGTTTTTTTATCATTTTGAGGGATTTCAGCAGCCAGAATTTAAAAATATCTTGAGAAAGCGTGAGCTCTTACAACTATGCAGCTGTCATTAGCTGTCACAGACCGCTTAAATATGGTGTTGAGTATTATTTAATTACTGACATTATTCACAAAATATTTTGTGTTTTTCCAGACAATTTTGAGGGTATGGCAATCTAGTCTTGCTTTGCATATGTACAATTAGCCAAAGGATGATTATTTTGTGGCATTTGAGTAAAATAATAAACTAATGAAATTCTAATGTCAGGGTGGAACTACAGCTGAAGCCCTTGGTATGTCATTGAAATAGAGTCCAGGAAGGAGTCCAGCCTTGTGTGCTGGTCTTTCATCACACCTCTACTCCTCTAGGTAGGAATATGATTTATGTGAAATGCTTGCATATTTCAGGATCTGTTTTCCATGCTATCTGACTAGTTGGGAGCTCTATAAATAGAAATTTTTTATTCCTCAGCTTTTTTACTGCTTTTAGAATATTACTGCGTAAGGCTGTATGGAAATGTGATCACAGAGAGAACTTAACTTCCTTTTCTCCAGAAAACCATGGACTGTCCAGGCAATTCTTTCTCATAATTCTTATTTATTATCTAAGTGAAGCAAGACTTTTCCTCTTGGAGACCTCTGACCTTAAACAAGTTGAGGAAAGTCAGCATATGGTAGGAGCTGAAATGTTTGCTAGCATGTTTCCTCTCTGATTCATTCTGAGAATGTCAAATTTCAGAAACCTGCTTTTGAATACTTGATTTCACTTTCAAGAGAAAAAATCTATTATCTGACCATCCATCAACGAATAAGAATTTCAGAGCTGTAAGGTGAAAATCCAAGAGCCATATGTACAGGTAGATAGTGTCATTACTTTTATTTTGGGTCACAGCTTTCATTGGAAAAGCAAGAATGACACTATATCTAAGTCTAAATCTGCAATTAAGCAACAGAGAGGAAATTTGAATCAGTGTACAATTAAGCATCTGTAACACTTGAAAATCCCATTTAGTCTGGATTGGGTTTTTTTTTCTCAAAGGTAGCCAGAACAAGGGAATGAGGTGTATCGACCAATATTTCAAGACCAAATGTGTTTACATTTGGCAAGTCAGCACCTCTAAAAGAATTTCTGGTAATTGCCTCTTCACGAAACAAAAATGTAACAAATCTCCTAGATCTCTGCAATTGGGCAAAGGGCTGAAGTTAGCTCTTTTGAAGATCACTATTTTTGTAAAAGGAAGGACTCAGAGAAAGAAATTGTTTTTATTAAAGAGAGGATTTTACAAAGAAGACAATTAGCATTCATTTTGATCTTGAGAAGCTGAAGTGCAGAGTAGTGTGGTTGAAGAATATGCTGGAAGCTTTCCTATGACAGCTGCAGCATCAGAGATCCAAATCACAAATTGGATTACATTTCTCTCACACACAAAAAAAGATATGGATATTTTCAAATTTAAGTCCCACTCATTTTGTGTACCAGCTGCTTTATCACCATTTAGTCTGCTGTTATTCCACTTACAGTTCTGATATAGTTACAGTACTTTTATCATCTCATAGAACATGACAAAAATATATATTCAGATAGCAGCTGAATATACAGTATGGTATGACTGGATCGTATAATCTACTGAAGTAATAATAAGAGCATTTTCATTCCATATGTTCTGCATATTTGGGAAAACCAGACATGTTAGCTATGATTTTTACCTCACATTTGCACAAAACCAGTGTAAGATTGGAGAGTCAAACCCATTATTTTCTTCCACCTAATTTCTTCCAAATAACAGTGTTGCATTACTTCCTGACAGGGTTTAATTACTGCTCCTAAGATTTTACATAAACTAAGGTTTGAGATTCTTTAGAAAATTCAGCAGTGAATTTATCTGGCCGTGACAAACCTTGCAGGCTTGTTGACATTATTATTTTCTTTACTGTGCATACTGTCTTTGTGCACGATGGGTAAGTTAAAATCATTTCAATTATATACATTTTATAAATGGTGAGCACAACTAAGACACATTTTTTGCTAAGTCAAGGTACAGGTCTATTTTTTTCTCTTTTCAAAAATAAATTTGCATTAAGATCAAAGGAAATACAGATTCCCTTATTTTTCCAGTGTTTTGGGATCCTCTATGCACTCATCTTTCCAATATAAACGTTTTACCTTCACTTTCAGGGCAATATTCATCTCACTTGGTATTCTATATCTATACTGTGAAGTTCTACCCAGACTTCTAAACCTGCTTACATTTTTGTGTACTGTTAAAGGATATAAACTACTGCAAAAGTACCTGTTTCAAAGATTATAAGAGCAGCTGAGGGTGCTTATCTTTAATTTTTTATGCGCTGATTTTTGGTCAAATCAGATTTACTTACAGTAATTATTTGGCTTGCTTTTAAACTTAGCTGATATATTGCAAATTTAGGGAAGAGTAAGTTCTTAGTGAAAATTTTGTGTAGCAAGGTTTGATGTATGGTTGTATAATCCCTTCTTGCATAATGTTCCTTTATAGAATATGATATAGACATGGTAAAATGACTGTTTTATACTGGAATAAACAACATTCTCTGATTTTTATATGAAATGTTGTGCATATAACCATAGTAAGATTGGCATTTCCAATTAAGAACAAATGTAATTTTGGCTTTTATATCCACCTTCTATTAATGAATACATCTAAAAATACTGTTCATTTATATTTGTAGTAGAATTGCTTTCAAATCTGAATACTATCTCTACGATATGTTTACTTCACTTACATTGCTGAAGGAAACTTCTGTCTGCTTAATTTTCATAATTTTTTTGATTTAATCCTATCTGTCAAGAATTGAGAGAACAAAACAAAATTATTATGTCAAAGTTTATTTATCAAGAGAACAGATTTGACTTAATAAATAATGGTCTTGTACGCTTGAAAAACTGCATATATTAAAATTGTCAGTCCTATAACTGCTTTATTGTCCTTTTTTTATTATTAAAAGAAGTGCTATAGGGGTCAATTGGAAGGAGACATTTTACATGAAAACTTCAATTTTTGTATATCTTGTCTAATCTTGAGAGAAACAAAATCCAAAGACTTCTGCTTTGTTAAAGAAATACCTTCAAGTTTGTAAGAATAAAAATTAGACATATTATTTCTGAAATTCAATGTAATTTTTCACTTTTCTAAAGTGATAAGGGAAGATATATCTACAGATTTCAAGAAACAATGTAACAAACAAACAAAATGTAAGGAGCAGTTTAGTTATGGAGAATGAACATTACCTCTCTTATTAATAAAAGCCTCATTGTAAAAATAGTTGTATATTTCACCATACAGTACTTAAAGCTAAAATCCATCCCAATTTTCTCCCTTCTGCCATTATGTTTGATTCCATACTGAAGAAGATGGTAAATTTTGCAAGTACAAAAAAATTACACAGAATGAAAATACAGTTAAATAATACAAATAATACAATTAAAAATACAATACAACTAGCAGTATATTTCAGGTAGAACAGATTGAGAGGCAGCTTACCTTTTGTCCTCTGTCTCTTAAAAGTAAGCTTTCCCTCAAGTGGAACTAGAAAAAGCAGATAACTGAAGCTTTTTTTCACTATTTCAAACCATCTATGTTGGTTATAGTGCTGATCTACAGCAGCTTACAAACACTATGACCTGCACAGTGAGGTGATACAGATATGGATCTACTAGGTTCTTAAACTCTTCGATGATTTGGTTCTAGAGCAGTGGAGTTGGGCAGTTTGTAGCAAACAGATGCAGCGGATTTAGATAAGCAGCTGTCTGGAAGATATTTCACCAGTTCTGAGAAACAATGACTTTTTTTCTAAAGAAACCAAGTGTAACTGCAGGATCCAAGGACTTCTAGTAAAGAAGTTAAGGAGTTACTGTCCAGAAAGAGAAGAACTGGTCAGTGTCTGTTACAGAGTAGAAAGCTACACTGACCCCAGATTTTCAAAGCCAGGGTCTATACTGGCCTACTAATACTTTAATAAGAAAAAAAACTCCTGCAAGTCTAATTTTGAACCTTTTCTCAATATCTCAGATATTTCAAAAGTCGTGTTTTTGAAGTGAGCTGCTTGGACTAGAATTCTTTAGTATCTCCTGCTTTACTATTTGATATAGAAGGTGCCACAGCCCTTTAAGCCAAGGATGACTTAACAGAGGGCAGAAAATGCAATTCATTTGTCAAAAGGCTCGTGTGGAGTTTACCTTTCCAAATATCAGCTGGCTCCAAAGCTCCCTTGATTAAAGCAAAAACTTTCTACAACCCATATAAGACAACAGGATGTGCAGGGTTTTAAGTCAAAATAAAGTCTTTGGCATAGGTGGATATTGCAGTAGAATGAGTGAATTTGTTTGTAGACCCACAATTCCAAGAAGTAGTATTTATTGCAGCCCCTATCAAAACAGATGGAGCTCCATGCTTCCCAACTTGCTAAATAAACAAAAATTAAAGCTTGTTTCATATAAGCTATTGCTTGTCTTTGTTCAGAGCAGAAGGCATATACTTCTCTTGATATCCCTCTCCTTTCTTGCTTCTGCCTGCTTTAAGAAAAGCTAAAATTTTGCACACCATATTGGGTTTCTAAGAGATAGAAGGGTAAAATACTTCAAGAAATTCAAGCTTCCTTCACAGTCATAAATTGGCATTCTTGGGCTTTGTGGGGTACAGAGGGCATGTCCATTTGAAGTCCTACTGTGGTAATAAGAATAATGAGATTTTTACCATTTATGATGTAAGGGTAGCACTATTGCAAGTATTCAGAATAAACAACTAGTGAGGCAACCTTTTTTATGTCTTAAAGGAAGGATTAATGATAAAGGCTGATGTCTTGTTCAGATTGTCAGTGTTTTCAAAGGCTACGAGCCCCCAAAGCTTTGCCACTATGTGAATGATACACTACACAAAGAAATACTGCTCTCTAGCAAAACTGGTGGAAATATATAAGATAAACTCCTTACTACTGTTTCTGGATATTTTAAATATAAAATTTCATATGAATTCATATCAATATCTATTCCAAGTTTAATATCCCATTAATTAATTTTGTTGGATTTTTAAAATCAAATACATATTAAATTATGAAGCATCACTATCCTTTTTATGAAAAAAAAAGTTATATTTTGGTGTCACTATCTTTCTGATTTAAAATAATAAGGCTTTAAACTGTAAGTCTTTCAGTCTTAGAAATGCTGGAATTTGATGGCAGTATTGTAGCTAAATTATAAAATGTATGAGATGCCTTGATCAGCAATGACCATAGCTACATAGGTCCACAAATAATGGACCAGAATAATAAATCATATTGTAATTAATTTATGTGGTACATTTACTTTAAAAAAATCCCTGTTATCCTGCTACTTGTAGTTGTTGGAAATTAGCAATATTAAAAGTATGATATTAAAAACAGGTAGTGTCCTTTTAACTTCCCTCAAGTTATGCAGAACTTCTATTTCCAATATTCTTCCAATACTAAACACATAGTTGGAAGTATTAGAATTTCTCCCCCTTATTATTTGCACTTGCAATAGTGAATTTTTTCTTGAATATCAGATTAAATATCTGCTATCTGTCTTTCTAGATGGAAAAATTGCAGCTGACTTTAAGTGGTTCTTGAAGGGCTCTAAAGTATAGGAGGGATAATAAACTTTCTGTTTATGGCCAAGGAGCAAAGCCACAACAATAAACAGGCTGCTATGACCTGTACTTTATTTTCAGAGTTGTTGGGAACTTACTGGTAATTAAAAAGTGCTGGAATGACTGCTAAGGAAAATAGCTACTGTATAGCTATCTATACAGATTGCCTCCCACTTTCTCTATTCATCTTACCACTTTTTCCCGCTACACTTCTTACATGCTGTCATCAGAACAGATATTTTGGAAAGGGTATTATCTTTAGACTTATCTAATGACCCTTTTTTCACCCCAAAATGAAAGGGCATGGAAATGTTAGAAGTTCTTAGACTTGGAATATTGTGGCACCATATGCTTAACAGGACATTTTATTTCTAGGCACTGATGCTACAGCTAAATTAGAGTGAGGTGGCCATGAGACTGATGAGATAATGGTTTGAAGAAACGGAAGTTATTATTCTTAATTTAGACAACAATGCAATTTTGGTTGTATTTCTTTTCTAAATTTTAACTATACAACCTTTTCTGGAAGAAAGCAGGTGCACAGTTTTTCTGCTCTTTCCCATCTTTTCCTCCCTGCTCCGGATTCCTCCCAATTTAGAAGCAGTTACCTGCTGTAGACAAGCTGCAATACTTTTGTGCTTCTCTCATGTGCATGGGCTGGTCTGTCTGTGTTACCAGCAGCTTCTCTGCCCTTCTTCTCCATTGTTCAATTGATTGAATAAGGGAGATGCAGAAAACAGGGGAGACATTTCAGAAACCTGTGTGGGATAGTGTACTCCTCTGTTGATATGCAAGATCTTCAGGAAGAAAGCCCTATGGTGGAGGAAATAGAGAGCATTTTTATGCTGGACAAATTACAGAGCTGTGCATGACATCCCATTGACCTCTGGCTGTGGGGATTTCCTTTCACCTTGTTTTGCATTGTGAGACTGAAGAATGTCCTACAAGACAAGATAGCTGTGTTACCTTGGAAACATCCAGCTACCCATGGATAATCTGCTCAGCACTTTTGCCATTTTTTGGAGCTTTTAGCCAGGATTTTTTATTCCACTTCAGCACCCTGATTGGAAAATACCAATTTCTCATGCAAAAGCATATCTTGCTGTCTGTCTAAAACCTGAATGTTTTTAATTTACTCCTTCTTCCATCTCACTCTTCACCCACAGAAACAGCCATTATTGCAGTAGTTTGAAAAAAATAAATCTTTTCCTACTTCTTGAGGGCGGCCTCAAAGTGTGGCACCATTTTTCTGAGACAAGGAACCAGGCACTAATTATTATTTAAGGTGATTACTTACTCTGAACTTACTATTGAGATCCAGAGTTGTGTGTCTCCACTCCAACACAATAAGGAGCTCAAAGATTCTGGTTGCTGCTTCTGGTCTCAGTTATAATATGCACACAAACCAAATTGAGGGACATCAGACAGTAAAATGCTGTGTATTTTTGAGATAATGTTAAATGTATCTAAGGTAAAGAGTTGAACTTCATGTTTTACTTAAACAGACTGGCTTATTGAGTCGGTTAAATTGAACCACAGAGCTGTGATCCTGAAAAACTGTTACAACATCTCATACAGACTCAGGCAATTTACTTGAGCTTCCTTTTTCATCATTCTTCAGAGGTAAAATGAGATTAAAATGCTCTTTTCCCCATCCTTTAATCTTCTGATGTGTTTAGATTGAGGATGTAAAGGGAAGGGAGTAGGGGCATTGGCTACATGACTTTCTCTACTGCTTTAAATGTCACTATTTTAATTTAGAAATTACTTGTGATTGGCCTTCCTGAGACATTTTCCCCCCATGTACTGGTACCAGAGGTGCAGTTAGCAGACTTGCTGCAACTGGATGTCTGTCAGCATGAGAGATAGGGAGAGGGGAGTTACTGATGACAGGGTCATGCTGCTTCCAATACCTGTAAGAGCAGTGTCCCCTCTGAAACCCAAGAAGCACTTGGTAAGCTACAACATAATGCTATTAATGTAAAGTCAGGGATATAATTCAGTGTAATTAGGACTGTCAAAAGGACTCTATCAATTTTTTAAGTCTGTGAAACTATTTCATAAAATGTGGTCTTCATTCTGTGTCAGATTTAAAACTGATAACCTTGTTTTCCTTTTCAAATTTTATGCAAAACTAATCCCACTTAAAGAGACTGCCTTTACCCACATTGTGCTGTGACAAATTCCTTAGGAAGAATCACCAAGAAATGTTAATTTCCTTTGTGACTTCTTAGGAAGAGGCAAAGCATTTTCTTTTCCTTCCTAGAAAAACTCAAAGGAAAATGTCTGGAAAAAATGCTCCTCTATAAAGCTTTTTCTGGGGACATGAGACAGATTGACAAAACCCAGTAGAGAAGCAGAACTGCAGTCTTATTTTTAAAGTGACTTTCCAACTTTCTGGAAAGAGGAGTCATTTTTGTAGATGGTTTTTAGATTGAAGTATACAAAGACTTATCAAAAAAATGTTCTCATTCTCTGGATGGACTTGAAGATATGTTTCATATTGCTCTCAGTATCAATAGACGCTGAGAAAAATGCACTAGTCTCTAGAACCTGTGCTTTAGAGATGCAATAAAAGAGACAAATATCTAGGGAACAGTCAAGTTTAAGGCACATTTGAGAGATGGTAAAGGCAAATAAACAGTGAGACACAATGATGTAGGATAATCTGGCATCATGGAGTGATACCTTGTATGTAATACCTAATAGTTATTGAAATACATATTAACAAAATGGGAGGAAATTAGGCTGTAAATAGGTAAACCTGAACTGTATCATGTGCATATAAATAATGTGCCTATTTCCAAAGCTGTTGGAACAGATTGCTGATACAGTTACTGTTTATCTCCAAAATTTTTTTGCCATGTTTTAGGCTATAAATAGTTTTTTAAAAAATATGGAAAGGATGAATTCAAAGAATTTTTCCTTTCTGTGATTATATTGTGATGATTTCTTCAGAGATCCACATCCTCTGATTGAAAAAAATCACAGAATCACAGAACATCCTGAGTTGGAAGGGACTCACTAAGATTATTGAAGTCTGACTCTTGACTCTGCACAGGACACTTCAAGAGTCACACCATGTGTCTGAGAACATTGTCTGGTGCCCAGCCATGCTCTGAATGAAAAATATTTTCCTAGTGTCCCACCTAAACCTCCCCTGACACACCTTCATGCCATTCCCTCAGGTCCTGTTACTGGTCACTACAGCTTATGAACAAGAGCTCATAAAAAAATTCTACCTGAAAAGTTTTATTGATCACATTTTGAAATATGATGAACTATGGTTTCAGCATATAAAACAGGGGTCTCAGAGCATCATGGTCATGTATATGTATGTAATCCAAGAGCTGAGTAGATCAAGGAGTGTCAGTCTTGCATATGATCAGACCTTGTAAGTTTGCTATGATTAAGGTGTGATTCTTTTAAATGGTAGAACTACATGAATAAATCCAATTGTGTTTCTATAACAAGAATTAAATTGAAAGTCCACTGTAGGCCAAAGGGAATTAAATGCAAAGCATGTCTAATACTCAGTGGCTAACAGGAACATAATTGCCATGGATAACACGAAATGACGGGATTAGAAATTAAAAATTGCACATTGTAATTCTTATTCTCAATTTATTGTGCATTGATTCAGTTGTGAAACCATGCATGACAGGGAGTTAAATAGGAATGGATCAGCTTTCATTGTCATCTTTTGAGGAAGTGGGAAAATATAGGACTAGCACGAACATATAAATTTACCCTCTTTCTAATGCTTAGACCAACACTTTAGTGCAGTCTAATTCATAGATATGCTTTTGCTGAAAGTTGCAGCTGTAGGAAATCTTTTTATTGCTCTGTAGGCATCTTAGAGAGTATTATTGAGTGCATTATGAATCTGCTTCTCATACAAAATGAGGTCTGGGTGAAAAAAAACAGTTGAAAATAAGCATAAAATATGTTTTAAGTTGAACTAAATATTTAATTAGACGTGCTTTATTTCACTTGCCAATATAAACCATGATTCTATATAATTTAAATATGTAGATGTTTTTCAGTATGTAAATTAGTACTTTGATATAAAAAGTCGTTATTTTAAGCATTAAAATTCAGTAAAAATATTAGCTAACTCTATCATGTAATGAAAGTAAACTTTTAAATTGTTTTATTGGCCTGAATTTCTAACTTTTTTTGTGTTACTGTTAGAATGAAAAAATAATTTGGTTCCCTCTATTATTTTTCCCATAACATGGTAATTGTTTTTACTGTCAGTTGTCATGAATCTGTATCTTTAAAAGTTACTTAATTGAAATATTAGCATGATACTATGTGAGAGATTGAGCAATATAGTGTAATATTGACACATAAAGTATAGATATTTGCATTAGAAAAAATGTTTATCTATTTTGTATCATACAGGGTAGTTTTTAGTCATTCAGCTAAGCATTTTCGGTTTTGCCCATCTTTGTTTTTCCATCTGCATTTCTTCTCTTTGGCTTGAATATGGTTCAGAAAAAAACATTGTAGCCTGTAAATAAGTGATTGCCATATCTGATAAAAAATGAATCAATTTGTCTTTCTTAGCTGAAGTCCCTGTGTTCAGCTGTTCACAAGTAGTATTTTTCAGCTTTTGGGCCATATCAGTGCCTTTTCAGGAATGAAAGTATCAGAAGCTTTCACCTTGCAATCCACTGGGCCCACCTTTCCTTTCTGCATGTGGTTTGTGCCTTTTGTGTACCATACTAGAACCTTAGTGTTTGATTTTCAAATTTTGTCTTATCCTGTTGGTAAGACAAGCCTGTCAAGCTTTGTCTGAAATCTTGCAGGCTTACAGGAGTCCAAGGGGCACCATCCCAGGCATCCAGTGAGTAAGGTCACTTCCCTGAATTAGTGCCACTTGTTCTGACTTTTTTTAAATTTTATTTTATTTTTTGTTATTGTTGGTTTGTTTGTTATAGTGTTTGTACTTCAGGTCAGGATGTCTATTCTGATTTATTTTCAAATGCAATGCAGTGAGTTTTTTAAACATTTAAAAGGCAGTTACAGTGATTCTACTACCAGAAGCCTTATGTCTGGGAAAGCTCTCTGAAATGTGTGTAATACATTCTCCCAACTCACAGTATTTCTTTGATCATAGAATCTAAAAAGAACCAGGAAATACTGTAAAACCTGACTAGATGTCTAGAAATCCTTTGGTTTGGCTTGTTTTTACTTTTTATTTTTTTTCTTATAATTATTATTGGTGTTACAAAATTAGAGTGCATAGTAGTGCTCCAACCATGTTGTAGCCTTCAGGGCAGGCTTTTTTGATGCATCAAAAGCTGCCAAGCTCTTGTGCAGTCACATAGAAAAATATCAAGAGACAAAGGTAAAAGTTGGCAGACGGACCATGACCTTAGGAAACAAGGTTAAGGTGGTCCAACAAATGAGACACCTTGCAGCCAGTGTGATCACTGAGGGAATAAATGTAACTTTGTTCACATGTTGATGCAATACAAACGGTGCTTTTATTACCAGGTTCCGTGTAAACACACCTGCCTGGTTATTATTTCATGTGTGTATTCCAGGAAACTGTGGCCAGTCATTTAAGCCTTGCCCTGTGTTTGTGTCATGCTGCTTTTGTGGGTCTAAGCCAGTTTGGCATTTTGAGAGTCCTTTGTATTCAGCTGAAATCTGAGCGAAGCCCTCTGGGACTGTTATTTATGGGTTTGCTTTGGTATTCTGTCATTGCTCTGTGCATGTTTGTGTGGTTGTATGAAATGCAAAACCCTTTGTTTACTTTCTGACAAGGGATTAGTTTCACCTAGAGTAAAAGAGTACTTTGGATGAGCTTCTGCTGCTAGCAGTGAGGAGGATCCTAAGCTCCAAGTCCTTAAACCTTTTATGCGAAGAGATCAGTGGGGATTGTTAAGTTGACTAAACTGATGGGAATTACTGTACTCAACAGCCCTCACAGAGCCAAAAAGGTCGGACATATGTTTCAAACAAATGTACTTCACCAGTGTAATGGGAAAGCAATGCAGTGTCAAAGAGTTATGCAATATGATGGAGAAAATGTCAGCAAAAATCATTAGGGGCTTTTGCATCGAATTTACACAGAGTGTATTGTGCTAAATGTAATGTAGCTGTTGTATATGATAAACGACATTTTTCCTAATTTCTACAGAATGTCTCTGCTTAATTATAAGTAACACATAGATGTTACCCATGAGATAACTGGATTAAGCTGTACTTAAAAAAAAAATAAAACCTATTCTAAATTATCTGCATACCTTAAAAAATAAAATAATGTTATGTGTTCATATAGTAAAATAAATCTTAGTCTGATTTGAGTTTGAGAAAGATTGTTATTATGGAATCCCAATTTACCTGTTTTTGTAATATATTTACAAGGAAGTTACTCTGTTTACTTCTGTACTATTGCAGGACTTATTTAACTGCCAGACTTTATAGTGAAATAACTAACGGAAATTCTCAAAAATGAAAAATATTACTTTTACATTATTAAAGTTACTTAAAAGCCTTTAAAAAATTATAACCTACTCCTGCCCATACGCTACAAATTTTCTCAAACCATACTATATATTTTTGTAATTTTTTTATATATTTTTTTTTTCAAAGAAGCAAAATATATGCTGTAAATTTTTTCCTGTATTTTAAGAAGTTGAAATGTGTTTTGCTGCATACCATCAGAAATCTTGGAATTACTGGACACACATGTTGGTGTATAGATTTCCACCCAGGGGAAACCCAAGGCTGCCCTCTAATGGCATTTTATCCTTTAATCCACTGTAGCCCAAAACTGCCGAGTAGAACAGCTGACCAGAACACCTGGTCATTATCCTGCTGCAGGTTACACCAATCAGTTGCAGTAATTACAGCTCTTCTTTATTTCTGCAGAACATTCTTCTGTGCTTTTCCTCAAATGAGGAAATGGTTGCAAATGTCCGGGGTAATTTCAGTGTTAGAGAGTTCACACAGGGGAGAATGGTTTTCAGGCTTCATAAAGAACTCTGTAGGAAAAAATTAAAAAAAAAAATACAACAGTGCCTAATTTATGAAGCAGTAGGCTGTGCTCTTTGCTGAAATGAATTTCATTTTGTCAACGCACCACAATTAGAGATTATTAGGAGAATGATGATCACTGTGCTTTTTTATGCCTCTTGATGTATGTTAGAGCTTCACATTTATCAGCTGGATATCATCCCAAATGAAGGGAAAAGCATATTCTGCCAGGACTCCAACTGGTCCAACTGGTACACCTGTGTGCTGGTGTGAGTTTTACAAAGGGTCTAGAAAGCAAATGAGAACCTAATGCAATGTAATTGTGGGCTGGGGCTTTTTTTATTTTTTGTTGTTTTTTCATTTTGAGCCCTGTGAGAAACAAAATGCATTTTGATGGGAGGTGTACCTGTAATATAAGAAGGCTGTGTTCTGCCTCAGAATGAGAAAAACAGGTGCTTTTTCTGGCATTATTCTTCAAAATAAAAAGGGGAGGGATTTGAAAGAAGGGATTATAAAGTGCATTCTCACTGCTTTTGAGCGCTTAATTAGTGTAATTTTACGCACCTCTTGTTTAGGTCCTGTTTAGGTCCTGTTGTTTGACTCTTAGATGTAATTGCTGTTCATACACAAACACGCTCCTGTGTTTTAAATAGCTATGTTTTTTCAGAGTACATTCATTTGATCAAATATGACTTCTTAAAGAATCACACTGATGCTGAGAAATAACACAGGTTTTTGTACTTTGTAGACCTTCCAGTATTACCTAAGAAAAGTTTCAAGTGTATTACTGTCAGCAAATCTGTCTGCTGGTCTGGAGGCAACATGTCAGGTTGAGCTGAAGCTCAGGAGGATCTGTAAAATATCATGTGCTTCCTCAGAGAAATGTCAGTATTTAAAATGAAAAGCTGCACTAGAATTTTGGTAATTCACTCTTTCGTTCTTCCAGGAGAATGAGGGGTGCACAGTAATGGAGTGGCAAGAGCTGTATTTACACTCATATCAACTGCAGAAGCAGTAAGATGACAGAAAGTACATAGCTCAGAAATGCAGACCCTCTCAGGGGTAACCCTATAATTTTGTAGGCTTAAGAGAACCTTTCCTATAAGCATTTAATCCTATGTGGTGTGGTCATGCTTCTTCTATGCAGCATCTGGAAGATTATAAACCTTGTAATTATTAGGAGAGTGAAAACTGCCGACTCCCTAAACTCAAAATTATGATTTGTCAGTAATTCTCAAAACTTTACCTGTGTGAGCATGTGACCTGAGTGTTGAAAACAGCCAAGAGGATAGGGAGAAAATAGATAGATACATGGAGGAGAAACTAAAGTGTTGATGTCTACTGAGATGGTAGCAACCACCTTGGATTTCTCTGTTTCCCTATATTCGTCCCCAGTCCATTTTAAAAGGCAAAATTATTTCACAGTGTTTCACTGTACAACCCTCTTTCAAATTAATATTTCCTAAAAAGTAAAGCTAAATAAACACCTAATTTGTGTCCCACCAGGTGGACACATGGGATAATAGAAGCTACGAAGAAATTTTCAATTATGTCTAAAAATTTTTCTCATATTAAAATAGAAACAAAAAAGAATTTACTGAAACAAAGGCACAACAGTGACAGCCTTGCAAGATCATAAGCTGGAATGGATTTATCTCTGGAAAAACGGTTTTACAAAACTATTGACAGAATAGGGTTTTATACTGAGTTCCTGAAGGCATAGTCTGACCATGGGTCTACGAAGGGCATTAGAGCTGAGAAGGGAAATTTAATAGGTGAAAATGATAAAATTAGGTGCCAAGTTGATGTAAGGTTGGTCTCCATAGATACTAGGCAGCTTTGAGTATCCACTTTTGGTGGTGGAGGAGTTTTTGTTTGATTCACTCAATGCTTCATGCTGACGGTGTTTCAGTGCCATAGTGGGGAAGGTATTTACACTGCTTATGCTGGGTGTTCAAAGTAGCTTTCCAGATCAGGGAGAGAGTCTTCCACCAGATCATACTTACTGCTTTCCTACCCTCAGACTGTGATTAGTACAGCATTAGTATTCCCACCCCTTCCCCTCCAAAAATCAGCAAACAGGTTGCTTGGATTTTCTCTTTGACAGAATTGCACTCTGTCACTCTCTGGAGTTGATGACCTCTTTCTAATCTATATAAAGTCTTGAACTGCTAAGCTTGTGTAATTTATCCTGTCATTGCAGCTGCCCTCTGGGATGTTGCACAGGATTTTTGATTATTTTAATCATGTAATTTTAATTGGCTTTATGAATGATACTCTTTAAAAGTAAAAAATAATTACAGAGTGTAATTTACATTTGGAAAGAGTACATAGCTCATAATAGTGAATGAATAATACATTTACTTGACCTTAAGCTTCTTCAGTGATGGTGCACTGATATGGACAGTTTCTAACATGTTTTATACTCTTAATTCTTTGAACAGTGGGTTTTGAAGGGTTTGGAATTCGTTGAGTTTTGGGGTTTTTTTCAAATGCCAAGTCTCCCTAGAAAATAAAGATTAAAAAAGACTGTCTGGGACATGTCTCTGTAAAATAATGAAATTATCTCCTTGCCTAATGCAGACACTCAGGTCTGCAATTAATACAATTATAAAACTATTCTGTGGGCCTTTCCCATATAGGAGTTAATTTCTTAGTTCCTGTCTATTTATCAGTATTTTCTAGTGCAAGATAAGCTGCTAAGACTTTTCTAGTTTGCAACTTTACTTGAATAGATGTATTTTAGTGTCAAGCCAAATTATAAATGCTGCCGCCTATATTAAAAATATAATTGGAAATTGGCAGTTGCAGGGAAGAGAAAGTCTAAGAAAAACTTCCTTCAACTAAAAACTATGCTTTTCTGTTGACATTCCATATGTACCAAGACCAAAGAAAATTAGCAACTTCTCTTCCCACATCAAAACACCCTCAAATGTGCATGAGCTTATTGTACAATGTAAAGCCTGGAGGCTCTGTTTTCTCGTTTTCAGTATTTAAATAGTAGAATATTGTTCTCGTACTTATTTAGCCTGCTAGGAGTCACTTACTCATATGTATATAATTTAATAAATTATTCATAATTATGAATTAGTTTTATGCCTCAAGTAGTGTAAATATTGGTTATGGTGATACTTCAGAGACACAGAAAAATCTTAAATTAATCCTAGAAATTTTTTAGACTATCAAAGTAACTAATTTTTGGATGTAATTTTTTTTTAATTGAATGAATATGTAGAATTACTGGCAGTTCTCCTGATTTTGTTTTGGAGTAATTGAGTCCACTGCAGTGGTTTTAAGGGAAACTTATAATTGGTGAGCACTATGTCATAATTTATTTTCTTTTGCAGATTAAATTCTGTCCTAAACTATTAATATATGGAATATTTATACAGTTACATAACAATCCCCCCCCTTAAAAAAAAAAAATAAAAAAAAAATATATATATATATATTCTGAGGTAAGGACACAGCTCTAAGAGAGTTGTACTATCTAGTTTTAGGTCAAATTATGTTTCAGGAGAAAGCTGAGGTATTTCTCTACCCATCACTTCATAAAAGTGATTGGTTATTTTCTGGGTGCCATGAGAGTTTCTCTCAGAGACAGAGTGTGCTCAGTGTACCTGCTCAATACATTGGCACAGCTGAGCTGCTGCTACTCGGACACTGTGTGAGATACTATGCAGTTACAGTGCAAGATGATCTCCAGCAAAGCTTCCTTGTGTTTCAAAGTCATTGTACTGTTGATTTAAAAAAGAAAAAGTTTATTTATCTCTCTGACAAAACTGACCTGTGGAACTGTATTAAAAAATGAAAACTGACTTTTTATATACTAACTTGATTTATGTGATGAAGAGACACTCTTGTATATCCTGCTTTGCAATAGTGCAGTGCTTCCATACTAAGAAATAGTGTTCAGTTTTCATCACTCTGATTCCATTTGCTCCTTGTATTTGGTGTATTTTTAGTTCTTAATCATTAGATACTGCCTCTTTCCCAATAATATCCCCCACTATGCCTCTAAGACTCTTTATATTCTGAAGTTGCATTTTTTTTATGTGTAAGTAAAATTAACTGATAGGAAGTAGGTGTTGCTGTGGATTAACTGTCAAGACAATGGGAGGACAGACAAAAATTTATATAATACCTTTTCTCTTGATACTATTCTGTAGCTAAAGTTAGGCTAATAATTCTGACATTTCCACTGTTTCAGTGTTTGTAACATTAATATCGTATTGGCCTTTCTATGAATTACATATGTTCTAATAAAATAATAGGTAAGAACATGTGTGTATGAAACTTGTTTATAAAACAGCATACGAAAGGAAAGGATTTTTAAAGTTAATAATTGCCTCAGAATTATTTTATTTTATTTGTGGATAGAGTGAGAACAAAATAATGGTATGCACTACTTCTTCATAAAAGATCTAAGGTAGACTGTAGTCATTATTAACTTTAGAAGACATAGTTTGACCATCCTGTTCTTTCCGTCATTATCACCACCTTGTTCAGGTCTACAGCATGTAGGAATGGAATAGGACTTGGCTATTGAGATTAAACTAGACCAGTGTACCTATGAGAACATTAATATGTCGGTTATTACTTTTCTTGTTGGAGTGGTGTTGTCTATGTAGGTAGATTACACCTCCCGAATGGATATATGTGTTTGAGACAGATGGGAGAGTGGGCACTCTATATCAGCTGTAAGGAGACAGACATTGAGCAGTCTCACCTTGACTTCACTGTTATTTGCACTTTCCTCCTCCAAGAATTGCCTTTGTTAATACCATATTTATATTTACTCTCTGTTCGATATAGCTGTTTTCCTAAAATCAGTTTTACACTTCTATTGTTAAGCATTTCTTGTAAAAGAAAATTGTTCACATTCAGAGCAATAACATTTACTAGATAGTAAAAAAAAAAAAATGTTGAATGAGGCTAGAAGTTCCATACAGAATTCAGTAATGTGTGAGTAGAAAGCCACAGCAGGACACAGGGTGATCCCACAGCTTAATATAACTATTAGTAAATGCCATTCATACAGTGAATAAGCGCTAATTCTTTTAATTACATTTAGATACTGTTGCTAATGTCTTTACATTGTGTGTATGTTCAGCATCAATATGGTGACTTGATTAATACATTGCCCTATGGCTTTCAGCTAGGAAGGTGGAAGTAGCACCAAATAGCATGAGTCTACAAAATGTCCCATTGCAATTCTAAATAAGAGTGTGGACATCCTTTAAATTAAACACTGTCTGTCCAAGCTACACATCCATCTACTTGATCAGGTAGCTTTCAAAATGTTCTACTAAGCCCACTATTACAATATATTACATATATTCTACTGCTTCCTCAGGAAGCAAGAACACTGTGCTTAGGGAAGAGGTGTGTATATGAATTCACAGTGCATACATTAAGCCAGTGATCCATTTTATTTCTCTTGCAGTATTTCTCTTACTGCAAGAAAAACTTCTGAGTGCAAACTGTGTCCTTGAACTAACAAAACACTGTAATAGTGGTAAAATGTCTTCCTTTACACATTTCTTAAATGAGACATCCCAAAATTTCCTGCTCAAATACATCCTATTTCCTGCACAGCATGTACTTAAGGCTAAATTTAGGAAATTGGTGTTCAGTATAACTATCAGCTTTTCTACTGTGAATTTGAGTGTCATCTGCTGAAAGTTGCCTCTGCTAAACACAATGCAGGAATGTGTTTAGAACTCAGGCTGTCAGAGTCCCCTGACGAGTATAGGTGCCAACCTCTTTTGTAAGGAAAATCCTATTTTAGTTTTAATAATTACAAAGAGTGCTTTAAAGTGTAAGAAAGTTTGCAGAAAGCAAGAAGTGATAGCTAAGAGAGCAGGAATGGCTCCATTAATCCAGCTATGTCCTAAATTTCATGGGAAGACCTTTGCCAATGGTATTCCTGTTCTCATCACTGTCAGCAGCAAATTGCAGCTTCAGTCAAAGTATTTCTTTGATAAGGGAACTGGAGCATGAGTCATCTTCATTTTGAAATGGACTTTAACTGGTCTTGTGGTGCAGTGAAAGTCAAGAAGAGATTAAAAAGCCTTGTGATTTTTTGGGAAGCTTTTTTCATGTATTTCTGAAAGCCAGTTTAAAATATCATTTACTGGGGATCCTGCTCTAGTTAATAGAACCTTTCCATGATGAGGCACTTGCTCTTGAACAAAGTTGATTTCCTTCTTGCTGGAGAAAATCCAGTAGCTAGAAGCAGATGAAAAATAACCTTAGGAGTTCACTTGCAACAATAAAAGAGCAACAGTGATAAGGAAACCAGCAGCAGATGTGAAAAAATAATAAAATAGACAAGTACTGATCTATAGCTTCTAATAATACCTCCATCATATATTATCTACTTAGTTAACACTGTAATAACCTAAGAGTTCCTCCAACTTTCCTGGTAACCTTAGGATTCCTCTGAGACTGCGGACAATTGACCAGCTCTGTGGTCTCACTTGAGCTGGCAAGTTCTGATCAGCTTTTGCATACAATGATTGAAAAACCAGATAAATTCTATACTGCATATACTTACTGCATATTTAAATGCAACAATTGTGCTCAGAGCATCCTGGATGCATCCAAGAACAGTGTTCTGCCCACTCTGTAATCTAGGAGAGTCTTTACTGTTGTAGGCTGACCTGGGATTGCAGAACACGGAGATAATGAATATGCAACTTTCCTCTGATTGTGAGGTTATCTTCATCTGTCTGAATAGGAAGGAACAAGTTTCTAGTTTTGCTCCTTCCTGATGTGTTTGTGCATGTATTTTGAAGAAACATGTACATAAATACTGCAGACTTTCTGTGTGTGTCAGCTATGACCCTTTTACACAAAGCACAACAGCCTGACTTCCTCTGCTGCAATATCTCTATTACTACAGTAGTTGACTCTCCACAGTATTAAAATTCTGCAGACAGAATATGAAGTTTAAAGCTGGATACTACTGTGGAGTACAACAAATGGAAAAACTAGCACAAATTACTTTTCCTCTGTTTCAAGAGCTGGTGATGGGTGCTGTGGCAATGCTAACAAGTCATGGCTAAGCCCTTCAGAGGGAGAATTGCACTGTCTGAAATGTGATCTAATGTTGACTATATCAAGTCAAATTTCCTTTAGTGCTCAGATTCTTGTATTTGGCACAGGTCACATGATAAAAATTTGGAAAACCATAAAGACAGATAGTATCTATGAGGAAAATTGTATAACTTCCAACTTGCAACAGCAAATAAAGCCCATCCAGCTTCACAGTTTATACATAGCAGCGTTCCATATGCATCAATGATATGTGCTAATGAATACTCCTGAAATAAAAGCAAATTTTTTTAAGACAACAAACTAATTTATTGTAATCTGATAATAAATAAAAATTACTAACTTAACAGTCCTTTGAATACTATTTTATGGTGGTTATTTTCCTTTTGTTTTCCTCTGTTTCTTCTAACTACCCATATCTTCTAGTTGATAGAATGAAGTGCATCTAATACCAATTACTATTACCAATGCTATGGGCCAACTAGTGTAGAGAGAATGAATGATGGACTTCTAAAAACATCCTTATAATTCCCTGTTGCCATCATAATTTCCAACTATGTTGTCAGGCACTTGATATGGAGAAACCAAGCGATTACACTAAAAGCTTTGTATGTTAAAACCACTCTGAAAATTGCACTGAATGCTTGCACATTTATAATTGGGGAGTATTAGTGCATATTTCTGAGGAGCAAGCTCAAATGAATACACAACTACTTAAACAGGAAGGTATATGCAAATTATTCATTTGTAGCTCGAGGAAATGAGAGGGACAATTAAAAAACCAAAATCATTAGCTAAATCTGGACTCTTGCTCTCACGGTATTATAGTTATCTTATTTTTATATTGTATATATAGTAACATATATTTGAAAATAATCTTGAAGCATCTGTTCTCTGGAGAGAAGCTGGGTATAAACAGCTTGTTCACACTTCACTGGTCTGTCTCTTGCACACATTGTGAGTCATACATATGCACTTCTGGGACAACTCTTTTGTCTCTGTCTTTTTCTCCTCTGTAGGACTCTAATACCAACAGCACAGGTGCAATATATTCCACCCAGCATATCATCCCCATTAACATTGACTTAATTTTGATTCCAAAATGGTAATTATTCTGAGAGATCAAGATAACCTCTCTGAATTCAGATTCTGATGGCATCCAGCATGTGGATTTTTGTATGACTTTAAACTGAAGTATATTTTTCATATTAGAGTTACTTTTTCAGTAATTTTTAGTAGTAATAATAATATCACTTTAGTACCTGTAGGCACAATTTTTTATTGCTTTTCTTTGTGGGTTGTTTTTTCAGAAACCAGTTAATAGAAAAAGTCCCAGTCCAGCATTTAGGACATTAGCATTTTGAATATCTTTCATTGTATTTTTCCTTTATTTGTCAAAATAATTTTTGATAATTTTTTCGTTATGCAGTTTTCATAAGAAATGCCTGATACATACCAGGCTCTAAAGGCTTTTATGCACACATGTACACATTCCTTATAGTTTAATTTATATGAGTAATTTTGGGTATTTATGGACCTTCACACGATGTTTGAATTATTTTTTGTAGTGTTGATTCAATTCCATGTTGTTAGGCATCAAGTATTCTAAAGAAATATTTGGAAAGAGCAAAACTGAAGAAGTTTCATATTCAAACAAAAAAATTCCAAAACAGTCACCAAACTGAAAATATTTCCTATTTACTTTTCAGGCTGCATGTTGTTTTACTAGAATACCTGAACTGAATATGCAGCTTGTTTCTCATTTTGATGGTTTGATGCTGTCTGCATTAATCCCAAAATAAAAACTGATCAGAAGTTAAACCACAGAAATATTTTCCTGGGCAATTCCTGTAAATATATTCCTACTTACTTATTTCTGTGTATAAATTAAATAGATATAAAACTGCATTTATTAGTAGCTTATCCCTTCAAAATCTCATGGAATTGAAAGACTTAAAAGGTTACAAAAGGAGGGTGTCCGGGAAAGAAATTGTTATTAGAGGCATAATCTAAATCTATGTCATTTTGTTCTAAACATAAGAGGGTTTAGTATGCTACCAGTAGCAATGTTCAATTAAAAATGGCTTATATCCCATAGTTCTGTTATTATGGTCTGTCTGTTTGATTTAATTCCACAATAAAATTGTTCTGTTAAAAATACTTGTAACAACATATGGACAGGTTTTTATGTTAGTCAAGCAGATGCACACAGAATTCTGATATGTACTTAAGGAGATATCCTTTTAAAAATATAAAGACTTAACCTATATTTACAGCTGCGATTTACATGAGTGTTTATTCACTGAGGTATTAGTGGCCGCTATCATGCAACCTATGCAAGGTTTTTTGAGGATATATTAAAATAAAAACTGAAATGACTATGATGAAGATTATGTCAAAAATAGCCTTTATCTTCAATTTATATATATATATATATATATATATGTGTGTGTGTGTGTGTGTGTGTATAAAAACCTAAACCAAACACAGGCTGTGAACAAGTACTAAGTGTGCTTTCTGACTAATTCAACACACTGTTAAAAAGCCTTTAGTGTGAAGTATGTTTTCCGTACTAGATTAACAAAAAATCTAAATAAGGAGTGGTGGGGTTTTTAAAAGTGGTGAGATGCCTAAACATCTGGTAGCATAAAGGTGTCAAACATTCTTGAAGCTTGTGAGAAGCGGACACAAAGGTTGTCACAGAACATGTGACATCTGTGTGTTGCCTCTCCTTGACTTGAGCCTTAAATGTTCCTATGGGCCCCAGCCAAGTATTTGGTTGTGTTGTGCTATATATTGTACACGGAGTGTGTGCAAGCCAAAAGCATAAGCAAGCCAGGTTAGGCAATTTGTTGTGGGTTAGTTAGCACCAAGTCCTTAGGAAGGACAAGAGGCACTAAGAACAGCATAATGGGAAGTGGGCAGGGAACACTGCCTGTCAGACCATCGCTAAATGGCTTTCAAGGCTGCAAGAGAATGCAAAGTGGAAGTAGTACCAATTCATAAGGGCTATGAATTTAAGTGGGAGACTTCTCAGATGTTTAAATTATTCCTGGGCAAAGTGATTTACAGTATTTGAGGAAAAGGTGGGCTGCTACATGACAAAAGAGCAACTATCTCTTCTCTGTGTGAAAAAAAAAAAAAAACCACCATTTTGATTATTACTCTCTTTTCCTGTAGATAAAATTGATGCAGAGAAATTCTGGACACAATATTTTGGGTTTAATTTAAAAAAATAAAGTAGAATGCAAGCTTCAGTTTGCAATGTTTATGACTTTTTATTTTAGATTGAGTTCCTCTGAGCTTTATGTGAGCCCAGAGAAGGTACAGGATATGATGGATATAATAGAGGCATAAGAGATATAATGAAGTGGATATTTTTATTAATGTACTTAGAAATTGAGAAACACTCCTAGAACCATATTTTTGGTTTTGTTTGTTTGGTTGGGCTTTCTAATTTTGCAAAAATAATTGTGTTTTGTACTGTGAAGTAAAACCATCCAGTCTATATTTTCAGGCTTACCCTAACTCTGCAAAGGCTGCAGTTCAATACATTTTAATTTTCAGTGTCAGAAACAGTTATCTCTGAGCTGAACACCTAAACAAAGGACTCTTCCTCTTTTTCCATGTGTCTAAACTCAATATTCAACCTTGCAGTTGTTTAGCTCCTGCAGAAACACAGAAGTGAAGCTCTCTGTGAGGGGTGGCTGGCCAGCAGTAATCAACCCTGTCCAGAAATGCCACCTCTGCTCTGCTTCTGCCTCATGAATTTACAGATCCCTAATCTGCAGCATCCCTCTTAATCCATCCCTGCTGGCTTTAATTTTTAAGGTTTTATTATAAGGTTATAGCTCATGTAAAGACCTTGAACTAACTAACATTTACAAAGAACATTTTTATACTTTCATCATTGTAACCTACAACAGTTGTTCTCATCAGAAATATTGCACTTGTTAAATTTGGAACGGAGGCTCTATATAGTGCATACACTCTTCAGTATTGGTGATAACTACTGAAAAAGTTCAATTAAGCATGAGATCCCACTGTTCCAGGCAACGTAGAAATGTAATCCTCACTGCAAAGAATGCACAGAGTAAAAATTTGGTGCATCAATTTAAGGGAAGGATGGAACAGAGGTGGAAACACACGAAAGAGTAAATTACAGTGTAAGACATGTAATTCTTATTGTGCTTGGGAAAAATGGTTGGAACTTCCAGGTTTTTAAGGCACATTACATGTTTCACAATTGAGTTTATCATCAATGGATGTTTCTTGTTTCTAGAACTATAATTTATACTCTAAAATCTCAATACTCAAAAGTAATTTAAGAAAGATAAGATCCTATTAGACAGCAATGACAGCAGCATGTCATTTGGAAGATAAAGAACAATGAAAGATTTAAGTACTCAAAACCATAATAAAACATGAGCAGGTGAAGATATAACACTTCATTCCCCTTTCAAAGCGTAAGTAGATTTTTGATTAAAGATTTTTCATACAGTGTCAGTACACATGCAAATTCCTGAATATCGCAAAGGACTAATTGAAATTTTTTTTATCAGTAGTGCCAGTATTTTTTCTCTCTTAAAAGTGATGAGGTGAGTTGGAATTAGTGCTGATTGTTCTGAAAGCAAGATATCTGTTAAAAAATCTTGAGTACTAAAAGACTATGAAATCAGCCATTTGGAATGTATTTGTTGACAGCTTTTCCTGAAAGCAGCACCATTGAATATTCTATATCCATTTAATGGCAATAATGTTGAGAAAAAGTGATTATTTTAATCACCAGAATACCTTGGGTAGTTCACAAAGCTCTATTTTGGAAATTTTGGAGAAAGAAATTTTATCTGGAACTAACTTAAAATAATGCCCAAACATTGAAAGACTTTAAGAACATCTCTTGTGCTCTAAAGCTGGAAATCAGGTTTTAGAATGCATTTATAAGTAACCTGAAATTACACTCATCAAGATGTAAAAGTTGCAATTGGTTTGTCTCTTTCATGATTGCAAATAAGTAAATATGTGAGGCAGGAGCTCTGATGATACATAAATTCATTCATAATATTCCTAGAGTTAGTTAAGATTTGTTGTTTCACTTCTCCAAAACATATGAACTTACTTCTGCTGGTCTTGAAAATTAAAAATGAGTGAGCTTCATTCCTGTTTTTCTGTTGTTTTGCACTTCTGTTGATAGAGCAGACAAATGTAAAGGGAATTCTTCAGCCATAAGCAACATGATTTTGAGAAATTGCAGTCTGCATCTTCTTTACTGAAGATCAAGTTCTCAGATCATACTGCCTGCCTTTTGAATTTAGCACTTTTAGAGAGGCTTTCTAATGTGGGTGGCATGGTTTTATTCTACACAGCATGCAAGGATTTAGTGTTTGTTTTCCATATCACTTAAAATTCAGCCGAACTGCCTCAGAGCAGTAGATGCTTTTACTCTTCTTCTGGGAGCTATAGGGATTATTTCTTATCTGCATCATTATGTGGAAACAGAACATTAATTTGCAACATTTTTATTGCAAATTATTGATATTATTATTGAAATGACATCTTTTTTTAACAAACTTTACTTAAGAGTCTCTGTCTACATTTTTAAAATGCAAGTTTCTGATTTTTGTTTTAATTTTGAAGATCATAATAAGAGTCAATTGAGTCGACCAAGATCTTAGAAACAACTATTATGAGGTGTGAATCACTTAATCTTCTCTATTGGAGCCCCATGAATTTATACAGCTGACTGCAGTCCCAAGGAAGCTAACACTTCAGCATAGCATGGCACAGAGCAATGTAGAAATTCCTGCTTTGTATTCAAAATCAGGTTATTCTGTTGTTGTTCCTGGGTTAGTGAGTGCTCTTTCATAGGCCTCATCACCACAGATAAACTGCTTTCCTTTCCGGAGCAAGGTAATTCAGGATAAATTCAGGGGTCTTCTATGGCACAACATTCTCATGGCTAGCATATTTTGTTCAGTTTCTGTGCCTGGTCTGTGCAATCTGGGCTGGGCTTCTTTTTAGCTCTTACACTTTTCCTGCTTTTATATGTATAAGGAATAAGTTATAAAATGTACTTTTTGTTCTGAGTGCAGCTCACACATGCACTGAGGGAGCAGGAAGCTCCAGGTGAACACACTGAAGTGTGTTCAGCCTGGACACCTGAGCAGCACCTGAAGCTTGGGGACTACTGGCACTGTCTGAAGATTCACACCTTTACTGGTACATTCTATTGCCAGGCCACCCAATGGTAAAACCAGATCAGAACTTAGTATTGTCATGCCTAAAGCCTGCTGAGGAATACTGCTATATGTGAGTAGGGTATTCTTGTTTTTCTGCTGTGAAAGTTAAAAAAAATTCATCCTTGTGTAAACACTGTGAAAGAAAAATTAGCTTTCCCATCTGCTTTCCTCTGACTAACATTTCTTCCATCACATGTTCAACACTAAGCCTCTGTGATGGAATTAAAAATAGATGGCTACAGAGGAGCCCACATCTATTAATTGACATTTAGTCTTTGAAACTTTTAACCATAAAATCACTGGGTTAAGAGACCCAACCAGGCTTTCATATGAGTGAGATTTTTGGTAAAGGCACCAGTTGCTCTCTTTCTACACTTTTTTACCGTTTTGACAAAATTCTGTTGGGAAGTTCAAATATGAAGATAAATTGATGAGTCTTACACAATCTGAAAAAGAGAAAAGGGTTAATTTTAATCCCTCAAAAAAGTGAAAAGCAGAAGGTTTTATTTTTTTCTGAGCCTCTTACCAGCCCATCATTGCAATATCTGATCACCTTGGACTCCCTGTTATAGTGACAGTGAATAATTGATCTGTTTGTTTGGCAGTGTGATACAAAAGAGGAAAAGGAAAACCATTCCACTCTGAGCTTGTCACACCCTCAAGATTTATCTGACTTGTGGGATCATAGCTGTGGATTCACAGGACATTGTGTGGAGGCTTTATCCTTTTAATCTTGGCTTGTAGTCTTGTAGTGGAAATGCTTTTAGTAATTAAGACAGAAGTAAAAGAGAGATGATTTTCAGGGTCTCAGTGGAGGAGAGGAGACAGGCAGCTTTAATGCTTGAGTGATAACTAAACCTTCACTGGAATATCATGCATGTAATTTAAAAAAAAAAAAAAACAAAAAAACTATTCAGTAGTTTCTAGCAGAATTTCAAGTGCATCAAAACTCTTGAGCAGCAAACCTAAACTATGGGCACAGTTCTGTGATTCTGTGAAACTGAAAAAGCTGCATAATCACATAAACTCACTTAAACAAATTCTCATGTAAAATGTCTTATTTTCAGTTCTACTGAGATGATGGTTGAAACAGAGTATGTTTGGAAAACAAATTGACATTAAATCATAACTATGATTCCTTAAAATTCCTGTATTATGGTAGAAGCACTGGGGCATTTCTCTCGCTATAAACTCTTGAACTACTGAGTATCACATAGGGCTGCAAAATGTATTGGATTGTTTTTCTCTTATAGATGTTTATCATTAAATCCATCGTTTTATTTGAGACAGATGAATGAGTAAAACAATAAAGCTGTTAAAATTAATCAAAAGAGGGAGAGCTGTTGACAAAAAGAGTGGGACTCTGGGCTAAAAAAGACAATTCTTCTGTAAAGTATGGTTGCATGACAGTCACAGCTATGACTATCAAAGGAATGCATATATTGATATAATAATGTATCTCGGTTCCACAACTAATGTCGTGTTGATGATTAAAACCACTACCCTTCTGACTCATATATTATTAACCATGTCTTCTGCCAGTGTTCCTTTAGTGTTTGCAAGTTCATAAGCCAAGCCATTGTCTGGGGGGTGTGTTAGTTAACACACATATGGTGAAATTCCTCATAGCTTTGCTTTTCCCCCGTTGTTGAAAAATAATACAGTGTATTCAAAACACGAGTTGTTTAATTGCAACATTAAGTTGAAATACAAAGTATTGACTAAATCTCAGCGTTTTGGTAACCAACCTTTTCACGACTTATTTCCTTTGAATACTGCTACAATTTTAAATAATGTTTCAACTCAAAAAATTGGTGTGTCCCATGTTAATTAATGTCATCAACACTCATGAACCAAAATGAAAGCAACAAATAAATGGAAAAAAGTCAGGAATTAATCATACTTTGAAGTTAGAAGGAAGGGAGAGAGGGAGGGAAGGAGGGAGGGAGGAAGGAAGGAAGGAAGGAAGGAAGGAAGGAAGGAAGGAAGGAAGGAAGGAAGGAAGGAAGGAAGGAAGGAAGGAAGGAAGGAAGGAAGGAAGGAAGGAAGGAAGGAAGGGAGGGAGGGAGGGAGGGAGGGAGGGAGGGAGGGAGGAAGGAAGGAAGGAAGGAAGGAAGGAAGGAAGGAAGGAAGGAAGGAAGGAAGGAAGGAAGGAAGGAAGGAAGGAAGGAAGGAAGGAAGGAAGGAAGGAAGGAAGGAAGGAAGGAAGGAAGGAAGGAAGGAAGGAAGGAAGGAAGGAAGGAAGGAAGGAAGGAAGGAAGGAAGGAAGGAAGGAAGGAAGGATTCACAGTGCATCCTAACAGAACACCTCTTTCATATCCATAAAATTATAATCATTAGAGAAATACACCTTAGAATCAGTGAAGTAACTGCTAACTCAAGATTATTTTTAGTTACAAGAGACACTTCATTGCACTGCGCCCTTCCTCTTGATACCAGTAAGATTAATTTCAAAAGTCGTGTCTTCAGGCCTGAGAACTGTCACCCTTGGATATATTTTCTCACAATTGGAGGCCACTTGCCAGGGAAACACTTGCATTTGCATATTCAAGTTTAGGAATGTGACAGTCCCCTTGGCGCTTCTGGCTTTCCACTTTTGGGAATGTCAAGTTACGGGTTTCCCCAAGATGTGGGCTTGGCAGCTATGCATCCATTGCAAACAGTAACTGGAAGAGAATTCTCTGTTTCCCTTTCTCCTTCCCCCTACCAAGTGCAAGAGCTACTTTCACTGCTTACAAGACAGTCCATTTAAGACATCCCCGTGAGTTTGCTTAACCAGGGCAACTATTTAGACACATTGTTAACTGCTATATGTGCAAGTTGATGCAACCTAGTTTAGCTCACAGTGAAATAAAAACTTTATTGAATCATTTCAGACAGTATGAAGTTGAATTACTTTCTGTTTTCCAAAGACTAGTAGCTGGTAGTCAATTTGCAATGTTACTTTTGATGAATTTACTGTCATCTGCATATTTGTAATTCTAACTGCTTTTGACAGTTTCTTAATACCTGTGAGACAGACATATCTTCTTTTGTGCTTTCTGTGGAATTGTGATTTTGCAGGTTACATTAACATTAGCTTTTTAATTTCATTTGCATCTGAAATACTGAAAATCTTGGTGGAAGGATTTATTATTGAAAGGAATTGGGGGGACAGGGTTGGTTGAATGTTTCCAAGCTGGAATAAATTTACTATAGTTAAAACCTCTAATGTATTCCTTACACACTCTGAGGAAAATAATGCTGTCACTGGTGCTTTGGAGAAGGTTTAGACATTCTCTTGCTATCTGAATGTGTCCTTTATGAAGAGTTAGCAACTCATTTTTATTTTGAAATGGAAGCTCAGCTAAGCCTCCTTCTGTCAGAGATGTGGTGGGTCTCCAGCATGGATAGGACATTGACCTGTTGTAGTGAGTTCAGAGGAGGCCACCAAGAGGATTACAGGGATGCAGCACCTCTCCTATGCTGAAAGGCCTAAATAATTGATATTCTTCAGGCTGGAGAAGAGAGGGCTTCAGGGTGACCTAATTGCAGCCTTCCAGTACCTGAAGGGAGCCTACAGGAAGGATGGAGAGGGACTTTTTACAAGAGCATGGACAGAAAAGCGCAAGGGGGAGTGGCTTCAAACTGAAAGACAGTAGGTTTAGATTGGATATTTGGAAGAAATTCTTTACTGTGAGGGTGGTGAGACACTGGAATAGGTTGCACAGAGAATTTGTAGATGCCTCCTTCCTGGAAGTGTTGAAGACCAGATTGGATGGAGCTCTGAACAGCATGGTCCAATGGAAGGCGTCCTTGTCCACTGAGGGGTGCTGAAACTAGATGATCTTTTAAGTCCCTTCCAACCCAACGCCCAACCCATTACATGGTTCTGTGATCTTCAGCACCCACCAGGAAGTCCACTGCATTTAGCACCTGCTAAAGTTTTCCTTCCCCATGCTTGCCAGTGAGCAGGGACGTTACAATGGTGAGGAAACAATTTTTTGAAACAAAATGTTGTGTTTCACCAAGAAAAAATGCAACTGAATAACAAAATGCCTTGTCTATGCTTTCATTCCTTAGGAAGCAAGGCTGGTGTTTTTTTGACTAAGAGAGAGGGCAATGCTACATTCAAACCATCTAATTTTAGGTAATCCCCTCAGATAATGAGTCGTCTTTGAAGCAACGTTTTTTTCTCCCTCAAGGGTCAAGAATCTTGAGCTCTTAACTTCAAGTACTCTGAATTACATTTAAATTAGATAAGGTATGCAAATTATTCAATTTCGTCTTTCTTGGTACAGATTCTCTGTCATAGCAGGTATTTATTAATCTGTGCTCTCTCAATTTCTTCTCTGGTCATTTAACTGATCAGGGTTCTTTGATCTGCCCTTTCTCAGCTTAGGAAATTTGCCCTACTAACAAAGCTGAGATCTTCATTACATCATACTGGCTACCTGTGTGTTTTAGGGTGATTCTTCTGGGCCCTACTAGCTCATATCTTTCTTGTCTCTTTCTCGCTATGTTTCATGAACACTCTATAGATTATAAAAATGATACTTGAAAGACACATCATGTACAGATGTAATCATATGATAGGTTGTTGCACTTGTTAACTTTTCATGATGATAAGAAGCAAATATTTGATTTTTTTAAAATAAACATCGGAAAGCTGTAGTTTTTTCAAGGCTCGGATAATGTCAAACAATTCTATTTTTTATTAAAATTACAAAATTGTATTAGTAGTGCTATTAGATCCTCCGTTGAGATTTGGATTTTTGCACTAATCAACCAAATACCTCTGTTTTGCAAACTAGATCCTGCCTTTTTTTATATATTCTTTTGTCTATATTTCCAGTTTGATGTTCTCAAAACATTGCTTTTGTCTGGATTTGGAGTCTTTCATTTTGCTGCAGAGGTGAGACAGAAAAAAATATAACCAATATTTATTCACTGATGCTTTGATGTTCATTCTTTGGCTGTTTGAATAACTGTCGTCAGAGTAGTATTTTACTCTTTTTATTAGATTCTTTTCATTGTAGTCAGTGAAGTCTGTGCTCTTGAATTTAGTGTTTTAAGCTGTGCTGTTGTCTCAGTTTTATATGGGCAAGATAATTATTGTTATACTTGAAGATCGTGTTCTTGGCTGGGTAAAATATCTGTATGCAGAGAAGCAAGATCGTAGGTGTCAGGAAATCCTTTCTTTCCTGGACCACTCCTTGGTCCCTGCTGCAGCATCAGGGACTAGTAGCAGCATAGCAAAGAAAAGGAGGTAATGGATGGACCCAGCTGTCTCACTCATTTTCCTCAAGTTGTCTGGTATACACAACTTCAAGCACCTTTGTCATTATCTTCAACAAATTTTCAGCATAAATTTCTGTTTATTTTCATTAAAAAGACATAGCTCTTCCAATATAGTCTGGGAGTAAATTTGGTCTGATTTATGCTTCAAGTAGCTGAAGGGAATGTTGCATATGGAGAAAATAAAGAACAAAAGGAAAGTTCCCAAAGCTTATGTTCTTCTTGGAGCATTTTAAATTCAGGCTTTCAGTCAGTGTGGTGTTGAGTTTTAAACCAATGTCGAAAGTGACAGTTTAAAACAGTTTTTAAAATTTTTTGTGGATAAACATGCTGGTTTAATACATAAAGACAATTAGTACTGTCTGCTGTCTTCATTTGCAAAGTTTTATGTTTAATTTAAATCAAAATTGTTTCAATTTTTCCATTCAAAATTAGAATTTCATTTCATATTTGAATGTACTCTTTTTTTATACTGTTTCTCATGAAAGTTTTTGTGGAAAGGCTGGCTTGCCTACCTTTCAAACTTAGGCAAGTTGCCAAATGTAGAAATCTACATTTGAACTATTTACTGGAGATGAATAATCAGGTTTATGTGCATTTCATCCTTCATTCAGAGCAGGTAGCTCAGTGTGCTGGTTCAGTGCCTGGGGGTGGAAACTGAGAGACAAAGGCAGAAGCCCACAACCCCCAGACTTGGCCCCACTTGGACTGTGAGGGTATAAAATCACAGGGGATCCTTTGCTTTGAGTACCTTCTCATAGGCACCAGGTCAAAAAGTTATTTTGTTATTTAGTTATTTTACCAAGATTAAATTATTTAAAAGATCCAGACATAATTTCCCTGCCCTGTTGCAATGCAAAAAGGTGAAATTGTATCTTAGGTCTAATGCATAAAACAGTTTTCAATCTCATAGATATACTAATTTTGGGGTTCCTTTAGGAGACAGTAAAAAAGAGGCTTCTGGTTCACTTCCAGAAGGTCCTTCCTCACTTACAGCTTCTTATTTATTGTGTATGTAAGTGCTTCCACTCCTCTCCACTATCCTCCACCTCTGATCTGTCTTTCCAAGGTGTAGTTTCACTGCCTGCATCTGCCACTGCTCATTTTTCAAATGATGTTAATGTGAAGCTGAACTGATTCCTGACATCTGACTGTTGCTCAAAGTGTTATGAACAGCCAAGAAAAAGACCAAAATCTTGTTATTTTGTGATTTCTGTTGCTTGGCAGCATCATAATCACTCAGTTCCTGAAACTGTGTGTAAATTGTGAAGGTATCACTGTACTGCTGTATGTTTGTTTGGTTTTTGGGTATCTTTTGGTATCTGAAAAAACTGGGAAGGAGACATTTAAATGCAAAGAAAATACTGTACCTGAATTCTAACAGTTAGACTTCTATCCTCACATGAAAAAGCAAATGAAGCAAAAGCAGTGGAGTGCTTGGAAACATTTCACATGTTTGTTCATAAAAGAAATATTCTCAGAACTATACTTGCACAGTGCCTAGAAAAGCTAGAGGCAAGTTATAATATAGATTATTTTAAATAATTATTTCTCTAAGTCAGGAGGATTTTATGTGATAGCCCTGACCTGTTCAGGACCTGCAAAGTGCTGTACAGTGAGATGGATTGCTTGGAAACTGATCCAACAGAGTAGCATTAAATCCACAAGGAATTACCACTATCTCTGTCTGTCCCACTTGTATTCTCAAGAGCAAGCTGAATTTTTTTCAACCATGTCTTATCTGGAAGGAAAAGCACTTGAAAGAAAAAATCAGACTAAGAACAATTCAACCAAAATGCTTTGCAGACTGCGTATTATCGGTTTCTGTACACATTTTTATCTAAAGGGACAGACTATGAAAAAACTGTGTGTTAACAGTGTTATTCATATTTACTGGGCTTATAGAATGAAGTTATAGATATAAATGAGGTATCAGTTGCTCCTTTTTGTTTGCACTCAGTCATACAGAATATCTATGTTCTGGAGTCCTCCAAAGTCTAGGCAGAGTAGGGTGGCTCTCAGGGGCTGCATTCTGCACTCACCCAAGGGCGCATCTCCTTCTCCTCACCCTGCTTCCAGGTGATCAGATGCCAAACTGTACCTCTCAAGGGAACTGGATGTCCCTTCAGGAAAATGAGGGAAATACACATTACTGCAAAATAAATTATTCACTGTCTTTTTTCCTTATGTAGAAATCTGAGGAGTGAAACACGAACAGGTTTTGAATAGGCTTCAGCCGACCTTTATGGGCAATTGAAGTTGTATGAGGCTGTAGAGATTGATTTAGGAATGGTTTTGGCTTTGCTGTCATACAGTAAGAGTGAGACTATAGGACACAAAGTTTTCAAATTAGAGCAAGTATGATTCACTGTGTTTTGAATGTGTTTCCAGAATTTTTACTTGGCTTAGTCTTTAACAAAACTCTGACTGTCCCTGTGATCCTTGTCCTGTTTCTGAGATTTCTCTTTCACAAGAACTGTGAGGTCTCTGAGACATTTATAGGCTCCTCAGGTGTGCTTGGATTCCATCTAACCTGGATCTCTCAGCAGATCTACTCTCCAAGGACCATGTGCAATCAGTCTTAACACATCTTCCTAAACTGCACTTGTCTTTTTACAGGGCAGTATGTACAGTAATTACACAATTACAAGCCGCATCTGATTATAAGCTGCAGGTCTGGGTGTCGACAACATTTCGGTCTTTGTCCATACATAAGCCGCACCTGAGTATAAGCCGCACTTTCGTTCACAGTGAGGATCCACGTGCAACTTTCACAAAGTTGCCAATTAGTAACAAAATCATGGGATCACAGGATTTACTGGCTTGGCCCTGCTCGAGGTGGTTGCCAGGGAGCGGCCCCAGCCCCGCTCGCCGCTGCCGCCGGGAAGAGGGAGAGGGATGTCCCCGGCTGCTGCCACTGCCCCGCTGCCCAGGGCCGAGGCGGGCTCTGGCTCACCTTGGGGCTGCTGCTGGCTTGGACTTCTGGGTTGGGAAATTTCCAAAATGTGTTCATATATAAGCCGCTCCTGAATGTAAGCCGCACTTCCGGTTTGGGAGGAAAATTTTAGTCAAAATGGTGCAGCTTATAATCGTGAAATTACTGTACATGTGTGTGAACTGCTGTCCCTTCCTTGCAGGCTGGAGGAGAGACATTAGGGGCGTGCTGGTTGATTATAGGAATAGGATTTGAGAGAGTGCAGGTGTCTTTGGTTGTTAGCTTATTTTTTCTTTTATTTTACTCTTTCACTCACTTAACCACTTCCTGCCTGCCTTCCTTCCTTCCTTCCTTCCCTCCCTTTCTTCCTTCCTCTTTTCCATGCCAGTCATCAATAAAATGACTTGGAATTGAACTTGGAACATAAATTTCAGACAGTTCATGCTTCATTAGACAGGACAAAAGTGTAGTCAGCATGATTTCCACAGACCTAGTTTGAAAAGCAATCGCTATCACACTGTCCAGGGTAGCCCAAAAAAATGTGTATTGTATTCCGTATTTGTACAATGTTCATATAGTTTTATATTTTTTACATAATATGGAATTTCAAAAAGGACATTTAGGTACTGGAGCATTTTCAAAGGACAACAAAGCTGCCAAGGAATCTGAAGCACAAGTCCCCTGAGGGAGCTGTAGTTGTCTAGCTTAGATAAAAGGAGGCTAAGGGAGTATTTTACCTCTCTACAGCTATCTGAAGGGAATTATAGCCAGGTGGGGATCCAACTCTTCTGCCTCATGATGTCTCAAGTGAAAGGATGAGAGGAAATGGCTTTAAGTTGCCATTTTTGAGGAGGTTCAGATTAGATATTAGAAGAATTTTTTTTCACTGAAAGAGGTTAGGTATTGGAATAAGTTGCCCAGGAAGGTGGTGGAATCCCTGTCTCTGGAAGTGCTGAGGTGTCTGGATGTTTGGGGATGTGGCTTAGGGATGATTATGGTGACAATGGGTTGTTGATGACCACACTAGATGATTTTGAAGGTGTCTTTTAACGTTGATGGTTCTGGGTTTCTGTTAAATGATCATGTCCTTTGTTTTCTGCACTTATAATTAAAAAAAATAAAAAGGCAACAAACTTCTAGTCTGAAAGGACTTCATGTGAAGAAAATTCTGATAATTAGGAAGGAAAGGCAAGGCAATATTTTTATTTTTTGAGTAAGAATGGTGACACATTTCCTTTTTAGTTTCTTTTTATTAAGTAAATTTTTAATGATGGAATAGATGCCTGAATTATTTCTGTGCCTTGGTGCAGCACAAAGGCATGACCTCAAGATGTTTTAATGGATATATGAACTCAAACTCTGCTTCTGTGATCACTGTTCTGAATCTTTATTCATTGTAATAAGCATCTCCTGCAAGATTAGTGTAAATATTTTATAGTGCAAATGTAAGATTTTATTTCAACTGTGGTGATTTTATCGAAATATTTTTAAAGGGATTAATAAAAGAATAATTAGAAAGTTCAGTTAGCTTGATATAGGTACATAAGTATATTTGAATCTTATTTTCTCTTTAAAAGGTTCACTTAATGAGGTATTAGCTTACATTGTCATGTAACAATACTGTGGCAAGACTACTATACAGGCTGCAAGGTCTGTCTTTCTACATATTAGGTTTCAAGGAATAGGTATTGCCAACTTCTTCATGGAGATTTCACTGTGCAGTGATAGGAAGTTCCCTGTAGTTCAGTCAGAGTGCTCCCGTGGACAAAGTGTGTACAGGTCAACAGAAATACCAGAGAGCTGTATTTATATAGATGGCTTATAGGTGGATCTTGGTGGGGTTTTTTTGGTTTTGTTTTGTTTTGTTTTATTTTTTTCCCTGGAGGCTATCATCATTAAATATATAATATTTTTTATGCATAGTGTGTGTGCATACATATGTGCAAATATTGCTCTGAGGGAGAGGTTTTTATTTCTGAGAGCAGGATTATCATTATTTTCTAGTAAGTAGGTTCCACTTGTCAAGAGGCTACATTATACAACCAAAAAGAAGTGGGAAGGATTCTGCCCTGGTTAATTCAATATAGTGACAAATTACATTTACTCAGTGAGTGTCTTTGAATTTTTCAGCAGCTTTCAATACCACAGGATATAAAATCTGACTTTCTTGTGTATTCCCTGTCCTTGTTTTGGATGTGGTCTGAAAATTAGAGCTGTACTGCTCGTATCATAACTGAGTGCAGGATTTCCTGCTTTACCAGAGCTTTGACTGGGGACTTGTTAAGAAGGTTTGGATTATAATGGTGTTGGTGCTTAGGAAAGTATATTCTTTTCTATGTGACCTGGATAGCAAGATCATTTGTAAGCCGAGTGTAACTAACTAGTTAAAAATGCGGTTGCTTCATGTTGTGAGGTTAGGAATACCAGTGTTGAAATTAATGTATTTTCACCTACTTCTCATAGGTTAATTTTAGAGATTTAGGTAAAACTACATTTAGTGTTATTTCTTCCAGAGAAACTTTGAATTGTAGTGTCATATATCTTTAGTCACTATTTCCATCCAGTTGTGAAAGGCAGATCAGTTTGCTGCACGTGTGCCATTATTTGGTAACTCCAGGAGGTGCAACATGGCTGTGTATGCACCTAGAGGGCATTTTGTAGGTAATGCATTTTCTGAAAATGTTTTCAGATATGTCACAGTCTCACACAAGGCTCTTCTATGTGGAAATCCAAAAGAAAGATGAAAAGGAGACTGGAAACATTTCTGAGTCCGTCAGTGGGATACAGCTTGAGGATCTGTCCCCCTGCTTGTGGTTTACAGCAAAGAGCCAAAGTGCTCATCTGAAACAAGAATATATGCACGTTCTAGAGATCCATTTTCAGAATTTGGTCTCCCTGTTAACAGTACTTTCTCCTCTAATAAACTTTAATTTTCTCCTCTGTTAAACATTTTCCAAAGGAAAATGTCCAAACTGTAGTAGAAATTGTCATTAATATTTATTCTAATATGTTGTACTTATTAAAGTATGAAATGCTAAGTTAATGCTATACCATTAGATGCATTCCTGAAAGGAATAAATATTTTGTTAAAGTGCATGAATGGGAATTGCTGCCCTACTTTCAATACATAACTCCTTCATAGATTTTTGTACCTCAAATGATTACCAGGAAGATCTTCATGACAATGTGATGCATTTGCCTCAACATACATTGTTTGAAGAAAAGCAATCTTAGAATTAATGCACAAATTTTATGCTTTTAAGGGAATATTTTTCTTTCACTTTTCTTACATTGACACTTTGGATATTGAAAGCCCAGTTGGATAGGAAATTACTATGGTTATGAGGAAATAGCCCTACAACATTGAAGTATCAGGAATCACTCATTTCCAACTATGCAAAACTTCCCATAGTAGGCCTGAAGAGGCAAAATACTAGACTTTAACACCATCAGAATTAAATTTAACATAATTCATTTCATACTTTTTTGTCACTAGGTCTCTCATCACAGTTTTAAAAAGGGAAAGAGAAGGAAAATTATTTACGAGATAATTTGAAAAATTATGATAAAATTACTCAGTGAATATTGCTGTTAAGAGTGATGAACAGCAAGGATAAATTAGTTAACAGAGCTCAGAAGCAGCAGTCAAAAGTGTACAGTAGATCTACCTTTTTAAACATAAGTGCAAAATTATCAGAAAATATCATGTATCAGACATATGAAAATTAAAATATGCAAAAAATTGTGAATTTACATATTAATCCAGATGCATTTGCTTCAACATTTTTAGTAGCTTTGTGTGAGTGTGTGTACAAATATATATATAGATATATATATCTATATTCACACTGAGATGTAATTTATGAACCATTGAATCATGATTAAATAAAGATGCACGAGACTGAATGGGTAAAATCTATAATGTGTTGTTTACTTGTGCTGAAGTTTTGTTTATTTAAAACAGTGTCATGCTGATATAATATATGCTGTGTTTTCCTTAAAAAATTATGAAGCAACAGTGGTGTTATAAATACATCTGAACATGATACATGAATTAACATGAAGTTGCTTTGGATGGAAATTATCTTTTTAAAAAAGTGACTGCTCTGTATGAAGTGAAGTACCTTTTAAGTAGAGAGAACAGCATTATAAAAATGTTTTCAAATATTCATGGCTGTAAATCTAAAGAAGGGAAATCTGACAGAAACAAGTTAAGTACAGTAATTTCGCGATTATAAGCCGCACCATTTTGACTAAAATTTTGGTCCGAACCCAAAGTGCGGCTTATAATCAGGTGCGGCTTATATACGGACAAAGAACAAAAAGTTGCTGTTTTAGTTTGGAGGACAGGTGTCTGGTAAGAAAGGCAGGAGCTTCTCTTTGAAATGGAGAATGTAAATCCCCTCCCTCCAAATTATTATAATTTTGAAATCAAGGGGCTTTCAGGCAAAGATATGGGAATTAGGAATAACAGTTCTTTTCTAGGGAAATTAAAATAGAAATACAGTACTACAAAGAAACAAACTCCAAACCCTGACAAAGTCAGAGTACAACCTGACACCCTGTCAGGCAGGGTGTTGGTAGCAGTCCCATTCAATGGTGGCTGCATCCTCCTGCAGTGACAGATGTGATTCAGTTGGAGCAGTGCTCCTGTACAAGGTGCAGTTTCCCTCTGGAGGTCCAGTGGTGATGTGGAGAAATCCGGTTTTCCTCTGGAGTCCAGTGGAGAAAGGGGCTCCCCTAGTGTCCCAAAACCTCTGTTTTTATCTTGGTAAGAAATGTTGGGCTCTTCCCCCTGACTGAAGCAACTTCCAATGGGATGAAGTAATTTTATCAGTCCCACAGTGGGACTCAATGGGCCATGATCAGAAAATGACTCCCTAGAGGAAGGATGGATTGTGAAAAGGTAAAGAACGATGCCCTGCCTGGTTTCAATGGATGGCCCATTTTCAGAATATCTGCCGCTGAGATAAGGATCACTGCCCCCACCCTCAACAGATGGTGATAGAATAGATACCACCCTCTGTATTGTAACGTACCACCCTCTGTATTGTAACGTGCAGCTTATAATCAGGTGTGTCTTATAATCGCGAAATTACTGTACTTGTTAGCATACAGGGACTTTTACTTAAAATTCAACATTTAGGGTTTTTTTGTATGACTGCATATTCTTGTTTAAAAGGCTGAAAGTTTAGAAGTATTTCAAGTATTTAAAAACTGTTATAAATCAAAATCTGGGGATAATTGCAAACATGTGATTTGAAGATAGATGGATGTTGATACATGCCTGTGGCTGTTGTTAAATATATTGATGAAGTGTACATTTTTATTTTCTGCAAAAGTAAGCTGTAGTATACAGTCAGGCTTAACTTTCTCAAATTTTAATGGTAAATTCACTGTAAAACACATCTTACAATAAGTTGCATTCTCCATTTTTTATAAATACTTGAATCCAACAATACTGTATTTCTGCCTGCTTCAAATACCGGCTTTACTTTACTGACTTGATAAATAGTCACAGAAATAAAGCTTAGGTCAATATTTACTTTGAGAAATGATTAAGCTCAACTATAATTAGCATGAACATTGTACGTATTGTTACATATGCTCCCAGTGGTGGAAAGAAATTATTTAAAGGTTTGGTCTAGAACTGCTGGGTGTTTTACAACTAGAACTTTTGAAAATGCCTGCTGTTAATTTCTTCTGAAGTAAATTTTGAAATCTGAAGAAATACCTCCTTGTCAGATTGCCTTCTAGTCAAGGTCTGTCTAAAGAAAAATGTTATTTATTGGGCTCCGCAGAAATAAATTAGAAAGTGATAAAAAGGAGGAAAAACAGGATTCAATGTGAAAATACATTCTTCAGAAGCTGAAGGGACTTCCAGATGTTTTAAATGCACATAGCTTCTTTCCTAGTACTTTTATACTCTAATGATTATTTCATGCAACAAGGAAGTCTGAACATGAAAAAACTATCAATTTGATAGGTAAATTGTACCTAATAATTTAATAGGCTTATTTATTTGGATGTTTTTCCATTAGATGTTTGAACATGGGGGAGAAGATCTTACTTTCTTCAAACCTCACAAACAGGTAAAATTCTTGCTTTATGTAGAGACCTCCCATGGAGCTGGGACTATTTCTCCATAGTTATTGGGCTGTTTGACAATGCCCCAGAGACCACTTCTGTGAACAGAGTGCAGAACACCAAAGTGAGCCACTATTTGGTTGTTCTCAGTACTTCATGAGCACTTCTGAGTACTTCATGTTCTGAGTACTTCATGAGGAGATGTAACAATACTTCCAATTTCTTTATGTGAATTTCAGTTGAGCCACATCAGTGTTCTCTTAGATAAGCTTTTTTTTTGAATGATCACATTCATCTGTTAGTATGGTGTAATTTAAATATACTGTAGTACTTTACAAGATTTTGTTCCATTCAGCAGAATCTCTGTTGCCCCCTTTTGCAGATGACGGTTGCTGCTGGTACGAGCATTGAGAATAACATTCAAAGGACCATATCCTGCCCTAATGTATGTTCAAAATATCTTGGTTTTTTTGCGTCATTTAAACGTGAAGCCTCCTTATGTGAATTTCATATTTTGTTACCCGCAGAAGCTTGTGCATCTTGAGGTTTCTTCACATTATGTATTTCAGGGTCAATGAATATTGTACTACAAGTGTGGTCTCAGCCTATCAAAATTCCCAAACTGGTGCAATTTCTATCTATACGGTTTGATGGTGCAGCTAAATAAAGATGATGATAATATATTCATAGTTCCTTCTGCATTTACCTTACTTCCCAGTCAGCTCAATGCTCCTGTCAGTTGAATTCAGTAGAACAGCAATAGACAAAATGAGGAAAGCAATGAGAGGCTATATTTATTCTATTTAACCTTGTCCTAAACTGCATTTTGATATGAAGATGTTTAATAATAAATGTGGAAGGAAGGTAATTTCATTTTTCTTGCTTAGGTGAATGTATACCATGACCTAAAATAGAAGGAGGAAGGAGGAATTATTGCTTATGAAAGGTAGAATTAGTGATGTATCTGGTTAAGAAAAGAAGTAAATTATTCACTTGTAGTATAATAAGTCTTTTTTTTTTTTGTTAAGACCAAAACTATTTAGATAATGGAAAGGTATTGGGTTAAAATTGAACTCTCATACATTAATGGGGAAACATTAATGAAAATTGGGATGTACTCTTGACAAAAGACTGTTGCTCTGAATTTTATGGAAGCTATTTTTTATCATGTAATGTGTTTACTAATTTATTTTTCAGCTAAGGATTATCATATTTATAGGGAAACTGGCAGATGAAATTCTGAATAAACACTTCCATCCCCTTAAGTTCTTTTAAGATACAGCAAATAATCAAAGAAAAAGCAAAATCTAGTTAAAGTAACTAATATCTAAAAGATAAAATGTCATTTAATATTGGTAAGAAGGGAATTTGTCCTCCCTGTCTGGGAAAATAATCTCAAACAATCTTTCTTCTGAAGAGTTTTTGCTCTTAAGGGAGCACAGAGAAATCCTTTACACTACATTCTTAGAAGATCGTTCATCTGACCATCTGAATCATTGTGGATTTCTGCATATATTCCTGGAAGAGGTCAATGTTATAAATTCTTGGCTATGACTTGTACTGTTTGATTCCATTTTCAGACTTGCTTCTGTGCAAAGAAAAAACACTTCCTCAATACATAGTGTATGATTAATCTCCAATCTCTTCTGGATTTTCACCATGACTTTAATTTCTCCAGTGCAATTTTAGTTTTCCAGTTTGCAAATTGCACCATTTGTAATGGAAGCTGGTAGACAGACAATATTTAGTAATATAGAAAGACAATAGCATGGCAGAAATTATGAGCATGGAAAAATGCACTATTTCCAATTTAGTTATAGAAGTCCGTACTATTACTTCAAAATCCTTTGTGATTTTTTAGTTTTCTTTGAGCAACCTGGTCTGGTGGAAGATACTCCTGCCTGTGGCAAGGGGTTGGAACTAGATGATCTTTAAGGTCCTTCCCAACCCAAAACATTTAATGATTTTTTAATTTATAATTAATAATGATCAAAATGTCTGTTAGTTATAAAGGAATCATGTTTTTTTATATAAGAAATAGTGCATATAAGAAATATCTTCATCCAAATGCACTTGAGCAAGAGCAAAAAGTGGAAATCTGTGCTCAGTCCTTCACCCAGCATCTTGCAGGGAGAACAGGAAAGCAAGTCAGTTCTACTTTAAAAGTACAAAACTGAGTAAATAATTTCTTTTGTTCCATTCAATGCCAACACCCCAATTACCTGTGTGAACCATAGTTTTAATGGTGGACATTAAGACTGCCAAGTCTGCAGCTGAAATTGTTTGAATGCATGGTAAATTTTCAATTATTAGGCTACATTATTCTGAAACGTTTCTTGCAATTACTGTGAATTGCACAGCTTTGTATTTCTGCCTATTATAAAAGGGATAACTACAGAGGATAACCTCAAAACCATAAAATTTTCAATCAGTATATATTGCACTGGTTCAACATTTTAATTACATGGCATTAATTATAAGTTGTAATTAATTATAAACCTCAGTTGTTTAGTCAAAAAGGTACAACATATTTGGTTTGGCTTTTCTGACTCTTCATCTCAGACCCAGAATATATTTCTAGAACTGCTCACCTAGAAGCAATGTTTGAAATATTAAAACTGTAAAGAAAACATAGAATAGATTGTTCATGAGACAAATATGCTAAAATAATAAAAAAGGCTTTCTTAAGCCTTAGTAACATTTCTAAATGTTATTAATAACGAACGTAAGCAGGCTCTTACATATAAAGGGTGTGTGGTGTGTCATTTTGCTTAATGGAAACACACTGCAAGGCTTGCAATAAGGCTGAAGTTCAGGAAGAAACTGCTACATATTCAAAATTTAGAATTCAGATATTATGGTGGCTTTCAAGGTACAACTTTGTGGACAGGTTCCCACATATTAAAAGTTCTAATCTCTGTGCTGTTGCTCTGTGAAATTTACACCTTCATAATTATAGACTTCAATTTACCTCTATTCCCTCATAAACTTTCTGGTTTATATTTTTCATTATAATCAACTTTTCAGGCAGCAGAAGTTGAGGGAAGAAATGGATATTATATACAGTAATAAAGTGCTTTGCAGGTTATTCTCCTCTGTATTGTTTAGTAGGATAGTAACTGCTAAGTTTGCTGTCTTTCATGCAAGATATCTCAACTCATGATTTCATGAGTCAATCTATCTATCTAGCTGATTGTCTGTCGGTCTTTCTGTCTTTTGTCTATCTGTGTTTCTGAATAGATTTGTCTTTAAATAACCGCTCCACTCCAATTGCTGTGTACTTTGTAAGCACCATTGCATGATAAGAATATCAGCAGATGTAAGCTTAAAGTGCACATACATTATAAAATAGCTGGATGAACTTTACTGATGGATGTAGAGTCACTTAGGACAATCTGTCATACTGCAATGTCTCAATGCCATTACATGATGACAGGAAGCAATGCATAGACAAAGACAGGACGCTTTGTATGCAGATCCAGTTGCTGTGGCTGCCTGACCCTGAGCTTCTGCAAAATTGCAGCACTAATACTTCCTTTCTTTAAGGTCCACTGTGAAAATGTAAATAGAAGAAAATGGTGACAGATATTAAACATGTTGTTTCTTCATTCAAGCCGGAGCTTGAATCTGTGGTTTTGTAAAACAAAATTCAACTATATAGTAAATGAAAACATACATCACTGCATATAATTGAAAAGAAAATTATTTAATTTTAATCAAGTGTAAATACAATGCATTTTGCTCTTGAATCATCAGCTGTAACACTCCTCATTAATGGAAAAACCATGTTTGTTTTGTCTAAACAGATACATATCTTCAGAAATTCTTTGAGCCAGTAGAAGTTTCAGAGTTTAAGTACTCTGAAATGCCAGATCTTTTGAATTCTAGTATATGTGATTCAGACTGATTTTATAGGTAGACAAAGCTTAATGAGCTTAAATTTTTAACATCAATTTTTAATTACTATTTTATGGCTTTACCCAAGGTGTAGAGCATATCTATAGACATTTTATATGGGAACTCTGTAGGAAAACAGAAAAAATATAAAAATATAAATATATAAGTAAAAATATAAAATATAAATAGGTTTATATTTTGTCAAATTCAGCTGATATACAGCATCATAAAATTGCTGGTTTTCATCCATCAGCAATCTTAGTTCTTTACGTTATTTCTAAAGGATTTTTGAGAGGGTTACAGTAAGGAGGGGGCAGAGGGTGAAAGCTTTGTTAATATACAGATGCCTTAACATATCAGCATATTTCTTTTCCTCCTATATGAAAATAAAACTGCACTTCCAGGTTGTTTTTTAATCAAAGATTAAATCCTGGGCTTTTTTTTCATAAGTTTGTTAATTTGAATAAGCTGGGTATGTATTTTCCTTATATTGTAGCCAAATGCTTTTATTCTGAGAAAATTCTTTTCTGTATTGGGAGCTGAGATCAAGAGGAAAAAGTACTCCAGAATTGCTACAGATAGGAAGAAAAAAGTCAAAGCCAAAACATGATTACAGGCCTCCAACCTTTCTCAGATTGTTATGAAAGCACCCTGAGCTTTCAGTTCAGCTACTTCAGCTCATTTTCCACCTTTGTAGAAATCAGGGATTTACCAAACAGTCACCTACCACTTGAAGCTAGAAACCCATTTTATGTTATCACCTGACACTTTCAAGTTCAGACCCTCTTGACACATAGATGTCTTATGTCCATGGAAGAAAAAACTTTGCAGGGAGGTTTCTTTTCTCAAGCTTTTCACAAACTCCATAAAGTCTTCAGGGGTTACTTCATTCACAAATCAACTTGCAAAAAGAAAAACCATTTCAGTTTCTTCTCAGTAGCAGTGACTGTGCAGCTCTGTATTTTCAGCATGACACTAATCTTTGGCCCTCACCTCTCACTTGCCTGCCACAGGGCCAGCAAATCCCACTGTGCAGCCCAGCATTTCTGCTTCTGCTTCAGATCTCGTGACAGGCAACGAGCTGGCAGATCTGCGGCTGGGGCAGCTGTGCCAAGTGTGTTAAATCAGGAGGTAGAAAGAGAGAGCAGCCATGCTTTGCAACTGGGGAGATGTGTCACTGGCAAGTGTATGCCTTGGCAGCAGTGGGGTGTCCTCATCCTCAAGCATGTGGCAGCAGCCCCCTGGCAATGCTCTTACATGCACAGCATCGTGTCCTGGCGCAGCTTTACAAGCATTCCAACACTTGCCCATGGCATTCAGCCTGACGCTGGCCCAATGCATTGATTTGGGAGACTGAAGATTGCAAAATGGAAATCAGGAATTCGGAATTGTAGCAGCATTTGCAAGGATTTGTAAGAACCAATTCCCAGATGATATCTAAATTTTTCTACACCTTTTTAATCTTATTTTTTAATCTTATGTTTTCTTCTAGAACTCCACTAGAAAACCACTGGGGTTTTGTTTGTTTGTTTGTTTGTTTGTTTGTTTGTTTGTTTGTTTTGTTTCCTTCCCTACTTCTGAGGCACAGTTTATGCAGGGAGCCTACAGCCATGGGCTGTAACCCTGTACAGCCACAGAAGGAAGATCTAGAGATGGAAAGAACTGTGCTTTGGGGGGAAGAACAGGTTTTCATTGGTTTGGTAACATTTTTCCTTTAGATTACTGCTGAGAAAATCTTAGCCCTGTCACCAGAAAACAAGTGGGACAAAATCTTTTCAAGGCAGAGATCTAATGTATAGGAAATAGTTTTCTAGGTAACGATGCTTCTAGATACTTTACTAGTCTCCTGTAATTTGCATTTGTCTCGCAGAAGAGGAATGGAGAAGAGCTATCAGCTGTTTATAGCAGGGAAATAACTCATCTGGCAAAAGACAGCTGACAAATTCCTTTTAAAGAATAAAAGAATGTCATCCATCCCAGGACGTGTGAAAAATAAGTCAGCTCAGATTCAGATTATTTCTGTTTTTAGAAATATGCAATGTTTATGGTGTATGGTTTTCACTTAGTGAAGCTGGGAACCATTCTTGCTGCTGTGATGCTATTGCAGGAACCAAGAGGAGGAAGCTGTCCCAGAGGAAAAGTTCCTGGACCAGAATAAACAAACAATTAAAATGAAAAGGGCAGCCATTAACTGGAAGGGGAAAAATAATTATGATTCATTAAGCATGGAGTGTGGAAGCAGGTGGAGGATCAGAGACACCAGTGGGAGCAGGAGCTGGTGGCTGTGGGGGAGGAACAGGATCTGAGATGGAGGAGAAGTAGAGTGGAGAAGGAAGTTTCTAGGGTGCGGTTCTCCAAACTGAAAAGGCAGGTATTCTCATGGAAATGTGAAGTTTTATTGGAAAGATGTCTCAGAGAGGCTTAAAGTGGAGAGAGGCACCCCCTCCTAATGCATCTTGAATTCCAGCAGATGAAACTTTGAATGACAGTGTAACAGGTGGCATTTGGCATTTGGTCAGGGCATTTCTACTTCTAGTTCTCTGTTCAGCCCAGATTTGATGCTGTATACCAGGCATATCTAACATGTTGATGAGAAAATGATTCATTACACTTTGGGAATTTATAGAAGTTGCATTACCAAATATACTTGTGAACTCCTCAGACTTATGGATAAGTTCCAAGTCAGTGAAATAATCAATGTCACACCAAGCTATATATTGCACTTAATTAAATAATGTAAGAGAAAGGCCCCAACTTCTAGTTCAACCGCTCAACTTGATAAGAGCTCTGCTTCTAGACAGCAGTAATCCTGGTACTGGCATTTAAATAACACTCTTACACTCTACTAGTGTAGCCCTTTTCCTGTAATTATATATAGCAATATATTACATTTTGAGTGGTAAGATGGAAATTTTGTTGTAATTGTTTCCCCAGCCAATAGTTCTGGTTTATTAAATTGCTAATAGTTGTCTTCTGGAAGGAGAAACAAACATGCCCCGAGAAAGAAAAGGAATTATTTCAAAGGTCAGTATTACTTAAGCACTTGTTTCATGCTTACAGCAGACTGGAGTTGGAAGTAATTGGAAAGCATACTGATATTGTGAGTGACAGACCAGAAGAAAAAGCCTGCACCAAAGATTGTGTCCTGAGTATCCTTGGTGCCTCAAGGAAGTGACTGGCTTGAAAATGCACAAACGCTTTATACAATAATGATGTAATATAATATTAAGGCAAGGATTAAACTTGATTTCAGTTTCCCAAAGGAAATGCCTGGGAAAAAAACTATACTGTGAGAAGTCTAGACAGTATATCTAAAATAACAGAATAGTTCTTTTCTTTGAGCGTTAATGACAATCAATTAGAAGAAATTAAGAGAAACTCTCCCTCCAGTGGTACATTTATATTCTCATGTTGCTACCACATGAAATAATTTAAGCTTACTAAAAATCAGAAATGGAAATATGATCACCCTGTAGATTTTGAATTTCCCCTGACCTTTGAATTGCACCATTGTTATTTCATTGATATGTAGTAAGCCTAGTAAATGTTACATAGGTACTGATACAATGAATTTTGCAATTATCTTCTTTTCTGGTTAAATTGTAGATGCCTTTTATTAAAAGTAAGTGAAACTAGCCCCAAAAGAAAAAAATGAAAAAACAAACCAAATAAACAAACAAACAAACAACTTCAGGAATGTTCATACATCAGTTATTTTTGTCTGATCTTTCTTATATCTAATTATTGTATTTATTTTATATCTACATAGCTCTATCCTCCAGATTACACATTTTATGCACCAAACAATATCAAATTATTAACATCAACTGGCTTCTTATTTCACATACCCTGACTTGTATATAATGTAGGAAAAGGCATAATTATAGGGTAAGAGAGAAATGTGAAGAAACATATGATTTGAAATAAGATAAATATTTAATCGTGAAACAGAAAGGAAGAAAAAGGAACATGTTTTGGCACCAATAAGCAGAAAGAAAGCTAGTGAAGATACCTGTAGCAAGGCATTCTGTGATCTGCTAAACTTTCTCTCTTCAATATATACTTTTCTATATGAATAGATTATTTCTGAGACAAATAATGCATAATTTTTACTACCATGCCTTCTTAATTTTGATGCATATTCAACTACTTCTTGACTTTATTATTTTTGCAATTTGACATATTGCAGATTTTATTCAAATGGAAAAATAATTCTTTTCAGATGCTAGTTTTTAGAATTGCTCAGGATTAGTCTGCCTCTGTCTAAATTTCTTATTTCAGAGTAGTATTAATGTAGTTCTGAACACTGGGTAGTAAGAAATCGTAAGAAATTTTACGTAAAGTAGTTAGTCTCCATTTTTAAATACTAATTGGAAAAGTATCTTTGAAGAAACAGCCTCATTTCATCTCTTCTGTCCTCTCCATGACCACATTCTCCAAGTGAGGATCAAAACCAATTTTTCGATTTTCTCATGGCTTATGTATTCAGCTAATACTGCACTTGAGGAATAGATAGATCAATTGTGAAGAATTTGATTAGTTAAGATACTTCAAAGTATGGATACCAACTTAGATTTAGATGTGGTGCATGTGCTGGGAGGCTGGTTTCCTCTCATGAATCCTTGATATCTTCTTGTCATGAGATCATTCTGTGCCTCCCCTTGAAGGGCATGATCCCTGCTAGGGAGAGGGGGAAGGGAAGCAAAAATGTGACAAGATTATAGGCATAGAAGCAAAATTGTTTCCACTTTGCAAAATTATCAAAGAAATAAAAATAGCTTGTGCACATTCCAAAAAGTCTTACTGGGTTTCAAAAGTGAGAGAAGTAGCTCTAAAATGATCTATTCTTCCTATTGAATTATGTAATTTAGAATTGATCTTAATGTATTTTGGTCATTTTCGTCAGATGAAAATTTGGTCCTTAGTCTCTTTGACTCACTATTTTGATAGAGCAAAATAATTAGAAAATTAATTAAATGTTATTAGCTTAAGCTTATCCTGGTCTAATTGTGCTTGCAATCTTGAAAAAGGAATTTTACATTTCTATTTAGTTACAAAAGGACTTTTGACATCTTTTTCTAGAAAATATCATTACTGAAGCTTTATTAGGAACTGTAACCTTGGAAATAGCTTTCTTCTAAAAATATCCTCCAATTTAATTATGCATTTTGGTTTGTTCCATAAACAATGTCTTTGATATTTCTCTTAGAGCAAATCAAAATAGAGAACTAATCACTTCAATTCAATTTATTTTAAAATATTAAGTAAACATCAGTATTTGTCTTGGAAAGGAATCAATTTTGATTGATAACTGTATTTGAGGAGATGCAGTTTTTCAATATGTATTTTTTGCCATTAGATCCAGTTGATCAATTTTTGAATTACCTGTGTAGTTGTTTAAAAGAACAAGTTTGTCATAAATTATGTAGCTGTAGCTGTAAAGTCTGTCACAAGTCTATGCAGTCACCTGGTAATCTTTACTCATTTTTCTTTTTTCACACATCTGTTTCAACTCAGAAACCAAATCCAAATGAAATTGCTAAAAGCAGATGAAGGGTAAATTAAAAGTAAGAGGTCAGAATCTCTTTAGTATTTCTGAATTGAGATTTAAGATGTGATCTCTGTGACATAGTCTGTCAGTCTGGTCTCATGACATCCTGCACAGAAGTAGTGTAGCATCCCTGTTAATTTTCCTGTTCTGACATCCCTTTGGGGACAAGACCAAGCTGTTCCAGTGGTAGAGTTTGAAGATCTCATTTAAATCCAGTTCCAGGACCAGCTGTCCAGGTGACATACATCTAGGGGTGGTATCATCATTCAATAGATTTTAGTTACTTCTGCAAAGAAATTATGCCTTAAGGGGTAAGGAGAGAGGTTTTCAGGAAATATCTTGTGGCATAATTCTTTTTTGGTAACTGTGGATGCATGAACTGAATTTGTGTTTTTTAGCTAGTCCAAAAACTCCAAAGGTATCCCTAAAGGCATGTGATTCTCTCCTCTTCATGGCCTTGCCTTGAAATATTCTATTCCCACATGACAAAAATTGTGATATTTTTGTGGTTATTCATTTATTAGTATGTCTGAGGAACAGAAAAGGTTTATACAGAGTTCTATGGAACTTATTTGGCCTGAGCAGAAGCATTTGCCCAAGATCAGGACAAGGAAGGCACAGTAAAGGGCAATGCTATGGCAAAAATTTGGGGATTCCTAACATGGTGAGGGAGTCGGGGACTGGAAGCCCCTGCAGACATCTTTAGTCTTAGATACAGCAGCCATCGTTAGAGTGGGTTTTTTATTCTGCCACTAGTAAGGAGAGCTCCAGCTGACACCTGGGAATGACCAACTGTTCCTGTTTTATTTTAGCTTTATTCCCATTGGTTTCAGTTACTGTTCATGTCTCGACCATCATGTTGTTTGATTGCTTTCCTGCTTGCAGTTCAATGCACTTTCCAGAGCTGCTTCATTTTGCTGGAAAGAAGACCTTACTGTTACTCGGAAGTAGAAATGCATTTCCTGTTTTTGTAGTCGCAGTGTTATTTTGGCATAAAGATGAGCATGGTCCTTGGTGGTCCAAAACTCTACAAAGGAGGTGGCAGCAATCAAAGCAGGGAAGGAGAGCACACACACCACAGAATACGGACCCAGCAGACTCTGGATGCTGCTGTGTGAAAGTGTATCATTCAACTCTCCACAGGGATTGCTATTTGTTTGTCAACCCAGGTGGCTGTGATGTCTGTCTTTTCCCATTCCAGTTGATTTACCTGGAAAATTGATTATGCATTATGTAGCTGAAGCCAATTATCTGTCATGTTGTCATGTTGTCGCTGCCTTGTCCCTCTCAATTTACTGCTTCTTTTTTATACTTAGATTGTAACTTCCTTGGGAAAGAAAACATCTTTTTGTGCTTTCACACAGTAGGATGAAATACTAGGCCTTGAGGAGAGTTTATAGTGCAAATGCATAAAAATTACTTAAAACAAATTTTTTTTTTTTCTTCTTTACATGAAGTGTTATAGCTTAAGAACTGAAGGGAAAGTTTTATTATTTTCACTGGGATCAGCCAAAGACAATGCGCAGTGTATTTGGCCTCTATGAGAAAGTGTTTCCAAGTATTGTACTTCTGATGGCAAACCTTTCCAAAGCACTGTAGATGTGGACTGATATATTTGGATTTATTAATATTTTAGAACTACATGCAAGTACCAAATTTCTGTGTCAAGTTTTGATAGCTTAGTCCTTTTCCCTTCTAAAGAAGTTTACTAGTGGTGGACTCCTAAGCCTGAGTGACTTTTGAAAGAGACATTTGAAGTCACTGCACTGGGCATTTCTGGTTGTTAAGAGTGAATGCATAGGTTGAAGTCAGCTTGAACCTGTTCCTCTCCTCAAAGCCGCTTTTTCTGTTTGCTCAGTATTTATAATTGTTGGGTTGACCCATATATACAACTCCCCCACGCTGATCTGTCTGGCCCAGGAAAAGAAGTCATTCTGTTATTTTAGGAAAGTCCATGTACACAACAGGTTGACCCTCAACTGACACAACCATTTATCTGTAATAAAGGCCACCCACTGGTCCCCTTGGTGTTGAGGTAAATTCCCATATGATAGCTGGGACTACTTCCAGAATTCTTTTTTGATCTTCATGGATTTATCATCCTTGTCTGTCTTCTCTGAGCTTTATTTCATGGTGGAGGTTCACTGATCAATCACACAGAATTGGCAATATTGCAAATGACAGCAAATATTCTTGGAAGAACAAAAACAGGTTTAGCAATTTGTATGTACATTTATCCCTTTTTCTTTAAAAAGTCCAGTTAAACACATTCAGATAATAAAGATTAAGTTTCTAAAATTCATGGCTTTAGTCAAGTCTTCTGGAATACAGAAGTCCTAATGTGGAAATTTCATCAATAGATAAAAAAAAATTATGATACTGCACAGAGTATGGGAGAAGAAGGCATCAGTCACATGAATGATTCTCTCCATTAATTTATTAGTTCTCTAATAACCAAAACAGGGATTTGGTTTTAAATATTTTATAAAGATATCCATGAAATACTATTCATTTATTACAGAGAATAATTTAAAATAACTTATTTAAAAATTAGAATATGTGTAAGTTCCTAGGCATACTATTATCTCAAGGTCTAGTGAACTTTTCATGCACATATGTTCATACAGTTCATACATAAGCTATGCATTAACAGACAAAATTTTTAAAATCTCCTCATAATTTGAAAATCAAGTTGAATAGCACCCCAAGGCAAAAGAGAAAATAAAACCTTATGCAAAGCTTAACAGGATGAGAGGGCAAGGATATTTTCAAGTATTATATTTCTACAGTTATGGGCTTGCTTGTCTGTTTATATAAAGTGAAAAAAATTATAGCTTTTTTCTACCCTCTATATTTGCAAAATTTCCTCATTCCGTTCTCCTGCCTGAGAAAGTGGGGTCTTTTTGAGCTGAGAAAGTGTTTTGATATGATTGCAATGCTTTGGGGTCTACTTTGTTTGGAGTTTGGAGAGAGGATGGGTTTGGGGCTTTTTTAATAAAGGTCTAAGGGGGTAATGGACACTGAAATTCTGTCACTGCACTTTAATTATTTTAATAATTTTTTTTTCCTCTGTTTTTTTTTGGCCACTGAATGCAGCTGAGAACTCCAAAATTTAAAGGATTTAAATACATGGAATACATTGCTCTCTTAGGGCATAGGACATATATATTTCACTTTTTAAACAAAAAACATTTCATTTTTTAAATAGAAGTTACTCTCATAACACCATTACTAAAATCTTAAATAATAAAGGCTGGAAATGGAAATTTTAGACAAGACACGGCTTTACAGAATTTTGAAAACCAATTGATTCAAATGAGATGAGAAGGAAAAGAGGTGCTGCAAGGTTATTTTCAGTTCTGTAATGTGAACTGATTTTCTTGCATGCCAGTAGAGCTAAAATAGATGACCACCTACATAAATATCTTTAGGACTTTTAGTAATATGATGGTTGCATGCTTAATATAGCACAGGCAGCAAGCCTTTCAGTGCACCAAGTCAGATTTCCAGTTCATCAAGCAGGTCGAGAGACTGCAGGGTGCTCTGCCCAAATTTATGGAGACAGTCGTTACCTTCCCAAACTGATTTAGCACTCAGAAAAGGATTTTTCCTACCAGCTTACCCACAGACAGCTTACAGACAAACTATGAGATAGCTGTGGTACGTGTGACAGAGCTGAAGCTGGGCTGAGCTGTAGGTACATGGCTCCAACTGAGACAGTGTTTTATGGGCAGCTAGGAAGCAGACTTCGGGTGGTAACAACACTTTGGAGACTTCTCCAGAGAGTACCAGTAATTTCACGATTATAAACCGCACCATTTTGACTAAAATTTTGGTCCGAACCCAAAGTGCGGCTTATAATCAGGTGTGGCTTATATATGGACAAAGAATGAAAAGTTGCTGTTTTAGTTTGGAGGACAGGTGTCTGTTAAGAAAGGCAGGAACTTCTCTTTGAAATGGAGAATGTAAAACCCCTCCCTCCAAATTATTATAATTTTGAAATCAAGGGGCTTTCAGGCAAAAAATATGGGAATTAGGAATAACAGTTCTTTTCTAGGGAAATTAAAATAGAAATACAGTACCACAAAGGAGCAAACTCCAAACCCTGACAAAGTCAGAGTACAACCTGACACCCTGTCAGGCAGGGTGTTGGTAGCAGTCCCATTAAATGGTGGCTGCATCCTCCTGCAGTGACAGATGTGATTCAGCTGAAGCAGTGCTCCTGTACAAGGTGCAGTTTCCCTCTGGAGGTCCAGTGGTGATGTGGAGAAATCCGGTTTTCCTCTGGAGTCCAGTGGAGAAAGGGGCTACCTTAGTGTCCCAAAACCTTTGTTTTTATCTTGGTAAAAAATGTTGGGCTCTTCCCCCTGGCTGGAGTAACTTCCAATGTGATGCAGTAATTTTATCAGTCCCACAGTGGGACTCAATGGCCATTAGCAGACAATGACTCCCTGGAGGAAGGATGGGTTGTGAAAAGATAAAGAACAATGCCCTGCCTGGTTTCAATGGATGGCCCATTAGCAGAATATCTGCCGCTGAGATAAAGATCACTGCCCCCACCCTCAACAGATGGTGATAGAATAGATACCTTTTTTCACACACTGTATGGTAACATGCACCTTATAATCGTGAAATTACTGTACTTTGTTTCTTATTCCTGGGATTCTTTCATTTCTCCTTGTCACAACCCTTGTCAAACAATATAAATTTACAAGTACTGAACTAGGTGTCTGAAGCACATATAACCCACATATTTTGGCTGTATGCTAAATACATTCTAGACAACTATCTTTTTGTGATGACACAGATTTTAGGGCTTCAGGCTGAGAGGATTATGTCTCTAAATCAAAGTTTGTGAGGTACAGAATGATTACTGTAATTACAAGTTTGCTTCACTATACATAACTAAGTCCCACTGGTTCTTTTTTTTCACCAGTGCAAGAGCACATACATTCCCCAGAGAATGGAGAACTAGTGAGGTATCATTTTCTGCAGGATTTGTGATACTGTTTTAGTCTAAGTCTAGCTTTTTATGAGATTTAAACATATCTGGTGAGAGTATTTAATAGTCTATATGTTTGCATTTGTGATTTTGCATGAATTTCACTAAAATACTACCTTAGGAAGATAATTTTTATTTTCTATCCCCTTCATATGACTCCATCATATTTTGTGGTGGTAACAGTGATCCTAAACAGAGCTTTCCTGAGCAGAAGTGCTCAAAATTGTCCTGAGCATTATCATATGTGTTTATTTAGTTATCAGTAGAAACAATGTAGTAAAAGGGGGCAGATGTAACATTGAATTGATAGTAATTTGGTAGAATAATGAACTTCAAAGGGAAACAGGAGCTCTGAAGAACCTCAAAGGTAACTAGAGTTGTTTGAAGTGTAACTTTTGTTTAGAGTGCTAGATCTGGATCAGCAAATATGATTAATTTTCAAAGTGACAGTCCCACTTCAAACAAGCCTAACTGTTTCTGAAGTATGTGTGGGAAGATTAGGTAGCAAACCTTCCCCTGGCACTGTCTTGTAGTAAATATTCTAAATAGAACTTAAATAAATAAATCTGCGTTTGTCAATTTCTGTTTTTTCCTTTTTATGGAGAAACATGGATAGTGTTAGGTGGAGTCGTCTAAATTATTTGAAAAATGAACAAAACTTACTTGTAGTTCAAATATTGTGTAATGTTTATGTGAGGTGATCATACACCTACGTGGGTAGGTCGTCAAATCACACACAACAAAACTCACAGATGTGCATGCATTTGTCATCAGAATAGATAACTCACCACTTCAAACAAGTCATGGACTATGTCCAGTTGGGGTACTGTTCTTCTGGAAGTCATGCTGTTCTCCTGCATTGCACAGGCACTGTTGATACCTGAAGGACTAAATAACAAGGTGTGGATGAAGACGCATTAATTACCTGGGCTCTGAGCAGAATCTGCCTCTGGTCCACCTACCTGTCCAGTGGGCAGCTAAAGAATGTGTTGCTAACGAGGCTGTATTTTGATGTAAATGTCTTGTTTATTGAACACCGTCATTGGAGTCCTATAGAGCTCCCAATTAGCAGTATTTTATATGTTGAACTATTGCTTTGTTATGATCTGATTATTAAGAGATACCTCTGCTCAAATTAAAGTGCAAACAAGATCATCTGCCAAAGTCAATAATATGGACTTTATTAAACAGTAAATGTGAGTGAGAGAGCTAGAAATAGGAGATGAGAAGGGGAGAGCAGAGTGAGAATTGAAACACTTCAAGGAGTTTTATATCAACTACCTTGTAGTCTTAAAAAAAATAGATGCCAGCATCTGAATGTTAACATAATTTTGAGATGTTTTATTATTCCTTTATTTCCAATAAAGGCATGGAGGTTAATAAGAGCTTGTTGCTTATACAATTTCTAATACAGAATACACCATTCCTTAATTTGGTTTTCTTGGCATCTGTAACTACATTGTGTATTTTTCCTCAGGACAAAGTCTATGTCAGTAATTACCAATTCATCATATTTCCTGATGAAGAACATCTGTCACTAATTATCTTGTTTTCACCACTGAAATTTTTAAATTTTATTGCAATAGTGTAGACAAAATGAAAGATTGCTGTTAAAATTTTCAGTATATGAAACAAGGTAAAGAGTATATCCCAAGCAAAATTGTAATTCCTTAATGAATATATATTTGTAATTTGTGAATATTAGCTATCTCTTAACTGGACTAACTGGGAAGAGAGCACGTTAACATATGAAGAAAAAAGTCACATATTTTCAGTTATCCAACTGAAAGTAGATTAGTGAAATCCATGGCTTAAATTATCTCCAGCACACACATCAAAAAAGTACTATATATAAAGACAGTATCATCACAGTATGTTTACACTGTGGTCATCTAAGTTAAGGATCTACAAATCCTTAAGATCTAAGGATCTGCAAATAAAGTGGAATTTACAGCTGTGAAACCATATACACAGATTCATTGTTGTGGACTCAAAAAATGGAAGTATCTTCCAAATGTCATTTATCCCACCTTTGTCCATGGAAACAAGACCATAAGCCCTCACATCTGCCTCAGTTGTCAGTGAAAGTGTCACCACACCATTCCTGCATGGCCAGGCTTGTTGCTTAGTTATTCTTACAGAGGGTTTTCCTAACACTGCACTGAACTGCTTTGGCAGCAGTTTAACCTTGTTGTGCCTTGGGACACTTGTCTTGTTGTCTTCCCTAAGAGCCAAAGCTGCATAAGGTTCCAGTTGAACACCGGCACCTAGAAAAATGGGATAATTGCATAATTGCTACCAATTTGTACTTCGTATTTCCGACCTTTTCTCTCTTTTCTTTTTCTTTTTTTTTTGGGGGGGCGGAAAGGGGGATGTAAATATTATTACCCACAAGGTTACCAAGTTTGAAGTGATCCCTGATGACCAGTTTTATTTGGGAGTTTAATTTACTTCTCAGAGTGAAGCTTTAGTTCTGCTGGGACAGTTCAGACCAGAAGCAGCCATCTACAGTGCAGAAGAGGTAGCATTCCCAATTGTCTTTATAGAAACCCTACAGAGAAAACAAAAACAGGATTCCAAAAAAGGTGCGGTTCCTTCCAACCCAAAAGATATAAATGGATATAAAAGATATAAATGATATATCAATTATATCCTAAAAGTACATTTATTCAATTTTGCTGTTCTTGGGTGACCAGCTTGGATGTAGAGCATCTAATATTTGCATCCTCAAGGATCCATTAGCAATTATTCTTGCCAGGAAAAGATCAAAGTGGATTAGTAGATTCTGTAAAAATCTTCCCCTGGGGAAAAAAAAAAAAAAAAAATCACCTCAAACTTTTAAACTTGATTATTTTTTTTCTTTTGTTAGAATCTAGTATGATTAATATTCTGAAGTCTGGAAGTTATTCAAAATAATAGAATTAAGCATGTTTGTGCTTTTTTCATGCTCCTTTTTTCCTGTAGTTTTACACTGAGGAAATTCATGAAAAAAATTGGAAACTGGAAAACAGTAAAATTCTGGGAAAAAAAAAATTAAAGTATTAAATTATTTAATGTTAATTATGTGGTGTAAATTCTGAAAGGAAAAAAAGTATGATTTTACTGTGGAAGGAAGGTAGGGTTCTGAATCAGAACAGGGAACTTGTTGACCTATTAATAATAACTGAATGTGTGATCATGGATAAAATTTACCCAGAGACAATGCTGAGAAAGCAGAGGAGACAAGTGTCAGGACAGTTACACAAAATGAGAGAGAAGAAAAGGTCATGCTGTATTTTGTCAAGTTTGCCTGGAAGAAAACAACAAGTTGCTCTGGGGAGAAGTAAATTGAAGTCAGGAGAGTAAAGAGTTTGGAAAGTGAGTCAGAGATGATAAAAACAACTAGACTAGGAATCTGGAACTGGCACCAAAAAAAGCTGCACATTCCTGATTCTACATTATAATAAAAGACCTATTCTGTTTACTGGTAAGTATGTGTTGCTTCTTATAGTCACCCTTCATATATCCTGTCAGGATTTATTTTAGATTATTTCTTAGGGCCATGTACTGACCTCAATCTGCCTTATCATAAGGGTTGTATGTGTGCAATGATGTGCTGCAACCATTGTACAGTCTGTAAAGCACTTCAATAATTTGCATATTGTCCAGGCTTTTTCTTTTTATAACTTTGTGTTTATTTTAAATTTGGGAGGGGAAAAAAAAATAAATAAAAGAAGGATTGTAAGCATAAAGCATAAAATCAGACTGTGCTGGCAGTGGGAAGTTGTAGTCTTGTATTTCAATGCAGCAATTTATTTTGTGCTGATGCTACTGCTCTGCAACCATTTCACATCTTTAATAATTAAATATCTGGAAAAATATATAACTGATTAATCAAAATGAAATTAATCCAATTTTCCGTAAAATTATTTTAAAATCAGTCAGAGTCTGTTATTTGAGACCACATTTTGCTCTTTTTATTTTGTGATAGGTGAAAATTTTTGCAACTGTGGAGGAGTAAATTGTCATCAGATTTTATGCAGTACATTTAATCAATCAAGACATATTGATATAAATATGTTTTATGCTAAAGGACATAACTTGAATATTATTATATGCTTTAGTTTGCAACCTAGCTATATCTGCAAATTATTTAGGCAATTCTGAGAAAAAATGAATATGAATAACTGTAAAACCAAGACCTTAATTATTAAATGGAAAAAAGTTGACGATATAATTCCCGTTATTATATATCAGACTAGTTTCCGTACTACAATAGTATGATTTAGGGAAATAATCCCTACAGTTGCAACTAATGACACTTTCATCCCTCTTCTGGAAAGTGTGTTGCCATAATCTTGCATATGAGTAATAGTTCTACAAAAAACAGTCCAGTGTGTATAGTAAAACATTCTGAACACACATTGTAAGCCAATGTGCAGTTTCATCCTACACTGTATATAAGGTGATGAGCTTTTTAGAAGTCATACACCTGAATTACACGTTCGGCTTTATTATGTTTACAACGTTTATATGAATGATGTTTTATTCCATCCCTTTCCAGTACTAGTTTGACAGATGTTTAATTTACTTATAGAGCCTCTGTGCCTCAATGTTCCCATCAGTCAGGGGCAAAGCACTAAAGACACAGTTAGTGTTATCTGAAAGTAACAGGGTGGGTTACTGTGATTCACTGTGATATCTGTTCCAAACCAAACCAATCTAGTTTACATGATTTGCGAGACAAGAGACCTTTAAGTTTTCAATCTGCTATTTTTACGGGGAAAGAAAAAAGACTGTAAGCTCATTGTTGTTCATAAATATGGGGAAATGACTCATTTGGTATAATTGGGTTGACTATATTATAACAAAAATATTTTAAAGTATCAAAAGCTATATTTTTATCATTATTAAAATATCTGCTTTTTTAAAGGGGTAAAGACTGTCAAGTCCTTTGAAGCTTCAAGCTTTATAGCCTAATACTAGGGATTACAAATAAATTACACTGAATTTTTCTCATCTGCTATCTTGTGCTTGAGACAGTTTTTTAAGCTTTTGTCAACTCACATCTATTATCATAATCTTAAGAGTCTCAGAGAACATAAGAGATTCTAGTAAAAAAAAGAAAAATCTGTTGTTAATTACATTATGCCTTTCCCCCCCTTTTCCTTCTGTTTTATTGTAACTGTGTTTCAACAGACCAATACCTGCTGGGTGGACGTTATTCTTCAGAAAGCATAAATTTTATAGATCAGTACGCAATAGATAATACAGAGCACCAAATTTAAATTATTTAAATAGAACTAGGAAAATATGAATAAGCCAACTGATTGCATACTTTATTTTGCAGTGTTCCATTAAAAATAATTTAACTGTGAAGAAGCCAGGAATGCCAAGCTAATTTGGGAAAGAGATTTGTGTTTGGCTGTGTAGTACTGATCAGAGAATTATATATGGATCATGTTTGTGGTTGTATTGCTAAAACCATATGAATTATATTCATATTATTATTGCCTTAGATTCAAGTGAAAACTACCATAGCATAAATCTTCTGTCTGTAGTGTCAGATTTCTTCCTGAAGTAATCCTGTGTGGGAAAATCATTGCCAGAAACTGAGCTATTGCCATAATACTCATGTTGTTGTGGACATTCTTTTTGACTTCAAAAATCTGGTGGAATTTATCTTTATATGGCAAGTGTGTACTAGCAAAATTTGGCAGATTACATCATAAGTCCTGACAGTGGTTTGTTCTTCCCATTATCTTTGAATTTCCCATTGTTTAGAATGGCTGTCATATCAACTGACATATAAACAGATGCATTTAAAGCCTCTTTCTGATTGAATTTTGACATATAATTTTGAGTACTGTGGTACTCTTGTTCTAAAAAATCATGAAAGCAACATGATACAGCTGGTGAATTTAGTTGACATTTCTATAAAATTCAGGTTACATAGGTCACAAAGCTACATGAAAATATCTATGTCCGTATATATTTAATAAGTTTGAATTCTCTTAATCAGATACATACATTTTATCTAGCATAGTCCTCAGTTCTCTATTATTATTTTGGGTTCTTTTGTAGAAGCAAGTGTTTGGGACTTTTTCTGTGTATATTTTTTCAGGTACTGAAAGTGTATTTGAGTGTTTTTCTGTTTGCTCATAAAAGCACTTATATCTCTCTTACTCTGGGAGCACAGTCATCACAGTAAACTACTTATTCACAGTAGCAGACCATGCACAGAGAGACTACTAGATTGAGGTGGTTTCTTCTGCCTAGGAGCCAATGGCTGAATAAGTAAATATTTACAAGACTTAGTTCAAAATCTGACATAGATTCAACTGATTATTTAAGAAAGGAATTCTTCTTGATGGAAAGCTATTAACAGTTCTGCATTTGCCAGATTTTGTGTTCAGTGAATATATAGGAATTATCAGTTCTTACAGATATTTACAGGGGATCTGAGCCTCTGAAATGTTTTTCCTTTCTTTCAAGAGCATTGATTGTGTGCTTCTGTGTGGGTATAGCTACACATTTAAAAAATTCAGTCTCTGCCACATTTCTGGAAAAAAAAAAAAAAGAAGTTAAAAATGGGGACTTGAGTTACTGAATGTAGTGGTTTTCAGCTCAGATGGAGATGAAACACCACAGCACTGCTCACTGAATCTCCCCTCTGTCAATCCCCCCACCCTGGTGGAGTGGGGAGGAGAATTGAATTAAAATTTGTTGAAGAGCAGTTTAATAAGTGAAAATAAAGTAAAATGCAATAATAATGATGAATAAGAATACAAATAGAAGAAGAAGAAGAACAACAACAACAGGAACAAGAAGAATGGGAAAAAAACAAGTGATGCACGATGCAGGTGCTCACCACAAGCTGACCAATGCCAGACTCCCCTTCCTGAACCCAGATCAGACACCCTTTCAGCAACTCCCTCCATCTTGTATGCTGGGTATTGCGTTCTGTGGTGTCTCTTTGGTCAGTTAGGTCACCTATCCCAACTGTGCTCCTCCCCAGTTTCTTTGGTATGCCTCCTGGCAGAGCATGACAAAAGGGACAAAAGAGGGTCCTTGACTTAGGATTGGCGCAATTTAGCCAAAAAATCAAAACATCAGCATATTATCAACATCATTCTCATTTCAAATCCCAAACACAGCTCTGTAACAGCTACTGGGAAAAATTAACTCTACCCTAGCTGAGAGCTGGACACGCAGTTCTCTCTCTTAGATAACCAAAATCTTGTTGTTGTCTTAGAATAATCAAATAGTGGTTGGACAGGGCTCTAAAGTCATTGAGTCAAATTGTTAACCCAGCACTGCCAGGTCCACCACTAAATCATGTCCCTAAGTGCCTCATTCACACATTTTTTGAATGCTTCCAGTGACGTTGATTCCACCACTTCCCTGTTGACTTGTTTCCTAACATCCAGTCTCTTCATCTTCCTTTGTCAATTAATGGAACTCTCAGGTTGTGACACTTAAACCTACTTCCCACATTTTAGATGTCTTGCAGACCACTAAGCAACCCAAAGCAGTGCTGGTAAATCCTTGATAGTTTGAAACACAATTAATGTCTATGTAAGAACCACTGGAAGAACCACTGTCTCTAAAGAAGAATTATTCCCTATCTATGTAAGAGTGGTCTGAGTCAAAACAACACTCAGTTCATATTAAAGCCAAATTAATTCAACATGATGTGGCCAACCCACATCATATGGTGGTAATTTTTTGAAGGGGTGGTAAAAAATAAATTCCGGTGCCTAAAAATGTGGAAGAGACTAAATCAATTTTACATTTATTTGTGGAGAAGTGTAGGAAACACTCTAGACCAATATCATAGTGCAAACTACTCTGATTTTTAAAAAGACTAATTCAGAGACTACTCTACAGTTTGGAAAGTTTTGCTTTTATGTATGAAGAGATCAATATTTTAGTCCTGAGAACCAAACAGATTTCCATTTTTCTTCCCCAGGTCCTGTTATAATACAGTATTTCAGGGTGCATGTCCAACCTAAAACTTGTGTGCAAATGAGCTCTCATTTTGAGCAGCAATGTAAAGATGAACATTTTAGACAACTGACACCAAACCCATGTGTTTGAATCATAGAATCATGGAATTATTGAATGGCTTGAATTGGAAGGGACCTTAAAGATCATTTAGTTCCAATCCCTATCATGAGCAGGACACCTTTCACTAGACCAGGTTTCTGTAAGCCCCATCAAACCTGGCCTTGAGCACTGCTGGGATGGGGAAAATCTTGCATTCAACCTAGTTTAGAATCAAGGAATATTTATTATTACTTCTCTGTAGCAAGAAGATAAACAGTGAATTATGTCCAGAATTATTTTGCATTTTGTTCTGATAATAAGAGTCAACAAGGATGAAACCTGTGTTCTGTCAAAATTGCTAAAATAAATCCTTGGTAATTTAAAAGGCATGGAGAATTTCCAAGAACATTTCCAGTGACAGAATTATAAGAAAAGAAAGAAGATACCCTTTTCTTTTGTCCCCTTCACACACAAATGGATTGGATGAAAACTTAATATATAAAAGGTTAAAACTCTGAGGGAATTGTAGTAGTGATTTCTTGTGTTAAATGAATTATATCTAAATTTGTAGGAAAGCAAATTGGTTGACATAGCTTGTGTTGAATGTAAAATAGAAATTATAAACCCCTACCATTCTTTTTCCACACAGAGATTAGTTCACTCACTCATTCCTGAAATGAACTGTGGTTCAATGACAGCAAATCCTGAGGAGGAGGTTTTAAGTTGAATCCCAGTGTCTCCAAAACTGAATTTTATGTTTTTAATTTAGTTTTTGTTATTGCTTTCACAAAATATCAGTATTTATTTCAGTAATTTTTGTGGGGGTGCTGAGAGACTGTGTTTTCATTTCAGCTCAATTTGGACTGGATCATATTCTGAGCAATTGAGCATCAGACATACGAGATCTCATAATTTCTGTGGCATACCCTCTACTTGGAGACTAGTTATGAGTGTTTTAGGTGTTTTTAGTAATAAAAAATAAACATTGAAGGCCTTTCCTGGGAACAACAAACAATGAAAGCAGGATTTCTTGAGCCAGCCCCTAGAGGAAGAAATGTAATGCTAAGAGAGCTGTAATATGCCTCCCCTGCCCAGTCCTGCTGCCAGGCAGCACTGCCAGCATTCCTGTCCCGATGGCATCCCACTCAGGCACCCTCCAGCCCCTGCTCCAGCTGTATTTCAGCTGCTTCACCAGGGAAGTCCTTGCATTTTGTTTATTGGTAACTCCTAGTGGTCCTTTTAGTGGCTACAGATTTCTGTTGAATTAGTTTTCAAGGCTTAATTTCATAGGCCAAGTGTTAAGAGAAAAAGACAAGCAGTAGTTACAACAGGCTCTGAGATTGTGTTTATTCAGATGGAGAAAACAATGCTATTTCTCAGATAATTTATCTTGAAAAAAATTGCAAACATCTTGATCATGGTATAGTATAAAACCAGTGCAATCAACTGAATTATTTTCAGAGTTTTAATTCACTTCAGTTCTTAATTAGCTCTACTGCCATACAACTTCTATATGAGCTTTAAGAGTGCAGTTGTGCCTGTCAGCTCCTATTAGTTATGCAACAGATATTATCTTCAGGGCTCCCAAAGTATGACTGACTGTCGTGGTCACTGACCATGCAAGATTTCTGCTGTAATTCCAGATGACAGTATTCCCTTGATCCCTGTATATATATACAAGGGAATTGCATGGGCAGAGGTCATAATCATCACATGTCATTTATTACATAACAGGGTGTAATGTTAAAACAAAAATATGCTTTGCTTAGCATAGAACCTGTGGGGGAAAAAGTATTTCCTGGAGCATTGGTCACAGGGATATCTTGGATAAATAGGTTATTTTAAAAATAAGTTTTACATATCATTTTGGAACTATTATGTGCAAGTTGTGACTTGTTATCCTAGTTATTAATTTATAAAAACAGATGTGACAGAAATAATAATTTGTAAAGCTCTAGGGGAAACTCCATTTACTCAGAAACTTTCCCTGTAAAAGGCTTATGATATAAACACAAGGAATAAAGCCCTCTTTCTGTCATCATTCAGCTCAGAGAATTCCAAGCTCTTCATGAATGAGCAGTCTCTAGTACTTCAGATGAAGCTGGCCACTTGAGCTCCAGACATATGAAGAGGTGACTGCTTGTCGTAAGTGCTTGCACTGCAGGTGTGTCAAAAGCACAGAGAAATTTCAGAGAGCAGCACCAGTGTCTGAATAGTTTATAGGCTTAAAAGGACAATGTTGGCCACTCAAGTAACAAAGTCTAAAACACTGGACACAGGTGGCCGAGCTAAGGTAGATGCTAATAGATGTTATAAATATAAACTGAAGATATTTGGAGGCTGAAAAAAAACATTTTATCAGGTATGGGACTCTCTGGGAGCAGAATTTTGAGTAATGATTTACTTAAAAGCAAAGGAAAACTTACACTGATGACCAGACAAAATTACCCTAAGAATAAACTCCATGCTACTCAGCAAACCAGTAGGAACTTCATTCCTTTGTTATTTGAGATTATATTGACCAAAGCATTAGAGATTGTACTGGAAGCAGGCTTGCCTTGGCAGCACAAAGATGTGCAATTTGATAGACATAACTTTTTTATTTGCAAGGAAAGTAGCAAATGCATGTTACCAGACCGGTGTGCCTTACTGTAGTTCAGAACTCAAACTGTAAGTCACCAGATGACATTTGTTATCCTTTCCACCACCTGTCACCCATCCGGATGCCCAAGCATATGCCAAAATGTCTATTTTAATTCCAGCTGAAGCAATACCAAGAAATGAGAAAACATTAACAGCAACAACATACTCCATAGGTTACAATGAAAGTTTATTCTGTGACACTCTGAAAGTGTTATAGACACTAACCCATGAATGTGCAAATTAGTAACAAGGGTTCCACCCAGGAGGGCTGTAGAGAAATATGTGTTTATGTGTGATTTTGTGCTTCAAAATTCAGATTCAGTGTGAGTGGAGATCATTAGCTTTCTATTAACTGTGACTTTTTGTTCAGTATGTAACATTACTTATAACCTTAGGGACAGAAGATCTTTTTTAAAAATATCTGAACAGAATAACACTGCTGGACTGGGAGTTTCTGAACCCTAATTTAAAACCTACAGGCAGAAGGTTTAATGATACTTTTGAAAAGCAAGGGAGGAGCATTTCAGTGTAAATCTCATTTTCAAAGCTAAGCTAAGGGTTTTAACATCAAAGTGTACTGTGTAGCCTTAAATGTACCTGAGGATGTAAAAAGCAAATACTGTTTAGAAGGTAGGACACAAAGCATCATTATATGGTTCATGTGACCAACAGCCAGTGTCTAAAACAAAATCCATTGAGGCTATCAGAACAACACTCTCTTTCTTACCATGCAATTTGCATGGAGATCTACTGTGCTTCCAGTTCCAGCTGCAAAAAAAATAAATTTAAAAAAACCCAAAAAAACCCAAAAAAAACAACCCACCCTTCGTTACATGTTTCAGAACATCAATTGAAAATTATTTGAATAACTTTTTAATATATAATACCATATACTGTTAACTATTTAAAGACGACTAAAACAGAATGGGACTAGGAATTCCCACCAAAGTTCTGCTGAACACCTATTTAGTTCAGATAAAAACTGCTTTCCACAGCTTGAAGAGAAGCAGCAAACAAAGCCCTTTTGAGATCATCACTAGCTTTTTTCTTAAATAAGGAGATTTAGTCTCAGCTTCATCCTACTGGCTAAGAAAATAAACCACCTGGACATGTTTTTTTTCTTGAACCACTTTCTCTTGGAGTGCAGTTTAACTGCTTGCTTGTGGGCTGATGGGCTCTTATGCACTGACTATTCTGGTCAAATTAAAATCAACCTAATATTTAAAAATATGTACACATCTTTGTTAAACAGTAATGCTGTTCAAGACTTAATTTTTCTCAAAACATCATCACAAGTCTTAAAGACTTTTCATCCTTTACCTTACTGTGTTTGTGAAATAGGTAGCGTCTTTTTTCTGTAAAGGATAAAATTAACCACTACAGCTTAGTATATCTTATGCCTGCCAAAATAAACACATACTGAGTTAAACCTTTTCCTTATTGAAATTAATGACAACTCTATGACTGACCTTTGTATAGACAAAAATTTATGTGTATTGCTGAAGAGTTGCAGCAATGGTACATCCAAGACGTTTTAATAGAAGTTTTGACAAGTAAAATATGCTTTTCAGAATACCTGTTAGTTGCATGCATAAAACTTAACATCAGGAACAGCTTAAAATTCAGTTTCATTTTATCTTGTTAATTCATAGGAAATTCATTCCAACTAAAAAAATATTGTTCTGAGTCATCACAGCCTTTCAATATAGTGACTGAATACATTTAAATAGCTAACTTCAATATCAAGTAACGTATTTTTTTCGCAACTCATATATTGCTTATGTTAATCTGATATTAGGTAGATTTTGATTAGTGAATACCTTAACTGTCTTCTCACATGCCATATTGCAAAGGCTGCCTAATGGAGTGGCAAGAATGCTCCTAAGTGGGTATGTTGAGTTGAACTTCCTTATGTGTGAAATGTGGTGTCTCTGTTGCTATGAAATTGGCCACTTTTGTTCTTCTGGTGTGGTTCTGATAGCTTATGTATGGGAGATATTGCCATCATTTTTAATCTTCTTTTTTTTTTCTAAACTTAAATCAGTAGTTACCTTTTATTAGCTAAGTCTAGCCTTGAAATGATTTTGGTAGATACTGAAGCTTATATATGCTATTTTAGTTTGTGTTGATGATTTCTAACTATTTTTAAAATGCTCAAACTCTAGAATGCACATGGAGTTAATTATCCTAGTGCTTACCTCTTGAGTAACTGCATATGTAATTTTATTCCACAGGAATTTGCTGCACTGACAAAAGAATTAAATGCATGCAGGGAACAGCTGCTTGAAAAAGAGGAAGAGATTTCAGAACTAAAAGCTGAAAGAAACAACACAAGAGTAAGTACACAGCAGACCTTTTCTGGATATCATGTGTGGGTAAACTTACATATAAATCTAGATCTTCATTTCTAGGAATAAGAAGACAAAAATCCAGCATTTTCGTGAGTGAAGGAGATTCTAAGTGGCAGGACACACCTGCCATGCCAGAGTCCTGAAGGAAATGAGTGTATTAGCCAGATATATTGCAAACAATTAAAATTGTAGGAGATTTAATATGTAACATGGTAAGGTCATTCAATTTAAATGTCTTTTAAAGCAAGGGACTCGTGCTGAGTAGCCTGCACATATCCTCATCTCTTATCAAGGCAAAAGGCGGGTTAAAACAGACAATCAGTTTTGCCTTGGATTTGATCTGAATAAGGAGGAGATGAAGGCTGCCACACATACCACAGGCAGTCTGTTGTGTAGTCTACATGCAGCCTTGTTACCCTTGAAGTAAGTGGCATTTGCTGTATAGCTGAGTGGGGACAAGATTCTATCCTGAAATGTATCGTGTTCTGCTTCAATCAGAAGATACTATTCTGTCTGGGAACAAGAATATATCATACAGCATCTTCTGAAAATTCTCAAATGATGGACAGAATTTTTTTCAGAATAAAATAATTTGCACATAAAAGTGTCTGGACAAACCAGAATTGATCTAGTAACACAGGAAGGTAGCAGAGGAGACTTTATGATGTTTGTGGAAAGGTGTGAGAAAAGAGATGGAGCAGTGCCAGATCAGGTGGGAGACAGGCTGGTAGTGCACATACAAAATAGATCTCGAGGCTGAACACCAAGAATGATTTCTCATATGCATATTTTGTTCTTTTGTGATCTGTGTAACTTTACCAATTTTCTTAATAAACTAATAGCATTTTGCATGCTCAGCTAACATCTCTTCTTTGTCAGCTAATTTGCATTTTAAAGAGAATCTAACAATATATACCAAAAGACCTGAGAGAGAGCCTTTCTCTCTGCATTCTTCTCCCCATCTATAGCACCAAAGTGCCATAGCATTCAGAAATTCAAGGCAGGACACATGAAACAAATGCCTACAAAGAGGCAAAGTTGACCCATCTACCTCTATGGTTTTCTGGATGTTCAGGAGATGATCACATTTAGTACAAAATTCTTAGAGATGATGGGTTTGGAAAATTTTATGGGAGGTATAGATGAGAGCTACTTTTTCTCCTATTAATTAATTAACTAATTAATTTTTAGAAACATGTAGGATTTGCACTGCATTTTCCAGGTTTAGCAAATCATGTCAGCTGAAAAGAAGTCTGAAGACTTTCTATAGCTGCTTAAATTATCAGTGACTCCTACATGTGTATTATTTTAGAAATTAAAAAAATTCTTTATCCATTTCACTGCAAAGTCCACTGAACACCAGCTTTAGTGTGTTAAAACTGCAGTGCACCAGTATCTAGTGTGGGTCTGATACAAGCAGTGCAGACTAGCAAAAATTCTAAGACTAAACTTAGTAGCCAAAGATAGTCACTTGCCAAAGAACTGTAAGGGAAAAGGAAGTTGACTCAACTGCACTTCATCTCTTAAGTCAGACAGATCTCTGTCACAGGCAGTTTCTTTGCAGAGCAAGAAGCTTAAAGATCATCCATTTTTATGTTTCTTGGGCTGTATAAAAGAAAAATTGGCAAGAGGTTTTCCAAGAGAACTAATATCAACAAATGGGAGTTACTGTGCTGTAATCCTTGCAAGTTAAAATTACTAAAATTGTTAAATACTTGTGTTTTCAAAATGAGGACCATAATGTTTAGGCTATGAAAAAACAGGGAATGCAGGAGATGCTACAGCAAACAATGGGAAGATAGAGTCCAAATATTAATGGAGAAGGAGAGAGAAAAAATTCAGACATGCCTTACCCTGACCTCTAGCATTTTCATTAATAAGTTATTACCCCATCATATTTATGTTCTTGCCAGGCTTTAGGCTACCATGTACTACAATATATTCCAGTGCTGGCTGTAATAGTAATGCTGTCTTCTATAGGGATACTCCTTTGATAGGGAAAGATGAGCATTTTAGATGCAAAAGCTGTTGTTTTCAACACACAGTCTCGATGATGTGCTAGTGATGAGATTTCCAGCAACATTCATTGGGAAGGCATTGCCTATAAACAGGTATTTTTGCAAACTGAGATTTATGGTGCTATTAATGCAAAACAACTTTAATATTCTCTAAAAAAAAAAAAAAAAAAAAAAATTGTTCCAAAATTTTTCTGTTAATTTAGCAAGGATTCAAATAAAATAATAATATTTGGAGGACCACTGATACAGAAAATTAAATGTCTTTTCTCATATATGAAGTTAGTCCAACTAGTGCATCTTTTGTCCATCCCTCTAATGTTCATACTTAAGCCAGCCCTAGCTTGGCTACATTAATGAGACTCACCTGACTGCACAGGACACGCTCATGCATCACCACACATACTGGAACTATTCACTGCAACCACTTTGTCCCAAGTAGCACTTCCTGCTGCTTTTAAATGAAGATGCTCTGTACCAAATTGCAGCTCCTGAATTTTTTAATCCAACCGTTTATCTCCTTGGGGTAACAGTAAAAAAGATACTGTTTGCTTCCTCCTATTCTGCTTCCTTCAAACTGAATATCAGCAGAAAGGAATGAAAGTGGCAATTCTGTCAGGTCCTGAGTACACACCAGCCTTCCAAGTCCCTTTACATTTTCAGTTATGCCTAACTGGCAGTATTTTATTTACTCTAGACCCACACCTATGTGTTTCTTAATCTTCTGGCAACAGCCTCAGACAGTTTTTGCTCATCACATAAACAAACAAAACACAAAGCTCACTTCACATCCTGATTTCCCACTCTATGCCAAGCTGTAGTAGCAGATCTTGACGGTAACATGTTAGAGAGACCATAACGGAATTACATTTTCTGGGTAAAATACCCTTCAGATCTCAGCCAAAATACCAGAAATTAAACTTTACCCCAGTATTTAATCAAGTTCTATTCAATCCTTCTGATGGTAGTCTCAGGTATTTGCTGTTGAATGTGTATTTTTGCTGCCTATGATAATTAACTTTTTCTGACACATTACAGTAGAAATATTTTCATGTTAAGAACATAGCTGGCAACTTAATCTATCAATACACGAGGCGAAATAGAAAGTGTGGGAGCCCAGATTGTGTGGTGTTGTGAATGGGAAGACAGACAGGTTCTCACTGGAAGACCATTGTATGGGACTTTGAAAACAGATAAAAAATATCCTACTAGAGACTCTTACAGTTATTTCTCTGGATAGTCTCTAGATAGAATGATCATCTATGGCATGCAGAAAGATGGCATCTTTTCTGAAACTGGAAGATAAGTCATTGTGATCTAGCATGTTATTTAATGGAAATTATAAAATAACACTAGCTGTTTAAATTTAAATGAAAATATTTTTCATCTTTGTATTCTTTTGAAGTAGAAAAAATGCATAGAATTAACTTATTACATTAGAATATTATTATGAGGAAATTTGGGGGTTGGTTTGGTAGGAGAAAAAAATATGTTCCAGTACTGCTATGGATTAATCTGATTGTAGATTTTTCCCTACAAAAAAGAAGGACCAGAAACATATCTGTGCTTTTTTAATAAAGTATAAATTTTTTGCACAAACTGGTCTGAAATATTTTAGTTCTAACAGTTTAGAAACAAAAAAATTATACCTCTGTTAATAAATGAAACAGCAGTAACAGTGTCATTAACTCTCTTGCTTCATGTCTTAGGAGATGAAGCATTTATAAAAGTGAACAAGGCTGAGTTGTATCTATTTTTATCCATATTTTATTTTCTCCATTCCTTATTGAATGGTTTATGACATAGCTGCAATTATGCACTGCAGTTTCATTATACCTATAAGTCAGAACTTAACCTATATTTTAGGATTCAAATTCAAAGTATGGTTTTACCTATTTTAGTTCATTTTCTCATATGTCCTTTAAATTAAATCAGTTTCATAGGGGTTGAAAATCTATCAGGTAATCTATTTCTTTTTTAAACATGATGAATTCTTATAGCCTAAAAACACTGTACACATGAAAATAAGTATATTGATCTCCTAAGGTTCTGCACAAGGCAAAACATGAATTCAATAATATAAGTAACAGTATATATCATAGCCCAATGTTATTGACTATCTTGTAGATTCGTGTCTCTTTTTTAAATAAAGAACTTATCTCAGAAAGTATTGTAATAATGTAGTAAATTTAATAGATAGTTGTTCAATAACTACATGTTTTTATATAAATATGTGGTGTTGGGCAATCTATGTAGTGTAGTAGTTATATTTCTATTCATTATTCTTATAATCCCCCCTTTCTTGCTATTGTTTTGTGTCCAATTATTCAAGTGTTACATTTTCTTTCACAGCTTTCACATATGTGTGATTTCATTAAGATTTTAGGTTGCTCACATTTTGATTTCTGTTCAGGACAGACATACAGTAGTTGGGCTATAACTTTATTTTTTCAGAGAAACATTTTCACTGTTAATTCACCAGTGTAGCTGTTGGAGGTGACACCACCTGACCATAGGTGAAAAGTGATGGCCATTACTGTGGAGCAATGCTGAAAAAAATCACTGATTTCGTGACTGCTTTTAGAGGTAGTCTTCATGTCAGCTTACTTTACTTGTCTTCTCTGCTCACACTAGAGATGGAGATTCACTGAACAATCTGAATTCTAAATATAGACTGAAAGAAAATTCCATTTTTCCTGTGCTGGTGAGAAATTCTAAGATGAACCTCAGAGGAGAATTGTCTTCTTAGTGAGTTACCTCATTCCTCTAAGGAATACCTTAAGCTAAATGTGTCTAATTCAGTCTTTTTCCCTGTATTTCTTTATTTATGACTCTCCTTTTCTCTCCATTATCATCTGCTGATTCCTTAATTTCTCCATTTATTATCCTGCTGTTAACTTTTTCTAAAAAACAAGTGTTTCAAAAATAATGAAAGTTAAGATAAAATATTTTACATTGATTAAAATCCAGGTCCAGTTTGCTGTAATAGCAAACTCTACTGAGTCACACTAATTTCAAATTATTGAGCCATCTTTCCTTAAAATGAGTATTTCAGCTTCTTTCATTTTCTATGTGTAAATCAGTGTCCATGTAGTCATGATGGTATGGTGTAGTAGAGCATGGAAGGTGATAATCTGTGCCAATGTAAATGTAGTTTATACCATTAAATCTTTTCAGTTTTTAAATTATTATTTTTGTATCTTTTTATGCTTATAAAAAGTAGTCCAGAGTTTCAGAAACAATCCTATTTACATAAGATATGATAGTCAGCGTGGCATCTTGAGCATCCTAAAATTTGCCCAGTATAAAACTCTCTTGTCAGATTATTTCATAATTCATTGTCAAGCTTATGCTTTCCAGTAGGAAAAGCATAGCAGTGATGCGTGGGTGATTCTGTCCTACCTGCTGCTGTTGATCTTCATCTTCTTTTCTCTGCAAGCTGCCTGTCCCTCTGAGTGCTTGACAACTGTAACAACTTGACAGCATGAGGGAGCAGAAAATGCTCAGCAGCCCATGATCACTATTAATGCCAGAGTTTAATTGCAACTTACTCGAATCCCTAAAGCTGTTTCTAACAATTCTTTTGCAGTTTAAATGAATTACCATTATTGTTACAATCTTATTTCAATGTGAAATCTTGTGATATATTCACAACTATTTGGAATATGAATTACTGAGCTACATATGTGGAGGGAAGTCCTCAGCATGCCCACCAGTTATTGTGATTTCCTTCAGATGTTAAACATTGGTTGACACACCATCATCTTCAACGTCAATCTTTTATGTTTATATTCCATTCCCCCATCATTGTAGCCCTGAGGTGCTTCATAATTCTGTCAGTGTTGTTGACATTTGCACTTCCCAGGGAAGCAGGGAAGATCTATTACCCCTTTTTAAAATATAATTGTAATTGGGGAAACATTGAATAAAACAGCAACTATTGTTACATGTTCTAAGTGGGGCAATAAAACTGGTGAAAGGTCTGAAGGACAAGTCTTGCAAGGAGCAGCTGAGGTTGCTGGGGATGTTTAGCCTAGAGAAAATGAGGCTCATGGGAGCCTCTATCACTCTATGGAGCTGTAGGTCAGGTGGAGTCTGCCCCTTCTCCCGGGTAACAAGTGACAGCACAAGAGGCAATGACCTCACATTACACCAGGGGAAGTTTAGGTTGGGCATTAGAGCAAATTTCTTCATCAAGAAGATTATCATGGTGATTGGATACAGCATTGGAGCAGGTTGCCCAAGGAAATGGTCGGATTGCCATCCCTGGAGGTATTTAAAAGATGTGTAGATGTGGCACTTGGCCACTTTGTTTAGTGAGGGACTTGGTAGTACTGGGTTAATGTTTGGAGTTGATGATCTTTTTTTCAGCCTAAACAATTCTATTAATTTGTGAGTCTAACATTTCACTAGAGCAGGGGGCAAAAATTTGCTATTGGGTTCTCAGTTAGAGTCAAATGTCCTACTCCTTAGGGGTTTTTTTTCCCTTTCAGCAGAACTGGGAGTAATATTTCACGAAGAGACCTGGTTAATGGTATTCCCTACTCCACTGGTTTTGCTATTAACAGTGCTCACAGAATCTGTGAAGAAACAGAGGTTATTTTTGTTGAAAAGCAAAAACAAGAAATTTTTACAAATGAGAAACCTATATTAGCATGCCTTCTTGAGCATTCCTAGAGCTGATGGTAAGGAAGAGTCCAGTGTTCAGAGGTAGTTTCCAGAAGAATGACTGACTGTAAATGCTCCAGTAAATAAGAACAGAAATAAAAAGTATTAAATGTTCCTAAGCACTGTTTTGGTTCTCCATGGGTCTTTTGACAGAGCTGTGACAATTGGTATACTGTAAAATAGGCAACATAGCATTTTGCACTTGATTTATGTAACAACTATGAAATGTATGCAGACATTGGAATTTGTTTTTTTCTTCTCTGAAATGGTAGTTCTAAGCTAAAAGCAAACTTAGCTTTTGTGTATGTTAAATGGGTGATTGTCATTGGTTTAGTATCATGTATTATGTATGTTTCTAACATGGCAGTAATGTAACATAAATATGTTATCTGTAGCTCTGCTACAGACTAGAGTGCTGTACAGTTCATCTCAAATAGCAAACTCCTCCACAATCATCCCATTAGAAATTCTGAGTTCCCACCACTCTGCTGTCTTCTACTTGAAAACTTTGTTTAACTTGTTTTAGCTCTTCATCACTGAAGAGCTCTTCATAGCTCTTCATCACATCATTTGATCTCTGTTCTGGCTTTGCTTAGTAAGTTCCTTGTCTTCTGTCCATGCTGACTTCCCATTCCTTGTTGGGATTGTCTGTTTGCATGAGTTCAAAACGAGGTTCTGGATGTATGTTAGGAGGTTTTTTGTGTGATCCTTATTTATCTCTTTGCTATAGGTTGTGTGTAATTCCTTTTCCATGTCAAGGTGTCCGTGTCGCCATCACTTTTCTTCTCTCCTAAACCGGATTTTCCCATTTTCCTTTCCAACAAAGTCTTGCATACAGGCTCTCAAAAGTCCCTAATGGTCACAGCATTTGTCTGGGAGATAACTCATTTAGGGTAGTAGGACACAAAATATGATAAATTTGCTCAGAGTTAGGCCAAAAAAATGGTTGCCAAGGTTTTGTTGCCGTGGACTGGTTTAGTGGGAGTCAGTTTGATCATGAGACAGCTACAGCTGTCTTCCAGCTATGTGGAAGGAATGGCCATACTAAAAATGCAACTGTAGATTGATGTTTCCCTTTTTCCCCAATTTCTTCAGAAATCTGTAGCCTTTTGGTTGGATTTAGACTGATCCAGATGTAGCTATGATGCATTGAAAAATTTCTACCTAAAGAGAACTGATCAGGACAAGGCAGAGGCTCCAATAGAGTCAGCCAGGAGGTGGGAATGACTGTGGAGAAATCTAAGTGCACAGCATGGATTAGAGGCAGGTTCTGTCTACCCTAGGCCTGTAGAGCTGGGCAGAGTTAGCCTGCACCCTCACAGAATCTTTTAAGAGACAGGACAGAGAGTAAGTTGAAGAATTAGAAATCAGCTGTTGTCATATTTTCCTCTAGCTCTCTCCCAGATAAACTAGATGGCCTAGAAAAACTATGATGATACAAGAATTTGGATCAAAATTCAGCAATTCAGTTCTATTTATGATGGCAATTAATCATTTATTTAAGTACTACAATGAACAGAAATACTCTGCAAATATTTGGAAAATATTCAGTTCTCATTTAATTTGCAAACTTCCCATAGCCGCATGCTGAATTCTTGATGGCTCTATCATTAAGTGGTCTCTTCAAATTTGTGTGCTACATCGGACTGCCTCAAATAATTAAAAATCCACCTATATCTGCTGTTAACCCTTTAGGGATGAGAAAGCTAGTTAATTTCTTGTTCATTTGCTTTTGATAAATACAGGCCACGACTTGGATTCAGAAATGAGAGGGTGACCCTCCTTTCTTGACTACGGGGAGTCATTGTAACTCTGTATTAACATTGTTCTCGTATTCATTCATGATTTTTTGTGAAGAATATAGTTATTGTAACATAACAACCAGGTGCAAATCCAGACAGGAGGATCATATTTGAAGCAAAGATGGCATCAAGCCATAATCATTCTTAATCTGACTTAATATCAACATACTACATCTCTAATGTAATTGCCTTCTGCTTTTGCTCTTCTATGTCTAGTAATTAATGTAAGAATAGAAACCATTATGTAACTAAGAATAACTGTGGATTACAGACAAATATATGTATTTAATAATAGTAGCTATATTAAGAACCAATTAAAGGAGAAATTTTAAACAATTGTCCATGTGACTTTGGATTTCCAGTTCAATGACTTAGATATAATTGTTTGTTGTAATTACAGTACATTTAACATGCATTCTGATTCATGAATTTATCTACCCTGATTTATCTTACAGCTGACCAAGTCCTTTTAATGTTCAGGCACTAAAAACAGCAATGGTAGCCCTATGAAAGTATAGGCAAATGAGGAATTTTCTACACAACATCAACATACAATTTTCGTTTTTCATTTAAGCTCAGAGTAATAATGAAAACTAAATATAATCTGTTTTTAAAAAATGTTATTTATGGTCTATTTTACAGATGTTTATGGACTTCTCTGTTTTTTGTTGTGTTTTTAAAACAACAGAGACAATGAATATTTTAGAGCATGTGCTAGTGATGAACACCATTAGTTGTGGCAGTTCTAATCAATAGTCTTAAAAATATAGTAAAATATACTGTTCACTCCCACATAATTCGTTAATTTGCTTTCAAGATAAATTGAAAACGTATTACAGTTAGACTGAATTAATTGGCAACTTATTTAATATTTTTACATTTTTTTTTGACTGTCTTGGCTTATTTGACTGTCAATACTCATCAATTACTATCACAAATGATATGTAAATATGTAATTAATTTAGTAAAATCTTTAATGATTTGTTGTTCTTACTTTTCATAGCAGAGTTTTAAATGAAATCATGAATAGATTTTCTATTTTTCCATTTATTCCATCTGATTTAGAAATATGAAATACAGCTAATAGTTCCAGCAATCTCTCCTACAATGAAAAGGAAAACTGCTGTTTGGTATCATGCAGTCTGTAGTTAGAATTTCTGTGGCATTTAGAGGCACAGAAATTAATAACTTTTTATTTCGAATCCAATAGCTGCTGCTGGAGCATTTGGAGTGCCTTGTCTCAAGACACGAAAGGTCCCTGAGGATGACAGTGGTGAAACGGCAAGCACAGTCTCCCTCGGGAGTTTCCAGTGAAGTTGAGGTCCTCAAAGCTCTGAAATCTCTGTTTGAGCACCACAAGGCTTTGGATGAAAAGGTACAGTATGGAAAAAAAGACTTAGTAAATACACTCTTCAACTTGCCTAATTGTGCTTTATGATGCAGCAGAGCAAGAGTTTTGTTTGTTGAGTCCTTGGAATAAACCCTGCACTTAGAGCATTTACAGGTATCCAGAGAAATCTGGATGGTAAGAATGTATGGCCAATAGCTGTAATGCACTCGAGGTCACTTCAACTATCTTTTGTAGACAATAGAAATGACTTCAAAATAAGCAAATCTCACTCCTACCAGGCATGCTTCTCCTTTTTGTCACTAAATAAAGAGGACCCTGTGGAATTTATTGAGGGTAAAATGTGCTTTTAAGTTGAGACCATGAAAGTGTAGGTATATCTCAAATTTTAAAAACACACAGAGGCAAGATGTTCCTAACTCCATAAGGGAATTTGGCTCTTAGATATTTTTAGGAGGAAAACCTCCTAAATTTCAGAGGTCTTTTTAACCTTTGCTGCATAAGGACAGTGTTCCCTTTACAAGTAGCATAGCCTATAGTAAGTAGTACATTCTTCATTATCAGAAGTGATGAAGGGCCTGCAGAATCAAGGTAAAACCAATGATAACTGCATCAAGTCATGCTGATGAAGAGGGTCTTTCCGCTGCATTCCTCATGTATCCTGTGCTGGAAAGACTCCGTTCAAAATGAATGAATCTTTGTACAGCTATGAATTATCACCTTGAGTACTGGATACATGTATTCATAAATCTAGTTCAAGTCTGGAAACAACGTGCTTGTAAGGTGACGTATCTGAATTAGTAAGTGCCTCAAAACTACACATGCAGGGAGCACGTGAGAAACAGCGCTCATGAGCAAAGAACCTCATTCCTTACAGGGTCTGTTTTGGCTGATTTGCTCATTGCTGCTGCTGAGTTGCTTCTCTGGTTGAGATGGCTGGGTAAGCAGGGATGGCATTGTGCAGCACAGCATCTGAAACCATTGACTGCGCAGATGAGCTATACTGTACAGCACCAATTTAATGGTCTCACAGTAAAAAATTTAACTTTAAGAAATATACTCAGAAAGCTGACTTAATGAAGGTAGCTGTAGATATATAGTAATATATGTATCATTGGTACTAAAAGGATGAGGCACTGTGGTTTGTGAGTCATATTAGGTTCAAAGTTTATTAAAATTAAGGAACTTAGACCAAATAAAAACTTCTTATGTGTTTAGGTATATCTTTTGGGTTATATGTTCTACTCAGATATCATGAAAGCATCTTTAAAGAAAATCTAGAAATTCTAGCCACAGTAATAAGCTTTTGGATGTCATTAAGTCTTAAAAAATACCATATTATTAAAAAGATCTTTTGAGGACTGATGGGGTTTATGCTCTGAGCTTTGATGTTTTATCCAGCACTTTAAATATCATGAAAACTAGGGTAGGAAGCTCTCCAGCTTTTATACGTTTTTGACATAGTGTTGGATAAGTATGAGAAAATAGTAAGAACTAAACTTTAAATATATTCTGATTACTCAACAGTTGTGTACCTCTTACACATTTTTTTTTGTGAATGTTTTAGTGTTTCGGTACCATGCAGTTTATTTTACATCCCATTTAAAAAACTGTTGTAGCAAATTAGATTGAAGCTACATGTAATATTTTGACTTGCATTATTTTAAAAAATGACTTACATTGTTGAAAATTCTATTCCTGTATTGTTTTAAATGTAATAAGTTAAAATCAGTATTCATCACATCAAAAAACTTTGGAATGACAGAGGTAGACATCTCATGTATTTAGTTGATTCCTGTCCCACTGGTAATGACAATTATCAGGGTAGAAAAGTCAACCATCTGCAATCATATTAACAGAAGATTAGTTTCATTATAAAAGAGATTTTGTAATTGGTTGGTCAAAATTACTTTTCTGACATGCTGTTTACTTATGTGTGGAGCCTTTTAATTTGATGCAATAAATCGTATTTTTACTATAAAACATTCTGAGATAAGTCCAGTAAACAGTTTAATAAATTATTTTTAGATAATTTGTTATAGGCCCAGCACATATTATTTTCAAGTAAAAATCCTATACAAAAATACCTGGTTTTATTGCAGTGTCTCTGAAAGGATTGGATGAAAGATGGTGCCTATATCACCCAGATACTTGATAATATAATGCTTTCACAAATTGTCAACATTATGGTGATTTTTATTTAAAAATAATGAAAGTAAAAAAGACTGCATGAACCCAAATGTGCTAAAATTTTTTTATGGCATGTGAGTCATATATTCTGCATGGTGACAGAAAAATTATGTAAGACAGATTTGTTTCAGACCCTTCAGAAATAAGATATCAATCCAGATATAAAAATGCATTGAAGTTTTAAGGCAGTAGTAGAACAATGTGGGTTGGAGCTCCTGAGAGACATCTGGCCCAACCTCCTGCTCAAAGCAGGGCCAACTGTTTCAGGTTGCTTAGGGTCTTGTCCAATAACTTCTGAATATTTCTGAGCAGAAAACCTATTCTGGTGTTTCACCACCCTCGCTGTAATTTTCCCCATAATGCCTATCTGGAGTTTCTGTTGTTGAGTATTGCACTGGTTCCCTCTTGTCCTGCAAGATCTTTCCTTCCTGCATCTGCAAGAAGAATTTGGCTTTATTTCCTCCACATCTTCTGTTTAGCTGGTTGTAGACAGCAATTAGATCTCCCATGAACTTTTCCTTCTCTACTTTGACCAGATCCCGCTCTCTCACTCTGTCTCATATTCTGTGTGCTCCAGCCCATGGTCAGCTTGGTGGGCCTTCACTGAAATCTGCCAATGTCTTTCTTTTACCAGGAAGCCCAAAACCAAATGCAGACTCAAAAGTCTGGAGGGAAATAATCATTTCCTCCAACCCACTGGTCAAACTGTATGCTGGCCTTTTTCATCACTAAGCCTTTTCTGCAAAACTGCTTTGTCTTCCCAAATCCAGTCTCATTCCCTAGAGTTATGCATTTTGTGCCAAGATTTGTGTCACTGATCACAAGCCTCTGAACCTTGCAGTCCAGTCCATTTTTGATGCACCACGGAATCTATTTCAGCAATTAACATCTCATCAGTTTCCCTAGAGATAAATGGAAGATCTTGCAGAAAATCTCAGTGAAGACAAAAATCATTCACTGTTCTCCTCTCATCCATGGAGCCAGTCCTCTCATCATGCAAGGCAGTAAGGTTGGCCAAATATCATTTGGTTTTGACAAGGGCATACTGGCTCTCCCCAATCACCATCTTGTCCTTTATGTGCCTGAAAATGCTTTCTGGAAGATTTGCTTTATAACCTTCCCTACACTGGCCAGCTTCACTTTCCTGGATCTTGCCAGGATAACTCCACTATTTCATGAAGAGGGACAAAACATTTGTGAGTTTGCCACTCATCAGGAATCTCCCTGACTTCTGCTACTTTCAAAGATGAAAAAGGCTTTATTATGACAAAGTAATCAAGTCTCTTGGCATCCATGGATGGAGTCAATCTATTGCCTTTGACTTATGCACGTCTTGTCTTCCTGTATTGCGGGCAATGCTTCACTTGCACAGAGTCTGCTGCTGTGCTCAGGGGAGGTCTGCAGGCAGAACCTCACTGTAAAAATGAGACGAAAAACATGATTTATAATGCACTGATGTTGCAGCAAAATAAACAGTGTCCCATCAGAAAATGCACACAAAGCTGAGGTAGGTTAACAGATAAAGAGCAATAAAAACTGTCAAAAGTGCACTGGAAATGTATCATGCAAATGAATAATGTAATTTTTTTCTTCAATTTTTTTCTTCACACACTATTAATGTAGCTGTTACATTCATGGAAAAGCATAAAAAATATTTTAATGAGAAGTTTTGCCTTTTAAACTTACAAAAATATGAAGAAAATCTTAAAATTATTCCTAAATGCAAATTTTCTTTCATGTTTTTGCTCCCTCCACTAAAACATCTTGATGTGTTGTAACAAGCTCTGCCACAAAAATTGACTGATCATGAAAGGATTCCTACATGCACAGTACAAGAACTACAAAACCATCCTCCTTACTATAAGAAAATGCAATGAAACCTACTAACTAACAGATTGGAAAGTGAAAATAAAATATATCAATTTCTAGGCAGGTCTACTTAAGTATAAAATAATCAGGAGTGATACCTTATTTCAAAGTCTATGGACATTCTATTACATGAAGTCTGGGCTTTGCCTTTCCCTTTTGTCCAGAAGATAGATCACCACAGAGAGACCACAGCTGTGATTACATCATTCTGAGAAAACATGGCTGTCATTGCAGTTTTTTCAGTCTGACAGCTCCTTCAGGATCTTTCTCATTATCCACATGCCACAGCCCTGCAGAATGAAAGCTTGTCACGAGCTTCCCATGTGAGAGAGTCAGTCCTGTTTGGCTGAACCCAGTAGGTATCTCTTAGCAAGTAGGAAATTGTAAGAGTATGATTTAGTCTTGCCCCATTATCTGTATGAGATCTTAATAGTGCCAAACAAAAGTTTTCACAGACTGGTTTTGCAGTTTTAATGTATTTTGTGAGAATTTTTGCTTTAGAGCATGGGGACAAAGATAGAGTTAATTTAGTTTAGAAATGCTCACCATTACATGTGTCACTCAGAAAAATCTCATTGTGTCTCCTTGGGTAAGTTGTGTCACTGCAAATGAAATTGATATCACACTAACTGTATTTATTATTGTCATTTATTATTATTATTATTATTTAGAAATTTGATTTTACAGAAGCTATACATATTTTCATAAGATTTTTCTATATGTAATTATACTAGCACTTTTAGAAACGCAAAACCAAAGCACATGGGCAGTTCTGTTAGCAATTTTAAATTTTCATCATATGAGAAGTTAGATTCTGTTTCACCTGAGTGTAAGGTTAGGTTATATCTCTCAAACAACAAGCATTGTTAAAAAAATGTGAAGTTTTAAACATTAGGAGTGATTTGGGCTAGGACCAATGTGAAGTTCTGACTTAACTTTTCTTATAGCCTTTGCTATTGTATAAGTGAGGTGAAATTTGCAGCAGTATTCATGGAGTGGAAACCTCCCTTCAGTTTTTACCCTGTCCTTCCTAATGCTACAGGTCTCAAACTCTTCTCTTTCTGCTGCTAAGTAGCTCATACCTCTGTGAGTTTTTTTCCATGCTATGAAAAGTTGTAGAACCAATGTAAGACGGCACTACAAAATATTTTGTGATATTATATATGAATATACATGGAATCATTTATAAAAGAGCAAGTGAAGGCAATATTTCCTACAAATCATTAGAGCTGAATAAAAACAGAAGCTCATGTTAACTTCATGGTTAGAGTAGACATTGAGTAGATAGGAAGTACAGAGTCCTTATATGCAATTCAGGAAGAACAAAAGGTAGAAAAATTATTGTACTACTTGTGCCATTCTATAGTTCTATTTGACTTCTAATATCAATTGAAAAATGTTTATTGTCCTGCAGACATTTTTTCCTCTTTTGCTTTAAACTTTGGGTTCAACTTTTAAAATGTGCATTTGGAAAGGAGAAAGAAGTAACTTCTCCAAACCCAGTTTTTTGGTCAGTGTTGTAAGAAAAGTGTCCAGTTGATCTTTACAGTGGAAAGCAGCTACCAGATGTTACTGTCTAAGCTAAGAATGAAAAACCCACTGGTCCTCTTCAGATTAATTAATGGTAGAAAAGTATACTTAATATTCTTGCAAACAAAATTAGCGTATTTGTGTCAGCATTGTCACTGTCTTTTTATTCATTAGCAGGTAACTAGGAGAACTTTTATTCAATAGAATAAATGGGGGGAAAATGATTCAATTCTAGCATGCAATTGTTTTTTAAAAAGCTCTTTATAGGCTGCAGATCTGAAGAGAATGAAGAAAGAATTTGACAGCAAGTAAAAAAAGTGGGAAGCAGTTGCTAGGAGATAGAGAAAGATGGGTGATATTTTGCACTGACAGGAGTGATAACATGACATTGACTATGCTACATTTAAAGATAATGTGGTTGCATTTAAAAAACAGAAGAATACCCAGTCATCTGGACATATGTTAGATACACCCTCTAACATGGAGAGAGCAACTCTTTTCTGCTGTGTCTGTGACACTACAATCATAAAATCACAAAGTGGTTTTGGTTGAAAGCAATAATTACAAATCACCTAATTTGTACCCCCTGCTGTGTTAGGGACACCATTCACTGGACCATGCTGCTCCAGGCCCCATCCAGCCTGGCCTTGAACATTTCCAGGGATGGGGCATCCACAGCTGCTCTGGGCAACCTGTTCCAGTTTCTCACCACCTTCACAGTAAAAAATGTCATCCTAATAACTAATTTACATCTGTCCTCTTACAGTTTAAATCCCTTCCACCTTGTCGTGTCACTGCCTGCCCTTGTAAAAAGTCCCTCTCCAGGTCTCTTGTAAGCCCCTTTAGAAACTGGAAAGTACTATAAGTTCTCCCTAGAGCCTTCTATACTCCAGGTATTTGTCCTTTAAAAACATTTGTGATAGCATTTCTGTTAGATCAGTTGGCATCTGGCTGTTGTTACTTTCTGAAAACTTTTTTAGTAAAGCTTTATCACTGCCCAAGAAAATAGAAATACATTGAAAAATCATATGAAATTTGAGCAGAGCAACTTCTGAAGTGATGCACATTATCTCACTAAGATAATTCTTATTAACTGTAGTTACTCACTTATTGTCACTTCCAGAAAATAGACAACAGTGTAATATGCCAATCACTAATTGGCATTCATCATATGAAAAAAACTCCAAACAAAAATTGTCAAATAAAAATAGTTCGCATTTGTTCCAGTTCCTTTTTCTTTAATAATATAGTGACCTGGAACAACAACCTTTCCTGCATCTCTCAGAAATGAGGATGGTGCTGTTTGGGATTTTTTTTTTTGCTGTAAACATAAATTTGAAGAGGGAATCCAATTAAAAATCCTTTGCAATACGTTTGTGTATGACTGAAAAATAAATGTAAAATGAGAAATAAAGTGGTGTAAACCAGAGCAGATTTCTCCTTCAGATCAGAGTGTTAATATAACTCTCTATTTTTTTAATAATAGAATCAAAGACTTCCCTCTACTTTAACAGCTGTTATTTATGTTTGAAAATAAAGAATTAGTTGCAGTCTTTCCAATGTCACTATGGAAAATGTGAATCTGAATTTGTTGTTCACTGGTCAGATGAAAGGAAAAAAATTATTTTCTGTGCCAAGGCAGAGTTGCTTTCAGTTTCTTTAGCAACTGTTAGATTCAGAGAACAAATAAGAGCCATCAGACTGCAATTTTGGTTAGGTCATTATAAAAACGGCAGTGTATTAACTATGTACATGGAAGAAAGGCAAGGTAAGGCAAGGCAAGGCAGGACAAAGGAAACAACTTCCAACTGTTGCTCTGTCTTACTCTGGTAATGTTCATTGTTGTCACTGACAATAGGCCAAGAATGAAAAGAAATGTATTTGAATATAATAGCTCAAGTCAGAATAGAAACATTAATTCTCTACCTATTTTGCTGAAGTGCCATGTAAAAACTGTGTCTCCAGAGCTGTTTGTTGTTAAGAGGCAGTGTTATTTACAAGCCCTAAAATGGCTGTATAAAACCCACTAGGATTCAGTTCTATAGTGCCACAGTATGTAAAGTTTAAGGGTAATTCCTCTGATTCTAGGTCCTTGTAGAGCTGTGCCATCCTCAGTAATGTGGACTAGTTAGTTTGCAAATTCTAGCACCATTTAAAGTGAATGCCAGTGTTAGACATAGTATAATGTATTTTTTAAAATACATTCTCCTTTATACAACACTTAGGCTTGAATACATGGAGGTTGCAGAAAAAAAAATCAAGTAAAGTTGCCAACTCATTATATTTTATTTTGACTTTTAATAACTTCCTGCTTGTGAATTTTCTCTCAATCATCTTGACCCAAGGCAGTGTAACAGGCAAAGGGATTGAAGACAGAAACACGATTTTAATTTTTTTTATTATTATATCTAATCTGAGATTTTTGTAGAAACTGTTGTATGCCAGCTCCCTTTGTGGTTAGAGAAGTTAAAATCAGGCCTCTTGAAGACAGGTCTACAGTCCTCACTAGTTATTTCAAATAAACTATGCAAAGAGGGAGAAAAGCTTCAAAGTACTGCATAAAAATATATTTACACTTGTTAGAAAGGGCATATAGTTTTGTTTTTAAGTGTTCATTTCCTGAATGTGTATTTTATCTTTAGATTTAGTCATTTTTAAAGTCAAGCAAACGTGCCGTGTTATAGTTTTGCTAATTTTTGTCTACTAAATTCTAATCCATTCTTGGGATATAGTGAATCTGTTTCCAAAATCTCATTTCTATCAATAGTAAATGAAAATGAAGTGTGTAAGGAAAGGTAATATTTATTAGACTAAGAGCTATCACTGGAAAAATATGGAAGCATTAGGGCATATACAGCTGTTTTAGGATCTCCTGTATTTGTCAAGGATGTGAAAACAATGAAAATGTGTCATGTTTCTTTGTAAATGAAAGACTGATTTTGTTTTGCTTTATTTTCCAGCTACATCTCTTGGTCTAAAAGAGTATGCTACCTTACCCTACAAACATTGCTAATAGCCTTAAACATCTGTGGATCAGCAGCTGGAACAGCATTGCTGCGGTGTAGCTGGAACATGTAAAGAAATATACCTTGAGTGTTGACTGATTAGCCAGGTTATAAACTCATTTGTTGTGAGGTGCCTAATGAAGTTCTGTAGATTAGGATAATCAAAGGGTCCCATAGCAGTCAGGAGAGAATCACACACAGCGCTGGAGGCCACTCCAGGTCTAATTTGCCTTTGGTTTTACTGGAAGACTGCAGTAACATTGCTGGCTTAGGTTACATGAGCTACATGAGCTGACAATGAAGCAGAGCACTCAAAACAGCTGTGATTGTGCCTTCAGACACAGTTAGTATTAATTTAGTGTTAACTATTAATAATCAATATTTAGCAATAATTAAAATACTAGTAATAATAATAATTGAGATCATAATCACCCTTGGAACAGACTAGGTTATTTATGAAACTGGGGCAAACACAGAGGAATTTTCTGCTTATGAGAGTACACATTGTTTATGACTTTTTACAAAACTGGAACAAATGCATGATGATACAAAAGATCTCTAGTATATGGGCCTGAAGGCAATGCTACAAGTTATTTTTCAATTAATTTATTGCATTCAGTTAATACAAACAGATTAGTCATCTTCCATGAAGTGAACTTAAAACATCTGCAAATGTTTTTCTCTTATCCTTTGTAAAAGATGTTTGTGAAAGTTTTATTTTTATGCCTAATGTGATCTTAAAATATTTTAATTTGCTGTGTATTCCATAAAATTACAGGCAGAATGTGGAACAGCATTGTGGCATTTAAAGTTTGACACATATTTCAATGGGTTAAGTTTTCTATAGTTAGATTTAAATGTTTACTACACAATATGTCTCATGAAAGGGTGCAACACACATGCCTGCAGATTGAGTGACAGGGCATACAGTAGAGCATATGGCAGATTATATAATCTTTAAAGACTAATAGAAATTACGTTACTGCACATATTTTGATTTTTCTTCTAGGTAAGGGAACGACTGAGGGTTTCTTTAGAAAGAGTCTCTGCACTGGAAGAAGAACTAGCTGCTGCTAACCAGGAGGTAACATAAAACACTTTCTCCCCTTTTGAGATTAAATTTCTCTAATATTCTGTCCCATGTGTTCCCTGTCATTTTCTTCAAAACTGTCAGAAAAAAAACCCCAACAAAACAAACAAACAAACAAACAAACAAAACCTAAATACAACAAAACTAAAGAAAAAATTACATTCTGAGTAAGCTTCTCAGCGAGGCTTGTTAAAGGTGGTTGTGAGATTAATACAACCTTCTGTTTACTGATGTATTCCTTCCTTCTCTTCCCTTGTGAGCAATCCAAAATCCATGAGCTAGTGACAGATTCCCAAACTTCTTATTGGGCTTGAAAAAGGAGTGAATCAAAAAGTATGTCAGATACTATAAATAATTCAATAACCTGAATTTCCATTTTACTATTAAGTAAAACACATACACATGTATATATACTGATTATATAAATGTTAGCATTGATGAAGGAAGGATTATGGATGACTGTGAAACGTAGGTTTGTCTCTTCCCCTTTAGCTGCAGTGTATCATGGTGTATTGTGCTGCCGTGTACCTATTGCCAGCCTGGACAAGAGATATTTTTTCCTGTTTGCAGAATGTTCTCTTTTGTTTTAAAGGGTGATCAGCAAAACATATTTGTATTGAACAGCTGTCACTACACACATATAGAAAGAAAGTTGGCACCCTAGAGAGATGATATTGAGGTCAGATAATATAAAAATGCTGCTGGTGACTTTATCATTCCCCTCATATTCTGAACCCACCTGACAAGGGCTTTTAACACTGCAAAAAAAACCCAGATAAGTAAGTTAGATTAAAACTGTTTTGGGTTATGGCTATTTCCTGGTGTCATTTTATTCAGGGTTAATACAGAAATTGAAAGAAGCCACGAACAACCTAAAACACTACCAATCAATTCTTGAAAAGTGGAATACCCGTAATTCAGAATAATGTGTGATAATGTAAAGTGGAGACTACTAAAGTACCTTTAACTAATTTAAACTGGAAAAGGTACTTTCTTAATGTTACTTCTTAAAAACAGGATCTTCAATTAATATGTTAGTACTCCTTCTTTATAAGTATGACAACTTATAAAACTAACATTATGATTCATCCCTTTGTTCTCTGAAGTAACTGCACTTCATCTGTTAAAAAATAAGGCTCTTCTTTCAGAAAGATACAAAAATGTTGTCTTAAAATAATATAGTTACATTATGTTGTTTATTCTGTTATTTGCATTAGCATTTATTAAATAGCAAGCAGTCTTTTTGGTCATTCAAGCCAACCGAGATGCATCGCACTGCTCCAATCCCTCCTGCTCATCATCCAATTAAATCCGAGTTCACTTCACTGGGCATAGGACCAGGTCTTTAGAGAATTGCCTTGCTATTTGGAATTTTAAAAATTTAGTGTAACTTTTTTGACAGTAAGAAATAAAAGCACACACAATGAAATTAAATTGAAATGGGACTTCCATAGCTATTTTTGCCACAAATCCTTAGAAATGTTGAACAATATTTGTGTCTACATGACACTGAAGGCATTTAGAAGGATACTGAATCAATCAAGCATAACACGCCCATTAACACAATCTGAATATTGTTATTCCAGTTTCCTCTTAGAGACTGTTAAAGCTGAAATTCAATTAAATAATAATGGAGAAAGACTGAAATGGGAAGAGATGTGGAAGAGAACAAGTGGATTGTTTTCAAACAGTTATGCATTTGAGCAAGAGTTCAGAAAATTTTCACACAGTTGAGTAAGACAAAATTAATTTGAGCACTGTAGTTTTTAAGTCTAGTTTTATGCTAAATTCCACAGTGAATACACAGGCAATAAAACACTTAAAAATTTATTGTATTATATATGAAAATAAATGGACTTACTTTTTTGGGGAATTGACTATATGGCTTTCAGTAATTTTTGTAGTCCTGTCTTGGTGTCTGTTCTCCCAGGAGAGATAATTTTCTCATACTTATTGTAAGATTGTACTATATTCAGGACTATATCTAAATACAAAATAGTGACAGTAAATTGGTTCCCTGATTTAACAAATTACATTTAGATGTATGATAAGTATCAGATAAAAAGTAGCAGAAATGTGTATGTTAAGATATTTCCTCTCCCTGAGAGCTTGTGGCTGTGGCTCTGACACAGCAGCAGCGAGAAACTGCAAACACTCGAGAGTACACACTGGAAATATTCTTATATTTAAAAACCCCTGAAATGGGAGACAACAACTGTAGTTTTCCATCATTAGGTCATAATAAACTCTCATTTAACAGTTTTTGTGGTGTATTACACACATAACAAAGGGAGTGAAATAATCTGTAACTGGCAAAGTTGATTTCAGTTCTAGTTGCTAACAGAGTCTTGCAAAGCACATAATGTTGGATAGGCAATATAACACATCTTGAATTCTAAACTCCAGAGCAATTGGGGTGGGCATTTGGGCCTGTTGGGGGAACTCAGCTTGTGCAGCTGATGTTTACATGTAATTACACCTGGGTAATAGAGAAGGGTTTTCATCTTATGAGCTTATATTTTATTAAAGCTTCTATTTTATTAAAGAATGGATTAAAAACTCTTTAAATATATGTTTTCCTAGGGGAAGAGGCTATTTGACTATTTTATTTTGCTGCAGCTGATTAGTGATTTTGGAAGGGGCCATTGTACATAGCAGCAAACTTAATTGCTATTAGTGAATTTTTTTGTGCAGACAGGGGCAAGATAACTGCAGTAATAAAATTCCATGTTCATCCTGCATTTTCTTTTTCATTTCTGCTTACACTCAAAGCCATCACTAGTTCATGAGTAGGAGATGTCCTTTTCATTGTGTCTATTGTAGGCAAGATAATTAGAAGATACTGTTAACAATTATTTTTGAGAAATTTACCTCCTGTTTAAAATTACTGTAAAACACAGCTACTTCTGCTTACCCCTTAGGTGCTTTTGAAATTGTGCTGGTTCTTATCTTCTTCCATGTAACCTATGGTCTCTACACATAATTTTATTGCTGAGGGTTATAATTTGCGGTTAGCAATTAGACAAGTTGCAAGTGAGACATCCAGTAACAAAGCTCAGTGGTATAATAATGTTCTTCTGTGAATATTTTTCAAGGGAAACGTGATGTTTTTCATTGAGTGTATGAATATTTGCAAAGTTGAACAACGATCTGCTAACTAGCCTCCTTTTTACACACTAATTTGAGAAGAATGAGTCTCATTGGCAAGAGAAGTAAATTTATCTTCACAGTTTTGTCATTCATGATCTTAATGGGAATTTAATGTTGAAAACACTGACAAGATAACTACTTTTGTTGTACAGCTTTAGAAATACTCCTATTACCATTACAAATGTGGATCTTTGTTAAAAATTTTGCTAAAACAGACACTTGAGAACAGCACACCAAGGTTAGTCATGGGTGCCATATGTTCCCAAGTACTAGCAGCTTCCACAGCACAAGAGTTCATAGATTATAGACCATGGCCCATAGTGACACTTTTAAATCCATTTCTGCAGCAATGTGCAGTGTTAAGTGATAACTGTTGCAATTTCCATTAACAGATCTCCCTGTTTCCCAGAGCCTTCAACAAATAGTTTAAAAAAACAAAACCAAACAACATTTAAGGCTTTTTTCCAAGGCTTTTTTGTAAAATCAATTTTTATACATAGTTAATAAAATACTGGAATTCTTTTGTTTTTAATGGTTGTGCTTAATTTGTGCATAAATTTTCTCCTGTTCATTTTAAACAATTATCCATCCCTTGCAACGTCTTTCTGTGTTAATAAGAATCATGTGATAAGTGGCATTCCAAAACCCTATTTTGTTTCCTGTTAATATGCTGACTTTTCCATCTTTCTTCATTAGGAAAAACTGTGGCATGAAAAATGTAACTTTACTTACATTTATTACTGCAAAGATACTCTTTAGGAACCCAGAAAACATTGGGACTGCAGAATATTAAATTACATCAACTACTGATTTGACTGTATATATCACTACTACCATATGCTTTTCCTCAGCATTGTTCCAATTGCCAATGCTATTTCCAAATTACATTGTATTGCCTCTGTCAACTGACACATAGATTATATTTTAAAACACTCAGGCTTCATTTTAAAGCCTCATTGTTACAATTGCTTCTGCAAAAGTTTACTTGACATTGAGGCTAAATTTAACTGCTGGAGCTCTCAGAGACCTTGCAGGAGTTTTGGATCATAGATCACTGCTTCATATAACTGCATTCTCTTGTTCAGGCAGTGGGTGTCTTCCTGACAATGGGTTAGTTTATTCATTAGGGTACCCTAATGAATGAAAAGAGGATGGCTTGAAATATCAGATTCTTTATGTTCCATACCAGGGACAGCAGGAAATGTATCCTTTTATTCAGCAAAGAACCTCCAAATACCATGATAATTGCCAAACTTCTGCTGTTCAGGGCAAATCAAGTTCACAGTAAAAAATGCAGTAAAATTGTTATAGCTGAGGACAGTTTTGGCTCTGCCCATGAGGGATGCTGCAGACATGACTATGGTATCATTACTGCTAATGAAATTTTCTGTAGTAGTTAATACATATATGTATTTCAAAGTGAAGTCTTAGCTAAATGTGGCATGTCCTTTTCACCCATGGTTGCACATGAAAACATATGTCTATGCCTAGCTTTTTCTTTTCCAGTTAAGGCATTTTTTACAGAGGTTTCTTGGTGGCCTTGGGCTTTCTGTGTAAATACAATTCAAAGTGATTTTTGGAGTAAAAATGTTATGAAAGAAATAGTTTGCTGGGGAAAATAGATGTCCATTTCTTGAGCATATAATTTACACAAAATTTCTTCAAACTAGAATTCAGAAATTATGTATATCAAAAATTTGGATGAAACTAGGTGGAATTCAGGGACCTTTTTTTTTCTGAGGGCCAGGCAGATGACTTATATCTGCTTCAGGTGACTTCAGGCAGACATTTTTTTGCAAAGAATCTGAAACACCCTTCCTCTATACTATCTCCTTTCAGCATATTGTCTCAGAATGCAACTGCAACTTACTGCTTTCTGAACTCTTTCCTACATGTTAATTTTTTTTAGTTTTTCTATAAACTATAGATTTGCAGAGGTCTGACTCTGAAGAGATATTCTTTGTGGTCTGAACTTTAGTTTAAATGTCTATGTAAATGTAGCAAAATATATCTTTTCTGCAAAGTTGTGCATAATTTAAAATATCTTGATTTGAAATGTAATTTTAAATGCTATATATAATTGCTTTTTAATCTGCATTTAACCTTAGCCGTCTAATTAAATGTTACCTCTGGAGAAAGTTATTGTTGCCCTTAAGTTTTAAATGTGGCAATGATGCAAAATTATGATTTTTTTGTGATCATTTTTTTATTATACAAACTTTACTGCATTAATTTATTTTTCTACACATTTGAATTAGTATGTGTAGCATGGCAATTGAAGAGGTGGAAAATTAGCAGCACTACAGCCTTCATTGCCTAATTTTTTACAAAGTGTAAAAGAACTAAGCACAAGAAATAGTCAGTTAAATTGCCATAACTATTTCATTTTATGCCCTCAATTAATTCTAATCTGATTTCTCAGAATTAAAAAAAACCACTAAAATCCTATGTGAATATTGAGGGCGTCAGGGTTCATTTTGCATTGCCATTACTTTTTTCACTAATTTCGTGTTTCACTAAAATAAAGAGCAGACTAGGTATAAAATTAAATGTATTTTCCAGATAGCAACAGAAGAGCAATAATTACTATTGACATATTTGAGGTGAACATCACTACTGCATTTGCAAAAAAGGTTTCTTAGTACAACTCCCATAAACTTCTGCCACAGAGAAAAATCTTCAGATTTGGACTACTAAAAGAACATACATTTTCTACCATGACAGCAGACAATGATGTTGCAGATATTAGTATTTTTATTCAAAAATCTTGGTGACTCAAGGATATTTAAGTGTTTACCACAGTGTAGTGCATGCAATGCAGAAATTATATATTGGTCTTCTTCACTGAGATGGTTTTGCAGAGCAGAAATGTGTTGCTGCCCAAATGTCTTCAAGTTTTTAAGACATCCTGAAATGCTGTGTTCTCTTTCTCCTCCATTAAGCATGTGGCCACCTGTAACAAATCCTAAAATACCAACGTGATGTTCTCATTTTGCACTGTGTTTTGTCTAAGTTGAATGCCTCCTGTGTGTTCTTTAGAAGACACTAATTTGTAAGAAAGGATTAGTGGTCTGTGCTCATGTGTTCATGGAGCACTTAAGGAAATATGTAGCTGAAGAAATAAGGTTTTTATTCCTTCACAAAGACAGTGTGATTAATAGTTTTAATAAAATGTTTGATATTGAATATTTGCTAACTTTTATATATTTTTTCTATGTATTTTTATATTCTTTTGAATATTATATCATAAAGACAATTTTTATTTCTGGTCTTATTTTCTAATATTCTAAGATCTGGAGTATGAATATGTTCAGCTGCTTTAAGGTTGTACTTCCTTAACAGGAATAAAACTCTGAAGCAGCTGAATACATTAATACTTGCACTTAGATGAAAAATTCAGGCTACTAAGGGTCTCCACTGCAATTTTGATTTATTTTTTTTTTCTCAGAACTTTGTGTCATGGCTAATTATCACTTCTTAATTTTATTTACTTGTAAAATTCTTTCTGGGATTTTTTATATGAAGATTTGTGACAAGATTGAATCCCAGTGTCACAGATTTATCATTGAAGAGTAGAGTTTTGTTCTGCTGTATTTATTTTTAAAAAACCCTGAGATTGTTTGCAGCCTCATTTTTTTGCTATGACACATCCTTGTGTATCAATAAGAGGATGCATGCTCTAAAACTATTGTAAACTGTTATTTGCATTAAAGAAAAAGAAAAATTTATGTTTAATAAAGTAATGCTTAAGGGAGCATGGCAAATGGTAAAAAAGCAATGTTAAACTGTGACTTGCTACTTCCTCATTCTCTACTCTTCTCCCAAAACCTGCTGTGAAGCTATGAAGCAATTGTTTAAATATGCATTAAAAGAGAAGTGAGATTGATGTTTGAAATATTTTTTGCAAATCTCTTCAAATCTACTTCATTTTTATGTCTAACAGAAATATTTGATTTAATGAAACCTTGGTCCCCCATGATTAGAAACTTGGGTGATTTAATGCCTTGTTTTACTGAATAAATGATGACTGTAGATTAAAAATTCCCAGTTTCCTTTAGACCTTGAAGCAAACTTTCCATAAAATTAGCACCTTCATCAAAATGAACAAAAATCTATTCCAGAATATTCATTAATGTGTGTGTCTCTATGTCTGTGTTTTAAAAGCATTTGTTTTATAGATTGATCATTGTGAAAACAAATTAAGTACTTATACCATAATGTAAAAATAAGAAATCTAACTTCAAATTCTATTACAAATACTCATACTATTCTGCTGTTTAAATGTTATATTCTCCTTTTTTAAATATTTGTGCCCTAAGTCTGCAGACTTTTGCCTTTGGGGAGACTATATTTTTGTATGCATTAAAAACTATGGCAGAATCTTAACTGTAACTTAGATTGCTGCAGAAATATATAGTCGTTTATTTAGTAGCAATATATTCCATCCTGACTTCCATACTGAAGTGCTTTTATTTCACATTTTTACTGTGATTATTACTGCATTACAATGCTCCCAACAGAGCTCCAGTAAGGAGCAGGATGCCATTTTGTGGGGAAAATACTGAAACATGGTTCCTGCTCCATAGCACATAACAGTGTAAATTTGTCTCATGGTGTCCATTGCTCATACAGCTGTTGAGCTTTACTGTAAAGCGCAGGTAGCACAGTGACCTGTGCAATACATCTGGCAAGCAGCTGTTACAGTAATTTCATGATTGTAAGCTGCACCATTTTGCCTAAAATTTTGCTCCCACCCCGGAAATGCGACTTACACTCAGGAACGGCTAATATGTGAAAAATTTTCTGAAATTTCCAACCCCAGAAGTGCCAGTCAGGGTGCCGAGCCGAGCACCTACCAGTAAAACCCGGGATTAGGCGATTGTTACAAATTGGTTACTCTGTTGCGCGGCAGGTGCAGGCGGGCTCCGTGCTGGCAGCGTGGGGGGCGGGGAGGGAGATGGGGGCTCCATGCTGCCATCCCCGCGGCCTGGGGGGCGAACAGGGGGCTCCCGCCCCCACCTGCCGCCGCGGGAGCAGGCGGGGCTCCTTCCCCTCCTCCCGCCGCTGCCGTGGGTGCATCCTCACCTGCCACCGTGGGGCAGCGCCAGGCTGGGGCGAGCGAACCCGGCGGCAGTGGTGGCCGGCCCCAAGCGGCCCTGCCGAGCTGGGCTACCCAGCCCCATCGGTAGCCCCATGCCCGCACGACCCAAGCCGAGCCAGTAAACCCCGCGATCCCGCGATTCTGTTACTATTTGGCAACTTTGTTGCACGTGGGTCCTCGTGGCGAACGACAGAGCGGCTTATAATCAGGTACAGCTTATGTATGGACAAAGAACGAAATGTTGCCGACACCCAGAGATGTGACTTATAGTCAGTGCGGCTTGTAATCGTGAAACTACTGTACTCTTTTTACCACCACAGGAGCCCTGTAAACAGTCTTATAGGACTCAGGCTCATCTGATACTCTGAATATTCTTGCTCCTAAAAGCATAGAGATGAGTTCAGTTGGGATGATTGGTTAGTTGTTTCTACAGCAGAAAAAGTAGGATGCAGTCCAGTAGTTAATGGGTTCATACGTATTGACAGATAGACTTGACTAAACTGCATAACTTAATTTTGGACAGCTGATGGTTGTAGTGGCATCTATTCAGGTGCACATTCTGTCACATGATTGTTGTTCTGGGACCCTGCACAAATGAATCCTATCACACTCACTGTGTTGTAACTCCATGCTTGGGAGTTAAATACAGGATACATGTCCCCTCATGCCTGGTTTCCTAAAGGAAGAGAGGCCGGGGCTGCAGGCAGGAAGGAAGTGACAGTGCTGTCCGTGAGGTCCTGCAGCTAAACTGTGATAATATAACTGTAGGACACAGGATTCTTCATCAAATGACACAACCACTCTGCAATAAATCAGCAGGCATGGACAATTTTCTGGATCCTATGAGGTTATTTGAATTATTTTGGGGGTCTGATCAGTGTTTTATATTAATCAGTAAAGAGGAATCACAGAGCATGCCTGACATTTCTGCATAACAGCAAAAAAAATATATCGATATATGACAGAGCTCTGTGAAGCTGAAGAAGATGCCTCAGTAATTGATAAATAGATCTCTACTTTATTCCAGGGAATTACAAAATAGGAAAGCTCTGAGTTTCCAGCACAGATTTTGTAGATTTCTAAATCACCACACATTCCTCACCCAAAGTAGAAAAGAAGGAGAAAGAGGAAATGGCATGGCAGCCAAAGAAATACAAGCTGAGGGGACATAGGGATCACACGAGCCAGATGTATGGTTGAACATATTTCACAATCATTTGCCAACACACCTGAAAACTCCAGGAGATTAATGAAATTGGAAGGTAACTTGTATATGGTTAGTTTAGGATTGTTCACAGTCAGCATGAGATTAGACACCAGGATAATTTCAGTTTGGATTTAGTGTCATCTGTTTGGCAATCTGTTTAGGGAGCTTAACAAATCAATGCAATGCAACTCTCACCAGATCTGATTTCACAAGGTCTCATTAGCAAATGCCTTACTTTAAACATATCAAATTCCTAAAGTAAAGAATATAGCACACACACAGATAAAGGTGTGCTTCGCTGACATGCATTGTAGAGGTCACTATTACGTGTAAAAAGTGTATCCTTAAAAATTTTAATATCTAATGTTTAATTTGCTCACAGTATTCAGAAAGCGCCTTTCATGAGACATCAGAAAGAATATATCATTTCTCTTTGATCTGTTATTTTGGGAATCATAAGCTTTGAAATGGATGCCATTTTATCCTGCACTGGAGGTGTGAATTCAGGTTTCAGAACATAGCTGCTTATCCTTCTGTCTGTGTCAGCTTTGGGGTCATTTAACATTTGTCATTTGACATTTGTCAAATGAGTCGTTCAAGCAGATGAAGATAGTTTCATTGCAAGAATTAGACTTGCAATATAGGACTGCAAGACAAAATGATTCTTTACCATTAATTATCTTTTTGCAGATCCATCTTGGTGAAAATGTTTTTAAGCTGCTGGAATAATGTATTCTTTTAACATTTGCTCAATGTGCTTCTTTGGAATGATTATTCAATTTTCTGTAAATTTGTTAAATATTAAATGATGTTTTTAAGATCATCTACTAACTCTCAAACCAGATTTTAAACAGTGTAACAAGATCATAGTATCTTTTATGCTTATTACTCTCCATAATAATTTTTAATGTATGGATAGACCTTACATGATGAATTTGTATGAAATATTTAAATTTATGACATGAGTCAATAAATAAAATCAACTTCAAGCTTCACTAGGTTCATATTTGTTAATCAATATTCCCATTAACATATGAACCAGAAAATGTATCATTTGTGTTTTCCTGTTAGTTCACCTCGACCCTACAGTGCACATGCAGCTCTAAGAGTATTCTGCAAATTCATAATTCCATTAACTAGCAAGAGTTACAAACAACAAGCCATCATATGCCTGTAATAGAAATAAATATATAAATAATTTTACTTGGAATTCAAAAATGGAAAAAAAAAATTGGGGGTTTGATTAGGAAATGGCAACATTAGTAGATAATAAATAATCTTCATTAGTACTAATAAGGACCATCAGTGTATAGGTAAAATTATTACAGGAGGAGCTGTAGAGGATTTGACCTGGTTCAATCCGTAGAAAATTAACTTGCTTGCTTTACTTGGAACCTGGACAGTGTGGTTTGGACACTTTAATCATGTAGAATATGTGGTTAGATACAAAAAGAAGGGAAAAAAGAAGCCCATATGTATCATTCCACTACATTAAAAAAAGCTGTCATATTAGATTCCATTCTGCAATAATCCTAGGATAAAAACATTATTATCTTGACTAGAATTAAATAGGTACATTAATGGATGCATTTCAAGTTTAATACTTGGAATACAGACTCTTACTCACTGTACTGAGGTTCAATTTCAACAGAGTGAGAATGAAACTGAGGTTGGGATTTCTTCAGTTTGTAAATGCACATCATGGTAGTGGTACATCAATTGTAGTTCTAGGATGAGGTTCATTTCCTTTCTGGATATTTCTCATTTCCTACTATCTGTTGTATATTTTCATGTTTTCTACAATCAGTAGCAGAGATGGTGATTTTAATACAGATACACTGTATAGGAAAATATGATAAAACTGAATATATATGCAGAATAGTGGTTTTCATAACAGACATGTCCAGTCAAAATAAATCTAAACAATCTCAAATCTCTAGATTACAATATGCAGACAAAGAATACAAAATTTCATTTGGGGCAGAGTGTTTTTACTCATAGGGACAAATATTGGTGTAACCAAAAGAGGAAAACAGTTTTGCAGTGCAAATAACTAAACAAACTATTTTTTCAAACTGAGCACTATTTTTCAAATTGAATTACATATGTAAAACAGGGGTTCTTATTAATTAAATGCTTTATGTGCTAAGACCAGTTACATAAAGCCATAGAGGTACAAATATCTGCGTATATATTATCATAAATATTAAATATATGTGTGCACACTGTGTATACATGTTTCAATAATTCATGTATTGTTGAAAAGAATGAACATTATAATGTCTGTGCCAAATCCATACTCAGCTCTGACAAGCTGGAAATCAGACCCTACCAATGAACTCCAGAGATTTTGAATACTAGTCTTTGTTGGAGTAATAATAAAAGAACAATTGTTTTGTTATTATTTTGTTGAGTTTGGTAAGGAAAAAAAAAGAAAAGCAAGAGAAATTATTCATCAGGTGTCAAATACACAACAATATAATTCAACCATGTAATTGATATTTGTTACTATTTCCCTATTGTGCTAGTGTCTGTAAAAGACAGTTCTTTCACTGTGTTGTTTTTCATACAAATTTTGTGACAAATTAAAAGTAGTACATTTTTGTTTCTGCAGAAAACGTACCCTGAAATGCATGTAGTAATCTGTGAAAAATCGTGACATATACTCTTCTTCACAATAGCACCTGCACCATTGCTTTAGATTGCTCTTGTTCTATTTTCTAAGTGCTGCTACAGAAATAAATGGTGCGTGCTCTAGAGTTTGTGTAATAGCACAAGACAGGTATTTACACAGTAACAATTTGCTCCAGAATTCATTATGAAACAGAGGAGACTATTAAACCCTACCGCCTTATTACCAGCCTGAAATGTTGGGGTATTACTACTTTTAAAGTTCTGCTTGGCATTCAGAGGGAGTCAGGGCTCAGTGGTGGTGTAGACGGGCAGGAGATGCTGGGGTGGGTCAGTCCCTGCTGCAGCCAGCTGAGTGCCACAGCTGTGCAGTGCCCCTGGACACGGCACCCTTGGCACCCACAGGAGTGACCTCCACAGGCGCGTCCATGGAGCACTGATAGCCACAACCTTGTCAATAGTTATCACAGGCACAGACCGCCAACAGTAAAGGACCACAGGGTTAGTATTTTCGTGTTTTCCATTTAAAATTAGCAATGTGCTGCAGATTCAGAGCATTTCTGGGCATTTCTGCATGTTGTCGTTCATTCTGTGCGCTTCAGCAACATGAAAGCAGAGTCTGAAAGCGCTGTCCACCGTACAAGGATTGCAGACAGCAGTGCCAACATCAAGATGGTAAGAATGAAATAAAGACCTGCCAGAAGCTGCAGAAGCAAGAGGTTTTAGCTTTCTTTGACAGAATTTGAAACATAAGAGGTAAAGACTTTAACTGTAAAAGATGTGTAACAGAGGACTAGAGTTTGGTGTGCTCCCTACCCACAAACATACAAGATTTATTTTCATTACTGTCTGACTTTCTACTACTGTCTGATCTCCAAGGCTCCCTCATGAGGATGATTTCACTGTAATTAGTATTTCTCCATAACAATGAGAGCTAAACAGCGATATTAAAAGGTGAGCAATCTCAAAAAGGGAGAATTCATTATGTAAATATGTTGAAAATATGTATTACTCATAACTCCCACAGTTTATTTTAATAAAGCAGTATTTTTCTTGATATGTCAGGACAGTTTTTAAAGGACTCAACTGTGTAAAGTTTCTAGAAAGCTCACGCCTAAATAACAATAAAATTCACTGAAATTCCAGGCAAATAGAAAATAAATCTAGCTGTGAGGTTGTCAGTCTTTAGTTTAAAAGTGAAATTTGCGCTAAAAAACCCTACTTGATTCTTTTTGGTTTACATCATTTAATGGGGGAGAAGGCAAAGTGCTAAGTTTAAGAAAAATAGAAAATGTTTTTTCTTCCTCCAAAGTGAGCACAAAGTGCATTGTTAGGGCTGATTATTTCATTCCCTGCCTCCCAAACTTTTCAGTCTGAAAAGACTTTTTTCTTTTACTTTGTTCCCTTGAAGTATAGCTAATATTGATTACAATGCTGTACATTCCCTAGGTATGTTAACTCCTAGGTATCATGAAAATAGAGCCCAAATTCTGTATTTACCCTATTAAACATACTTGGCTGTAAAGCTCAGAACCTGCATCACTGAATGGAAAAACTAAAGTGTTTCAAAACTAAAGTAATCTTTATGGAGATTCCTTTTTATCTACTATCCCCTGCATCTTCATGTAAAACTTGTGTGTTCCAGTATGTTTTCATTTTATCTAATAAACACAGTTTGCATTTTACCATTTTTTTCATCCTGGTTTTTCATTTCCTTTTTAGTTATTTAGTATTGTAGTTTTTTAACTACTGTGTGAATCATTTATTTATTTTGGTTTTATATCTTAATGTTTGTTAGTTAGTTAGTTAGTTAGTTAGTTAGTTAGTTAGTTAGTTAGTTCGTTCGTTCGTTCGTTCGTTCGTAAGGTTAGTAATCAGGCTGTTTTTCTTGTTAAATAGAAGGAATTTAAGCTATGGGTCACTGATTTATTAGCTCATATTATCTTATCCATTATGAAATTTTCTTATTACATTGTCCTTTTCACCACCATGGCTGATGGATATGGGTCTATCAGGTACTTCTTCAGATCAGTACTGGCTTACATATTCGTCTTCTGTTCTATGTTGTATTTTAATATTTGAAATCAATATTCCCTCAGCACCTGGATTCAAGCTATTAAGTATATAGGCATGATATGTAAATTTGGCCATTTATGGAAATGGAGAACAGTTCAAATTTTGAGTCTGAATTTCTGAATCCTAACTTCATTTAAAAAACAACATGATTCAATGATGTCTGTAGATAATGGACACAAATTCTGCTAATTTAGAGGGAATTTATGTGGGTAGTGTAGTGGAGGTATTTGCCAAAATTTTAAATTCAAAAAGTTGGGCTTTAGGAACTTTGAAATTATTTATTAGTTGAAACAGAAAGGCAGAAGTTGTGTAAGGTTTTGTTGAGGATTATGACAGAGTAAGGCTTTTGAAACTGCACCATTTGTTTTGAGGTATCTTTGACATCTGGAAGATAGAATTGAATTAAAATTGATTGAAATTCTTTAAGGTTTTGATGTGCTTTGTGAGTCATAAAACTACCATGCAAAAGTGAGAAGAATGT